>NC_086446.1:725748331-726381664 GCF_028390025.1 Pseudophryne corroboree
CACAAGGGGTCTGAGGAACTCATCTCGGTACCTAATGGCAGTCAGTCAGGTACCTCTGGCGAGCACATGGAGGGCTGTGCGGCCCCCCAAAGAAATGCCACCCCACACCATTACTGACCCACTGCCAAACCGGTCATGCTGGAGGATGTTGCCGGCAGCAGAACGTTCTCCTTGGCGTCTCCAGACTCTGTCACGTCTGTCACATGTGCTCAGTGAGAACCTGTTTCATCTGTGAAGAGCACAGGGCGCCAGTGGCGAATTTGACAATCTTGGTGTTCTCTGGCAAATGCCAAACGTCCTGCATGGTGTTGGGCTGTAATCACAACCCCCACCTGTGGATGTCGGGCCCTCATACCACCCTCATTGAGTCTGTTTCTGATCGTTTGAGTAGACACATGCACATTTGTGGCTTGCTGGAGGTCATTTTGCTGGGCTCTGGCAGTGCTCCTCCTGTTCCTCCTTGCACAAAGGCGGAAGTATCGGTCCTGCTGCTGGGTTGTTGCCCTCCTACGGCCTCCTCCATGTCTCCTGATGTACTGGCCTGTCTCCTGGTAGCGCCTCCATGCTCTGGACACTACGCTGACAGACACAGCAAACCTTCTTACCACAGCTCGCATTGATGTGCCATCCTGGATGAGCTGCACTACCTGAGCCACTTGTGTGGGTTGTTGGGAGGTCATACAGGCGTGTGGAGGCCACACACACTACTGAGCCTCATTTTGACTTGTTTTAAGGACATTACATCAAAGTTGGATCAGCCTGTAGTGTGTTTTTCCACTTTCATTTTGAGGGTGACTCCAAATCCAGACCTCCATGGGTTAATAAATTTGATTTTCATTGATAATTTTTGTGTGATTTTGTTGTCAGCACATTCAACTATGTAAAGAACAAAGTATTTAATAAGAATATTTAATTCATTCAGATCTAGGATGTGTTATTTTAGTGTTCCCTTTATTTTTTTGAGCATTGTATAAAACACTCCAAAATGAACCTGATTAGAGCCTCTGTACATAGCAGGCAGGTGGGCACGTACCCTTGAGAGCCAAGCCAGAGCTACATTTTTTTTTTTGGCCCTAGTATAGTATGGAATTGGCCACTGTTGGATAACTCACCTGGACAAGCCAAATTAATACTAGTCCAATTAAATTATAATTTGAATGCTACAGATGTTTTTTTTATTTTGCCCTAGAGACTCCACCCATCCCACCACATAGTTCACTACAGTGGCGTAACTAGAAATTTTTCTCCCCCAAGCCAAAAAATCCTTCGGCGCCCCCCCCCCCCCCCATACCCCCCATAATTGGCACTAGCAAAGGTAGAAAAATGCACCTTTTACCCCAGTTTTGCAACCTGCACGCCCAGACGTTGGCCACCACAGGAAAGAAAAATAATCCTGATTCATGCCCCTTACATTATTTGTCATTTTTCCTCCTTATAGTAATGCCCAGTATACATTATTCCACATACTGCAATGGCCCTTAGACATTATTCCACACACAATAATGCACATGACACAATATGCACACACTGTAATGCCCCAGACACATTATGCCACACACCGTAATGCCTGTGACACATTATGACAGGAATCGCAATGCCCGTTATACATTATGCTACACACTGCAATGCCCCTGATACATTATAGCACATACAATGTCTGTGACACAGTATAACACACACCACAATGATCCTGAGACATTATACCACATACCACAATGCCCGTGATATAGTATACAACATACCGTAATGCCTGATACATTATGACACACACCGTAATGCCCATTACACATTAAGTTCTACAGTAAGGCTTCTAATTACTTTTAAATTACCTGCTCATTGCCAGGGGTTTCATGCCCTTGGTTCCATGCACGGTGCCAGGGGTTTTCATGCTCAGGGTGTCATGCTCGTTGCCAGGGGTTTCATGCACTGGGGGTCATGCTCGTTGCTAGGGGGTAGTGCTTGTTGCTAGGGCCATGCTCCCAGTGCCACATATGCCCCCAGTGCCAGATATTCCCCCACAGTGCCAGGTATATGCCCCTAGTGCCAGATATTCCCCCACAGTGCCAGGTACATGCCCCCAGTGCCACATATACCCCCCCAGTGCCACATATGCCCCCTCAGTGCCTGCTCCCCCCAGTGCCAAATATTCCCCCACAGTGCCACATATGGCCCCTCAGTGCCTGCTCCCCCCAGTGCCAAATATTCCCCCACAGTGCCAGGTATATGCCCCCAGTGCCAGATATTCCCCCAAAGTGCCAGGTATATGCCTCCAGTGCCAGATCTTCCCCCCACAGTGCCAGGTATATGCCCCCAGTGCCAGATCTGCCCCCACAGTGCCAGGTATATGCCCCCAGTGCCAGATCTGCCCCCACAGTGCCAGGTATATGCCCCCAGTGCCAGATCTGCCCCCACAGTGCCAGGTATATGCCTCCAGTGCCAGATCTTCCCCCCACAGTGCCAGGTATATGCCCCCAGTGCCATATCTGCCCCCACAGTGCCAGGTATATGCCCCCCAGTGCCAGATCTGCCCCCACAGTGCCAGGTATATGCCCCCAGTGTCAGATCTGCCCCCACAGTGCCAGGTATATGCCCCCAGTGCCATATCGTCCCCCCACAGTGCCAGGTATATGCCCCCAGTGCCAGATCTGCCCCCACAGTGCCAGGTATATGCCCCCAGTGCCAGATCTGCCCCCCCACAGTGCCAGGTATATGCCCCCAGTGCCAGATCTGCCCCCCCACAGTGCCAGGTATATGCCCCCAGTGCCAGATCTGCCCCCCACAGTGCCTGGTATATGCCCCCAGTGCCAGATCTGCCCCCCACAGTGCCAGGTATATGCCCCCAGTGCCAGATCTTCCCCCCACAGTGCCAGGTATATGCCCCCAGTGCCAGATCTGCCCCCCACAGTGCCAGGTATATGCCCCAAGTGCCAGATCTTCCCCCCACAGTGCCAGGTATATGCCCCCAGTGCCAGGTATATGCCCACAGTGCCAGGTATATGCCCCAAGTGCCTGCTCCCCCCCCCCCCATGTGTTGGAGGGACACGGAGCGCATCGCGCGTCTCTCCTGCGTCCCCCCTGGCTCTCCCCCCGGCTGGTCTAATAAAGGGAGTGCCGGTTCGTGAGCCAATCAGAGCTCACGAACGGCACTTCCATAACCGGCCGGGGGAGAGCCAGGGAGGGACACAGGAGAGACGCGCGATGTGCGTTCCGTGTCCCTCCAACACAGCAGGGAGGGAGAGAAGACCGCAGATTGACATGCGGACGCTCGTCCGCATGTCAATCTGTTCTAAGTCAGTGGCGCCCCCGCAGCCCCTCGCCCCCAAGCCACCGCGAGGACTGCGGGGGCAGTAGTTACGCCACTGGTTCACTATGTTCATCTTCAGTGTGATATGTGGTGGTGGTGGTGTGTGAGATGGTGATTTCACTTAGATCCATGGGCAGCTGAAGTTTAGGCTCTCTGTGCTGAGCAAGGCAGATTCTTTCTACAGTAGAAGAAAAGTTCCTGAACCAGACTAAGTATAGGTGTGTGGGTGCATATTGGGCCAATGGTCGGACCGAATTCCCTTTGGCCCAAACAATGCCTGATTGCCCACACATACCAGGCTGTTGTAATGACTGTTCTTTCCTTCATTACAAAGGGCCGGTTCGCATGCAACATCTTCTGGTTGACCGTGCATCACGGCCAACTGGAGGACGTCGCATACAACCGGCGGGAAAACGCAATTGTGCATAAAAACTAGACAATGTAGACTATTTGTCATTCCAATACGACAAATTGGTCCAATATCATTCTGGTGTGTACACACCCTTAGAATATCAATGAACTAACAATATCAATAATTATGATAATGATTTGTCTAAAGCATCTGACATGTTGTTGGTGCTCCCCTGAAGTTCAAATATAATCATACTGAAGAAATTGGAGAAGATTATCAAGTTGCAAATCTAAAGAACAAACATTTCTTGATGTCACTCCTTAAAGTACTGTAAAACACATAACTTTCAATAATCCATAGTTGCAGGCTCAAAACAAATAAATGATCACGTGTGTGAAGATTTCATTCAAGTTGGGATAAGGTTGCATCTGATCTGACTGTGTCACCACTTCAGGGACTACAAGTGTACAGTACATATTGTGTTAATTAAAAGTATGAATTTTCTCTTCTGCTGTATGTTAATAATAGCCAGGTATGAGTGGGTTCAGATCTCAGAGATCCAAACCCCCCCCCCCCCTCCCTCGAACTTCACATTCCGAGCCAGGATCTGAATCCGGCTCGGGACTTCCCACCAGACTTGGATCCCAGGTTGAGGCAAAACGTCATCATCCTGCTGTCGGATTCTCGCAGGTTTTGGATTCCATATAAGGAGCCATGTGTCCCCACCATTTTCATTACGGACTTGGAGAGTGGAGACAGACCTCTGTCTTTGGGTGGTAGCATACATGGGTGCTGCTGTCCTGTGCTGTTCTGCAGTGGTGTCCTGTGCTGGTGTACTGTGCTGTTAGGGGTGCTGCTCTCCTGTGCTGCACAGGAGGAGTGCTGTTCTGGGGTGGTCTCCTATGCTGTTAGGGGTGCTGTTGCCCTGTGCTGTACAGGAGTGCAACTCTGGGGTGTCCTGTGCTATACAGGAGTGCTGCAGTCCTGTATGCTATACAGGGGCACTGTTCTGTGTGCTGTAAAAATAAAGAGCCACTGTTCTGTGTGTTGTAAAAATACACAGGTGCTGTAAAAATAAAGGAACACTGTGGCCCTGTCCTGTATGCCGTAGAAATACATGGGTGCTGTAAAAATAAAGGAACACAGTGGCCCTGTCCTGTATACTGTAAAAATAAGGGGTGCTGTAAAAATAAAGAAATGCTGTTGCCCTGTCCTGTATGCTGTAAAAATAAAGGGGTGCTCAATTATTTCATGTTAGGGACTCAAATGAATGGATCCAATTAGTCAACCTTAATTTTGATTTATTAATGTTCCACATTTTGGAATTATTTAAAAGATGTGCATTTGTTGTATAGGGTTCTTTTCCTTTATTTTGTAAATGTTTTCTCCTTAATAATTGTACAATGTAAGGGCTGCATAGGGTTATCACTAGACCTTGCGGTGTTAGAAGAACAGAGTTTCAGTGATCATGCATTGCATCAGCTTTTCATTGCACTGCAGCACTAGATGGGCCAGGAGCTCCTGCGAGGCACGAACAGTTACTGAATAAGGGCCCAGTATGGAGTCTCATGGTGGCTTACAGACAGGAAGCTGTCTGGCTTGCCATGCTGAGGCATGCTGGTGGCAAAAAGGTTAGCATTGCTTCCTCCCACAGTCCTACTTTTAATATGAAATGAGTTTTGACTAGAGTGGTAAGCTCCACTAGGGCAGGGGCTCAATAACAAAAAATTCACTGCACAGTCCTGCTTAGTACTGTACTGAACCCACCCGAACTCAACTTGCCCAATCCGGGGCTCAGGAGGGGCTGCTAAAACATCTAAGGGGCTGCTTTATTTAAAAATAAAATATGAATAAAATAAACAAAACACAGAGGTAAGGTATGCTCACATGCGTGTAACTGGGAGCTGTGAAAAACAAAAAGGCATCTGCCACAAAATATGTAAATAAAAATGCAATAAAAAAAAATGGAAAAATTATTATACATTTGCTTGGTTAAAAGTCCTTTCTGTTCCACAACAATATAGGAGTGGAGGTGAAAGCCTGTGTGTTGTTCCTGATTGCGTGTGCCTCTCTAATTTTTAATCACCTTCTTGACACTGTCCTATTCCTCTTACCTTTAATCATAATGCGAAAAGTCATCAAATATGGAGGTGGTGTGTTTGTATCTAGCTATGATTCTGAGAACTTGGTGAGCTTTTTTCAGGGGGACCACCTGTCGCTGAAATGATGAGTTTATTAAACTGTGCATGTCCTGTTTAAACAACATAAGGGTGGGTGGCAGGTCCAGAGGACAATTCCATTTTGCACCTCTTTTTTTTTCTTTGCATTATGTCCTATTTTGGGCCTAGTTTTTAAAACTGCCATCGTCTCTGTCACTGCCACTCCTAGATGGGCCAGGTGTTTGTGCCGCCCACTTGCGTCGCTTAGCTTAGTCATCCAGCAACCTCGGTGCAACCTTTTGGCCTAAAAACAATATTGTGAGGTGTTCAGAATAGACTGGAAATGAATGTTATTGAGGTTAATAATACTGTAGGAACTCTGTGATTTTAGCTATTTCTATGTGTTTTTTTCCAAAAAATACATATCCAAAACACAAACCCAAAAGGGTGGTTTTGGCAAAACCAATCCAGATCCAAAACCAAAACACAAAAGCCGAAAAGTGTCCGGTGCACATCTCTAATAATAGCATAGTAATATTTTGCTTCTTAAAGTAAAAAAAAAAAATGTCAAGCTAAGTAATAAAGATTCATTTAAAAGTGATCAGTTTGTTTTCTGTTGTATGGTCATGGCACAGTAATATTTATCATCGTAATAAAGGGACCTTTACAGTAAATCTTTTTTATGTCAAGCTTAGTAATAAAGATTGATTTAAAAATCTTAAATTTTATTTTCTGTTATGTTCATGACATAGTAATTCTTTGCTTGTTGATAAAAGAGCCGTTGCATTATTACTATTATTATTTTTGTCACGTTATTAAGATTAATTTACAAGTACTAATTTAATTTTCTGTTATATGCTCATTGTAGTCATGGGCTACAGTAGAGGGGATCCAAATAAAAATAATATATCCGCACTATACTGTAGGTATGTGTTGCAGCAGCTCAATGATGCATAGAATGAATTTTAATAATAATAAGTGAGCGCTGCTTGTGAGTTTTAGAAATGAAAGTGTAAGTGGCGCCTGTAAAAAAAATTAAGTTAGTAAAACAATGTCTACAGCTCTGTTTTGGAACAAGTGATGGGTGGAGGATAGATGTTGTCCCGTACAATGTTTCCCTGCTTTCACTACCTTACGTCCCAAGGATCTGGGTCCTGTAGATGGAATCCGCTGTGCAGTCCGGGTCTAACTAGCGTGTCAGGTTCACGCTGCCCGTGTTGCTGCCGCCGCGTCCGGCAGCCGCAGTCCCTAGTCGATGATGTCACTACAGCTGGCGGCAGGGAAGTGTGTGGTCGTGTGTTGCTGCTTCCACTCCAACAGCCTCCAACACGTATGATGCAATTAGCACACCTTGTCAAGGATGGCTTGTACATTGTAGGTGATGTTTATTTATTGTAAAAAACTTTATTGTCCAAACAGGAAGTTACGTCCGAAAGTAAAAAAAGAAGAAATCCTTTTTACCATGTGGTTACCACCAAATTTTTACTTAAGGCCGGAAAATGTAGTTGTCTTTTATGCAAATGCTAAATAATGGTCATGTCACCGAAATGCTTATAATATATCCTTTTTATTCATTATGTCAATCAAATATTCAAAATAGTCTAACAGCAAAGAAATATATTAACTACTCTAAGCACTGTTGTTGTTGTTTTTGTTGTTTTTATTCAGTGTTACAGTACATTGCTTTTTTCTTTACAATGTACATTATCTCACTGTACAGTATTTGTTTTTACTCAGTGAAATCATGCAACTGTCAATTTCCCCATGTATAAGATCATTATAATTATACCATACTATACTAAAAATTGAGATGGTAAATGATCATATCTTAATTAGTACCAGGGCCGGCAACAGAAATCTTGGGGCCCGGTACAGTGATATCTCTGGAGCCCCCCTTAGATTTTATATACTGTATACACAGTATAAATAAACACGTTTCAACAGCAGCACTCAGGAATAAAACACACACAATGACAGCCACCATCAGCCAAAATTTCAATGCAGCAGCATTTTCATCAGGGCATATAAAGATACTGAATTCTAAATTTGCTGCACTATATAAGAAACGTAATAAATATCATTTGCGTTTCTATAATGGGTGCAGTGTCTGCGGTGCACACGGGCCCCTGAGTCCCGGGGGAGACCACACCGCACACACTGCACCCATTTCTCTTATACTTACCTTTCCGGAGTCCATCGCTGACCGTGTGTTGGCCCCCTCCTCTCCCGTAGCCGTCGCGCCGCTGCTAGTGCACTGACCACTAAATAATCTGACACAGTGCCAGTGTCTACAGCGCAGGACTCTGGAAAAATGGCACGGTGGCAATTTTTCTAGTCCTGCGCATGCGCTGTAGACTCTGGAACTGTGCCAGAGTCTAGAGCGCTGAAAGCGCTAGCAGCGGCGTGACAGCTACGGGAGAGGAGAGGGTCCACACACGGAGTCTGCACATGGGTCCCCTCCTCTCTAGAGACGCCCCTGATAAATATATTTATTTATACACAAATATAACAATGTATATCTCTGCTTCCTCCCCCACACACACCACAATCTGTCCTCCCTCTCTCCTTCCTCCCACACACCCCAAAGTCTGTCTCCCTCAATTACTCCATGCTGCATTCACAACTTCCCCACCCCATCCTAAAGCCCTGTATCACCTCACCAAACCACACCTGCGCTGTACTCCCCAGTATCCAGATCCTCACACCGCATAGCAGGTACCATACGGCGCTCACACCCCACCAGAAGAGGCCAGCGCAGGGCACAAGAGTCCTGGCAGCGGAGCTTTTGCCATGTCCAGTAAGTGTCTGCAACAGAGCTGGATTTGGAAGAGTGGATGCACACTTGTACCACACAGTGGGGGTAATTCCAAGTTGATCGCAGCAGGATTTTTTTTTAGCAATTGGGCAAAACCAATGTGCACTGCAGGGGAGGCAGATATAACATGTGCAGAAAGAGTTAGATTTGGGTGGGTTATTTTGTTTCTGTGCAGGGTAAATACTGGCTGCTTTATTTTTACACTGCAAATTAGATTGCAGATTGAACACACCCCACCCAAATCTAACTATCTCTGCACATGTTATATCTGCCTCCCCTGCAGTGCCCAATTGCTAACAAAAATCCTACTGCGATCAACTTGGAATTACCCCCTGTGTGTGTGAGAGGCTTTATCACTCTGAGACCACTCCCACACTGCCCACAGCTCGCTGCCTTATTTGGACAAGATGGCTTACATCCCTCCTGGGCACTAAGCTGCGTATCCTTGGGGCCCGGTAGAGGTGTCCCCTTTGACCCCCCCCCCACCCCCTGTCGCTGGCCCTGATTAGTACCAGTGCATACAAACTATTTAAAACTGACTGTTCACTTGAATGACATGTAATTGAGGTACTTGCTGCTTGTGTATGCCATAAAAACTTATTCCATCTATCTAGGTATAGGGTGTCGAAAGATGCCCAAAATCTCTATATGGATGTATGCATAAGGAGGGAAGGGTGGGGGCAGGTTAAATAAAGGTATATTTGTACACCAAAAATCCTTGTAGACTTGGACACAAAGGAAGATGTGCTTACCAAGATACCACAATGACTATCGTCCGCATTAGCTAGCTGTATCTGATAGGCTGATTGCAGATTGCTCTCTCCAGCTGATAGCACTTAAAACATTAGTGTTGAAACATTATAGATATGAAGTACTGTAGCAGTGATATTTACCTGATATGAGCTATCTGACTACACATTAAGGATCTGTCTGACAGCACATGCTAAGGACATATCATTCTAAGTATTTCAGCCACATGACTGTTCTTGGCGTTTTGGGAGTTTGCCGAATTCTAGAAGGCACTATCGGGCACCTAATAATGAATGCACCTCTTACATATAACTAGCGTTTCCACATGTGTATCCGGTGCATTAGTAATGCTGAATTGACCCCCAGATCAGCTAAAACAGAATGCGCTCTCCACTACTATTCCTGGGATGTAATTGGCACGTGACCACTTTGTATAAACAAAAAAAAATTGGAGCTCTGCACTCCCCCTATACGGTGAACACTTTTAAACTTCAATCTACAGTATATAAAATCAGGGAATGCTGCTTTCAAAGAGCTGCGTTTAGCATCCCGATGATCGGGATGCTGGTGGTCATGTGACCGACGCAGGAATCCTGACACCCCAGAAGTCCTGCACCAGAACACAGACAGCCGACATCACGAAGTTAAGTAACATGGTACCTATCAGGGTTAGGGTCCGGGGTAGGGAGGGTTAGGTTTAGGCACTGGCTGTATCCAACACCCCTGGAGGTTTAACCCTAGCCTGAGGGTTAGGGTTGGGGAGGGTAGAATACTTTCCCCATCTGATGTCGGGATCTTCAGTGTCGGGAAGTCGCTGATGGTCATGTGACCGCCAGCATCCCCACCACCAGGATTACATACTGAACCCTTTTCATATATTGCCATATCTATTTAGCTGACCAATTGTGCCAAAATGAAGAAATAATGACACCAATGTAGTTGTGACTTTTATACTGTGTATTGTGATCATTGCATTAACAAAAACACTGCTGTCATATAGTTATCATATATAAGTATCTTTTACATTTGTTTTTCCAATGTCTTTTATTTTTTTAATCAACATGGTAAAATACTGTATTTCATATACAGTATGTTTCAATTTAAATATCCTGCATTATTTATTGTTGATTTGTAGAATTGTCTGGTAGACTCCAAACATATAACATCATTCGTCTGTTTTTAATCTTTTTTAGTATAGAATTATAAGTTGACGGTTGCTACATTATTATATCAGTGTCACTGCTGGAGCTGGCAGGGAAGAGAAGGGACAGGAAGCTCATTTAGAGGTCTTGTCTAAGCCTCCTTGGGATGCCTCACGGAGAAGTCAGAAGATGGTTCAGGCTTCCGCCCCAGGTCATTCTGGAATCTCTGAAGCTTGTGCAGAGTGACCTTGAGTCACTAATAACCATTTATACAGCAATACCACTGGTGACAACAAAAACTAACACAGCCAGGGTCACCTATAACTAGATGTGTTCTCAGTAATAAGGACCGGGTGCTTTAAAGATCAGAAATTGTGAATCCCAGTAAAACAATTTTTATTTTTTTTGTTCTTTGGTGTTTAACTATTTCTTTATTATACTGTATATGTGTATATATTTAGAAATATATATATGTAGTGCTGCTGTTCCAATGCACAAATTACAAAACAATCACTTTATGAATTTATTGCACAATGCAATACAATACAATACACTCGGCCAGTGTTGGTAGACAAACAGAGCAATACAACAGTTAAAAAGATAAATGCTCCTACAGAGCCATATTTTTCTTAAATTGGTTACTCTTCATATCAAAGGAATACGTATTTGTTACAAATGGTAACAATGAGTCAGTGTATTTAAGAGCTCTATATTCAGCACAGTCACTTAGATAAAGCCATATAGATGATGATGCAATTCCACTTCTTAAATTAGAGGTTCTCACGTTTAAGAGAATATGCAATTATCAAACTATCCGACCTCAGCTGCGTATCATGATGCACCTGTTTAATAAGTGCTTTTAAAGTGACGGCTCTCAATACCTATACACATTAGTAATTCAATATACAATAAGAAAAAATAAAGACAAATACATGCATACAATTACTCATATAAAAACTATTCAACGGAATTAGTCTATATAGAGGCTAAATAGAGCACAATATCAACGCATATTACAAAGGATATTATCCAAATCATCAGATCATATTACGTTTAATTAACCTCTCCCATGTTCCATAAATTTTGTGTGTACTTTTCTTGTGGTCAACCCCACATATTGCATACCACACCCACAAAATGACTAGGTGCCAATTTATTTATTTTTTTAAATGTAATTAAAATAAAATTGGCACCTAGTCATTTTCAAGATAGACAAGTGAGGGTTAGCTCGGGATTAATGTGGTTACGACAGAGACCACTGGGATTTCATAGATGTGGGGAGGACAGGTGTGGGACATGTATTTATAGTGATAGGAAGGAGGTCGATTTTACCTCCTTTGTCACAGAAGAAAGATTCACTATTAAGGAGTTTATAAACTGTAGTTCCAGTTTTTTTTATCTATTTACTACAATGTGGGTGTGGTATGTGGGGCAGACCACAAGAAAAGTACACACAAGATTTATGGAACACAAGAGAAATATCAGTAATAAAGTAACAACACATTGCCTGTACTTACACTTTACTAGATGTAGTAAAGGTAAACTGGAGGATATTAGGATAAAAGCCATTGAACAAATTAGATTGATGAATAGGAGAGGGGATCGCTTTAGTTTATTATGTAAGTGAGAAGCGTACTGGATTTTTCATCTGAAAACACTTAGCCCTTTAGGGTTAAATGATACAGTGGAATTAAATAACATAAGTTCTTTATATAGTGATTGAGGTCTGCTATATTATTTGTATCCACGATGATATGGTATATCTCTCTATACGATATTATACATCTTTCTATATTATAGTTAATTATTATCTTATCTCGATATATTTGACAGGAGATGTTAATTAAACTTAATATGATCTGATGAATTGGATAATATCCTTTGTAATATGTGTTGATTTTGTGCTCTATTTAGCCTTTATATAGACCAGAGATGAACGGGTTCGGTTCTCAATGAACCGAACCATACCAAACTTCACCATTCGAGTCCGGTTCCGTGCCTGGCTCGGGTTTTCCTGCCTGACTCGGAAACCAGAACGAGGCAAAACCTCATCATCCCGCTGTTGGAATCTTGTGGGATTTGGATTCCATATAAGGAGCCGCACGACCCGCCATTTTCACTCCGGCATTGGAGAGTGTAGAGAGAGAGGACGTGTCTTCGTTCTCTCAGCCATATGCCCAGTGCTGCTGTATAATTATCTGTGTTGTCCTGCATCAGACCAGTGCTAGTGGCCTGTGCATTAGTCAGTCCAGTGACCATTCACAGTGGTGGTGTCCTCTGCTGCCATATGTCCAGTGCTGCTGTATAATAAGTCCCTTACAGTGTTGCTGTGTTGTGCTGCATCAGACCAGTGGTAGTGTCCTGGCCATCAGTCATTCCAGTGACCAGGAACAGTTGTATATGCTGCTGCTATAAGTCCACTGCTGCCGTATAATAATAATATTAACACCACCAACAAGTCCATTACAGTGTTGTTGTGTTGTGCTGCATAAGACCAGTGGTAGTGTCCTGGCCATCAGTCATTCCAGTGACCAGGCAGTCACAGTGGTATATGCTGCTATATGTCCACTGCTGCCATATTATAATAATAATAACAACAAGTCCCTTACAGTGTTGCTGTGTTGTGCTGCATCAGACCAGTGGTAGTGTCCTAGATATGTGAGAAAGGTGCACTCCCCTACTAGGGCGCTGATCTCTCTTGGGTGTCTCTTCAATTGGCAGGTGAGTGAATATATGGTGAAATATAGTGGTGTTGTATTGTTAAAATGAAGTGAATATTCTAATACAATGAATACAATACTGACATAAAAAATGAAATTCAGATGGACTAAGCCTGGCTGTCAGGAAGAATGTAGTCCTACCAGTGTAGGTGGAGGAGCCGCAGGTGTTTGGAAAAGTAGAATATCCCGGAAAAATACCCTGCTGTTGGTTCCTCAGATTGAATTTCCCAAAAAGCATGCAGGAAAACGTCCAACAAAGTCCGGCGGTATGCAGCGCCGCAAGTTATCGCCAACACGTTTCGGGACAGCCTGGTCCCTTCTTCAAGGCTGGATACCTCTGTGGCTGTATTCTGTACTATTTAAATGTCCTCTCACCAATGAAAAAGCTTCTGTGAACGGCGGGAAATTTACTTCCGTTCCGGACTAATCCAGAACCGGAAGTGGCATGATGCGTTCCACCCGGCGGATGTTGACACCAGAAGCGGAAGTCTAATGTGGTCCACAGGGTGAACAGATGATTCCAGGAGATATCTTGACTTAAATAGATGATCAAAGTGAGGAATAGACATGGATATTTTGTTATGCTTGTAAAGAGGTGTTCCAATGATAATGAAGACATATTCCAAAGTGGTTACGATCATAAAATAAAACGTAAAAAAATACAAATTAATTAAATACATAAAAGGGATATATAGTATCACAATAATTATCCTATGTTGGATGCATAGAGGAAAATGATGTAGTGATAAGGAGAGTTAAGAGGGATGTAATATATGAAATGTGAGTCATCAGAGGAACCACTTGATGTCAAAGTCTTGATTCAAGCCAGTGGGGGAAAGAGTTTGTAAGTTGTAAATCATCTTCATCTCTGCTTTCGCTAAGATGGTTACCAGGTTCCTGTCCTTCCATGTAGATTTTATGTTCCATAGACCAATAAAGTGTGAAATGGAGTTAGTATAACACTGGTGTTCTTTCCGAAAGTGTTCTGAAAGATGGTGGGTGGTCAGGCCTTTGTGGATGTTGCGGAGATGTTCTCCTATGCGTGTTTTTAACGCCCTGGAGGTTCTACCCACATATGACTTGCCACATTTGCAAGTGATGAGGTAAATAACGCTGGAAGTATTACATGTGATGAAGACATGGATCTTCCACATGGTACCATTGATGACAACTTCAGTGTATTTGGATTTGTCAGTTTTAACGCTTCTGCAGCCCAAACATAGACCGCATCTGTGAAAACCAGCTGTTCTGATAGGATTAGTGTTCTTTACAGGTAGGGCACTCCGCACCAATTTGTTCTTAAGATTAACTGCCTTCTGATATATGAACTTTGGTTTACTGGGGATGATACTCTTTAATATCGGGTCTCATTGAAGCACATGCCAGTGTTTCTGGATTATCCTTTCAAAATATCTATGGTCTGAGTCAAAGCCTGTAAGAAAAGCCCATTGGTTATCTGAAGTGGGCATCTGTTTGGTCTTTCTCTGATCCTGAATAATAGTTTTCCTATCTATGGTTTTAATTTCCTATGCAGTTCTTTCGATATCTTCAGAATGGTATCCTTTCTTAAGGAAAGCTCCCTTCAGATGGTTAATTTGGGTTTCACATTCTGTCTGTTCACTACAATTTATTTTTGTCCTGATGAACTGACTCTTCGGTATCCCTTTGAGCTAATTCTGATGATGATCACTATCCCTGGATATACAGTTTTGTGTATCCGTTGGTTTGTAATAGGTTCTGGTATGGATGGTTCTGTCCTTAATATATATTGAGAGGTCAAGGAAGTTCACTTCGGTTTGGCTGATTAAAAAAACAAAATTTAGATTGACCTGATTATCATTCAGGCTCTGACAAAAAGCGTCCAAATCTTCTCTGCATCCATTCCAGGTGAATAAAATGTTGATGTATCGACTCCAATGTGGCAACTTAGTACCCCAAGTTACACTAGAGTGGATGGTTGAAGATTCCCAATACGCCATGAACAGATTAGCGTAATTTGGGGCAAAGCGGGTGCCCATGGCTGTGCGGTTGTACTCACCGTTGAAGAAGAAAAAGTTGTTAGTCAGAATTCCATGGCTTCCAGGATGAATAATTTTCTTACATGGATTTCTTCAGTTTGATCTAAGAGCCACGATACAGCCTTAATCCCATCAGTATGGGTAATCACTGTGTAGAGCAGAGGTTCCCAAACGCGGTCCTCAAGGCACCCCAACAGTCCAGGATTTAGGTATATCCATGGCTCAGCACAGATGGTTTAATCAAATTGACTGAGGTGCTAATTAAGTCATTTGTGGCCAAGCATGAATACATTTTAAACCTGGACCATTGGGGTGCCTTGAGGACCGCGTTTGGGAGCCTCTGGTGCAGAGGGATGAAACATCAGCAGTAATGAGGTAGCAATTTGGTTCACATTCTGTCTCCTGGATTCTTCTAATAGCATCACCCGTGTCCTTCAGGAACGATGGTATTTTTGTCACTCAAGGCTGAAGAAAGTGATCAATCATGGCTGATAGATTAGCAGTGAGGCTGCCGGTTCCAAAGATGATTGGACGTCCTGGAGGGCCAGTCAGACTTTTATGCACTTTTGGCATAATATAAATGGTGGAAGTGACTGGATTGTTGTTGGAGAGGTACCCATGTTCATTCTCTGTAATGCCTCCTGATATAAGATGTTTCTCCATTAATTTTTTATAGAGATTCTTAATACGTGTCGAGGGGTCTGTTTTTAACTTTAGGTAGGTATTAGTATCCGCCAGCTGTCTCGTGATCTCCTTAATATAATTATCTGTGTTGAGAATGACGACGACTCCTCCCTTGTCACAGGGCTTAATAGTGATACTCTCATCCTTACTGAGGTCAATGATGACTTGTCGCTCCTTCTTTGATAGGTTGTGGTGCATCTATTTATAGTTATTCTTCTTCTTCCTGATGTTCTCTGTGGCTAATTTCTGAAAGGTAGCAATGAAATTCCCTTTAATATGTGCGGGATACGCTGCTACTATATGTCCACTGCTGCCGTATAATAATAATAATATTAACAACACCAACAAGTCCCTTACAGTGTTGCTGTGTTGTGCTGCATAAGACCAGTGGTAGTGTCCTGCCCATCAGTCATTCCAGTGACCAGGCAGTCACAGTGGTATACGCTGCTGCTATATGTCCACTGCTGCTATATAATAATAATAATAATAATAACAACACCAACAAGTCCCTTACAGTGTTGCTGTGTTGTACTTCATCAGACCAGTGGTAGTGTCCTGGCCATCAGTCATTCCAGTGAACAGGCAGTCACAGTGGTATATGCTGCTGCTATACGTCCACTGCTGCCATATTATAATAATAATAATATTAATAATAACAACAACAACAAGTCCCTTACAGTGTTGCTGTGTTGTCCTGCATCAGACCAGTGGTAGTGTCCTACCTTGGACGTATAATTCCAGTGATTTGGACGTATAATTCTAGTGATTTGGACATATAATTCCAGTGATTTGGACGTATAATTCCAGTGATTTGGACGTATAATTCCAGTGATTTGGACGTATAATTCCAGTGATTTGGATGTATAATTTCAGTGATTTGGACGTATAATTCCAGTGATTTGGACGTATAATTCCAGTGGGAATTGTTTGTGTCGCTTTGCTTACAGCTACCTCATTGCACCTCTTCAACATCTTTGCATGAGGTGCTGTTTGGGGCCTAGTTTTTGAAAAGTGCCATCCTGTCTGACACTGCCGTATGAGTCCAGGGGTACTGCTGTATTTGTCCTGGGGTACTGTCGTATAAGTCAACCAATTGCAGATTTTTTGAAAAATGACAGGGTCGGGCTGGAGATGCTGTCAGTGGACAAAACAATTGTGGCCCACTCTTGACATTCAGCCACTGTGTGACACTACTAGATGGGCCAGGTGGTTGTGTCGCCTAGCGTAGTCATACAGCAACCTCGATGCACTTTTTTTTCTTCTTTGCATCATGTGCTGTTTGGGGACTAGTTTTTGAATAGTGCCATCTTGTCTGCAACTGCAGTGCCACTCCTAGATGGGCCAGGCGTTTGTTCCGCACACTTGTGTCGCTTAGCTTAGTCATATAGCCACCTCGGTGCAACTTTTAGGCCTAAAAACAATATTGTGAGGAGTGAGGTGTTCAGAATAGACTGGAAATGGGTGGAAATGAATGTTATTCAGACTCAGAATCAGCTTTATTGGCCAGGTATACTTGCGTATACTAGGAATTTGTCTTCGGTTTGCTATAGAACAGCCAAGTGGGTAACAGATAAGCAGGTGTGGGGGGGCAAGTAAAGTCACACAGATAGGTATACCGTAAGGACCCAAGTTAGTTACATGTACGTCTAGTCAGTCAATGTTCAGGAGTTCAGCAGGTGGACCGCTTGGGGAAAGAAACTTTTGAGGCTTCTGGCGGACCTGGCGGGCCGGCCCTCTAACGCCTGCCTGAAGGAAGCAAGTTAAACATGCTGTGGCCGGGGTGTAGCTGGTCTTTTACTATCTTCATTGCCCGCTTTTTAGCTCTGGACAGGTACAGGTCCTGGACTGAGGGAAGGTCGGCCCCGATGATCTTCTCTGCGGTTCTGACCACCTTTTGGAGCCTGCATCTGTCCCTCATGCTGGCGGAGCTGTACCATATGAGTATCGAGGAGCACAGTACCGACTCCAGAATCGCGCAGAAGAAGAGGAGCAGAAGCTTCTGTGGGATGTTGAACTTCCTTAGTTTCCTGAGGAAGAACTACCTCTGCTGCGCTTTCCCAACAGTGACGTCAGCGTTGGACCCCCATTTAAGGTCCCGGGAGATTGTGGTCCCTAGAAACTTGAAGGAGTCCACTAGCGATACCACACTGTCAGCAATCGTTAGTGGAGGTGCACTAGATGACTTCTTCCTGAAGTCCACTATCATCTCAACAGTTTTGAGGGGGTTGAGCTCAGGGTTGTTGTGGATGCACCACTGGGCCAACCGGTCTGCTTCACATCTATACGCCGATTCGTCCCCGTCCTTGATGAGGCCGATGACGGTGGTGTCATCGACGAATTTGATGATCTTTACTGATTGCGCCTCTGAGGTACAGTCATTTGTGTACAGGGAGAAGAGCAGGGGTGAGAGGACACAGCCCTGAGGGGCCCCTGTACTAATGGACCACGCTTGAGAGGTGAATTCTCCCGCTTTCACCACCTGTGTCCTATCTGTCAGGAAGTCTACTATCCAGGAACAGGTAGCTTCTGGGACCCCTAGGCAAAGTAATTTGGGGTGGAGGATGCTGGGGACGATTGTATTGAAGGCCGAGCTGAAATCGACAAACAGGACCCTCGCGTAGGTACCAGGAATGTCTAGGTGCTGTAGAATGTAGTGCAGGCCCAGGTTGACTGCATCCTCGACACACCGATTCAATCGATAGGCGAACTGCAGGGGGTCCAGTTGGGGGCCAGTCACAGTTTTCAGGTGATTGAAAACCAGACGCTCGAACGTTTTCATGACCACAGACGTCAGTGCTATCGGCCTGTAGTCATTCAGGTTCGTAATAGAGGGTTTCTTGGGGACTGGGACGATAGTAGACCTTTTGAGGCAGGAAGGGACTTTCTGTAGCTCCAGCGATTTGTTGAAGATCTTGGTGAATATGGGGGCGAGCTGACCCGCACATGCTCTTAGGGCACATGGTGACACTCCATCAGGACCCGGTGCTTTCCTGGGTTTGGCCCTTTTGAACAATGCCTCCACCTCTTTTGGGCAACTTGCAGTGCCTGGGGTTGGCCGTCGGTGTTCGGGGCATCGTAGAGGTGATTGTTTGGGTTGCAGGTGACTTCTTTTGCGAACCTGCAATAAAAGTGGTTCAGTTCGTCTGCTAGGTCTTGGTGCATGGTGGTGGACTTCGATGTTTTCCTATAGTTGGTTATGGATTGCATTCCTTTCCATACAGATACAGGGACATTGGTGGAGAGATCGTTTGTCAGCTTGTCCGAGAACCGCTTTTTTGCTAGCCTGATTCCTTTAGTCAGAGAGTTCCTAGTTCGGTTGTATAGTGCTCTGTCACCACTGCTATAGGCCTCCTCTTTGGCTCAACGAAGTTGCCTGAGCTGGGCATTGAACTAGAGCTTGTTGTTGTTGTAAATGCGGTAAGTCTTGGTAGGTACACACATGTCCTCACAGTAGCTGATGTAGGATGTGACAATGTCTGTTAAGTCATTCAGGTCAGTTGCCAAGGCATCGAAGACCCCCCATTCCGTGCAGTCAAAGCAGGCCTGGAGCTTCATCTTGGCCTCATTGGTCCATTTCTTAACAGTATTGACGACAGGCTTAACCGTTCTCAGCTTCTGTGTATAGGTAGGGAGTAGGTGGACGAGGCAGTGCTCAGATAGGCCGAGTGCAGCACATGGGATAGACCGGAAGGCAGACTTGAGGGTAGTATAGCAGTGATCAAGGGAGCTCCCTTCTCTAGTGGGACACGTGACTTGTTGTTCGTACTTAGGTAGCTCCTTGCTCAGGTTAGTTCTGTTGAAGTCGCCCAGTACTATAAGCAGAGAGTCTGGGTGTTTTTGTTCTATGTCAGATATGCATACGGCCAGGTGGTGCAGGGCTTCGTTTGTGCAGGCGAGGGGGGGGATGTACACTCCCACAAGGACAATTGAGGCAAATTTCCAGGGGTAATAGAAGGGGTTGCAGTTGATACTCAGCATCTCCAGGTGAGGGCTACATGATTTGCCTATGAACGTGACATTGGTGCACCATCCATCGTTGATGTATAAGCAGATGCCACCACCCTTCGTTTTTCCTGAGAGAACCTTGGAGCGATCGGCCCTGAAGAGACTGAAGCCCGGCAGAGACATCGGGTTGTCCGCAATATGGTCATCCAGCCACGTCTCCGTAAAGCAGAGGATGGACGACCCTGTAATGCCTGATCCTGCACTGCCCAGAGGGAGGGACAATTCATCGAACTTGTTTGCCAGTGAGCGCACAAGGTTAATAATACCATAGGAGCAAAATTTCCCCCAGATTCTGTGATTTTAGCCGTGTTTATGTTTTTTCAAAAATCATCCAGATCCAAAACCAAAACCAAAACACGAAAGGGTGGTTTTGGCAAAACCAAGCCAAAACCAAAATATGATAGTGGAATTAGAACCAAAACCAAAACACAAAACACGAAAAGTGCCAGCCGCACATCTCTAATTATAGACTAATTCCGTTGAATAGGTTTTATATGAGTAATTGTTTAAAGTATTTTTCTTTATTTTTTCTTTATTTTTTCTTATTGTATATTGAATTACTAATGTGTATAGGTAGTGAAAGCCGTCACTTTAAAAGCACTTATTAAACAGGTGCATCATGATACGCAGCTGGAACGCACATTGGTGCGCGTGCACGGGATTTATGACAGAGATTTGCCCGCCTTATTTAAACTAGAGATGAGCGGGTTCGGTTTCTCTGAATCCGAACCCGCACGAACTTCATGTTTTTTTTCACGGGTCCAAGCGACTCGGATCTTCCCGCCTTGCTCGGTTAACCCGAGCG
Source organism: Pseudophryne corroboree (assembly GCF_028390025.1). Classification (NCBI taxonomy): domain Eukaryota; kingdom Metazoa; phylum Chordata; class Amphibia; order Anura; family Myobatrachidae; genus Pseudophryne; species Pseudophryne corroboree. Next base: position 725,769,086 of record NC_086446.1, read on the forward strand.
CGCCCGAACGTCATCATGACGCTGTCGGATTCTCGCGAGACTCGGATTCTATATAAGGAGCCGCGCGTCGCCGCCATTTTCACACGTGCATTGAGATTGATAGGGAGAGGACGTGGCTGGCGTCCTCTCCATTTAGATTAGAAGAGAGAGAGAGAGAGAGATTGACCTGATTTACTGGAGCTTAGGAGTACTGTAGAACTGTAGAGAGTGCAGAGTTTACTAGTGACTGACCACAGTGACCACCAGACAGTGCAGTTTTATTTAATATATCCGTTCTCTGCCTGAAAAAAACGATACACAGTGACTCAGTCACATACCATATCTGTGTGCACTGCTCAGCCCAGTGTGCTGCATCATCTATGTATATATCTGACTGTGCTCAGCTCACACATCTTATAATTGTGGGGGAGACTGGGGAGCACTGCAGTGCCAGTTATAGGTTATAGCAGGAGCCAGGAGTACATATTATTATTAAAATTAAACAGTGCACACTTTTGCTGCAGGAGTGCCACTGCCAGTGTGACTGACCAGTGACCTGACCACACTGACCACCAGTATAGTTAGTAGTATAGTATACTATATTGTGATTGCCTGAAAAAGTTAAACACTCGTCGTGTGACTTCACTTGTGTGGTGTTTTTTTTTTATTCTATAAAAAACTCATTCTGCTGACAGACAGTGTCCAGCAGGTCCGTCATTATATAATATATACCTGTCCGGCTGCAGTAGTGATATATATATATTTTTTATATCATTATTTATCATCCAGTCGCAGCAGACACAGTACGGTAGTTCACGGCTGTAGCTACCTCTGTGTCGGCACTCGGCAGTCCGTCCATAATTGTATACCACCTACCCGTGGTTTTTTTTTCTTCTTTATACATACATACTACTACTACATCTCTTTATCAACCAGTCTATATTAGCAGCAGACACAGTACAGTACGGTAGTCCACGGCTGTAGCTACCTCTGTGTCGGCACTCGGCAGTCCGTCCATAATTGTATACCACCTACCCGTGGTTTTTTTTTCTTTCTTCTTTATACATACATACTACTACTACTACATCTCTTTATCAACCAGTCTATATTAGCAGCAGACACAGTACAGTACGGTAGTCCACGGCTGTAGCTACCTCTGTGTCGGCACTGGGCAGTCCGTCCATAATTGTATACCACCTACCCGTGGTTTTTTTTTCTTTCTTCTTTATACATACATACTACTACTACATCTCTTTATCAACCAGTCTATATTAGCAGCAGACACAGTACAGTACGGTAGTCCACGGCTGTAGCTACCTCTGTGTCGGCACTGGGCAGTCCGTCCATAATTGTATACCACCTACCCGTGGTTTTTTTTTCTTTCTTCTTTATACATACATACTACTACTACTACATCTCTTTATCAACCAGTCTATATTAGCAGCAGACACAGTACAGTACGGTAGTCCACGGCTGTAGCTACCTCTGTGTCGGCACTCGGCAGTCCGTCCATAATTGTATACCACCTACCCGTGGTTTTTTTTTCTTTCTTCTTTATACATACATACTACTACTACATCTCTTTATCAACCAGTCTATATTAGCAGCAGACACAGTACAGTACGGTAGTCCACGGCTGTAGCTACCTCTGTGTCGGCACTGGGCAGTCCGTCCATAATTGTATACCACCTACCCGTGGTTTTTTTTCTTTCTTCTTTATACATACATACTACTACTACATCTCTTTATCAACCAGTCTATATTAGCAGCAGACACAGTACAGTACGGTAGTCCACGGCTGTAGCTACCTCTGTGTCGGCACTCGGCAGTCCGTCCATAATTGTATACTAGTATCCATCCATCTCCATTGTTTACCTGAGGTGCCTTTTAGTTGTGCCTATTAAAATATGGAGAACAAAAATGTTGAGGTTCCAAAATTAGGGAAAGATCAAGATCCACTTCCACCTCGTGCTGAAGCTGCTGCCACTAGTCATGGCCGAGACGATGAAATGCCAGCAACGTCGTCTGCCAAGGCCGATGCCCAATGTCATAGTACAGAGCATGTCAAATCCAAAACACCAAATATCAGTAAAAAAAGGACTCCAAAACCTAAAATAAAATTGTCGGAGGAGAAGCGTAAACTTGCCAATATGCCATTTACCACACGGAGTGGCAAGGAACGGCTGAGGCCCTGGCCTATGTTCATGGCTAGTGGTTCAGCTTCACATGAGGATGGAGGCACTCAGCCTCTCGCTAGAAAAATGAAAAGACTCAAGCTGGCAAAAGCAGTAGCACCGCAAAGAACTGTGCGTTTTTCGAAATCCCAAATCCACAAGGAGAGTCCAATTGTGTCGGTTGCGATGCCTGACCTTCCCAACACTGGACGTGAAGAGCATGCGCCTTCCACCATTTGCACGCCCCCTGCAAGTGCTGGAAGGAGCACACGCAGTCCAGTTCCTGATAGTCAGATTGAAGATGTCAGTGTTGAAGTACACCAGGATGAGGAGGATATGGGTGTTGCTGGCGCTGGGGAGGAAATTGACCAGGAGGATTCTGATGGTGAGGTGGTTTGTTTAAGTCAGGCACCCGGGGAGACACCTGTTGTCCGTGGGAGGAATAGGGCCGTTGACATGCCTGGTGAAAATACCAAAAAAATCAGCTCTTCGGTGTGGAAGTATTTCACCAGAAATGCGGACAACAGGTGTCAAGCCGTGTGTTCCCTTTGTCAAGCTGTAATAAGTAGGGGTAAGGACGTTAACCACCTCGGAACATCCTCCCTTATACGTCACCTGCAGCGCATTCATAATAAGTCAGTGACAAGTTCAAAAACTTGGGCCGACAGCGGAAGCAGTCCACTGACCAGTAAATCCCTTCCTCTTGTAACCAAGCTCACGCAAACCACCCCACCAACTCCCTCAGTGTCAATTTCCTCCTTCCCCAGGAATGCCAATAGTCCTGCAGGCCATGTCACTGGCAATTCTGACGAGTCCTCTCCTCCGATGCATCCTTGCGTGTAACGCCTACTGCTGCTGGCGCTGCTGTTGTTGCTGCTGGGAGTCGATGGTCATCCCAGAGGGGAAGTCGTAAGCCCACTTGTACTACTTCCAGTAAGCAATTGACTGTCCAACAGTCCTTTGCGAGGAAGATGAAATATCACAGCAGTCATCCTGTTGCAAAGCGGATAACTGAGTCCTTGACAACTATGTTGGTGTTAGACGTGCGTCCGGTATCCGCCGTTAGTTCACAGGGAACTAGACAATTTATTGAGGCAGTGTGCCCCCGTTACCAAATACCATCTAGGTTCCACTTCTGTAGGCAGGCGATACCGAGAATGTACACGGACGTCAGAAAAAGACTCACCAGTGTCCTAAAAAATGCAGTTGTACCCAATGTCCACTTAACCACGGACATGTGGACAAGTGGAGCAGGGCAGGGTCAGGACTATATGACTGTGACAGCCCACTGGGTAGATGTATGGACTCCCGCCGCAAGAACAGCAGCGGCGGCACCAGTAGCAGCATCTTGCAAACGCCAACTCTTTCCTAGGCAGGCTACGCTTTGTATCACCGCTTTCCAGAATACGCACACAGCTGAAAACCTCTTACGGCAACTGAGGAAGATCATCGCAGAATGGCTTACCCCAATTGGACTCTCCTGTGGATTTGTGGCATCGGACAACGCCAGCAATATTGTGTGTGCATTAAATATGGGCAAATTCCAGCACGTCCCATGTTTTGCACATACCTTGAATTTGGTGGTGCAGAATTTTTAAAAAAACGACAGGGGCGTGCAAGAGATGCTGTCGGTGGCCAGAAGAATTGCGGGACACTTTCGGCGTACAGGCACCACGTACAGAAGACTGGAGCACCACCAAAAACTACTGAACCTGCCCTGCCATCATCTGAAGCAAGAAGTGGTAACGAGGTGGAATTCAACCCTCTATATGCTTCAGAGGTTGGAGGAGCAGCAAAAGGCCATTCAAGCCTATACAATTGAGCACGATATAGGAGGTGGAATGCACCTGTCTCAAGCGCAGTGGAGAATGATTTCAACGTTGTGCAAGGTTCTGATGCCCTTTGAACTTGCCACACGTGAAGTCAGTTCAGACACTGCCAGCCTGAGTCAGGTCATTCCCCTCATCAGGCTTTTGCAGAAGAAGCTGGAGGCATTGAAGAAGGAGCTAAAAGGGAGCGATTCCGCTAGGCATGTGGGACTTGTGGATGCAGCCCTTAATTCGCTTAACAAGGATTCACGGGTGGTCAATCTGTTGAAATCAGAGCACTACATTTTGGCCACCGTGCTCGATCCTAGATTTAAAACCTACCTTGGATCTCTCTTTCCGGCAGACACAAGTCTGCTGGGGTGCAAAGACCTGCTGGTGACAAAATTGTCAAGTCAAGCGGAACGCGACCTGTCAACATCTCCTCCTTCACATTCTCCCACAACTGGGGGTGCGAGGAAAAGGCTCAGAATTCCGAGCCCACCCGCTGGCGGTGATGCAGGGCAGTCTGGAGCGACTGCTGATGCTGACATCTGGTCCGGACTGAAGGACCTGACAACGATTACGGACATGTCGTCTACTGTCACTGCATATGATTCTCTCAACATTGAAAGAATGGTGGAGGATTATATGAGTGACCGCATCCAAGTAGGCACGTCACACAGTCCGTACTTATACTGGCAGGAAAAAGAGGCAATTTGGAGGCCCTTGCACAAACTGGCTTTATTCTACCTAAGTTGCCCTCCCACAAGTGTGTACTCCGAAAGAGTGTTTAGTGCCGCCGCTCACCTTGTCAGCAATCGGCGTACGAGGTTACATCCAGAAAATGTGGAGAAGATGATGTTCATTAAAATGAATTATAATCAATTCCTCCGCGGAGACATTGACCAGCAGCAATTGCCTCCACAAAGTACACAGGGAGCTGAGATGGTGGATTCCAGTGGGGACGAATTGATAATCTGTGAGGAGGGGGATGTACACGGTGATATATCGGAGGATGATGATGAGGTGGACATCTTGCCTCTGTAGAGCCAGTTTGTGCAAGGAGAGATTAATTGCTTCTTTTTTGGTGGGGGTCCAAACCAACCCGTCATATCAGTCACAGTCGTGTGGCAGACCCTGTCACTGAAATGATGGGTTGGTTAAAGTGTGCATGTCCTGTTTATACAACATAAGGGTGGGTGGGAGGGCCCAAGGACAATTCCATCTTGCACCTCTTTTTTCTTTTATTTTTCTTTGCGTCATGTGCTGTTTGGGGAGGGTTTTTTGGAAGGGACATCCTGCGTGACACTGCAGTGCCACTCCTAGATGGGCCCGGTGTTTGTGTCGGCCACTAAGGTCGCTAATCTTACTCACACAGCTACCTCATTGCGCCTCTTTTTTTCTTTGCGTCATGTGCTGTTTGGGGAGGGTTTTTTGGAAGGGACATCCTGCGTGACACTGCAGTGCCACTCCTAGATGGGCCAGGTGTTTGTGTCGGGCACTTGGGTCGCTGAGCTTAGTCACACAGCTACCTCATTGCACCTCTTTTTTTCTTTGCGTCATGTGCTGTTTGGGGAGTGTTTTTTGGAAGGGCCATCCTGCGTGACACTGCAGTGCCACTCCTAGATGGGCCAGGTGTTTGTGTCGGCCACTAGGGTCGCTTAGCTTAGTCATCCAGCGACCTCGGTGCAAATTTTAGGACTAAAAATAATATTGTGAGGTGTGAGGTATTCAGAATAGACTGAAAATGAGTGGAAATTGTGGTTTTTGAGGTTAATAATAATATGGGATCAAAATGACCCCCAAATTCTATGATTTAAGCTGTTTTTTAGGGTTTTTTGAAAAAAACACCCGAATCCAAAACACACCCGAATCCGACAAAAAAAATTCGGTGAGGTTTTGCCAAAACGCGGTCGAACCCAAAACACGGCCGCGGAACCGAACCCAAAACCAAAACACAAAACCCGAAAAATTATGTATTCTTCTGATGAAGCCGCTGAGGTCAAACAAGCAGAGAAACGCGTAGAGAGCACTGTGGGCTGGTGTGAGCAGGCTGAGCATATTGAGGAGAGGGGATCGTTTGCTACCTATTAGGGAGAAGGAGATCCATCACCGAGCATAATATATCTACATGCGGTGAGAAAATATCGGAATCAGCATACCTTAACCCATACTTATTTGGAGCACCCACTCGAATTATGACCTGCAGTTTAATAGGAGTTTAGGAGAATAGGAGCAGTTTAATAATAGCTCTATTATTACATCAAATGAGCGCTGCTAAAGTATGAACTTGCCGCAGCTTGCGGTGCCTTTTTTCTAAAGCAAGGCTGAGGTCGGATAGTTTGATCATTGCATATTCTCTTAAACGTGAGAACCTCTAATTTAAGAATTGGAATTGCATCATCATCTAAATAGCTTTAACTAAGTGGCTGTGCTGAATATAGAGCTCTTAAATACATGGACTCATTGTTACCATTTGTAACAAATACGCATTCCTTTGATATGAAGAGTAACCAATTTAAGTAAAATATGGCTCTGTAGGAGCATTTATCTTTTTACCTGTTGCATTGCTCTATTTGTCTACCAACACCGGCCGAGTATGTTGTATTGTATTGTGCAATAAATATATGTATTTTTATAAAGTGATTGGTAATTTGTGCATTGGAACTGCAGCGCTACATATATATATTTCTATTTCTTTGTTTGGTTTTATAGTGGATTGAGTGATTCTCTCATTGTAGCAGTAGCTAGACCAATGCATTTAAATTGATATAACGGAATTGGTCTTATTAGAGCAGCCAGTGCCCAGTGCTCAATCACCTAGTGCCTGAGTATATACACTTATTTGTCTTTTTGTTTATATATTTATACTAGCGGTTCTACGTGTTCTTTTCACATGTGGTTCTGATTTTCATGGTTGTAAATATACATGAGTGTTAAAAATTTGGTAAATCTATAGAGATGGAAAAAATGTGTAAACAGACTGGGACCGTGGAATGAAAATCTGGTAATGGATGAGAGCAAATGACAATTGACCATTTGCTCCCAAATATTGGAAAATGGACACAACCTGTCATTCAGACAAATTTGTTAAATCACGAATTTAACCAATTTGTATGAACAACAATTTTTGTCTGTTTTCTAGTTCTTGGGAGCAAATGGTCATTTTTCAATTGCTTTCATCTAGAGATGAGCGGGTTCGGTTTTACTCGGATTTACTCGGTTCTCAAAACAGCATCTTATTGGCTCACGGATGTCTTGTGTTTTTTATAGCCAATAAGATGTCGTTTAGAGAACCGAGTAAAACCCGAACCCGCTCATCTCTACTTTCATCCATTACCAGATTTTTATTCCAACCAGCTAGATTTGGCAGATGATTTGCCAGATAATTGTACAGTGTATGCTCTGCTTTATTCTGGGTACACACTGACAGATATATCACCTAGTCCGTTGAATTTGTGATATATCTGTAGTGCATCAGTGGGTGTGTGCAGACATATCACGTCATCTCTGCAGCACAGCTGATGTCCGATATAACTGCAGATATATTGGCGAATCTGACTGTGTGTATGAGCGGTCCGCCATCTGCCCGTACATCTGTGCCTGGACCACTGGTGGATGAAATATCAAGTGGGCAGGCACATTTAAATGCCCATTGTTGTTTACCATTTCAAATATATACAGATACTTCTCATTTAACAACCTACCTGTTTAGTGACCGCTCGGACTTACAACCAGTTCTCTAATACTATACAGTATGTAAGAGTTATACATAGTAAAACAAAGCTATCAAGTTGAAGTTTCCACACCCAGAAGTACCACACTCTTTAAAATACACAAACAGATAAATGGGTCACCAATATCTGAGCTACAGTACACACTTAAATATATATTTTTTTGTTATAAAGTTAACGATTTTCTGCCACACCATACTGCATTTGCATATATCCGCCCACAAGAAGGATTACATAGTGACAGGAAAACATAGGAAATATGGGCAGATTATGGAGAATGCAATCACACTGCTTGATATCGGGAGATTGTGTCTGAGATTTCTGGTTTGGGACAACAGATCGCAAAATCGATCGCTTGTGTGTGTGACCAAGATTGTCCATAATTATCGTCAAAATGCCAAAACGATCCTTCGTACACGCTAACAATAAATTTGGCCAAGAGACCCAATTATTGGCAAATTGGCTCAATAATTGTATACCTAGCTTAAGAATTAGTCCAATTGTCCTCTAGTACGTGTTTCAATTTTTATCTATTTGCACAATGCTTTATTGATAAAAACAGAAATTGTCAATTATTAGTACACTTGTATGTACATTATCTTCTTTATTTTTCTTTTCTGAAAACTAAATATTATTTATTTATTACCAGTTATTTATATAGCGCACACATATTCCGCAGCGCTTTACAGAGAATATTTGGCCATTCACATCGGTCCCTGCCCCAGTGGAGCTTACAATCTATATTCCCTACTATATGTACACGCGCACACATTCATACTAGAGTTAATTTTGTGTTGGGATCCAATTGACCTACCAGTATATTTTTGGATTGTGGGAGGAAACCGTAGTACACGGAGGAAACACACACAAATACGGGGAGAATATACATACTTTGCACAGGTAGAGCCATAGTGGGAATCGAACCCATGACCTCAGTGCTGTGAGGCAATAATGCTAACCATTACACCATCCATACATGGTCCAAGAATAAGCACGGCAGTCCCATGGATGAAATGTATGGATCTTCTCAGATGTTCCTTTTGCTGGAGATATGCCTCTCTCAGAAATCAAGGAAACGCACAATTCCCAATAACTGTGTACTGGTATTACATTGCTAACTCACCTAATCGAGGTGAGATTGGGTACACATAAAGGCATCTTCTTTAAAGCTTCTATCATCTAATTATATTGGGTTTGGATTCATTATGAACCTGTAGAAATCCCTCTTAGATTTAAACTCACCTGGGTACAGGTATGGTCATACCCTAAAAGACTTCTTTAAAACCATGCCACAATACCTCTACACTACAGTACGTGAACACAGGCAATAGGCCTGATTGAGGTTTGTTAGCAAAGCAAAAAAGTAACGTGTAGAGAGGGTGTGTTAAAACTGAAATCTAAACTTACAAACAGCTGTATACTAGCTGACAGATTTATATTTATAAAGCACACATTTAATAAAAAAAATTGAAATTTAATATATATAGCTATAAAAACAACAGTCTCTATTCAGGACAGAGAAATCAAAGATTCAATTTAAGTACAGACAGCCATGCTTTATTTGTAAGCGTATTATTTTGGCCACTTGATGTTTTTCTGGCCTCCTGTTAAATGAAATTCCAGACACATATGTTGATTGGACAGTTCAGATGACAATATATTCCAGCTATTTGCAATTACCAGTTCCTGTATTCCAATAGATGGAGTCCAATAAGGTAGGCTTGTGTGGCAATGGCAGCCTGTATTTGTGGGAAATCTGGTCCACAGTACACAATCTGAAGCTGTCCTTAATGGTATCCTAAAACAGGAATTGGCGTTGTCTAGAAAACTCCACTGTCCTGGTCCGCAGGACTGACGCGTTTCGCTGCTCTCAGGCAGCTTTTTCAAAGGTGTCTGAAAGTGATACTGTCACCCCTTTTAAAGGGGAAATTATGTCATAAGGTGGGAACACCAGGTACTCAATTAACAAGTAATTAAACTTATATGAATTAATTTCACAATGCTATTATCAAATAAATCCATGAGGCAAATCATACGTATATAATGTGTCATAACTATGAAGTTGGAAATGAAGAATACTTTATTATTTACCTGAGAGTATTATGATCGGCGGTCATGTGACTAAACTTCTTAATTCATTGCACAGGGTTAAACACGAGTTCTGGTAGGGCACATCAGCGTGTATGTAAAGAAACTCGCCGTTCTTTACCGGGCACAAGATCGAATTCATGGTCACATGATCACAGGTACGGGAGGTCTAACAAGTAGAATTTCCTCTGCATTTGTGTTCTGTATGTATCCAATCAGGTATTGATAGGGTCCATCATGTGACACAGAAACATTACTATGGAACACAAATCACGTCCAAGTAATGCATACCCTGTAACGTGGCCCAGAAGGGCCATGGTGGAACACAAATTTGCATCTGTGAAATGCATGGTTTTATGGCTACCCTCCGGAGAATTACTTAGTCAGATCTCCTTTCTAGACCCCAAGATATTAACCCAATAGCTAATTTTATCACTCAACACAAAAATGAAAAATAATAAATAAATAAAGACATTTGTTATATCATACACAGGAATCTTAGTTTCTTTGTGTTTCTAATGCTAAAGGTCTAAAATTAGTGATACCATTTTACCGTAGTAGTTTACCGTAGTAGTTCATACAACAAAAAAGAAGGCTAACTAAACTCCTGTAGACAACCATAACAACAAGACAGAAAACAATATAGTTAGACCAAAAATATATTTCTGTTATAGTATTGTATTCAGCCCCTGGGGGTGTAGACAATTCAGCTGGAAGGTCCAATATATCTCCTGTTTGCATAATTTGCCAAATCTATCACCACCACGTTTTGTGTGTGGAATATGTTCCAAACTGATCACTTTCAGTGACTCTGGATCCTCATTATGACATTTACTAAAATGTCTGGGGATACTGTGGTTGTTGGCTTTGTTAATAATATGTCTCCGGTGTTCTGTAAAGTGGGACTTCAAGGATCTGGTGGTTTGTCCTTCATATTTTAAATTACACCTGCTATAGAGCAAATATATTACCCAAATGGTATCACAGTTGATAAATCTTGTCATTGTGTAATCTCTCTTCACAAATGGTACGGATAATTTTAAGGTTTTGTTAACCGTATGCTGGCATGTAATACATTTTGTTTTTCCACATTTATAGAAACATTTGTGTTTGGAGGGTCACCAGGAAATTGTATTTGAAACTTTATCTTGTGATGGTGTAGGTTTTATCAAGCTAGGGGCCAAAGTAGTTTCTAGTGAAAGTTTAAAAAAAAAAGTATTCGGTGGTATACAATCTCTCAAATCAGAGTCCTATATGAGTACGGAATGCGGTCAAGATCCCGCCGGACGGGATGCCGACCGGCACATTCCCGACATATTATCCCTCTGTGGGTGTCCACGACAGTGTGGTGAGCACAGCGAGCCCGCAAGGGGCTGCATTGCGCTTGACCCCTGTTGGGATTGTGCCGACCGGGATCCTGGTGTCGGTATTCTGACCGCCGGGATATCATCCGGTGGGATCTCATACTGATCCCATGAATACATTATAATTGGTTTTTACAATTTGTCTAATTTCCCTTGACCTGTTGTTGAAGGATGAAATGAATAACATTCCCCTGTGGGGAGAAATGTTTTTTTGGTTTAGGCCTAGACATCAAGGGGGGAATTCAATTGTTTGAAAAGTCAGTGGGGTGTTTGTTTATTTATTTATTGAATAAGTAAAACATGTGTTAATGTCACGTATATGAGAGACACGAGGCTGAAGAAAGCTATCCACATACAATAGGCTGAAAGATTAGACATAAGACAGTTTATACCATAAATAATAGGTCATCCCGGGGGGTGAGGTGAGGGACTTGTGATTCTTTGGAAGGTGACAATAAATTGGAATGGTAGGAAAAGTAGGAAAAAGAAAACAAAATTCCTCCCTGGATATGACCCCCTCCAGCATTGCTTCATGGAACAAGTTTTGTAATTCTGCAGAGAAGGCTGTTGAGGGATCTTTGGGTAATTTTTTATAGAATGATTGGTTCTCCAGTTGTCTGGAGGCCTCTTTAATATAGGGCCTAATTCTGAGTTGATCGTAGTAGCAAATTTGTTAGCAGTTGGGCAAAACCATGTGCACTGCAGGAGGGGCAGATATAACATGTGTAGAGAGAGTTAGATTTAGGTGGGGTGTATTCAAACTGAAATCTAAATTGCAGTGTAACAATAAAGCAGCCAGTATTTACCCTGCACAGAAACAAAATAACCCACCCAAATCTAACTCTCTCTTCAAATGTTATATCTCCCCCCGTGCAGTGCACATGGTCTTGCCCAATTGCTAACAAACTTGCTGCTGCGATCAACTCAGAATTACCCCCATAGTCCGTCCTATCCTGGACAACCAAACCACCCAATTTATTGGCCGTCTTAATGACTATTGAGGTGTCCTTTGTTAGTTTACTTAGGGCTATCCTTTCACTTTTATTCAAATTATTATTTAGAGTTTTGTTCTTATTGGTACACAGTGTTCTGAAGTTGTCCAATGTCATCCTATAGAAACATTCAATGCTACTACTTTTTAATTTAATGGGAAAGAAATCTGATTTCAACTTAAAAGTTCTCTTGTTGAGTGCATCAAATATTTTCTGCATGGGAGGGGAGTTCATTGAGTAAGTTTCCTCCTGCAGCTCTTCATGGATAGAAATTATCGGATCATCTGTGGAATTTAAGATAATTGGTGCACCATCATCCTCCATATTATTTAGCTTTCTTTGGGCAAAGTATCTTTTTCTGCAAAAAGTTCTAATGAACCTACTTAGATCAACAAAATTTTGAACATATTAGGTTCTGAGGAGGGAGAGAATTTCCAAACTTTTTTGTGAAGAGAAATTTCATTAGGTGTTAAGGTTTTACTTGAAAGGTTAAAAATTCCAGTAGGATTTGTGTTAACTTTCCTGATTCCTAATCTCTTAAATTTCTCATTTTTCCACCTTTTCTCCCTCTGCACTTCAATGTCTGCCTCATTTTGGAGTGGCAAACTGTTGTTCTAGATTGGGCCTGGTGTCTTGTCTGTTCCTGTGATAGCCCTGACATAAAAAAGCTTCCTTATGATGGCCAAAGTCCGTGTACTCCTGTCTTGTACTGATTTTAGGATGAGTTCCAGACTGGCATTCACAAGTTTTAGTGAATGATTGATGTTCAGTTATTTTGTTATTTTTAGAATCATCTTTGACCTCTCGTGCTCTGTAATCAGACTGGACCCTCTGTCTTACCGAAGGACGCCTAGGTATTGGTGATTCTCTTCTGGCCACTGCTGGACGGTTTCTTTTAGAGATGTTTCTGTTTCTACTGGACTTCATTACCCAAGCCCAGATCCATGCATCAGTCAGTCCAGCGACCAGTCACAGTGGTGGTGTCCTCTGCTGCCATATGTCCAGTGCTACTGTATAATAAGTCCCTTACAGTGTCGCTGTGTTGTCCTGCATCAGACCAGTGGTAGTGTCCTGTGCATCAGTCAGTACAGTGACCAGGCAGTCACAGTGGTGGTGTCCTCTGCTGCCATATGTCCAGTGCTGCGGTATAATAAGTCCCTTACAGTGTCGCTGTGTTGTCCTGAATCAGACAAGTGGTAGTGTCCTGTGCATCAGTCAGTCCAGTGACCAGTCACAGTGGTGGTTTCCTCTGCTGCCATATGTCCAGTGCTGCTGTATAATAAGTCCCTTACAGTGTCGCTGTGTTGTCCTGCATCAGACCAGTAGCATACCCTCCAACATTTTACACACACAAATTGGTACAAATTAGGAAATGGGGTGTGGCCATGGGTAAAGGGGGCATGGCCATGCCCCTTTTCCTATACTTTCCGTGGAAGTTTGGAGAGCCAAAAATCAGTACACACCATAAAAAAGGTACTGTACCTGCTAAAAAGGTACAGTTGGAGGGTATGAGTGGTAGTGTCCTGTGCATCAGTCAGTCCAGTGACCAGTCACAGTGGTGGTGTCCTCTGCTGCCATATGTCCAGTGCTGCGGTATAATAAGTCCAATACAGTGTTGCTGTATTGTCCTTCATCAGACCAGTGGTAGTGTCATGTGCATCAGTCAGTACAGTGACCAGTCACAGTGGTGGTGTCCTCTGCTGCCATATGTCCAGTGCTGCTGTATAATAAGTCCTTACAGTGTCACTGTGTTGTCAGGCATCAGACCAGTGGTAGTGTCCTGTGCTGTATATTATTTACTCCAATTAAAGCGGTGCATGGAGTGATACAAAAAGATAAGTTTCACTATTATTAATCTCATTATCATGCGCTCATGTGTTTTTTTTTAGCACTAAATACAAAGAACAGAATGAGTAAACATACTGAAGATAGGACTAATTACCCATTACATGTCAGGTTGCATACAGACTACTGTATAAACAAGTCATGTTTTTAACATCATTTGATTATCATATGTGTGTTTTATGTTATATCTTTAGAAAGGTGGTTGGTGTTATAAATATAATATGGCGTTTTTAATAGGACAAGAAGGGTGGAAATATATATATTTAATACAATGGAAATCTCATTATCCATTGATGGCATGACTATCTCCTCTAGCCCCCAAGTACGCTGTCTTGGCGTAATCCTTGACTCCTCCCTCTCCTTTAAACCACACATTCAGCACCTCTCACAAACCTGTCATTTTCATCTCAAAAACATTTCCAGGATCAGACCTTTTCTCACCCAGGATGCCACTAAGATCATTATTCACTCACTGATTATTTCCAAACTGGACTACTGTAATCTCCTCCTAACTGGCCTCCCTAACAATTACCTCTCTCCACTCCAATCTATCCTCAATGCTGCTGCCCGGCTCATCTTCCTCACCAAACGCACTACGTCCACCTCCCTTCTCCTACAAGCCCTTCACTAGCTTCCCTTCCCTTTCAGAATCCAATTTAAACTTCTCACACTCCCTTACAATGCACTCACCCACTCCTCTCCCATTTACATCTCTGACTTTATCTCCCTTTACTCTCCCACCCGTCCTCTTCGCTCTGCTAATGCACACCGACTCTCCTGTCTTCTGATTACTTCCTCCCACTCCTATCTCCAAGATTTTTCACGTGCTGCTCCCTTTCTCTGGAATTCTTTACCTCTCCCCCTCAGACTCTCCACCTCTCTACAAAACTTCAAACGGGCTCTTAAGACCCACTTCTTTACCAAACCCAGCCAAAATTTCATCCTAACCCTCTGTTCCACGTTCTCTTTCTACCCCATCTGTGTCACCCCTGTCTGTCTACCCCTCCCCTTTAGAATGTAAGCTCTCATGAGTAGGGCCCTCTTCCCTCATGTGCTTATCCTTTTCTTACTTTAATAATCCTCAACTGCCCAAATCCCGCAGGTTTTTTGGGGGGGCCACCTTGGAACTTATCTTTATGTCGTTTACTGGTGTAGTTATGCTTAGTTACCCTGTACTTGTCCTATATTGTCTTCAACTGTAAGTCACTGTTTTCCTGTTTTGATTATGTGCATATGTACTCTGTAATTGGGCTCTGCGGAACCCTTGTGGCGCCATATAAATAATGGATAATAATAATAATATATATATATATATATTACAAACTGATATGCTCTGTGTGCGTCCGTATTACTGACACAGGTATATTTTACAAGCAAGGGCAATGTCTATTGTCTGGTTATATGAGACAGACAAAAACAGTGTTTGGAGTTGGACATATGTCAACATTGGAATGTTTGCGTCTTCATTTGGAGACAATGGTGTTTCACCTTGTGTGTTAATCTATATAATCCATGTTAAACATTGTATTTTAAGGTTATTTCTAACACTCAAAATTGAGGCAACAGTGCCCCCTACTGTGTACATTTCGTAATATGAACTTTGTACATATGAAATATGCTTACTCAGAAGTTCTCCAGCCTATCTCCTATATATTCTTCCAGATCTGTCACTCTGTGACTATGTGGCTAACGCTCTGGGCGGAGACAGCATCTGCAGGGAGATACACCAGTGCCAGCAGCAGACTGAGTACTAAGGGGTCCACTGACACTACCAACCTACAGTACCATGACTAGCCAGAGCAGCAGCAAGAGCCACTGACAGCATCTGCAGGGAGGGGAACAGCGCAGAGACAATAGGTAGTTAGTTGCAGGCAGGATCACACCCACTCCTCAGGCCAAGGGACACTAGCTCATCTACCCCTATACCTGCCGCAGACAGACATGCAGATGCCAGGCTGGCTGCCAAGGTCGCAACTCTCATCAATGCCCGCTGTGGGTGCGCAGGACCTCCCTCCGTCTTCAGCAAAACCTCTCTGCAAATTGCCCGGCGCATCCCTTCACTGACAGTCCACGTTGTTTCCGCATCTCCTGATCTGCCTCCTCACCGCTGCGGCCACTTTCATCTCTGCCTTCTGTCTTGCGCATGCGCATATCACACAAGCTTCCGTCATCCACACACAGGTCTCTGGGATGGGAGATTGAGGAAGGCTGGGTGATATGCGCATGCGCCAGCGCACAGATTACAATGGCCGCAGCGTGGAGCAGCTGCAACAGGACAGACACAGGTACTCCGAGCAAGGGGCATCGCCGGTCAGTAGGAGGCGACGAATGTGATCAGCATAACAGGCTAGTGTGTCCCGCACAAGGGACGCCAGACTCAGTCACTTGCGTGTCAAACAATCACTCACCTAATAACCTGTAAGCACACTGCAAGCACACTGTTTGTCTGTCCACAACCTCCTGTGCCTATTACCCATCTACAGCACCACACCCGCCCCTCCACCACCCTCAACACTGACCCACACATCACTCATGGCACCTCCGGCCCCCCCATCCCCTAGTTCACTGCACCTGCAAATTCTCCAAACACAACAACACATGACCCCTCCCACATACCCCACGCCTCAGGCCACAGCATATAGAAACACCCTCCCCCATCCGTGGTCTAACCCGCACCACACCTATCATATCAGAAATCCCCTCCACAGACCACTCACACCCCTTACTCCACCAACCATAGTACCTCCTCCACATGACTACCCCAAACCCCCTAAACATAGAATGTACAACCTCCATCCGTACTTCACACACACCAGCACCTCCCCCACCAGCAGCACCTCTGCACCACCTCCACCATCTGCTGAACACCATCTAAACCCACCCCTCCACCACCCGCACCTACCTCACACACATCACCTCCCACCCCGCTCCCTCATCCCACCCACAGCCAACGCTCCAACAGCCACATCATGTTCATACCCCATGTGCAACAGCACCTCTGTAAATCTCTCACCCAACAATAGCCCCTGTTTGCATTCACCCATCCACCACACGCACCACCCAACACACCATCCCTACCCATTAACAGTAACTACCTAAGTCAGAGGTCAACCGCAGAACCAAAATACACCTCCACCTCACTGCACCCACCCCTTTCAAAACCCTGACACAAACACTAAAATGCTGACAATAAGCACCATACAAGTTCCTCCACCAACCAAGGGAACGCCATACCTAACACCCCCTCCCCCCAAAAAAAACACTCTCTGCACCTAGGCTAATCTCAGACATTTCCCTATCCCACTTCACCACCCCTACCTTGCACACATCACCTACCAATACCCATACCCAACCACTCCATGTGGCCCTCCCCCACCCATGGCACCTCCAGTCACCCTCCCCCATCCCCCTGTTCACCACACCCGCAAATCGTCCAAACACAACACCTCCAGACCCCTCCTACATTCCCCACCCCTCAAACCGCACCATAAACATACCCCACCACTCAAACCGCACCATATACAGACACCCTCCCCCATCCACGGTCCAACCCGCACCAGACCATACACCACCCCTCTCACATCAGGATCCCCCTTCCCCCACCACGGACCCCTGGCACCCCTCACTCCACCAACCACAGTACCTCCGGCAACCTCCACATTCACCCCCCCTCCCCCAAAACCTACAATGTACAAATTCCATCCGTAGACCACACACACCTGCACCTCCCCCACCAGCAGCACCTCTCCACCAGCTGCTGAACACCCTCTGCACCCACTCTACCACCACCCACACCTACCTCACACACATCACCAATGAAACCCCTCCACATCCCAACCACATTATGTCCCACCCAACCCATTTGCAAAAGCACCTCTGGAAATCCAACCCACATCCAAAGCCCACCTTTGCACTCGCCCATCCACCACACGCAAAACCCAACACACCATCCCTACCCGCTACCAGTAACTACCTAAATTAAACGTGGCAAAAGAATTGATCTATCAAGTATGATAAATAGATCGGGCGCTCGTAGGTGCTGTTGCTCAAAAAGCTGCTGCTACAAGAATTGGGTTAGTCACCCCCAATATATAAACAACAAAGAAAAAAACAATTTAGCAGCGCTGATAGGTAATAGAGTATAAAATATAATATAATAGGAGGATTGGGTGCTGATATATAGTAATTTAATCAAATTTGATCATTAACACAATAATAAAACAATATAAAATAGATTACGTAATAAGTAAAAATATTTGCTAAAAATGGGGGATCACAATAAATCTGCCTGCTTTCTGTGTAGTCCGTTCCCAATAGATATAGACTGGATAGTGCACAAATGAATGAACAGCCCTGGACTGACGGCGCAGTCTGAGGGTTGATGATTAGTTACCACAGTTTTAGCCGCTGGAGGAAATAGAGTCCCTTCAAGTTGTTATTATGGGTCCTCACTGCATCGCGGTGTCTCCTTATTTGCCAAGGAGTGGTGGTAGTTCAAATGGGTGGAATGTTCAAAAAGTCCTACAGTTAGGCACAATGTCCAGTCCTGGTCCGGATACACGTGGCAGCAGGCTTCCAGTAGGTGATGGCCCCCAATGGCTTGGTCCCTGACGCGTTTCGCTGCAGGTCCTGCAGCTTTTTGAAAAAGCGGCAGGACCTGCAGCGAAACGCGTCAGGGACCAAGCCATTGGGGGCCATCACCTACTGGAAGCCTGCTGCCACGTGTATCCGGACCAGGACTGGACATTGTGCCTAACTGTAGGACTTTTTGAACATTCCACCCATTTGAACTACCACCACTCCTTGGCAAATAAGGAGACACCGCGATGCAGTGAGGACCCATAATAACAACTTGAAGGGACTCTATTTCCTCCAGCGGCTAAAACTGTGGTAACTAATCATCAACCCTCAGACTGCGCCGTCAGTCCAGGGCTGTTCATTCATTTGTGCACTATCCAGTCTATATCTATTGGGAACGGACTACACAGAAAGCAGGCAGATTTATTGTGATCCCCCATTTTTAGCAAATATTTTTACTTATTACGTAATCTATTTTATATTGTTTTATTATTGTGTTAATGATCAAATTTGATTAAATTACTATATATCAGCACCCAATCCTCCTATTATATTATATTTTATACTCTATTACCTATCAGCGCTGCTAAATTGTTTTTTTCTAAATTAAACGTGACCTGGGGAACGGAAAAACACCTCCACCTCACTGCACACACCCACTTTCAAAACCCCAACACACACACTGACAACCTGTGAATAAGCAACGCACAAGCCCCTCCACCAACCAAATGAACACCATACCTTACACACCCTCCCTCCCAAAACCCCACAACTCCACCACTCCATGCACCTAGCCCAACCTCCCACATTTGCCTACCCCACTCCACCACCCGTACCTTGCACACATCACCTACCAATACTTTGCACCATCCACCCAACCACTCCATGTGGCCCTCCCCCACTCATGGTACCTCCGGCCACCCTCCCCCATCACCCTGTTCAACGCACCCTACAAATGGCCAAGCATAACACCTCCCGACCACTCCCACAACCCCCACCCCTCAGGCCGCTGCATATACAGACACTCTCCGTCCACAGTCTAACCCACAACATACACCACCCCTATCACATCAGGAACCACATTCCCACTCCACGTACCCCTTGCACCTGCCACTTCACCATCCACATTAACTCCACCACCCTCCACTCCCCCCCCAAACGTAGAATGTACAAACTCCATCTGTAGACCACACACACCTGCACCTCCCCCACCACCAGCACCTATGCTCTCACTCTCTGAACCCACCCCTTCACCACCCGCACCTACCTCACACACATCACCTCCAAACCCCCACCCCCATCCGCATCCCACCCACACCCAACCTTCCAACAGCCACATCATGTACATACCCCATGTGCAACAGCACCTCTGTAAATCCCTCCCCATCCACAGCCCCCATTTGCACTCATCCATCCACCACATGCACCACCCTACACACCATCCCTACCCGCTAACAGCTACCTGAATCAGAGGTGAACTAAGGACCCGAAATACACCTCACTGCACCCACCCCTTTCAAAACCCCAACACACACTAAAATGCTGAGAATAAGCACCGTACAAGCCCCTCCACCAACCAAGGGAACGCCATACCTAACACCCCCCAAAACAAAAAAAGCCCACCACTCTCTGCGCCTAGGCTAACCTCAGACATTCCCCTACCCCAGTCCACCACCCCTACCTTGCACACATCACCTACCAGTACCCTCCCCCATCCACCCAACCACTCTATGTGGCCCTCCCCCAGCCATGGCACCTCCAGTCACCCTCCCCCATCCCCCTGTTCACCACACCCGCAAATCACCCAAACACAACACCTCCAGACCCCTCCCACATCCCCACCCCTCAAAATGCACCATATACATCCCCTACCCCTCAAACTGCACCATATACAGACACCCTCCCTCATCCATGGTGTAACACGCACCAGACCACACACCACCCCTCTCACATCAGGATCCCCCTCCATGGACCCCTTGCAACCCCCACTCCACCAACCACAATACCTCTGGCATGCTCCACATTCACCGCCCCTCCCCCAAAACCTACAATGTACAAATTCGATCCGTAGACCACATGCACCTGCACCTCCCCCACCAGCAGCACCTCTCCACCACCTCCAAAATGCAGTGCCGCACAAGACCCTCCACCAACCAAGGGAACACCATATCCCCCCAAAAAACCCACTACTCCCTGCACCTAGGCCAACCTCCCACATCCACCCTCCCCACTCCCCCACCCCTACCTTGCACACACCACCTACCAATACCCTCCCCCATCAACCCAACCACTCCATATGGCCCTCCCCCATTTATGGCACCTCCGTCCCCCATCCCGCAGTTCACTGCATCTGCAAATTCCCCAAACACAACACCACCCAACCCCTCCCACATCCCCCACCCTTCATGCCGCAGCATATACAAACGCCCTCCCCAATCCGTGGTCTAACCTGCACCACACCATTCACCACCCCTATCACATCAGGAACCCCCTTCCCCCTCCACAGACCCCTTGCACCCCTTACTTCACCAACCACAGTACCTCCCGTAAACTCCACATGCCCATTTCACTCCCCCGCCCCTACATGAAGAATGTACACACTCCATCCATACACCATGCCCACCTCAACCTGCCCAACCAGCAGCACCGTTTTAGAAATAACCTTAACAGCAGGTCTACCTTTACCTTTGCTGGGTGTGTTTTCCCTGCACCAATGTCGTGGATCGGATGTAGCCACGGTGCCCCTGTCAGTCATATAGATTACAGTGTTGGATAGTGCTTCTGCGGCTGTGTGTAGGGCCCACACCTCCACCAGCAGTGGAGGGGAACGTGCTCTGGACCGACATTTAGTCTCTGCCAGCCTGCTGCTGCTGCCCTAAAGCGGAGCTGCTTAGGGAGCGCCATAGCGTGTCACCACACGCTGGCTCAGAAGCATGTCGCACTACAGCACCGAGGAGAGGTGGCAGCTCCACACCGGAGATTGCCGGCTGTACTACAGTAAGTAGCATGGCTGCATCAGCGGAGGACTGCAGGAGGCCAGCAGTGTGTTACTGCTATCCCCTTTCCTGCCATGCAAATTACATGGCCCGGCTCAGTGCTGCCTGTCTCTGGGAGAGCTCTGCTGCTGTGTCCCGGCTCTGCCGGTCATGACCTTGCACCCCCATGTGTCTCTATGCTGTGTCTCTTATACTGTCACCTATGCTGTGCCTCGGCTGGATGCCCCTCACGCAACCCCGCACCTGCACCTCCCCCAACCGCAGCACCACCGCACCCTCCCTCCAACCTGCAACCACCCCTTCTCCACACCCGTTCCTCCCCCACATGAGGCACCCCTGCAACTGCCCTATCCCCACCTATGGCACCCCCCTACCCCCAACCCGCGGCACCCCCGCTACCACCCCTACCCCACCCGCAGCGACCCTGCACCTCCCCCAACCACAGCACCACTGCACCCTTCCTCCCCCTGCTGCACCCCCGCAACACCCACTCCTCCACCGCAACACCCTCACACCCATCTCTCCCCCACCTGCGGCACCACCACAACCACCCTATCCCCACCCGTGGCACCCCCGCACCTGCCCCTCCCCAAACCCGTGGCACCCTTGCAACCACCATCCCCCAACCGTGGTAGTTCAGGACTCTCTCCTCCACCCACGACGCCCCCATCCACGACTATCCTGCACCGGGCACTCCACCAACCACATCACCTTTGGCCCCCTCCCCTATCTGCCCCCTCCACCTGCAGCATCTACACAGACACCCTCCTCGATCCACAGTCCGCCCTGCACCCACCCCTCTCCTACCCATGGCACCCCCGAACCCCCTCCACCATCTGCGTCTCCCCCGCACCTGCCACTCCCCCAACCAAAGCACCTACTGGGGATTCATCATGCCCTACATGTGCTGTTCACACTGTTGCAAGGGACTACAGCCCCTTAACCATCACACGCCCTTTGTCCATGCAATATTTAACCAATCACAAACACAAAATTATGTTTGGAGGTAATACTCCATATAATAAAAATATTGCACACCCAAGGCCGTGCAATGGTTAAGGGGACCTAGCCCCTTGCAACGGTGTGAAGAGTGCCCATAGGGCGTGATGAGCCACCTAGTATAAGATAGAAATGTTCAATGTTAAAGTAGCCTAGACAACCTGGATGAAACATGGACTGCAGAAGTGCCAGGATGATCTGAATATAACTCATGCTGATGTGATTGCTGTATTCAACATCTGCTGAATTTATCAATAACCTTAGCTAAGTATACAATAAATTCATATTTTTATTAGGGATGTGCACTTGAAATTTTTCGGGTTTTGTGTTTTGGTTTTGGGTTCGGTTCCGCGGCCGTGTTTTGGGTTCGACCGCGTTTCGGCAAAACCTCACCGAATTTTTTTTGTCGGATTCGGGTGTGTTTTGGATTCGGGTGTTTTTTTCAAAAAACCCTAAAAAACAGCTTAAATCATAGAATTTGGGGGTCATTTTGATCCCAAAGTATTATTAACCTCAAAAACCATAATTTCCACTCATTTTCAGTCTATTCTGAATACCTCACACCTCACAATATTATTTTTAGTCCTAAAATTTGCACCGAGGTCGCTGGATGACTAAGCTAAGCGACCCTAGTGGCCGACACAAACACCTGGCCCATCTAGGAGTGGCACTGCAGTGTCACGCAGGATGGCCCTTCCAAAAAACACTCCCCAAACAGCACATGACGCAAAGAAGAAAAAAAGAGGCGCAATGAGGTAGCTGTGTGAGTAAGATAAGCGACCCTAGTGGCCGACACAAACACCTGGCCCATCTAGGAGTGGCACTGCAGTGTCACGCAGGATGGCCCTTCCAAAAAACACTCCCCAAACAGCACATGACGCAAATAAAAATGAAAGAAAAAAGAGGTGCAAGATGGAATTTTCCTTGGGCCCTCCCACCCACCCTTATGTTGTATAAACAGGACATGCACACTTTAACCAACCCATCATTTCAGTGACAGGGTCTGCCACACGACTGTGACTGAAATGACGGGTTGGTTTGGACCCCCACCGAAAAAGAAGCAATTAATCTCTCCTTGCACAAACTGGCTCTACAGAGGCAAGATGTCCACCTCATCATCATCCTCCGATATATCACCGTGTACATCCTGCTCCTCACAGATTATCAATTCGTCCCCACTGGAATCCACCATCTCAGCTCCCTGTGTACTTTGTGGAGGCAATTGCTGCTGGTCAATGTCTCCACGGAGGAATTCATTATAATTCATTTTAATGAACATCATCTTCTCCACATTTTCTGGAAGTAACCTCGTACGCAGATTGCTGACAAGGTGAGCGGCGGCACTAAACACTCTTTCGGAGTACACACTTGTGGGAGGGCAACTTAGGTAGAATAAAGCCAGTTTGTGCAAGGGCCTCCAAATTGCCTCTTTTTCCTGCCAGTATAAGTACGGACTGTGTGACGTGCCTACTTGGATGCGGTCACTCATATAATCCTCCACCATTCTTTCAATGGTGAGAGAATCATATGCAGAGACAGTAGACGACATGTCCGTAATCGTTGGCAGGTCCTTCAGTCCGGACCAGATGTCAGCATCAGCAGTCGCTCCAGACTGCCCCGCATCACCGCCAGCGGGTGGGCTCGGAATTCTGAGCCTTTTCCTCGCACCCCCAGTTGCGGGAGAATGTGAAGGAGGAGATGTTGACAGGTCGCGTTCCGCTTGACTTGACAATTTTGTCACCAGCAGGTCTTTGAACCCCAGCCGACTTGTGTCTGCCGGAAAGAGAGATCCAAGGTAGGTTTTAAATCTAGGATCGAGCACGGTGGCCAAAATGTAGTGCTCTGATTTCAACAGATTGACCACCCGTGAATCCTTGTTAAGCGAATTAAGGGCTCCATCCACAAGTCCCACATGCCTAGCGGAATCGCTCCCTTTTAGCTCCTCCTTCAATGCCTCCAGCTTCTTCTGCAAAAGCCTGATGAGGGGAATGACCTGACTCAGGCTGGCAGTGTCTGAACTGACTTCACGTGTGGCAAGTTCAAAAGGTTGCAGAACCTTGCACAACGTTGAAATCATTCTCCACTGCGCTTGAGACAGGTACATTCCACCTCCTATATCGTGCTCAATTGTATAGGCTTGAATGGCCTTTTGCTGCTCCTCCAACCTCTGAAGCATATAGAGGGTTGAATTCCACCTCGTTACCACTTCTTGCTTCAGATGATGGCAGGGCAGGTTCAGGCGTTTTTGGTGGTGCTCCAGTCTTCTGTACGTGGTGCCTGTACGCCGAAAGTGTCCCGCAATTCTTCTGGCCACCGACAGCATCTCTTGCACGCCCCTGTCGTTTTTTAAAAAATTCTGCACCACCAAATTCAAGGTATGTGCAAAACATGGGACGTGCTGGAATTTGCCCATATTTAATGCACACACAATATTGCTGGCGTTGTCCGATGCCACAAATCCACAGGAGAGTCCAATTGGGGTAAGCCATTCCGCGATGATCTTCCTCAGTTGCCGTAAGAGGTTTTCAGCTGTGTGCGTATTCTGGAAACCGGTGATACAAAGCGTAGCCTGCCTAGGAAAGAGTTGGCGTTTGCGAGATGCTGCTACTGGTGCCGCCGCTGCTGTTCTTGCGGCGGGAGTCCATACATCTACCCAGTGGGCTGTCACAGTCATATAGTCCTGACCCTGCCCTGCTCCACTTGTCCACATGTCCGTGGTTAAGTGGACATTGGGTACAGCTGCATTTTTTAGGACACTGGTGAGTCTTTTTCTGACGTCCGTGTACATTCTCGGTATCGCCTGCCTAGAGAAGTGGAACCTAGATGGTATTTGGTAACGGGGGCACACTGCCTCAAGAAATTGTCTAGTTCCCTGTGAACTAACGGCGGATACCGGACGCACGTCTAACACCAACATAGTTGTCAAGGCCTCAGTTATCCGCTTTGCAACAGGATGACTGCTGTGATATTTCATCTTCCTCGCAAAGGACTGTTGGACAGTCAATTGCTTGGTGGAAGTAGTAAAAGTGGGCTTACGACTTCCCCTCTGGGATGACCATCGACTCCCAGCAGCAACAACAGCAGCGCCAGCAGCAGTAGGCGTTACACGCAAGGATGCATCGGAGGAATCCCAGGCAGGAGAGGAGGACTCGTCATAATTGCCAGTGACATGGCATGCAGGACTATTGGCATTCCTGGGGAAGGAGGAAATTGACACTGAGGGAGTTGGTGGGGTGGTTTGCGTGAGCTTGGTTACAAGAGGAAGGGACTTACTGGTCAGTGGACTGCTTCCGCTGTTGCCCAAAGTTTTTGAACTTGTCACTGACTTATTATGAATGCGCTGCAGGTGACGTATAAGGGAGGATGTTCCGAGGTGGTTAACGTCCTTACCCCTACTTATTACAGCTTGACAAAGGCAACACACGGCTTGACAAATGTTGTCCGCATTTCTGTTGAAATACTTCCACACCAAAGAGCTGATTTTTTTGGTATTTTCACCAGGCATGTCAACGGCCCTATTCCTCCCACGGACAACAGGTGTCTCCCCGGGTGCCTGACTTAAATAAACCACCTCACCATCAGAATCCTCCTTGTCAATTTCCTCCCCAGCGCCAGCAACATCCATATCCTCCTCATCCTGGTGTACTTCAACACTGACATCTTCAATCTGACTATCAGGAACTGGACTGCGGGTGCTCCTTCCAGCACTTGCAGGGGGCGTGCAAATGGTGGAAGGCGCATGCTCTTCACGTCCAGTGTTGGGAAGGTCAGGCATCGCAACCGACACAATTGGACTCTCCTTGTGGATTTGGGATTTCGAAGAACGCACAGTTCTTTGCGGTGCTTTTGCCAGCTTGAGTCTTTTCAGTTTTCTAGCGAGAGGCTGAGTGCTTCCATCCTCATGTGAAGCTGAACCACTAGCCATGAACATAGGCCAGGGCCTCAGCCGTTCCTTGCCACTCCGTGTGGTAAATGGCATATTGGCAAGTTTACGCTTCTCCTCCGACAATTTTATTTTAGATTTTGGAGTCCTTTTTTTACTGATATTTGGTGTTTTGGATTTTACATGCTCTGTACTATGACATTGGGCATCGGCCTTGGCAGACGACGTTGCTGGCATTTCATCGTCTCGGCCATGACTAGTGGCAGCAGCTTCAGCACGAGGTGGAAGTGGATCTTGATCTTTCCCTAATTTTGGAACCTCAACATTTTTGTTCTCCATATTTTAATAGGCACAACTAAAAGGCACCTCAGGTAAACAATAGAGATGGATGGATACTAGTATACTTATGGATGGACGAGCGACTGCCGACACAGAGGTAGCTACAGCCGTGGACTACCGTACTGTGTCTGCTGCTAATATAGACTGGATGATAAGGAGATGAAATCAATATATATTATATCACACTAGTACTGCAGCCGGACAGGTATATATATTTATTATGTAATGACAGATGACGGACCTGCTGGACACTGTCAGCTCAGCAGCACCGCAGACTGCTACAGTAAGCTACTATAGTAGTATGTATAAAGAAGAAAGAAAAAAAAAAACCACGGGTAGGTGGTATACAATTATGGATGGACGAGCGACTGCCGACACAGAGGTAGCTACAGCCATGGACTACCGTACTGTGTCTGCTGCTAATATAGACTGGATGATAATGAGATGAAATCAATATATATATATATATATATATAATATCACTAGTACTGCAGCCGGACAGGTATATATATTTATTATGTAATGACTGATGACGGACCTGCTGGACACAGTCAGCTCAGCAGCACCGCAGACTGCTACAGTAAGCTACTATAGTAGTATGTATAAGGAAGAAAGAAAAAAAAAAAACACGGGTAGGTGGTATACAATATTATATATATATTATATACAATTATATATATATATATATATATATATATATTAAACTGGTGGTGACTGGTGGTCAGGTCACTGGTCACACTATCAGCAACTTGCAAGTAGTACTCCTAAGCAGACAATCACAATATATATTATACTGGTGGTCAGTGTGGTCACAATGGCAGTGTGGCTCTCTGGCAGCAAAAGTGTGCACTGTACGTTATATGTACTCCTGAGTCCTGCTCTCAGACTCTAACTGCTCCCCACTGTCAGTGTCTCCCCCACAAGTCAGATAATATACAGTCACACTATCTATCACTTCAGCAAGTAACTAGTACTTCTCCTAATGCTCCCCAAAATTACTACTGTGTCTCTCTCTACCGTCTCACTCTCTATCTATTCTAAACGGAGAGGACGCCAGCCACGTCCTCTCCCTATGAATCTCAATGCACGTGTGAAAATGGCGGCGACGCGCGGCTCCTTATATAGAATCCGAGTCTCGCGATAGAATCCGAGCCTCGCGAGAATCCGACAGCGGGATGATGACGTTCGGGCGCGCTCGGGTTAACCGAGCAAGGCGGGAAGATCCGAGTCGCTCGGACCCGTGTAAAAAAAACTGAAGTTCGGGCGGGTTCGGTTTCCGAGGAACCGAACCCGCTCATCCCTAATTTTTATATATATATATATATATATATATATATATATATTTATATTCAAGTTATTTGTTGAAATACTTTTCTGGGAATCCACCCATCTGGGTCTCCGCGAACTTAACCCACCTGTAACAAGGGGTTATTAACATTTAATACAAATATAATTTTTTCAGGGTTTGCCCTGTGTGGTGTAGGGCTACGCTCGCCTGTGCTGTATATTATTATAATAGCGCCAAATAAAAGGGTTATTATTATCCAAATTTTACAGGCTTTGCCGTGTGTGTGTGTAATTTAGGAGTACGCTCTCCTGTGCCACCAATATTGTGCATGTATTACATCTGGGCAAATTCCAGCATGTCCAATGTTTGTGCTGAACATTTGTGTCGCTTAGCTTAACCATACAGTTACCTAATTGCACCTCTTTTTCTTCTTTGTATGATGTGCTGTTTGGGGCCCAGTTTTTTTAAGTGCCATCCTGTCTGCAGCTGCAGTGCCACTCCTAGATGGACCAAGTGTTTGTGCCGCACACTTGTGTCGCTTAGCTTAGTCATACAGCTACCTCATTGCACCTCTTTTAGTTCTTTGCATGATGTGCTGTTTGGGGAAAAGTTTTTTTTGTGCCATCCTGTCTGTAACTGCAGTGTCACTCCTAGATGGACCAGGTGTTTGTGCCACACACTTGTGTCGCTTAACTCGGCCATCCAGCTACCTCATTGCACCTCTTTTTCTTCTTTGCATCATGTGCTGTTAGGGAAATAGTTTTTTTTTTGTGCCCTCCTGTCTGCAACTTAAGTGTCACTCCTAGATGGGCCAGGTGTTTGTGCCGCACACTTGTGTTGCTTAGATTAGTCATACAGCTACCTCAATGCATCTCTTTTTCTTCTTTGCATGATGTGCTGTTTGGGGTCTATTTTTTAAATCTGCCATCTAGTTTCTGTATTGATCATTGTGTTTTGAATAAGTGGTATTCGAATTGGTATAGTTTTTTTTATTTATTCCTCTTATAAGATCTAACTTCCCCATTGTTATAATCTTCTAGGTCTCTTCTGAATTTTTTACATTTCATGTCTGTCGTTAGCTGTTCAAATTTTAATAATTTTGCTGTAGTTATTTTGGTCCTGCTCCTTATATTCACTGGAAAAATTAAAGGATTCAATTTTCTCTTTAGTTTTATCTATTTCACATATCAAAGATTTAACTTTTTCACTACAGAACTGGATAACTAATTCAATTAGGGAAATAGAGCATTTATCTAATGCTGCTTCCCTCTTATTTTGATATTACTCATTATCACTGAATATAGATGTTTAAAAATTTGTAACCCTCTAGGTATTATTTTATTATCAATGTACAGTGCATCTGGAAAGTATTCAGCACTACACTTTTTCCACATTTTGTTATGTTACAGCCTTATCCCAAAATGGAATAAATTCATGTTCCCCTCAAAATTCTACACACACTACCCCATAATGACAACGTGAATAAAGTTTTTTTAAAATTTTTGCAAATTTATTAAAAACTAAGAAATCACGTGTACATAAGTATTCACAGCCTTTGCTCAATACTTTGTTGATGCACCTTTGGTAGCAATTACAGCCTTTAAATCTTTTTGAATATGATGCCACAAGCTTGGCACACCTATCTTTGGGCAGTTTCGCCCATTTCTTTTTGCAGAACCTCTCAAGCTCCAACAGGTTGGATGGGAAGCGTCGGTGCACAGCCATTTTCAGATCTCTTCAGAGATGATCACTCGGATTCAAGTCTGGGCTCTGGCTGGGCCACTCAAGGAAATTCACAAAGTTGTCCTGAAGCCACTCCTTTAATATCTTGGCTGTGTGCTTAAGGTTGTTGTCCTGCTGAAAGATGAAATGTCGCCCCAGTCTGAGGTCAAGAGCACTCTGGAGCAGGTTTTCATCCAGGATGTCTCTGTGCATTGCTGCATTCATCTTTCCCTCTATCCTGATAAGCCTCCCAGTTTCTGCTGCTGAATAACATCCCCACAGCATGATGCTGTCACCACGATGCTTCACTGCACAGATGGTATTGGCCTGGTGATGAGCGGTGCCTGGTTATCTCCAAACGTGACACCTGGCATTCACATCAAAGAGTTCAATCTTTGTCTCATTAGACCAGAGAATTTTGTTTCTCATGGTTTGAGAGTCCTTCAGGTGCATTTTGGCAAACTCCAGGTGGGCTACCAAGTGCTTTTTACTTGGCCACTCTACCATACAGGCCTGATTGGTGGATTGCTGCAGAGATGGTTGTCCTTATGGAAGGTTCTCCTCTCTCCACAGGGGAATGCTTTAGCTCTGACAGAGTGACCATATGGTTCTTGGTCACCTCCATGACTAGGATCCTTCTCCCCTGATCACTCAGTTTAGATGGCCGGCCAGCTCTAGGAAGAGTCCTGGTGGTTCCAAACTTCTTCCATTTATGGATTATGGAGGCCACTGTGTTCATTGAGACATTCAAAGCAGCAGATATTTTCCTGTACCCTTCCCTAGATTTGTGATCCTGTCTCGGAGGTCTACAGACAATTCTTTTGACTTCGTGCTTGGTTTGTGCTCAGACATATATTCTCTGAAGTGTGGCCTTATCAAATCATGTCCAATCAACTGAATTTACCACAGGTGGACTCCGATTAAGCTGTAGGAAGATCTCAAGTATGATCTGTGGATACAGGATGCACCTGAGCTAAATTTTGAGCTTCATGGCAAAGATTATGAATACTTATGTACGTGTGATTTCTTAGTTGTTGTTTTTTTATAAATTAGCAAAAATCCCCCAAAAAAACAGTTTTCACTTTGTCGTTATGGAGTATTTTATGTATAATTTTGAGGGGAAAAATAAATGTATTCCATTTTGGAATAAGGCTGTTACATACAGATGGGTCCACATTGACCTTTAATACCGTGGACCATCTGTAATAAAATGTGGAAAAAGTGAAGTGCTTTGAATACTTTCCGGATGCACTGTATTTTTTGCAAATTTACACTATCCAACCAGTTCTTCGTTTCCAACTTCATTAACTCCTCTAATTTAAAAAAAAATCCTCCCTCATGGAGGTTTCATATCTAGGAGAGTCTTTATTTTCTGGGGTATCCCATTTTAAAATGTAAATTTTGATCCCATTATTTCTATTTTCAAAATTGGAGAAAACACTCATTATTTCAGCCGAATTATGACTATATGTAGAGTGGAAAAGTATATATACAAGATAGATAATTCAGGCGCTATAACCAGTGATTTCTCCTAGCAGCTGTGTGATAATAAGGGAGAGCCAGTCAATCTATAGTAGTATAAACAAACGAACAGCTGTATACCCAGCGCTGACAGATCTAAATTTGTAAAACACACATTTAATTAAAAAAAAAAAAAAAATTCAATATATGTAGCTAAAAAACCAACAGTCTCTATTCAGGACAGAGAAATGAAAGATTCAATTTAAGTCCAGACAGCCATGCTTAATTTTTAAGCGTATTATTTTTAGAGATGTGCAGCGGGCATTTTTTCGTGTTTTGGATTCGGGTCCATGGTCGTGTTTTGGATTCGGACGCGTTTTGGCAAAACCACCCTTTCGGGTATTGGATACGGATGTGTTTTGGATTTGGGTGATTTTTAAAAAAAAATACAAAAACAGCTAAAATCATAGAATTTGGGGGTAATTTGATCCTATAGTATTATTAACCTCAATAACAATAATTTCCACTCATTTCTAGTATATTCTGAACACCTCACACCTCAATATTATTTTTAGTCCTAAAATTTGCGGTCGCTGGATGACTAAGCTAAGCGACCCAAGTGGCCGGCACAAACACCTGGCCCATCTAGGAGTGGCACTGCAGTGTCAGACAGGATGGCACTTAAAAAAAAATAGTCCCCAAACAGCACATGATGCAAAGAGAAAAAGAGGTGCACCAAGGTCGCTGGATGGCTAAGCTAAGCAACACAAACACCTGGCCCATCTAGAATTAGACTCCAGTATCATGTCAATTATAAGGCAATATCACTGGAATTATTAATTATAATCAATGGAAATATAGGTCCAAATCACTGGAAGAAAATGACAAAATCACTAGAATTAAAAGCCAGTATCACAGGAATTATTCGTTCTAATCAATGGAATTATTGGTCCAAATCACTGGAAGAAAAAGACAAAATCACTGGAATTAAATGGCAGTAATGTTGGGAATTATATCAAATGGCAGTACCACTGGACATATACGGAAGTGTCATACAGGATGGCACTTTTAAAAAAATTAGTCCCCAAACAGCACATGATGCAAAGAAAAGAGAAAAAGAGGTGCACTGACACTGAGCACTGACCAGTGATTCTGAGCACTGATGATACTACTGAGCAGTGATACTGAGCACTGACACTGAGCAGCATGATGCAGCACAAGACACTGAGCGCTGACCAGTGATACTAAGCACCGATGATACTACTGAGCAGTGATACTGAGCACTGATGATACTGAGCAGTGATACTGAGAACTGACACTGAGCAGCACGATGCAGCACAAGACACTGAGCACTGACCAGTGATACTGAGCACCGATGATACTACTGAGCAGTGATACTGAGCACTGATGTTACTACTGAGCAGTGATACTGAGAACTGACACTGAGCAGCACGATGCCGCACAAGACACTGAGCACTGACCAGTGATACTGAGCACGGATGATACTACTGAGCAGTGATACTGAACACTGATTATACTACTGAGCAGTGATACTGAGAACTGACACTGAGCAGCACGATGCAGCACAAGACACTGAGCACTGACCAGTGATACTGAGCACTGATGATACTACTGAGAACTGACACTGAGCAGCACGATGCAGCACAAGACACTGAGCACTGACCAGTGATACTGAGCTCTGATGATACTACTGAGAACTGACACTGAGCAGCACAAGACACTGAGCACTGACCAGTGATACTGAGCACTGATGATACTACTGAGAACTGACACTGAGCAGCACGATGCAGCACAAGACACTGTACTAGTATTAGTATTAGCGAGCAGCACAAAAGCACTCTGGAATTGTCACCCCTTGTGACTGGAATGATGATGACCGATGCACAGTCACAAGGCACTACTAGCACAGCACCCTACAGCAGCAAGATGCAGCACAAGACACTGTACTAGTATTAGTAATGTATTACTGAGCAGCACGATGCAGCACAAGACAATGAGCACTGATACTGAGCACTGATACTGAGAACTGACACTGAGAGAATGTAGCCATGTCCGCTCTGTACTCTCTACAATGCCCGAGTGAAAATGGCGGCGACGCGCGGCTCTTTAAATGGAATGCGAATCTCGCGAGAATCCGACAGCGGGATGATGACGTTTTGCCTCGTTCGGGTTTTCCGAGTCAAGCGGGAATAACCGAGCCGGGATCGGAACCGTGTTTGACACGTGGAGTTCGATAGGGTTCGGTTCTCGGAGAACCGAACCCGCTCATCTCTAATTTATTTGCCACTTGATGTTTTACTGGCCTCCTGTTAAATGAAATTCCAGACACATATGTTGATCGGACAGTTCAGATGACAAATTCCAGCTAGTTGCAATTACCAGTTCCTGTATTCCAATAGATGGAGTCCAGTAAGGTAGGCTCGTGTGGCAACGTCAGCCTGCACAGTATTTGCAGCAAACCATGCCACAATACCTCTTCACTACAGTAAGTGGAACACAGGCAATGGGCCTGATTCAGGTTTGTTAGCAAAGCAAAAAAGTAATATGTGCAGAGAGTTAGATTTGGGTGGGGTGTGTTCAAACTGAAATCTAAACTGCAGTGTAAAAATAAAGCAGCCAGTATTTACATTGAACAAGAAACAATATAACCCCTAGAAATCTAAATCTCCCTGCGCATGTTACATCCTCCCCACGTGCAGTGCAACATGGTTTTGCTCAGTTGTGTGGTTTTTTTATGTTTGCTAACAAATCTGAATCAGTCCTAATATCCACAGGTTTACTTCCAGAAAAAAATGTATTCCAAATACAGGATAAAACAAGGTAAAATAGTTCCAAAGTCAGACCTTCCATAGCAATATGGACCAACAGACAGACCACCTCCCTTCTCACCTGCAATGAGTGGAATAGAAAATTGATGGAAAACAGGTAAGTCCACAGTATCCTAGAATCCACCTTTACTACCAACTTTTGTAAGACCATAGGATCCTTCCTCAGGGTGTAAAGGGGATCTCACAAATAAATATATATATATATATATATATATATATACATACAGTGGTCGAAGTGGAAATTTTGAAGTGGGGGTATGCAAAAGTCAAGGACGAAATTATACGCGTGCGCTCCAGAAAAAGGGGGCGTGGTCACCCAAAAGGGGCATGTCCAGTGTAGTAGAATCCTTTATGCTATCTAGTACTGGTGCCCCTTTCACCTTATAGCACACGGTACGACCTGTAATTCACATTATAGCACATCAAGTAACACACACCCAGACGCGCTGTCACAGCTGCCAGTAGGGATTGTCAATCAGTGATACTGAGCACTGATGATACTACTGAGAACTGACACTGAGCAGCACGATGCAGCACAAGACACTGTACTAGTATTAGTATTAGCGAGCAGCACAAAAGCACTCTGGAATTGTCACCCCTTGTGACTGGAATGATGATGACCGATGCACAGTCACAAGGCACTACTAGCACAGCACCCTACAGCAGCAAGATGCAGCACAAGACACTGTACTAGTATTAGTAATGTATTACTGAGCAGCACGATGCAGCACAAGACAATGAGCACTGATACTGAGCACTGATACTGAGAACTGACACTGAGAGAATGTAGCCATGTCCGCTCTGTACTCTCTACAATGCCCGAGTGAAAATGGCGGCGACGCGCGGCTCTTTAAATGGAATGCGAATCTCGCGAGAATCCGACAGCGGGATGATGACGTTTTGCCTCGTTCGGGTTTTCCGAGTCAAGCGGGAATAACCGAGCCGGGATCGGAACCGTGTTTGACACGTGGAGTTCGATAGGGTTCGGTTCTCGGAGAACCGAACCCGCTCATCTCTAATTTATTTGCCACTTGATGTTTTACTGGCCTCCTGTTAAATGAAATTCCAGACACATATGTTGATCGGACAGTTCAGATGACAAATTCCAGCTAGTTGCAATTACCAGTTCCTGTATTCCAATAGATGGAGTCCAGTAAGGTAGGCTCGTGTGGCAACGTCAGCCTGCACAGTATTTGCAGCAAACCATGCCACAATACCTCTTCACTACAGTAAGTGGAACACAGGCAATGGGCCTGATTCAGGTTTGTTAGCAAAGCAAAAAAGTAATATGTGCAGAGAGTTAGATTTGGGTGGGGTGTGTTCAAACTGAAATCTAAACTGCAGTGTAAAAATAAAGCAGCCAGTATTTACATTGAACAAGAAACAATATAACCCCTAGAAATCTAAATCTCCCTGCGCATGTTACATCCTCCCCACGTGCAGTGCAACATGGTTTTGCTCAGTTGTGTGGTTTTTTTTATGTTTGCTAACAAATCTGAATCAGTCCTAATATCCACAGGTTTACTTCCAGAAAAAAATGTATTCCAAATACAGGATAAAACAAGGTAAAATAGTTCCAAAGTCAGACCTTCCATAGCAATATGGACCAACAGACAGACCACCTCCCTTCTCACCTGCAATGAGTGGAATAGAAAATTGATGGAAAACAGGTAAGTCCACAGTATCCTAGAATCCACCTTTACTACCAACTTTTGTAAGACCATAGGATCCTTCCTCAGGGTGTAAAGGGGATCTCACAAATAAATATATATATATATATATATATATATATATATATATATATACATACAGTGGTCGAAGTGGAAATTTTGAAGTGGGGGTATGCAAAAGTCAAGGACGAAATTATACGCGTGCGCTCCAGAAAAAGGGGGCGTGGTCACCCAAAAGGGGCATGTCCAGTGTAGTAGAATCCTTTATGCTATCTAGTACTGGTGCCCCTTTCACCTTATAGCACACGGTACGACCTGTAATTCACATTATAGCACATGGTACAAGCCGAAATTCACATTATAGCACATGGTACGAGCCAAATTCACATTATAGAACACGGTACGAGCCGAAAGTCACATTATAGCACACTGAATGAGCCGAAATTCACATTATAGCACACTGAATGAGCTGAAATTCACATTATAGCACACTGAATGAGCTGAAATTGTGACAGCAGGGACAGCCAGAGTGACGACAGGGAGAGAGAGTGACGACAGTGACAGCAGGGAGAGAGAGAATGACGACAGTGACAGCAGGGAGAGAGAGAGTGACGACATTGACAGCAGGGAGAGAGAAAGTGACGACAGTGACAGCACGGAGAGAGAGAGTGACAGTAGGGACAAGGACAGTAACGACAGGGAGAGAGGGTGATAGCAGGGGAACATTACCTGACTCATTTGTTGCAGCTGGTGGCGGTGAGCGGCGGGTGGCTGGCGGCGGTGAGCAGCTGTGAGCTAGTACAGTGCTCTACACAGCCGCCGGCCGCCGAGCAGGGACGGGAGCACCATGTGCAGCAGGATGGCCACTTCCCTCGCCTCCTGCTGCACTTTCATTTCCGGGTCAGTGGAAGAAGTGGCGGTATAACATACCGCCGTATACCACCCCACTTCGACCACTGTATATGTGTATATATATATATATATATATATATATATACCCATCCTCCCAATCATATGTTAACAGGGGGGATGGGGGTTCAGTAACATAAGGGTAAAAACTTAAAACATTGCAAATTCATAATATTAACCATAAAACTCATTAATAAATACAATCCAAATATAAATACATTGTTACAAATTAAATCAACCCATCAGAAAGTATAAATTAATCCAAAGCACTATTCAGAATTATCAATATATCAATTATCAATATAGTTAAAGTAAAATGCATCCAGTCTGTTTCTTGCAGCAGATGCATCTTTACATATGGTGACATAGATGCGGTATTGGTGCCTTTTTGTCCTTTCCAGATTTACATAGAAGAGACCTTAATTTCCTGGATCCTGGGTATCGCTGCATCCAGCGGAAGTAAACGATGACCATTTACAGTATTTGCATCACAAAAATGGAAGCCATCAGTGGTGTGTTCCAGTATTTGGCACGTACCGCCAGAAGATGACTTTGTAAATGGCAGACACCTTCAATTTCCATCATCTACAGTTTTTTAGTGGTCTGGATGATGTATAGTAATCCATATACTCTTTCCTGTGGACATCCCTCCAATACCCTGGAGGCACAAAGTACTGTATTCTGTGCAGAAAAAAAGATGAATATCAATAAATTTAATATTGTAAATATCGAAATCAGACCCCTAAAAAACATTAATCATTTAGGCCCCCTAAGGACTACCATATAACAACAGAATAGCCTAAAAACTATTTCACTTTGAAGTCCACAATCAGACCTCTAGGGATCTGAGATTTCAGAAAATACATTGTTTTAATTAGAGATGAGCGGGTTCGGTTTCTCTGAATCCGAACCCGCCCGAACTTCATGGTTTTTTTCACGGGTCCGAGCAGACTCGGATCCTCCCGCCTTGCTCGGTTAACCCGAGCGCGCCCGAACGTCATCATGACGCTGTCGGATTCTCGCGAGACTCGGATTCTATATAAGGAGCCGCGCGTCGCTGCCATTTTCACACGTGCATTGAGATTGATAGTGAGAGGACGTGGCTGGCGTCCTCTCCATTTAGATTATAAGAGAGAGAGATTTACTGGAGCTTAGGACTAGGAGGAGTACTGTAGAAGTGTAGAGAGTGCAGAGAGTTTACTAGTGAGTGACCACCAGACAGTGCAGTTTATTTAATATATCCGTTCTCTGCCTGAAAAAAGCGATACACACAGTGACTCAGTCACATACCATATCTGTGTGCACTGCTCAGGCTCAGCCCAGTGTGCTGCATCATCTATATATATTATATATCTGTCTGACTGCTCAGCTCACACAGCTTATAATTGTGGGGGAGACTGGGGAGCACTGCAGTGCCAGTTATAGGTTATAGCAGGAGCCAGGAGTACATAATATTATATAGTGAGTGACCACCAGACAGTGCAGTTTATTTAATATATCCGTTCTCTGCCTGAAAAAAGCGATACACACAGTGACTCAGTCACATACCATATCTGTGTGCACTGCTCAGGCTCAGCCCAGTGTGCTGCATCATCTATATATATTATATATCTGTCTGACTGCTCAGCTCACACAGCTTATAATTGTGGGGGAGACTGGGGAGCACTGCAGTGCCAGTTATAGGTTATAGCAGGAGCCAGGAGTACATAATATTATATTAAAATTAAACAGTGCACACTTTTGCTGCAGGAGTGCCACTGCCAGTGTGACTGACCAGTGACCTGACCACACTGACCACCAGTATAGTTAGTAGTATACTTATATTGTGATTGCCTGAAAAAGTTAAACATTCGTCGTGTGACTTCACTTGTGTGTTGTTGTTTTTTTTATTCTATAAAAATAAAACTCATTCTGCTGACAGACAGTGTCCAGCAGGTCCGTCATTATATAATATATAATATATACCTGTCCGGCTGCAGTAGTGATATATATATATTTTTTATATCATTTATCATCCAGTCGCAGCAGACACAGTACGGTAGTTCACGGCTGTGGCTACCTCTGTGTCTGCACTCGGCAGGCAGTCCGTCCATAATTGTATACCACCTAACCGTGGTTTTTTTTTCTTCTTTATACATACATACTACTACGACATCTCTTTATCAACCAGTCTATATTAGCAGCAGACACAGTACAGTACGGTAGTTCACGGCTGTGGCTACCTCTGTGTCTGCACTCGGCAGGCAGTCCGTCCATAATTGTATACCACCTAACCGTGGTTTTTTTTTCTTTCTTCTTTATACATACATAGTTACATAGACATCTCTTTATCAACCAGTCTATATTAGCAGCAGACACAGTACAGTACGGTAGTTCACGGCTGTGGCTACCTCTGTGTCTGCACTCGGCAGGCAGTCCGTCCATAATTGTATACCACCTAACCGTGGTTTTTTTTTCTTTCTTCTTTATACATACATAGTTACATAGACATCTCTTTATCAACCAGTCTATATTAGCAGCAGACACAGTACAGTACGGTAGTTCACGGCTGTGGCTACCTCTGTGTCTGCACTCGGCAGGCAGTCCGTCCATAATTGTATACCACCTAACCGTGTTTTTTTTTTCTTTCTTCTTTATACATACATAGTTACATAGACATCTCTTTATCAACCAGTCTATATTAGCAGCAGACACAGTACAGTACGGTAGTTCACGGCTGTGGCTACCTCTGTGTCTGCACTCGGCAGGCAGTCCGTCCATAATTGTATACCACCTAACCGTGGTTTTTTTTTTCTTTCTTCTTTATACATACATAGTTACATAGACATCTCTTTATCAACCAGTCTATATTAGCAGCAGACACAGTACAGTACGGTAGTTCACGGCTGTGGCTACCTCTGTGTCTGCACTCGGCAGGCAGTCCGTCCATAATTGTATACCACCTAACCGTGGTTTTTTTTTTCTTTCTTCTTTATACATACATAGTTACATAGACATCTCTTTATCAACCAGTCTATATTAGCAGCAGACACAGTACAGTACGGTAGTTCACGGCTGTGGCTACCTCTGTGTCTGCACTCGGCAGGCAGTCCGTCCATAATTGTATACCACCTAACCGTGGTTTTTTTTTCTTTCTTCTTTATACATACATAGTTACATAGACATCTCTTTATCAACCAGTCTATATTAGCAGCAGACACAGTACAGTACGGTAGTTCACGGCTGTGGCTACCTCTGTGTCTGCACTCGGCAGGCAGTCCGTCCATAATTGTATACCACCTAACCGTGGTTTTTTTTTCTTTCTTCTTTATACATACATACTACTACGACATCTCTTTATCAACCAGTCTATATTATTAGCAGCAGACACAGTACAGTACGGTAGTTCACGGCTGTGGCTACCTCTGTGTCTGCACTCGGCAGGCAGTCCGTCCATAATTGTATACCACCTAACCGTGGTTTTTTTTTCTTTCTTCTTTATACATACATAGTTACATAGACATCTCTTTATCAACCAGTCTATATTAGCAGCAGACACAGTACAGTACGGTAGTTCACGGCTGTGGCTACCTCTGTGTCTGCACTCGGCAGGCAGTCCATAATTGTATACTAGTATCCATCTCCATTGTTTACCTGAGGTGCCTTTTAGTTGTGCCTATTAAAATATGGAGAACAAAAATGTTGAGGTTCCAAAATTAGGGAAAGATC
Organism: Pseudophryne corroboree; assembly: GCF_028390025.1. Taxonomy (NCBI): domain Eukaryota; kingdom Metazoa; phylum Chordata; class Amphibia; order Anura; family Myobatrachidae; genus Pseudophryne; species Pseudophryne corroboree. The sequence goes on from NC_086446.1 coordinate 725,809,472, forward strand.
AAGATCCACTTCCACCTCGTGCTGAAGCTGCTGCCACTAGTCATGGCCGAGACGATGAAATGCCAGCAACGTCGTCTGCCAAGGCCGATGCCCAATGTCATAGTACAGAGCATGTCAAATCCAAAACACCAAATATCAGAAAAAAAAGGACTCCAAAACCTAAAATAAAATTGTCGGAGGAGAAGCGTAAACTTGCCAATATGCCATTTACGACACGGAGTGGCAAGGAACGGCTGAGGCCCTGGCCTATGTTCATGGCTAGTGGTTCAGCTTCACATGAGGATGGAAGCACTCAGCCTCTCGCTAGAAAAATGAAAAGACTCAAGCTGGCAAAAGCAGCACAGCAAAGAACTGTGCATTCTTCGAAATCCCAAATCCACAAGGAGAGTCCAATTGTGTCGGTTGCGATGCCTGACCTTCCCAACACTGGACGTGAAGAGCATGCGCCTTCCACCATTTGCACGCCCCCTGCAAGTGCTGGAAGGAGCACCCGCAGTCCAGTTCCTGATAGTCAGATTGAAGATGTCAGTGTTGAAGTACACCAGGATGAGGAGGATATGGGTGTTGCTGGCGCTGGGGAGGAAATTGACCAGGAGGATTCTGATGGTGAGGTGGTTTGTTTAAGTCAGGCACCCGGGGAGACACCTGTTGTCCGTGGGAGGAATATGGCCGTTGACATGCCAGGTGAAAATACCAAAAAAATCAGCTCTTCGGTGTGGAGGTATTTCACCAGAAATGCGTACAACAGGTGTCAAGCCGTGTGTTCCCTTTGTCAAGCTGTAATAAGTAGGGGTAAGGACGTTAACCACCTCGGAACATCCTCCCTTATACGTCACCTGCAGCGCATTCATAATAAGTCAGTGACAAGTTCAAAAACTTTGGGTGACAGCGGAAGCAGTCCACTGACCAGTAAATCCCTTCCTCTTGTAACCAAGCTCACGCAAACCACCCCACCAACTCCCTCAGTGTCAATTTCCTCCTTCCCCAGGAATGCCAATAGTCCTGCAGGCCATGTCACTGGCAATTCTGACGATTCCTCTCCTGCCTGGGATTCCTCCGATGCATCCTTGCGTGTAACGCCTACTGCTGCTGGCGCTGCTGTTGTTGCTGCTGGGAGTCGATGGTCATCCCAGAGGGGAAGTCGTAAGCCCACTTGTACTACTTCCAGTAAGCAATTGACTGTTCAACAGTCCTTTGCGAGGAAGATGAAATATCACAGCAGTCTTCCTGCTGCAAAGCGGATAACTGAGGCCTTGACAACTATGTTGGTGTTAGACGTGCGTCCGGTATCCGCCGTTAGTTCACAGGGAACTAGACAATTTATTGAGGCAGTGTGCCCCCGTTACCAAATACCATCTAGGTTCCACTTCTCTAGGCAGGCGATACCGAGAATGTACACGGACGTCAGAAAAAGACTCACCAGTGTCCTAAAAAATGCAGTTGTACCCAATGTCCACTTAACCACGGACATGTGGACAAGTGGAGCAGGGCAGGGTCAGGACTATATGACTGTGACAGCCCACTGGGTAGATGTATGGACTCCCGCCGCAAGAACAGCAGCGGCGGCACCAGTAGCAGCATCTCGCAAACGCCAACTCTTTCCTAGGCAGGCTACGCTTTGTATCACCGCTTTCCAGAATACGCACACAGCTGAAAACCTCTTACGGCAACTGAGGAAGATCATCGCGGAATGGCTTACCCCAATTGGACTCTCCTGTGGATTTGTGGCATCGGACAACGCCAGCAATATTGTGTGTGCATTAAATATGGGCAAATTCCAGCACGTCCCATGTTTTGCACATACCTTGAATTTGGTGGTGCAGAATTTTTTAAAAAACGACAGGGGCGTGCAAGAGATGCTGTCGGTGGCCAGAAGAATTGCGGGACACTTTCGGCGTACAGGCACCACGTACAGAAGACTGGAGCACCACCAAAAACTACTGAACCTGCCCTGCCATCATCTGAAGCAAGAAGTGGTAACGAGGTGGAATTCAACCCTCTATATGCTTCAGAGGTTGGAGGAGCAGCAAAAGGCCATTCAAGCCTATACAATTGAGCACGATATAGTAGGTGGAATGCACCTGTCTCAAGCGCAGTGGAGAATGATTTCAACGTTGTGCAAGGTTCTGATGCCCTTTGAACTTGCCACACGTGAAGTCAGTTCAGACACTGCCAGCCTGAGTCAGGTCATTCCCCTCATCAGGCTTTTGCAGAAGAAGCTGGAGACATTGAAGGAGGAGCTAACACGGAGCGATTCCGCTAGGCATGTGGGACTTGTGGATGGAGCCCTTAATTCGCTTAACAAGGATTCACGGGTGGTCAATCTGTTGAAATCAGAGCACTACATTTTGGCCACCGTGCTCGATCCTAGATTTAAAGCCTACCTTGGATCTCTCTTTCCGGCAGACACAAGTCTGCTGGGGTTGAAAGACCTGCTGGTGACAAAATTGTCAAGTCAAGCGGAACGCGACCTGTCAACATCTCCTCCTTCACATTCTCCCGCAACTGGGGATGCGAGGAAAAGGCTCAGAATTCCGAGCCCACCCGCTGGCGGTGATGCAGGGCAGTCTGGAGCGACTGCTGATGCTGACATCTGGTCCGGACTGAAGGACCTGACAACGATTACGGACATGTCGTCTACTGTCACTGCATATGATTCTCTCAACATTGATAGAATGGTGGAGGATTATATGAGTGACCACATCCAAGTAGGCACGTCACACAGTCCGTACTTATACTGGCAGGAAAAAGAGGCAATTTGGAGGCCCTTGCACAAACTGGCTTTATTCTACCTAAGTTGCCCTCCCACAAGTGTGTACTCCGAAAGAGTGTTTAGTGCCGCCGCTCACCTTGTCAGCAATCGGCGTACGAGGTTACATCCAGAAAATGTGGAGAAGATGATGTTCATTAAAATGAATTATAATCAATTCCTCCGCGGAGACATTGACCAGCAGCAATTGCCTCCACAAAGTACACAGGGAGCTGAGATGGTGGATTCCAGTGGGGACGAATTGATAATCTGTGAGGAGGGGGATGTACACGGTGATATATCGGAGGGTGATGATGAGGTGGACATCTTGCCTCTGTAGAGCCAGTTTGTGCAAGGAGAGATTAATTGCTTCTTTTTTGGGGGGGGTCCAAACCAACCCGTCATATCAGTCACAGTCGTGTGGCAGACCCTGTCACTGAAATGATGGGTTGGTTAAAGTGTGCATGTCCTGTTTTGTTTATACAACATAAGGGTGGGTGGGAGGGCCCAAGGACAATTCCATCTTGCACCTCTTTTTTCTTTTCTTTTTCTTTGCATCATGTGCTGATTGGGGAGGGTTTTTTGGAAGGGACATCCTGCGTGACACTGCAGTGCCACTCCTAAATGGGCCCGGTGTTTGTGTCGGCCACTAGGGTCGCTAATCTTACTCACACAGTCAGCTACCTCATTGCGCCTCTTTTTTTCTTTGCGTCATGTGCTGTTTGGGGAGGGTTTTTTGGAAGGGACATCCTGCGTGACACTGCAGTGCCACTCCTAGATGGGCCCGGTGTTTGTGTCGGCCACTAGGGTCGCTAATCTTACTCACACAGCTACCTCATTGCGCCTCTTTTTTTCTTTGCGTCATGTGCTGTTTGGGGAGGGTTTTTTGGAAGGGACATCCTGCGTGACACTGCAGTGCCACTCCTAGATGGGCCCGGTGTTTGTGTCGGCCACTAGGGTCGCTAATCTTACTCACACAGCTACCTCATTGCGCCTCTTTTTTTCTTTGCGTCATGTGCTGTTTGGGGAGGGTTTTTTGGAAGGGCCATCCTGCGTGACACTGCAGTGCCACTCCTAGATGGGCCCGGTGTTTGTGTCGGCCACTAGGGTCGCTAATCTTACTCACACAGCTACCTCATTGCGCCTCTTTTTTTCTTTGCGTCATGTGCTGTTTGGGGAGGGTTTTTTGGAAGGGACATCCTGCGTGACACTGCAGTGCCACTCCTAGATGGGCCCGGTGTTTGTGTCGGCCACTAGGGTCGCTTATCTTACTCACACAGCGACCTCGGTGCAAATTTTAGGACTAAAAATAATATTGTGAGGTGTGAGCTATTCAGAATAGACTGAAAATGAGTGTAAATTATGGTTTTTGAGGTTAATAATACTTTGGGATCAAAATGACCCCCAAATTCTATGATTTAAGCTGTTTTTTAGTGTTTTTTGAAAAAAACACCCGAATCCAAAACACACCCGAATCCGACAAAAAAAATTCGGTGAGGTTTTGCCAAAACGCGTTCGAACCCAAAACACGGCCGCGGAACCGAACCCAAAACCAAAACACAAAACCCGAAAAATTTCAGGCGCTCATCTCTAGTTTTAATTTCCATTCTCTAGCTAGTCTATAGGGGGTAATTCCAAGTTGATCGCAGCAGGAATTTAGGCCCTCATTCCGAGTTGTTCGCTCGTTGCCGATTTTCACTATACTGCGATTATCCGCTAACTGCGCATGCGCAATGTTCGCAGAGCGCATGCGCTTAGTTATTTTACACAAGTTAGGTATTTTACTCACGGCATAACGAAGCTTTTTCATCGTTGTGCTGATCGTAGTGTGATTGACAGGAAGTGGGTGTTTCTGGGTGGAAACTTGCCGTTTTATGGGAGTGTGCGAAAAAACGCTGGCGTTTCTGGGAAAAACGCGGGAGTGTCTGAAGAAACGGGGGAGTGTCTGGGCGAATGCTGGGTGTGTTTGTGACGTCAAACCAGGAACGAAACTGACTGAACTGATCGCAGTGGCAGAGTAAGTCTAGAGCTACTCAGAAACTGCTAAGAAATTTCTATTCACAATTCTGCTAATCTTTCGTTCGCAATTCTGCTAAACTAAGATACACTCCCAGAGGGCGGCGGCTTAGCTTGTGCAAAGCTGCTAAAAGCAGCTAGCGAGCGAACGAACAACTCGGAATGAGGGCCTTAGGGGATAATTCCAAGTTGATCGCAGCAGGAAATTTTTTAGTAATTGGGCAAAACCATGTGCACTGCAGGGGAGGGACAGATATAACATGTGCAGAGAGAGTTAGATTTGGGTAGGTTATTTTATTTCTGTGCAGGGTAAATACTGGCTGCTTTATTTTTACACTGCAATTTAGATTGCAGATTGAACACACCACACCCAAATCTAACTCTCTCTGCACATGTTATATCTGCCTCCCCTGCAGTGAACATGGTTTTGCCCAACTGCTAAAAAAATTCCTGCTGCGATCAACTTGGAATTACCCCCTTAGTTAGCAATTGGGCAAAACCATGTGCACTGCAGGGGAGGCAGATATAACATGTGCAGAGAGAGTTAGATTTGGGTGGGGTGTGTTCAATCTGCAATCTAATTTGCAGTGTAAAAATAAAGCAGCCAGTATTTACCCTGCACAGAAACAAAATAACCCACCCAAATCTAACTCTCTCTGCACATGTTAAATCTGCCTATCCTGCAGTGCACATGGTTTTGCCCAATTGCTAACTAAATTCCTGCTGCGATCAACTTGGAATTACCCCCATTGTCTCTATCATTTGTTCTCCAAATGGGTTTCACCACTTTCATACCCCAAAAGGAATCTAAATGTTTTGTATCACATTGGCGGATCTGTTTAAAATGCAAAAAAGATGTGTGTTTCAAGGACCTTTTTAATATTCCTCACATGTTCTGCAAGCCTATCTTTCAACATTCTGGAGGTCTTCTCCACATATTGGTTCCTGCAGGAGCACTCCATTAGGTATATTCAATACTTAGTGTTGCAAGTGACAAAATCATGAATTTCCCCTGTTTGTGTAGATTTATAGTGGGTCACCTTAATTTATTTTTTCCAACATGTCCTGCACATACTGCATATGCCATATGTATAGAATCATTTCGATCTAATATTCCCTGCTAGTGATGGAGTGCAATAGAACTTCTCACCCCAATATCCCTAATATTGCATGCTTTTCAGTACACACATTTGGGGCATTGTTCTATATATATATTTGTAATAAAGGCTCATTGTTCAGAACACCCCAATGTTTAGTTATATTTTTTTCTACTTGTTTATGCTGGTTATTAATTGGGTAATAAAAGTTAATAACAATTTTTTTTTGTTTGTTTCTGGTGGCATTCCCTCTAAATATAGTATCCAGTCTATCCATCTCCAGATATTGCCATCAGAAATCTTGAACATGCCATGTTCGAGGTTAAAGTACCTCAAGACATTAACATGCTCCTCTGGATGAGTCTCCAGGTACAATGACATAAAGACAAACATGCTCCCTAACCAACTGGTATAAGAACAGTATGCAACTTCATCCATACCACCCCAATGGTTTGTCAATGCCAACTCCTTCTTTGCTTTAGAAATCGGCACACAGACAACAACATACATGCCCTTTCTTATGTGTGTGCAGATTCATGGGCATAAACCATGCAGCAGGGCAATGTTACCACACCCCTCCATGCTATCCAAGTACCAATCAGCACCTTCTGAGTGTCTCTCACTGGAAGAGCTAGAATGTCTAGCAATGCTACTATACTTCTTGTTCTTCACTTACATGGATTCCTGACCCTGAGAAGAAGAGTCACTAGAGGTTACTGACACTGCATTGGTAGTGTCCTGAAGTATTCAGCAGGTGAGCCCCAGATGTTTGTTTGGACCTATCCATGACTGGAATGCAAAAGGTAAAGGATTATTTGAGGTAGAGAAAAGAAAGATCCCCAAATCCAAAGGTTTCAAGAGCTGTTGCACCAAAGGAGCTAATAGGGAAATAGCAGCCAATGACAAAGACAAACCCAACTTGAGTAGGGTCAGCGTCCCAACCAGTTTAATGAGAACAGTAACAGTGGCAGTGGGGATTTGAAAAGCAGCTGGGGCCACAGTGAGTGTAGATGACATGACAGAAACAACCAAAGGTGCAGCTGGAGCAATCATTGGGGGAAGGAATGATGGCTGGAGCTAACTGACTGAACACAGCTGACACTGGAGATTACCTAGTATGCTGAGCTGAAACACCCCACTTCCTTGCAGAAGCTCTGCGAATATCTCCTAATGCCTTTGCAGACACATCACTAGTGGATGAACGCGTACTGGAAGGACCCCATGGGAAGCAACAGACCCCTGCACAATGGCGGTGCTGGGTCAACACTGGAGAGGCCACCAGAGTATAATGCAGGGCATACCTGTCTGCTCAGTCACTGGGAGAGGGGTACGGATTACCTCACTATAAAGATGCCATTGGGAAAAAGCAAGCACGGGCGTATTACTATCCACAATAGTTGCATTAAGTCTATGTCATGTGCAGTGGCCCTGTGCATCAGGAGCTAAAAAAAAGATCCTATAGCTGGTTGTCCTTCACATTTGCATCTAAAACACCAGTGCCACAAGCCACTGATGCTAAATCTTGCATCAGTCGCTGCTTCTAATCTGCAACAAACTAGATTTACTACAAGCTTCTGAGGTGTACTGTATGCCCAGTGGCCCTGCAGAGAAGCATGCATCCCGTATATAGTGCCTATCCCTCATCACTGGGGGGTATTGACCATGTCTATAGCTGCTCCACAGGAGCCAGAGACATTGGTGGTCATTCCGAGTTGATCGCAAGCTGCATTCGTTTGCTGTGCAGCGATGAGGCAAAAAAAGGCACTTCTGCGCATGTGCGACGTACTATTACAATGAACGATGTAGTTTCACACAGGGCCTAGCGAAGCTTTTCAGTCACACTGGTGGCCGCAGAGTGATTGACAGGAAGAGGGCGTTTCTGGGTGGCAACTGACCGTTTTCAGGGAGTGTTTGAAAAAACGCAGGCGTGCCAGGAAAAACACAGGTGTGGCTGGGTGAACGCAGGGCGTGTTTGTGACGTCAAAACAGGAACTGAACAGTCTGAAGTCATCACAAGCGCTGAGTAGGTATTGAGCTACTCTAAAACTGCACAAAAAAACTTTGCTGCAGCTCTGCGATCCTTTCGTTCGCACTTCTGCTAAACTAAAATACACTCCCAGTGGGAGGCGGCATAGCTGCTAAAAACTGCTAGCGAGCGAACAACTCGGAATGACCACCAATGCGTGCACCACTGTGACTGTTGTAATGCTGTCAGCACTGAGGGCTCACCACCTCATATGCCTGTGAGAACCAGCAGCCATGAGCTCATTCGTCAGGTCCACTTGTCTGATGGGATGAGCAAACAGCCTTGTCAGACCACAACAGAGTACCTGCTGTCTGAGCAACAGTACCAGCTCAGTACTTGACCACGCTGCTGCGGTGACTTCTCCCAAGTACAAGCCACAAGGTACAGATGAAGCATCTGCTGGGCCCGTGACCTAGCTGGCTGGAAGTTATTGGTGCCACTGGGGGAGGGGGGTCTGTGTCCCAGCTTGCCGCCCACCATCCTTGATGAGATTGACATGTGACAATACAACTTGGTCACTGTGGGAGTGTTCAATGATAGAAGTATAAGGCGATACGGCAGAAAATACAGATACAATATTTAACTGCACTAATGAAAAGGAGAGCCATAGAAAATGTAAAAAAGGAGGCTCCCGGGCAGCCAGGTATACAAGAGGAACTAATAAGTATAGACAAGTGTGATAGCCTACTGGTATCTGGTATGCATAATCTGCAGTCACTGTGTATAGTACATCACCCTTACCTTGCCCCGGCTGGTCATGGGTTCAGGCACAGTTACCAGAGGGTCCCCTGAAGAATCAGGTCTTTAACTACAAGTACATTGTGGGTGTGGACTACCGGTGTCGGTGCAGCGCATAAAGAATTGGGCTCCAGGCCATCTCAGAAAAACAGCATAAAGTTTATTTCAACATCAAACGGATATTTCAGGGATAACTTGTGAACACTCCTCCAGCACAAAGCATAACAGTTACAGTAGATCACACATCAGGGCACCTCCTCCAGCGCATCGCTTAGTCGCAGCGGCATATATATGGCGAACATCAGTACATACCAGGGCATTCTGTGACCAGTAGTGCTACACATCAGGTTGCCGTCTCTCTCTCTTACTTAGCGAGGATTCTTTTCCTTGGGGGCGCTTACTCACGCCACGTGGCTTTCCGACCACTTCACCCAGATACCTCTCGAGATACTTTTCCATGGGGGCGCTTACTCACGCCGCGTGGCTTCCGACCACTTCACCCAGATACCTCTTGAGACTCACTCTATTAGCACACTTTTCTCCTGGCATCACCCTTTCACTGGATTCTGCATACTGCTGCTCTCACACTGCGATGTCTCCCTCTGTCAAATGCTTTGCTGTGGCTGGCATCACTCCCCACCTAAACATGTGGGGAGCCCTCACTGGGGCTACATCTTTCTGGTCAATCCACCACACTTCTGCTCACTCTCCTCACTGACTGTCCTCTCTCCCTAGGCTGCTGCAGGACAACCTTTTTATAACCTTGCATTCCCAGGGACACATTCTAAATCTGGGTTTTCCCGCTCTGTGTTTCCCGCTCTGTGTTTCCCGCTCTGTTTGCAAAAGGGTGAGTCATGCCCTTTGCATTTTGCAGACTGATCTGTATAGCTATGAGCTGTGCTGTTAACTCCTTCTGTGCTGCAAGCTGTAGGCTGCTGGCACAGTGCTTATGCAACTCCAGCAAACATTTTACTTTGATTAAAGTCATGCTGGCACCTGTAGTGCCACAGTTGATTTGGGCTGCAGTTTCAGGGTATCACACAAGCAATCATTAAAAACAAATATAACTGTAGCAATGCACCAAGAACCGTAAGCTGATAAGACTTCTTTCATCCTAGAAGATTCCAGAATCCAAAGATGAAGAAGCAAGAAGAGCAGGTCACCTATAAAATCTAACATCACACACATTTTACACCTTAACAGAACTCATGCTTAAAAAGCAAAAACACAGCCTTGACATGGCCACAGAGACCCGTCCTTGTCCCCGGTAATTTTAGGGGGAATGGCCTAATTGTGGGAGCGTTCTGGCTAGGTACAAATCCAGAGCTATGGGGGGATCTGTGTGTTCATCTAGCCTGCACATGCAGAGGGGACTACTACTGCAGCAGCATCCTCACTGGCCACGCTGCAGCACAGGTAAGAGGTGGTGGGGCAACGACGGAGGACCTTGGCCCCTCCAAAAAGCCCGTACCTGGGTAATTAGCACCCACTCCCCCCTCCCCTCTCAGCAACCCTGAGCCTCAGAGTTTAACTTGTGTCACTCTTAACAAATTGCTCAGCTACCCTTAAATAAGGATTGAAATCTTGAATAAGAAGATATCTGTGCTAATAATCTTCTCCTGCCATGAGTTATATTCAAAGAGTGAGCCTCATACCAGTTGGCAAGTGCACTAAAGTACCTAAGGGTCACTCTAATATTGAGTAGTATTCTCATTATCAGTCTATTTCTTCTTCAGAATATCTCTTTGTAATAAGAGAGGGAAAGTACTTATATTAAAGCGTGGGAAGAAATCTATATGAAAGATATGTAATTTTTTCTCAAATTAAATCCTAGATATAAAGCAAATACAGGAATACAGTAGGATCTTTTATCTATCTGCAAACCATATTACAAGCATTGATGAAAATAGTAAAAAAAACAGAGGAAACCATTGCTGCTGTTAAGGAATAATATAAAACATGGCACGTACAGATGTGCCAGCCCTCAGCTTACATGCTATTTGCAGCAACCGTGATTGGTTTGCCGCGAATAGCGTGCCTGTGGGTGTGCGCAAGCACTATGCACACCACAGCGGTCTATAGGATTGTAGGGTGCATGCGTACACTCCTGCAAAAGGGCTGCAGCATGTCACGGCTGGTCGCAATTGCGATGCAGCAAGATCAGCGCGTCATATTTGTAGATCCTACTACAACTACTGTGAGGCGCACTGCTAAACAATTCAATGAATGTCAATAGCAGGGTGGGTGGATAAAGCAGGATCAGAATGACATGCCATCTTGTATATGTAAAACACAATGCACCAAATTAGGAAGGGTATGGGTCGTTGGGTCAACCAACTTAGGTCGACACTCATCAGGTCGACCACTGAAGGTCAACATTGCCATTAGGTCAACATGGGCGTTAGGTCGACATGTAATAGGTCAAAAGGTCGACATGAGGTTTTTACTGTTTTTGTTGTCGTTTTCTCCGTAAAGTGACGAGGAACCCAAATTAGTGCACCGTGTCCCCTCGCATGGCTCATTTTACTCGCCATGCTTTGGGCAAGGTTCTAATCGTAGTCCACATGGATCGTTAAGTATGAAAAAAATCCCAAAAATGGAGAGAGAAAAAATTGAAAAACTAATGTCGACCTTTTGACCTGTCGACCTTGTACGTGGAGACCACACACACTACTGAGCCTCATTTTGACTTGTTTTAAGGACATTACATCAAAGTTGGATCAGCCTGTAGTGTGTTTTTCCAAATTAATTTTGAGTGTGACTCCAAATCCAGACCTCCATGGGTTAATAAATTTGATTTCCATTGATAATTTTTGTGTGATTTTGTTGTCAGCACATTCAACTATGTAAAGAACAAAGTATTTAATAAAAATATTTCATTCATTCAGATCTAGGATGTGTTATTTTAGTGTTCCCTTTATTTTTTTGAGCAGTGTATATATATATATATATATATATATATTGTATACAGGTCAGCAGCACTCCGTCCAGAATAAATGTAAAGTCAATAAGCCGGTGCCCTCCAAGTAACTACCCCGAATGGGGTGTCCATAAATAGGTAAAGCAATCAGCGGCACTCACGGCTCCCGAATGGGGAAATGAAGACACTCAGTCGTTGTTCGGTCAACGTTTCAATGTTATTCACATTAACATTTTCATCAGGACATAAACATACATAGTGGGAACACATACCTTTATACCTGTCCAGGGGGAGTCCGTGGCGCCCGCCGCCCGCCGGGTCTCGGTCCTCAAATGATGACGTCACTGAGCCGCGCCGGCCGCGGCGTCACGGAGAGCCCTGGAGCACCTGTGTATGCTGATTGCAGCCTAAGTTGCGTGATACAAAAATAAAAACATAATCATTGCTCTTACATGCCGGACATTATCTTGGATATTTAACAGTATCATAGACTCACAGTGACAAAAATTTAGCTACATAGAGTAGCATAGATAGAAACAATGTAATGCGCAATCTGTTATGAGCTGCAATGATAGGATCAAAACATGTTAACCTGGTACTGCTCCTTATTAACCCTATGAGGGAAATATAGAGGATTGCCATACATCTTGGGGGGAACCTCCCAGGTTACGATCGTATAATATTATATTAAACAATTATATAGGTTAAACTGACTTCTGATGATGAAAGAAATAATGACATAATGACATAAGGATAAATGGTCTACCAGTGAACAAAAAGTGATGGATATTAGAGAAAACAGTGTAAGCCCGAGTGCTCGTTGAGCCCTCTGGGCGACAAGGTGTCTAATAAGAAAATCCACCTGGCTTCAGCTTTAAGTAACATGAGTCCCCTATTGCCACCTCTTTTGAGTGGAGGGACATGATCGATAATCTGATGTTTAAGAACAGCTAGTGAATGTTTGACATTTAAGAAATGTCGTGCGACGGGTTGGTCGCTTCTACCCGTAGTTAAAGCCGCTCGGATCGATGTCCTGTGTCCGGCCATGCGTTCTTTGAACGAGCATTCGGTCTTGCCGACATAGTGTAGTCCACAGGGGAAACTTAGTAAGTATATTACAAATTTAGTTCTCAGCGGTGAGGTCAGCGGTTGACCGAAAGTGACCTCACCGCTGACCTCAAAGTTCCCACCATTGGTTACAATGGAGCGCATAGGCGCTACATTGTAACACTGCCGTGTGCTGCCTGTCATACAGTACAGGAGCACACAGCCAATCAGGAGGGTGCCACAACGTGGCGCTCCCTGAGTGGCTGAAGAAACTCACTTAGACATCAGTCAGAGGGGGTTTCTGGCATTCGGGGAAAGGGGTCCCATGTGAAAACATGGGGCCCCTTTCAGTTCGTGGTCGGGTGTCCCGTTTTTTTATTTTTACAAGTACGTGGATTACAAATGGATTATCCGAGGAGCCCTCTACACTGGATTTGGTGAGTAGGATTTTTTCAACAGGTACACCATGGATTCTACTGGAGAAGAGGACCGACCCTCGTGTGAACATAAGGTAAGTATGTGTATATGGTGGTGTGTATGTATGCATTAAAGTTATACTTTCAAAGTGTGTGTGTAATGTCTTTATTGGAGTATTTTTTTAGTAGTAGTACTACAGGTACCAGCGGGCCCGGTTTTCCGCCGCATGCTGGTACTTGTGGTTCTCCAAGTACCAGCTTGCGGGGGAGGCTTGCTGGGACTTGTAGTACTGCTACTAAAAACAATATTCATTACTTTCAACAAAGGCTATCAGCCTCCCATCCGCAGCCCATTGGATGGGGGGGACAGCTCGGGCTTCACCCCTGGTCCTTGGGTAGCTGGGGGGGGACCCCTTGATTGAAGGGGTCCCCACTCCCCCAGGGTACCCCGGCCAGGGGTGACTAGTTGGATATTTGATGCCACGGCCGCAAGGCACTGTATAAAAGTGACCCCCGGCTGTGGCATTATCTGTCCAGCTAGTGGAGCCCGGTGCTGGTTTCAAAAATACGGGGGACCCCTACGCTTTTTGTCCCCCGTATTTTTGGAACCAGGACCAGGCGCAGAGCCCGGAGCTGGTTGCTTAAATATGGGGGAACCCCTGTCAATTTTTTTCCCATATTTTTGCAACCAGGGCCAGCTCAAAGAGCCCGAGGCTGGTTTGGCTTAGGAGGGAGGACCCCACGCAATTTTTTTTTAAAGTTTAAACATTTTTTATTTTTTTTACAAGGTGCACAATGAAGCCCTGCACGGATCTCTCAGATCCGGCCGAGATTCATTGTATTAAAGTCGGCAGTGTTTTACAAGTCACTCACGTAAAACACTGCCTAAAAAAACGAATGACATCGACATCGGAAAAACCGAAAATGCAGAATACGGCAGCTTAGTAAATTAGTCGTAATCAATTCAAAAAGTTGCATATTTACACTTTCGATGTCATTCGTGATTGAACTTTGACCTGAAACGGGAAAATACGATTCTTAGTAAATTTACCCCTTAGTGTCTTCATTTCCCCATTCGGGAGCCGTGAGTGCCGCTGATTGCTTTACCTATTTATGGGCACCCCATTCGGGGTAGTTACTTGGAGGGCACCGGCTTATTGACTTTAGAGTTATTCTGGACGGAGTGCTGCTGACCTGTATACAATACATTGTGACATGCTGCCCTTGCTGGAAAACATGTCTCTCTGCAAGCACCCTCAGCAAACATTCCATCTTTTTTAAAGGAGCATACCTTTTACTGGACATTATTTGCTACACTGTTTTGTTAAAGTCTACACCTGTTTTTGTCAGCACAACTGCACTTTAACTGCTGGATTTTTTTCTTGGCTGCAATCATAATCTTCACCAATGACTACTCAAATTGATGCAGGTGTTGATGCACTTATTGCTGACATTGAATTATCACAAGGAGAAATATTCAGCTATTCTGACACTGATGCAGTTAAAATACGTTTCAAAGAGAATTTAACCCCCACCGGTGATGGCATTGACAACATTCAGTTATACAGAGAACAGCTTAAATTAAAACGCAAGGAACAGGATTATTATTACCACGGTGTTACCCTATCAGATTATCACAGGGAAGGCAAAATCCCTCGTGGATTTCGCATAAAGAATGTCCCCACCATTGGACGTTTTAACGTTCAGTTTTGTAAAAAATGGATCTCCATTTTAAACAAGTGTTCCTATGATTTAATTCTTTTAGTCTTTGAGGAGGTTACCAGAGAATTGACAACCATACGCGCAAAAATCGATACATTTGAGATCTCTCACAAAGTCACCTTGGAAGCGGATGCCTCTAACGATTGGTACAATGAGATCAACAATCAAATTGACAAATATCGTAAAGATCTCATTCAGTGTAAGAGAAATAAATTGGAAAAGGTCAATAATGATTATTTAAAACGACAAGTGTACCCGTGGATCTCCGGCACTCAACAGCCAAAAGGTCTAACCAGACGTCGTCCCTATAATCGATTTTGGGCAACACAACTTGACACAGAAACATCCACAGATGGCTCAGCATCTATTAGTGAAAATGACTCACAAGCTGGTCTCCCAGGTCGTCCCCCTTTAGGGGCGCGCACTCGAGCACAGCAAGTAGACCCCAACGGCGGTACACACGGAGGGGGGGGCAGAACAAAAGGGAGAGGAAGAGGAACGGGACAAACCCCATACACACGATGGAAATGATACACAATCTGTCCAGCAGAACTTTTTCCGCTATTGAGAACAAACTTTTAGCAAAGGGCCTCAATTTTGTTCCCACCAATACCATCGATCCATTTGAGTGGAAAATAGAGCAATACAAACTAGGCAGACAATTAAGATTAAAAGTAGAGATGAGCGGGTTCGGTTTCTTTGAATCCGAACCCGCACGAACTTCACTTTTTTTTCCACGGGTCCGAGCGACTCGGATCTTCCCGCCTTGCTCGGTTAACCCGAGCGCGCCCGAACGTCATCATGACGCTGTCGGATTCTCGCGAGGCTCGGATTCTATCGCGAGACTCGGATTCTATATAAGGAGCCGCGCGTCGCCGCCATTTTCACTCGTGCATTGAGATTGATAGGGAGAGGACGTGTCTGGCGTCCTCTCCATTAGAATAGAGATAGATAGATTAGATAGAGAGAGATTGTGCAGAGTCGCAGACAGAGTTAGTTTACCACAGTCAGTGACCAGTGCAGTTGCTAGTTAACTTTTATTTAATATAATATATCCGTTCACTTCTCTCTGCTATATCCGTTCTCTGCCTGAAAAAAAAAACGATACACAGCACAGTCAGTCACACAGTGTGACTCAGTCTGTGTGCACTCAGCTCAGCCCAGTGTGCTGCACAGTCATCAATGTATAAATTAAAAGCTTATAATTAATTGTGGGGGAGACTGGGGAGCACTGCAGGTTGTTAGCAGGAGCCAGGAGTACAATTATATTAATTAACAGTGCACACTTTTGCTGCAGGAGTGGTGACCAGTGCCTGACCACCAGTATAGTATTGTTGTATACTACTAATATCTCTTTAAATATCAACCAGTCTATATTAGCAGCAGACACAGTACAGTGCGGTAGTTCACGGCTGTGGCTACCTCTGTGTCGGCACACGGCAGGCAGTCCGTCCGACCAGAATTGTATTATTTATTATTATATACCTACCACCTAACCGTGGTTTTTTTTTCATTCTTTATACCGTCATAGTGTCATCCTAATTGTTACGAGTATACTACTATCTCTTTATCAACCAGTGTACAGTGCGGTAGTTCACGGCTGTGGCTACCTCTGTGTCGGCACACGGCAGGCAGTCCGTCCGACCAGAATTGTATTATTTATTATTATATACCTACCACCTAACCGTGGTTTTTTTTTCATTCTTTATACCGTCATAGTGTCATCCTAATTGTTACGAGTATACTACTATCTCTTTATCAACCAGTGTACAGTGCGGTAGTTCACGGCTGTGGCTACCTCTGTGTCGGCACACGGCAGGCAGTCCGTCCGACCAGAATTGTATTATTTATTATTATATACCTACCACCTAACCGTGGTTTTTTTTTCATTCTTTATACCGTCATAGTGTCATCCTAATTGTTACGAGTATACTACTATCTCTTTATCAACCAGTGTACAGTGCGGTAGTTCACGGCTGTGGCTACCTCTGTGTCGGCACACGGCAGGCAGTCCGTCCGACCAGAATTGTATTATTTATTATTATATACCTACCACCTAACCGTGGTTTTTTTTTCATTCTTTATACCGTCATAGTGTCATCCTAATTGTTACGAGTATACTACTATCTCTTTATCAACCAGTGTACAGTGCGGTAGTTCACGGCTGTGGCTACCTCTGTGTCGGCACACGGCAGGCAGTCCGTCCGACCAGAATTGTATTATTTATTATTATATACCTACCACCTAACCGTGGTTTTTTTTTCATTCTTTATACCGTCATAGTGTCATCCTAATTGTTACGAGTATACTACTATCTCTTTATCAACCAGTGTACAGTGCGGTAGTTCACGGCTGTGGCTACCTCTGTGTCGGCACACGGCAGGCAGTCCGTCCGACCAGAATTGTATTATTTATTATTATATACCTACCACCTAACCGTGGTTTTTTTTTCATTCTTTATACCGTCATAGTGTCATCCTAATTGTTACGAGTATACTACTATCTCTTTATCAACCAGTGTACAGTGCGGTAGTTCACGGCTGTGGCTACCTCTGTGTCGGCACACGGCAGGCAGTCCGTCCGACCAGAATTGTATTATTTATTATTATATACCTACCACCTAACCGTGGTTTTTTTTTCATTCTTTATACCGTCATAGTGTCATCCTAATTGTTACGAGTATACTACTATCTCTTTATCAACCAGTGTACAGTGCGGTAGTTCACGGCTGTGGCTACCTCTGTGTCGGCACACGGCAGGCAGTCCGTCCGACCAGAATTGTATTATTTATTATTATATACCTACCACCTAACCGTGGTTTTTTTTTCATTCTTTATACCGTCATAGTGTCATCCTAATTGTTACGAGTATACTACTATCTCTTTATCAACCAGTGTACAGTGCGGTAGTTCACGGCTGTGGCTACCTCTGTGTCGGCACACGGCAGGCAGTCCGTCCGACCAGAATTGTATTATTTATTATTATATACCTACCACCTAACCGTGGTTTTTTTTTCATTCTTTATACCGTCATAGTGTCATCCTAATTGTTACGAGTATACTACTATCTCTTTATCAACCAGTGTACAGTGCGGTAGTTCACGGCTGTGGCTACCTCTGTGTCGGCACACGGCAGGCAGTCCGTCCGACCAGAATTGTATTATTTATTATTATATACCTACCACCTAACCGTGGTTTTTTTTTCATTCTTTATACCGTCATAGTGTCATCCTAATTGTTACGAGTATACTACTATCTCTTTATCAACCAGTGTACAGTGCGGTAGTTCACGGCTGTGGCTACCTCTGTGTCGGCACACGGCAGGCAGTCCGTCCGACCAGAATTGTATTATTTATTATTATATACCTACCACCTAACCGTGGTTTTTTTTTCATTCTTTATACCGTCATAGTGTCATCCTAATTGTTACGAGTATACTACTATCTCTTTATCAACCAGTGTACAGTGCGGTAGTTCACGGCTGTGGCTACCTCTGTGTCGGCAGTCGGCAGGCAGTCCGTCCATCCATAATTGTATTATTATTATAATATATACCACCTAACCGTGGTTTTTTTTTCATTCTTTATACCGTCGTCATAGTGTCATACTAGTTGTTACGAGTATACTACTATCTCTTTATCAACCAGTGTACAGTGCGGTAGTTCACGGCTGTGGCTACCTCTGTGTCGGCAGTCGGCAGGCAGTCCGTCCATCCATAATTGTATTATTATTATAATATATACCACCTAACCGTGGTTTTTTTTTCATTCTTTATACCGTCGTCATAGTGTCATACTAGTTGTTACGAGTATACTACTATCTCTTTATCAACCAGTGTACAGTGCGGTAGTTCACGGCTGTGGCTACCTCTGTGTCGGCAGTCGGCAGGCAGTCCGTCCATCCATAATTGTATTATTATTATAATATATACCACCTAACCGTGGTTTTTTTTTCATTCTTTATACCGTCGTCATAGTGTCATACTAGTTGTTACGAGTATACTACTATCTCTTTATCAACCAGTGTACAGTGCGGTAGTTCACGGCTGTGGCTACCTCTGTGTCGGCAGTCGGCAGGCAGTCCGTCCATCCATAATTGTATTATTATTATAATATATACCACCTAACCGTGGTTTTTTTATACCACCTAACCGTGGCAGTCCGTCCATAATTGTATACTAGTATCCAATCCATCCATCTCCATTGTTTACCTGAGGTGCCTTTTAGTTCTGCCTATAAAATATGGAGAACAAAAAAGTTGAGGTTCCAAAATTAGGGAAAGATCAAGATCCACTTCCACCTCGTGCTGAAGCTGCTGCCACTAGTCATGGCCGAGACGATGAAATGCCAGCAACGTCGTCTGCCAAGGCCGATGCCCAATGTCATAGTACAGAGCATGTCAAATCCAAAACACCAAATATCAGAAAAAAAAGGACTCCAAAACCTAAAATAAAATTGTCGGAGGAGAAGCGTAAACTTGCCAATATGCCATTTACCACACGGAGTGGCAAGGAACGGCTGAGGCCCTGGCCTATGTTCATGGCTAGTGGTTCAGCTTCACATGAGGATGGAAGCACTCAGCCTCTCGCTAGAAAACTGAAAAGACTCAAGCTGGCAAAAGCACCGCAAAGAACTGTGCGTTCTTTGAAATCCCAAATCCACAAGGAGAGTCCAATTGTGTCGTTTGCGATGCCTGACCTTCCCAACACTGGACGTGAAGAGCATGCGCCTTCCACTATTTGCATGCCCCCTGCAAGTGCTGGAAGGAGCACCCGCAGTCCAGTTCCTGATAGTCAGATTGAAGATGTCAGTGTTGAAGTACACCAGGATGAGGAGGATATGGGTGTTGCTGGCGCTGGGGAGGAAATTGACCAGGAGGATTCTGATGGTGAGGTGGTTTGTTTAAGTCAGGCACCCGGGGAGACACCTGTTGTCCGTGGGAGGAATATGGCCGTTGACATGCCAGGTGAAAATACCAAAAAAATCAGCTCTTCGGTGTGGAGGTATTTCACCAGAAATGCGGACAACAGGTGTCAAGCCGTGTGTTCCCTTTGTCAAGCTGTAATAAGTAGGGGTAAGGACGTTAACCACCTCGGAACATCCTCCCTTATACGTCACCTGCAGCGCATTCATAATAAGTCAGTGACAAGTTCAAAAACTTTGGGTGACAGCGGAAGCAGTCCACTGACCAGTAAATCCCTTCCTCTTGTAACCAAGCTCACGCAAACCACCCCACCAACTCCCTCAGTGTCAATTTCCTCCTTCCCCAGGAATGCCAATAGTCCTGCAGGCCATGTCACTGGCAAGTCTGACGAGTCCTTTCCTGCCTGGGATTCCTCCGATGCATCCTTGCGTGTAACGCCTACTGCTGCTGGCGCTGCTGTTGTTGCCGCTGGGAGTCGATGGTCATCCCAGAGGGGAAGTCGTAAGCCCACTTGTACTACTTCCAGTAAGCAATTGACTGTTCAACAGTCCTTTGCGAGGAAGATGAAATATCACAGCAGTCATCCTACTGCAAAGCGGATAACTGAGTCCTTGACAACTATGTTGGTGTTAGACGTGCGTCCGGTATCCGCCGTTAGTTCACAGGGAACTAGACAATTTATTGAGGCAGTGTGCCCCCGTTACCAAATACCATCTAGGTTCCACTTCTCTAGGCAGGCGATACCGAGAATGTACACGGACGTCAGAAAAAGACTCACCAGTGTCCTAAAAAATGCAGTTGTACCCAATGTCCACTTAACCACGGACATGTGGACAAGTGGAGCAGGGCAGGGTCAGGACTATATGACTGTGACAGCTCACTGGGTAGATGTATGGACTCCCGCCGCAAGAACAGCAGCGGCGGCACCAGTAGCAGCATCTCGCAAACGCCAACTCTTTCCTAGGCAGGCTACGCTTTGTATCACCGCTTTCCAGAATACGCACACAGCTGAAAACCTCTTACGGCAACTGAGGAAGATCATCGCGGAATGGCTTACCCCAATTGGACTCTCCTGTGGATTTGTGGCATCGGACAACGCCAGCAATATTGTGTGTGCATTAAATATGGGCAAATTCCAGCACGTCCCATGTTTTGCACATACCTTGAATTTGGTGGTGCAGAATTTTTTAAAAAACGACAGGGGCGTGCAAGAGATGCTGTCGGTGGCCAGAAAAATTGCGGGACACTTTCGGCGTACAGGCACCACGTACAGAAGACTGGAGCACCACCAAAAACTACTGAACCTGCCCTGCCATCATCTGAAGCAAGAAGTGGTAACGAGGTGGAATTCAACCCTCTATATGCTTCAGAGGTTGGAGGAGCAGCAAAAGGCCATTCAAGCCTATACAATTGAGCACGATATAGGAGATGGAATGCACCTGTCTCAAGTGCAGTGGAGAATGATTTCAACGTTGTGCAAGGTTCTGATGCCCTTTGAACTTGCCACACGTGAAGTCAGTTCAGACACTGCCAGCCTGAGTCAGGTCATTCCCCTCATCAGGCTTTTGCAGAAGAAGCTGGAGGCATTGAAGAAGGAGCTAACACGGAGCGATTCCGCTAGGCATGTGGGACTTGTGGATGCAGCCCTTAATTCGCTTAACAAGGATTCACGGGTGGTCAATCTGTTGAAATCAGAGCACTACATTTTGGCCACCGTGCTCGATCTTAGATTTAAAGCCTACCTTGGATCTCTCTTTCCGGCAGACACAGGTCTGCTGGGGTTGAAAGACCTGCTGGTGACAAAATTGTCAAGTCAAGCGGAACGCGACCTGTCAACATCTCCTCCTTCACATTCTCCCGCAACTGGGGGTGCGAGGAAAAGGCTCAGAATTCCGAGCCCACCCGCTGGCGGTGATGCAGGGCAGTCTGGAGCGACTGCTGATGCTGACATCTGGTCCGGACTGAAGGACCTGACAACGATTACGGACATGTCGTCTACTGTCACTGCATATGATTCTCCCCCCATTGAAAGAATGGTGGAGGATTATATGAGTGACCGCATCCAAGTAGGCACGTCACACAGTCCGTACTTATACTGGCAGGAAAAAGAGGCAATTTGGAGGCCCTTGCACAAACTGGCTTTATTCTACCTAAGTTGCCCTCCCACAAGTGTGTACTCCGAAAGAGTGTTTAGTGCCGCCGCTCACCTTGTCAGCAATCGGCGTACGAGGTTACATCCAGAAAATGTGGAGAAGATGATGTTCATTAAAATGAATTATAATCAATTCCTCCGCGGAGACATTGACCAGCAGCAATTGCCTCCACAAAGTACACAGGGAGCTGAGATGGTGGATTCCAGTGGGGACGAATTGATAATCTGTGAGGAGGGGGATGTACACGGTGATATATCGGAGGGTGAAGATGAGGTGGACATCTTGCCTCTGTAGAGCCAGTTTGTGCAAGGAGAGATTAATTGCTTCTTTTTTGGGGGGGGTCCAAACCAACCCGTCATATCAGTCACAGTCGTGTGGCAGACCCTGTCACTGAAATGATGGGTTGGTTAAAGTGTGCATGTCCTGTTTTGTTTATACAACATAAGGGTGGGTGGGAGGGCCCAAGGATAATTCCATCTTGCACCTCTTTTTTCTTTTCTTTTTCTTTGCATCATGTGCTGATTGGGGAGGGTTTTTTGGAAGGGACATCCTGCGTGACACTGCAGTGCCACTCCTAGATGGGCCCGGTGTTTGTGTCGGCCACTAGGGTCGCTAATCTTACTCACACAGCTACCTCATTGCGCCTCTTTTTTTCTTTGCGTCATGTGCTGTTTGGGGAGGGTTTTTTGGAAGGGACATCCTGCGTGACACTGCAGTGCCACTCCTAGATGTGCTCGGTGTTTGTGTCGGCCACTAGGGTCGCTAATCTTACTCACACAGTCAGCTACCTCATTGCGCCTCTTTTTTTCTTTGCGTCATGTGCTGTTTGGGGAGGGTTTTTTGGAAGGGCCATCCTGCGTGACACTGCAGTGCCACTCCTAGATGGGCCCGGTGTTTGTGTCGGCCACTAGGGTCGCTTATCTTACTCACACAGCGACCTCGGTGCAAATTTTAGGACTAAAAATAATATTGTGAGGTGTGATGTGTTCAGAATAGGCTGAAAATGAGTGTAAATTATGTTTTTTGAGGTTAATAATACTTTGGGATCAAAATTACCCCCAAATTCAATGATTTAAGCTGTTTTTTAGGGTTTTTTTAAAAAAACACCCGAATCCAAAACACACCCGAATCCGACAAAAAAAATTCGGTGAGGTTTTGCCAAAACGCGGTCGAACCCAAAACACGGCCGCGGAACCGAACCCAAAACCAAAACACAAAACCCGAAAAATTTCCGGCGCTCATCTCTAATTAAAAGAACATTTCAATTCTTGTCCTCCCACTGCCATAGATGACAACATGTTACCTGCTACATTACGGAGAAAGTCAAAGTTTGATCCAACATCACAGAACCAGGCGATCCGCACTTACTGTAAAACAGTGGATCACCAAATACAGGGCTACATCAAACAAGATCATCATAACCATTCTAACCTTACCAAAAATTAATGGGAAGCATTACTTAGATTGAGTAAATACAACGATGTAGTATTTCGCCCTGCCGATAAGGGCGGGGCCCTAGTTGTTCAGAATACTTCCGATTATGTTGCAGAATTAAACCGACAACTGGATGATATTCATACATATCGAAAGCTACCACATGATCCCACAGCACGCTTCAAACGTGAATTGGATTTAATTTTATCAAGAGCATTTAACGATGGACAGTTAACCAAGGAAGAAGTGGATGCACTTACAACTCAGTTTCCAGTCACACCCATCCTCTATTCCGTCCCTAAAATTCATAAGAACAGTCTTACCCCACCTGGACGACCAATTATTTCCGCACGAGATTCCCTTTACCAATGTGTTTCTGTTTTTTTGGATTTTTATTTACAGCCTTGTATTCAAGCTAGAGACTCCTGCCTAAAGGACACTACGGATTTATTAAATCAACTGGAAAAGCTACCAGTAATTCCACCTAGTTGCATACTGGCCACTATTGATGTTAATAACCTGTATACATGTATACCCCATGACCAAGATCTTTCGGCAGTGAGGTCTCTAATTACTAATAATATTGCATATAAGGGACCCAGCATTGATATCTTTATGGAATTGCTACAACTTACTTTACAGCATAATTATTTTATGTTTAATAACCAATATTTTCTCCAATTACAAGGTTGTTCCATGGGAAGTAATGTTTCCCCATCCTTCGCTAATAGCTTTATGTTTCAGATTGAGGATGATTTATTTTTTTCAGATACCACCATTTCTTCCAACATTTTGTTATATTTGCGATTTATAGATGACCTGCTGGTCTTATGGACAAGTACCAAAGAGGCATTAATAACACTCATTGAAACACATAATGGATCCTCATCTCCTGTAAAATTGACATACAGTATTGATAAGAACAGTGTCAATTACCTTGACGTACAAATCATGATTTCTGACAATAAAATTGTCACCGACATGTATGTGAAACCCACGGATCGCAACAACATCCTACTTCCTTCCAGTCACCATCCCATTCCATTACGCAAAGGGCTCCCATACTCACAAATGCTCAGAGTACGTAGGATAGTCAGTGACGAGACAAAAGTGAGTACAGCATTAGACAAAATGATAGGAAAATTTACGGAGAGAGGTTACCAACTCTCTGAACTGCAATCCATTAAAACAAAAGTCATGAGAATCCCTAGATCAAAACTATTAAAAACAAAGAAAAAAACATGTCTTAACAAATTTATATGGGTGTACAAATTTAAAACCTTAAGTCACGACATTAATCGCGTCAGCAAAAATTTTTGGCTCATAATCCAATCAGATAAACTGCTGAGCTCACTATCGAACACCAGCCTAATGCCCGCTTACAAACGGGGACGTAATTTGCGTGACCACTTAGTCAAAACCAACATACAATTTCCACCATCTGTAGTACCCACCACCAAAACCTTTTTAAATCCACAAAGGGCTGGATGTGTTAAATGCCTGGGTTGCACAACGTGCAATCATATGATAGTGGGTACTAGCTTTTGCCACCCGTATACAGGCAAACGGTTTAAAATCCGTTATAGACTAACATGTTTCACTAAATTTGTAATATACTTGCTAAGTTGCCCCTGTGGACTACACTATGTCGGCAAGACCGAATGCTCGTTCAAAGAACGCATGGCCGGACACAGGACATCGATCCGAGCGGCTTTAACTATGGGTAGAAGCGACCAACCCGTCGCACGACATTTCTTAAATGCCTTACATTCACTAGCTGTTCTTAAACATTAGATTATCGATCATGTCCCTCCACTCAAAAGAGGTGGCAATAGGGGACTCATGTTACTTAAAGCTGAAGCCAGGTGGATTTTCTTATTAGACACCTTGTCGCCCAGAGGGCTCAACGAGTACTCGGGCTTACACTGTTTTCTCTAATATCCATCACTTTTTGTTCACTGGTAGACAATTTCTCCTTATGTCATTATGTCATTATGTCATTCATCATCAGAAGTCAGTTTAACCTATATAATTGTTTAATATAATATTATACGATCGTAACCTGGGAGGTTCCCCCCAAGATATATGGCAATCCTCTATATTTCCCTCATAGGGTTAATAAGGAGCAGTACCAGTTTAACATGTTTTGATCCTATCATTGCAGCTCATAACAGATTGCGCATTACATTGTTTCTATCTATGCTATATTTTTGTCACTGTGAGTCTATGATACTGTTAAATATCCAAGATAATGTCCGGCATGTAAGAGCAATGATTATGTTTTTATTTTTGTATCACGCAACTTAGGCTGCAATCAGCAGACACAGGTGCTCCAGGGCTCTCCGTGACGCCGCGGCCGGCGCGGCTCAGTGACGTCATCATTTAAGGACCGAGACCCGGCGGGCGCCATGGACTCCCCCTGGACAGGTATAAAGGTATGTGTTCCCACTATGTATGTTTATGTCCTGATGAAAATGTTAATGTGAATAACATTGAAACGTTGACCGAACAACGACTGAGTGTCTTCATTTCCCCATTCGGGAGCCGTGAGTGCCGCTGATTGCTTTACCTATATATATATATATATATATATATATATATATCGTTGTGTAAGAGCGGCACTCACGGGACTTCTTCATAAATAACAGGACATCACCCCATTAATGTCTGCAACGTTTCGGTTTCATTTAAAAACCGTCTTCAGGCTTACATAAGAAATACAAAAACAGTTCTTACCTATATACACGTAAAACACCATGTGCAAACCTATATGTAAACAAATACTCTACGGCTAGTAAGAGGTTAACAACGAAAGCCAAAAGAATTTGGCCCGTTATACAATCTGACCCTGAATTAAAAGTGTTGTCGGATAAACGCCTTATGCCATGTTATCGCAGAAGGAGTAATCTACGGGATATGTTGGTTCATGCAGACATCTCAGATTTCACTACATTAAGATCCTCTAATTTTCTCAACAGAAAATTTGGCAATTATAGGTGTTTAGGATACACTACATGTATCTACCTGGAAACAGGAGATACTATGTATCATCCTCACTCCGGAAAAGTCATAAAAATATCTAATTGTCTCACCTGCACCTCTCGGTTTGTAGTGTACTACATAAAGTGCCCTTGCGGGCTGCTTTATGTGGGTAAAACCTCTTGTACATTTAGAGAGCGCATGGCACAGCATAGAAGTGCCATTAAGTTGGCCATCGAGGGGAGGTCAAGTGAGCAACCTGTGGCCAAACATTTTAAGGCGAAGGGTCATAATCTATCGAGTTTGAGGTACAAAATGATAGATCATATACCTGAAAGCCGCAGACAGGGAAATCGAAATAAGCTGCTCTTGCGCTGCGAAACTAAGTGGATTTATTCCCTTAATACAATAGCACCTTATGGTCTCAATGAATCTTTATCTTTTACTAGTTTCCTTTATTAATTGAGCTTCAAGTGTGGGCCGTTTAAGAGAGACATATCAAATGATTATAGAATGCCGTATTACATAAATGGATGTTGAATATACGTGGATTTGTGTCTATTTTATTATAGATGTGCATCATTGTTTGTGACAAAGCATTATTGAACCAGCAAAATATCTAAACATTTTATTATGTATTTTAGTGTAACACTGTCATATGGATTATGGGTGATGGGTTAATGTGAAGTCACATGATTTCGGTCCGGGTGACGTCAGCGGAAGTGGGAGTAGCTGAACGCACCTGGACAGGTTTGCACATGGTGTTTTACGTGTATATAGGTAAGAACTGTTTTGGTATTTTTTATGTAAGCCTGAAGATGGTTTTTAAATTAAACCGAAACGTTGCAGACATTAATGGGGTGATGTCCTGCTATCTATGAAGAAGTCCCGCGAGTGCCGCTCTTACACAACGATATGCAAGCAAGTAACACTGCCCGAGAGGGCACCGGGCATTACTAGTTCATGTGCATCAGGAGTGCCGGGCGTGCAAAGAAGTATATATATACTCAACATTGAAAGAATGGTGGAGGATTATATGAGTGACCGCATCCAAGTAGGCACGTCACACAGTCCGTACTTATACTGGCAGGAAAAAGAGGCAATTTGGAGGCCCTTGCACAAACTGGCTTTATTCTACCTAAGTTGCCCTCCCACAAGTGTGTACTCCGAAAGAGTGTTTAGTGCCGCCGCTCACCTTGTCAGCAATCGGCGTACGAGGTTACATCCAGAAAATGTGGAGAAGATGATGTTCATTAAAATGAATTATAATCAATTCCTCCGCGGAGACATTGACCAGCAGCAATTGCCTCCACAAAGTACACAGGGAGCTGAGATGGTGGATTCCAGTGGGGACAAATTGATAATCTGTGAGGAGGGGGATGTACACGGTGATATATCGGAGGATGATGATGAGGTGGACATCTTGCCTCTGTAGAGCCAGTTTGTGCAAGGAGAGATTAATTGCTTCTTTTTTGGTGGGGGTCCAAACCAACCCGTCATATCAGTCACAGTCGTGTGGCAGACCCTGTCACTGAAATGATGGGTTGGTTAAAGTGTGCATGTCCTGTTTATACAACATAAGGGTGGGTGGGAGGGCCCAAGGACAATTCCATCTTGCACCTCTTTTTTCTTTTATTTTTCTTTGCGTCATGTGCTGTTTGGGGAGGGTTTTTTGGAAGGGACATCCTGCGTGACACTGCAGTGCCACTCCTAGATGGGCCCGGTGTTTGTGTCGGCCACTAAGGTCGCTAATCTTACTCACACAGCTACCTCATTGCGCCTCTTTTTTTCTTTGCGTCATGTGCTGTTTGGGGAGGGTTTTTTGGAAGGGACATCCTGCGTGACACTGCAGTGCCACTCCTAGATGGGCCAGGTGTTTGTGTCGGGCACTTGGGTCGCTGAGCTTAGTCACACAGCTACCTCATTGCACCTCTTTTTTTCTTTGCGTCATGTGCTGTTTGGGGAGTGTTTTTTGGAAGGGCCATCCTGCGTGACACTGCAGTGCCACTCCTAGATGGGCCAGGTGTTTGTGTCGGCCACTAGGGTCGCTTAGCTTAGTCATCCAGCGACCTCGGTGCAAATTTTAGGACTAAAAATAATATTGTGAGGTGTGAGGTATTCAGAATAGACTGAAAATGAGTGGAAATTGTGGTTTTTGAGGTTAATAATAATATGGGATCAAAATGACCCCCAAATTCTATGATTTAAGCTGTTTTTTAGGGTTTTTTGAAAAAAACACCCGAATCCAAAACACACCCGAATCCGACAAAAAAAATTCGGTGAGGTTTTGCCAAAACGCGGTCGAACCCAAAACACGGCCGCGGAACCGAACCCAAAACCAAAACACAAAACCCGAAAAATTATGTATTCTTCTGATGAAGCCGCTGAGGTCAAACAAGCAGAGAAACGCGTAGAGAGCACTGTGGGCTGGTGTGAGCAGGCTGAGCATATTGAGGAGAGGGGATCGTTTGCTACCTATTAGGGAGAAGGAGATCCATCACCGAGCATAATATATCTACATGCGGTGAGAAAATATCGGAATCAGCATACCTTAACCCATACTTATTTGGAGCACCCACTCGAATTATGACCTGCAGTTTAATAGGAGTTTAGGAGAATAGGAGCAGTTTAATAATAGCTCTATTATTACATCAAATGAGCGCTGCTAAAGTATGAACTTGCCGCAGCTTGCGGTGCCTTTTTTCTAAAGCAAGGCTGAGGTCGGATAGTTTGATCATTGCATATTCTCTTAAACGTGAGAACCTCTAATTTAAGAATTGGAATTGCATCATCATCTAAATAGCTTTAACTAAGTGGCTGTGCTGAATATAGAGCTCTTAAATACATGGACTCATTGTTACCATTTGTAACAAATACGCATTCCTTTGATATGAAGAGTAACCAATTTAAGTAAAATATGGCTCTGTAGGAGCATTTATCTTTTTACCTGTTGCATTGCTCTATTTGTCTACCAACACCGGCCGAGTATGTTGTATTGTATTGTGCAATAAATATATGTATTTTTATAAAGTGATTGGTAATTTGTGCATTGGAACTGCAGCGCTACATATATATATTTCTATTTCTTTGTTTGGTTTTATAGTGGATTGAGTGATTCTCTCATTGTAGCAGTAGCTAGACCAATGCATTTAAATTGATATAACGGAATTGGTCTTATTAGAGCAGCCAGTGCCCAGTGCTCAATCACCTAGTGCCTGAGTATATACACTTATTTGTCTTTTTGTTTATATATTTATACTAGCGGTTCTACGTGTTCTTTTCACATGTGGTTCTGATTTTCATGGTTGTAAATATACATGAGTGTTAAAAATTTGGTAAATCTATAGAGATGGAAAAAATGTGTAAACAGACTGGGACCGTGGAATGAAAATCTGGTAATGGATGAGAGCAAATGACAATTGACCATTTGCTCCCAAATATTGGAAAATGGACACAACCTGTCATTCAGACAAATTTGTTAAATCACGAATTTAACCAATTTGTATGAACAACAATTTTTGTCTGTTTTCTAGTTCTTGGGAGCAAATGGTCATTTTTCAATTGCTTTCATCTAGAGATGAGCGGGTTCGGTTTTACTCGGATTTACTCGGTTCTCAAAACAGCATCTTATTGGCTCACGGATGTCTTGTGTTTTTTATAGCCAATAAGATGTCGTTTAGAGAACCGAGTAAAACCCGAACCCGCTCATCTCTACTTTCATCCATTACCAGATTTTTATTCCAACCAGCTAGATTTGGCAGATGATTTGCCAGATAATTGTACAGTGTATGCTCTGCTTTATTCTGGGTACACACTGACAGATATATCACCTAGTCCGTTGAATTTGTGATATATCTGTAGTGCATCAGTGGGTGTGTGCAGACATATCACGTCATCTCTGCAGCACAGCTGATGTCCGATATAACTGCAGATATATTGGCGAATCTGACTGTGTGTATGAGCGGTCCGCCATCTGCCCGTACATCTGTGCCTGGACCACTGGTGGATGAAATATCAAGTGGGCAGGCACATTTAAATGCCCATTGTTGTTTACCATTTCAAATATATACAGATACTTCTCATTTAACAACCTACCTGTTTAGTGACCGCTCGGACTTACAACCAGTTCTCTAATACTATACAGTATGTAAGAGTTATACATAGTAAAACAAAGCTATCAAGTTGAAGTTTCCACACCCAGAAGTACCACACTCTTTAAAATACACAAACAGATAAATGGGTCACCAATATCTGAGCTACAGTACACACTTAAATATATATTTTTTTGTTATAAAGTTAACGATTTTCTGCAACACCATACTGCATTTGCATATATCCGCCCACAAGAAGGATTACATAGTGACAGGAAAACATAGGAAATATGGGCAGATTATGGAGAATGCAATCACACTGCTTGATATCGGGAGATTGTGTCTGAGATTTCTGGTTTGGGACAACAGATCGCAAAATCGATCGCTTGTGTGTGTGACCAAGATTGTCCATAATTATCGTCAAAATGCCAAAACGATCCTTCGTACACGCTAACAATAAATTTGGCCAAGAGACCCAATTATTGGCAAATTGGCTCAATAATTGTATACCTAGCTTAAGAATTAGTCCAATTGTCCTCTAGTACGTGTTTCAATTTTTATCTATTTGCACAATGCTTTATTGATAAAAACAGAAATTGTCAATTATTAGTACACTTGTATGTACATTATCTTCTTTATTTTTCTTTTCTGAAAACTAAATATTATTTATTTATTACCAGTTATTTATATAGCGCACACATATTCCGCAGCGCTTTACAGAGAATATTTGGCCATTCACATCGGTCCCTGCCCCAGTGGAGCTTACAATCTATATTCCCTACTATATGTACACGCGCACACATTCATACTAGAGTTAATTTTGTGTTGGGATCCAATTGACCTACCAGTATATTTTTGGATTGTGGGAGGAAACCGTAGTACACGGAGGAAACACACACAAATACGGGGAGAATATACATACTTTGCACAGGTAGAGCCATAGTGGGAATCGAACCCATGACCTCAGTGCTGTGAGGCAATAATGCTAACCATTACACCATCCATACATGGTCCAAGAATAAGCACGGCAGTCCCATGGATGAAATGTATGGATCTTCTCAGATGTTCCTTTTGCTGGAGATATGCCTCTCTCAGAAATCAAGGAAACGCACAATTCCCAATAACTGTGTACTGGTATTACATTGCTAACTCACCTAATCGAGGTGAGATTGGGTACACATAAAGGCATCTTCTTTAAAGCTTCTATCATCTAATTATATTGGGTTTGGATTCATTATGAACCTGTAGAAATCCCTCTTAGATTTAAACTCACCTGGGTACAGGTATGGTCATACCCTAAAAGACTTCTTTAAAACCATGCCACAATACCTCTACACTACAGTACGTGAACACAGGCAATAGGCCTGATTGAGGTTTGTTAGCAAAGCAAAAAAGTAACGTGTAGAGAGGGTGTGTTAAAACTGAAATCTAAACTTACAAACAGCTGTATACTAGCTGACAGATTTATATTTATAAAGCACACATTTAATAAAAAAAATTGAAATTTAATATATATAGCTATAAAAACAACAGTCTCTATTCAGGACAGAGAAATCAAAGATTCAATTTAAGTACAGACAGCCATGCTTTATTTGTAAGCGTATTATTTTGGCCACTTGATGTTTTTCTGGCCTCCTGTTAAATGAAATTCCAGACACATATGTTGATTGGACAGTTCAGATGACAATATATTCCAGCTATTTGCAATTACCAGTTCCTGTATTCCAATAGATGGAGTCCAATAAGGTAGGCTTGTGTGGCAATGGCAGCCTGTATTTGTGGGAAATCTGGTCCACAGTACACAATCTGAAGCTGTCCTTAATGGTATCCTAAAACAGGAATTGGCGTTGTCTAGAAAACTCCACTGTCCTGGTCCGCAGGACTGACGCGTTTCGCTGCTCTCAGGCAGCTTTTTCAAAGGTGTCTGAAAGTGATACTGTCACCCCTTTTAAAGGGGAAATTATGTCATAAGGTGGGAACACCAGGTACTCAATTAACAAGTAATTAAACTTATATGAATTAATTTCACAATGCTATTATCAAATAAATCCATGAGGCAAATCATACGTATATAATGTGTCATAACTATGAAGTTGGAAATGAAGAATACTTTATTATTTACCTGAGAGTATTATGATCGGCGGTCATGTGACTAAACTTCTTAATTCATTGCACAGGGTTAAACACGAGTTCTGGTAGGGCACATCAGCGTGTATGTAAAGAAACTCGCCGTTCTTTACCGGGCACAAGATCGAATTCATGGTCACATGATCACAGGTACGGGAGGTCTAACAAGTAGAATTTCCTCTGCATTTGTGTTCTGTATGTATCCAATCAGGTATTGATAGGGTCCATCATGTGACACAGAAACATTACTATGGAACACAAATCACGTCCAAGTAATGCATACCCTGTAACGTGGCCCAGAAGGGCCATGGTGGAACACAAATTTGCATCTGTGAAATGCATGGTTTTATGGCTACCCTCCGGAGAATTACTTAGTCAGATCTCCTTTCTAGACCCCAAGATATTAACCCAATAGCTAATTTTATCACTCAACACAAAAATGAAAAATAATAAATAAATAAAGACATTTGTTATATCATACACAGGAATCTTAGTTTCTTTGTGTTTCTAATGCTAAAGGTCTAAAATTAGTGATACCATTTTACCGTAGTAGTTTACCGTAGTAGTTCATACAACAAAAAAGAAGGCTAACTAAACTCCTGTAGACAACCATAACAACAAGACAGAAAACAATATAGTTAGACCAAAAATATATTTCTGTTATAGTATTGTATTCAGCCCCTGGGGGTGTAGACAATTCAGCTGGAAGGTCCAATATATCTCCTGTTTGCATAATTTGCCAAATCTATCACCACCACGTTTTGTGTGTGGAATATGTTCCAAACTGATCACTTTCAGTGACTCTGGATCCTCATTATGACATTTACTAAAATGTCTGGGGATACTGTGGTTGTTGGCTTTGTTAATAATATGTCTCCGGTGTTCTGTAAAGTGGGACTTCAAGGATCTGGTGGTTTGTCCTTCATATTTTAAATTACACCTGCTATAGAGCAAATATATTACCCAAATGGTATCACAGTTGATAAATCTTGTCATTGTGTAATCTCTCTTCACAAATGGTGCGGATAATTTTAAGGTTTTGTTAACCGTATGCTGGCATGTAATACATTTTGTTTTTCCACATTTATAGAAACATTTGTGTTTGGAGGGTCACCAGGAAATTGTATTTGAAACTTTATCTTGTGATGGTGTAGGTTTTATCAAGCTAGGGGCCAAAGTAGTTTCTAGTGAAAGTTTAAAAAAAAAAGTATTCGGTGGTATACAATCTCTCAAATCAGAGTCCTATATGAGTACGGAATGCGGTCAAGATCCCGCCGGACGGGATGCCGACCGGCACATTCCCGACATATTATCCCTCTGTGGGTGTCCACGACAGTGTGGTGAGCACAGCGAGCCCGCAAGGGGCTGCATTGCGCTTGACCCCTGTTGGGATTGTGCCGACCGGGATCCTGGTGTCGGTATTCTGACCGCCGGGATATCATCCGGTGGGATCTCATACTGATCCCATGAATACATTATAATTGGTTTTTACAATTTGTCTAATTTCCCTTGACCTGTTGTTGAAGGATGAAATGAATAACATTCCCCTGTGGGGAGAAATGTTTTTTTGGTTTAGGCCTAGACATCAAGGGGGGAATTCAATTGTTTGAAAAGTCAGTGGGGTGTTTGTTTATTTATTTATTGAATAAGTAAAACATGTGTTAATGTCACGTATATGAGAGACACGAGGCTGAAGAAAGCTATCCACATACAATAGGCTGAAAGATTAGACATAAGACAGTTTATACCATAAATAATAGGTCATCCCGGGGGGTGAGGTGAGGGACTTGTGATTCTTTGGAAGGTGACAATAAATTGGAATGGTAGGAAAAGTAGGAAAAAGAAAACAAAATTCCTCCCTGGATATGACCCCCTCCAGCATTGCTTCATGGAACAAGTTTTGTAATTCTGCAGAGAAGGCTGTTGAGGGATCTTTGGGTAATTTTTTATAGAATGATTGGTTCTCCAGTTGTCTGGAGGCCTCTTTAATATAGGGCCTAATTCTGAGTTGATCGTAGTAGCAAATTTGTTAGCAGTTGGGCAAAACCATGTGCACTGCAGGAGGGGCAGATATAACATGTGTAGAGAGAGTTAGATTTAGGTGGGGTGTATTCAAACTGAAATCTAAATTGCAGTGTAACAATAAAGCAGCCAGTATTTACCCTGCACAGAAACAAAATAACCCACCCAAATCTAACTCTCTCTTCAAATGTTATATCTCCCCCCGTGCAGTGCACATGGTCTTGCCCAATTGCTAACAAACTTGCTGCTGCGATCAACTCAGAATTACCCCCATAGTCCGTCCTATCCTGGACAACCAAACCACCCAATTTATTGGCCGTCTTAATGACTATTGAGGTGTCCTTTGTTAGTTTACTTAGGGCTATCCTTTCACTTTTATTCAAATTATTATTTAGAGTTTTGTTCTTATTGGTACACAGTGTTCTGAAGTTGTCCAATGTCATCCTATAGAAACATTCAATGCTACTACTTTTTAATTTAATGGGAAAGAAATCTGATTTCAACTTAAAAGTTCTCTTGTTGAGTGCATCAAATATTTTCTGCATGGGAGGGGAGTTCATTGAGTAAGTTTCCTCCTGCAGCTCTTCATGGATAGAAATTATCGGATCATCTGTGGAATTTAAGATAATTGGTGCACCATCATCCTCCATATTATTTAGCTTTCTTTGGGCAAAGTATCTTTTTCTGCAAAAAGTTCTAATGAACCTACTTAGATCAACAAAATTTTGAACATATTAGGTTCTGAGGAGGGAGAGAATTTCCAAACTTTTTTGTGAAGAGAAATTTCATTAGGTGTTAAGGTTTTACTTGAAAGGTTAAAAATTCCAGTAGGATTTGTGTTAACTTTCCTGATTCCTAATCTCTTAAATTTCTCATTTTTCCACCTTTTCTCCCTCTGCACTTCAATGTCTGCCTCATTTTGGAGTGGCAAACTGTTGTTCTAGATTGGGCCTGGTGTCTTGTCTGTTCCTGTGATAGCCCTGACATAAAAAAGCTTCCTTATGATGGCCAAAGTCCGTGTACTCCTGTCTTGTACTGATTTTAGGATGAGTTCCAGACTGGCATTCACAAGTTTTAGTGAATGATTGATGTTCAGTTATTTTGTTATTTTTAGAATCATCTTTGACCTCTCGTGCTCTGTAATCAGACTGGACCCTCTGTCTTACCGAAGGACGCCTAGGTATTGGTGATTCTCTTCTGGCCACTGCTGGACGGTTTCTTTTAGAGATGTTTCTGTTTCTACTGGACTTCATTACCCAAGCCCAGATCCATGCATCAGTCAGTCCAGCGACCAGTCACAGTGGTGGTGTCCTCTGCTGCCATATGTCCAGTGCTACTGTATAATAAGTCCCTTACAGTGTCGCTGTGTTGTCCTGCATCAGACCAGTGGTAGTGTCCTGTGCATCAGTCAGTACAGTGACCAGGCAGTCACAGTGGTGGTGTCCTCTGCTGCCATATGTCCAGTGCTGCGGTATAATAAGTCCCTTACAGTGTCGCTGTGTTGTCCTGAATCAGACAAGTGGTAGTGTCCTGTGCATCAGTCAGTCCAGTGACCAGTCACAGTGGTGGTTTCCTCTGCTGCCATATGTCCAGTGCTGCTGTATAATAAGTCCCTTACAGTGTCGCTGTGTTGTCCTGCATCAGACCAGTAGCATACCCTCCAACATTTTACACACACAAATTGGTACAAATTAGGAAATGGGGTGTGGCCATGGGTAAAGGGGGCATGGCCATGCCCCTTTTCCTATACTTTCCGTGGAAGTTTGGAGAGCCAAAAATCAGTACACACCATAAAAAAGGTACTGTACCTGCTAAAAAGGTACAGTTGGAGGGTATGAGTGGTAGTGTCCTGTGCATCAGTCAGTCCAGTGACCAGTCACAGTGGTGGTGTCCTCTGCTGCCATATGTCCAGTGCTGCGGTATAATAAGTCCAATACAGTGTTGCTGTATTGTCCTTCATCAGACCAGTGGTAGTGTCATGTGCATCAGTCAGTACAGTGACCAGTCACAGTGGTGGTGTCCTCTGCTGCCATATGTCCAGTGCTGCTGTATAATAAGTCCTTACAGTGTCACTGTGTTGTCAGGCATCAGACCAGTGGTAGTGTCCTGTGCTGTATATTATTTACTCCAATTAAAGCGGTGCATGGAGTGATACAAAAAGATAAGTTTCACTATTATTAATCTCATTATCATGCGCTCATGTGTTTTTTTTTAGCACTAAATACAAAGAACAGAATGAGTAAACATACTGAAGATAGGACTAATTACCCATTACATGTCAGGTTGCATACAGACTACTGTATAAACAAGTCATGTTTTTAACATCATTTGATTATCATATGTGTGTTTTATGTTATATCTTTAGAAAGGTGGTTGGTGTTATAAATATAATATGGCGTTTTTAATAGGACAAGAAGGGTGGAAATATATATATTTAATACAATGGAAATCTCATTATCCATTGATGGCATGACTATCTCCTCTAGCCCCCAAGTACGCTGTCTTGGCGTAATCCTTGACTCCTCCCTCTCCTTTAAACCACACATTCAGCACCTCTCACAAACCTGTCATTTTCATCTCAAAAACATTTCCAGGATCAGACCTTTTCTCACCCAGGATGCCACTAAGATCATTATTCACTCACTGATTATTTCCAAACTGGACTACTGTAATCTCCTCCTAACTGGCCTCCCTAACAATTACCTCTCTCCACTCCAATCTATCCTCAATGCTGCTGCCCGGCTCATCTTCCTCACCAAACGCACTACGTCCACCTCCCTTCTCCTACAAGCCCTTCACTAGCTTCCCTTCCCTTTCAGAATCCAATTTAAACTTCTCACACTCCCTTACAATGCACTCACCCACTCCTCTCCCATTTACATCTCTGACTTTATCTCCCTTTACTCTCCCACCCGTCCTCTTCGCTCTGCTAATGCACACCGACTCTCCTGTCTTCTGATTACTTCCTCCCACTCCTATCTCCAAGATTTTTCACGTGCTGCTCCCTTTCTCTGGAATTCTTTACCTCTCCCCCTCAGACTCTCCACCTCTCTACAAAACTTCAAACGGGCTCTTAAGACCCACTTCTTTACCAAACCCAGCCAAAATTTCATCCTAACCCTCTGTTCCACGTTCTCTTTCTACCCCATCTGTGTCACCCCTGTCTGTCTACCCCTCCCCTTTAGAATGTAAGCTCTCATGAGTAGGGCCCTCTTCCCTCATGTGCTTATCCTTTTCTTACTTTAATAATCCTCAACTGCCCAAATCCCGCAGGTTTTTTGGGGGGGCCACCTTGGAACTTATCTTTATGTCGTTTACTGGTGTAGTTATGCTTAGTTACCCTGTACTTGTCCTATATTGTCTTCAACTGTAAGTCACTGTTTTCCTGTTTTGATTATGTGCATATGTACTCTGTAATTGGGCTCTGCGGAACCCTTGTGGCGCCATATAAATAATGGATAATAATAATAATATATATATATATATTACAAACTGATATGTTCTGTGTGCGTCCGTATTACTGACACAGGTATATTTTACAAGCAAGGGCAATGTCTATTGTCTGGTTATATGAGACAGACAAAAACAGTGTTTGGAGTTGGACATATGTCAACATTGGAATGTTTGCGTCTTCATTTGGAGACAATGGTGTTTCACCTTGTGTGTTAATCTATATAATCCATGTTAAACATTGTATTTTAAGGTTATTTCTAACACTCAAAATTGAGGCAACAGTGCCCCCTACTGTGTACATTTCGTAATATGAACTTTGTACATATGAAATATGCTTACTCAGAAGTTCTCCAGCCTATCTCCTATATATTCTTCCAGATCTGTCACTCTGTGACTATGTGGCTAACGCTCTGGGCGGAGACAGCATCTGCAGGGAGATACACCAGTGCCAGCAGCAGACTGAGTACTAAGGGGTCCACTGACACTACCAACCTACAGTACCATGACTAGCCAGAGCAGCAGCAAGAGCCACTGACAGCATCTGCAGGGAGGGGAACAGCGCAGAGACAATAGGTAGTTAGTTGCAGGCAGGATCACACCCACTCCTCAGGCCAAGGGACACTAGCTCATCTACCCCTATTCCTGCCGCAGACAGACATGCAGATGCCAGGCTGGCTGCCAAGGTCGCAACTCTCATCAATGCCCGCTGTGGGTGCACAGGACCTCCCTCCGTCTTCAGCAAAACCTCTCTGCAAATTGCCCGGCGCATCCCTTCACTGACAGTCCACGTTGTTTCCGCATCTCCTGATCTGCCTCCTCACCGCTGCGGCCACTTTCATCTCTGCCTTCTGTCTTGCGCATGCGCATATCACACAAGCTTCCGTCATCCACACACAGGTCTCTGGGATGGGAGATTGAGGAAGGCTGGGTGATATGCGCATGCGCCAGCGCACAGATTACAATGGCCGCAGCGTGGAGCAGCTGCAACAGGACAGACACAGGTACTCCGAGCAAGGGGCATCGCCGGTCAGTAGGAGGCGACGAATGTGATCAGCATAACAGGCTAGTGTGTCCCGCACAAGGGACGCCAGACTCAGTCACTTGCGTGTCAAACAATCACTCACCTAATAACCTGTAAGCACACTGCAAGCACACTGTTTGTCTGTCCACAACCTCCTGTGCCTATTACCCATCTACAGCACCACACCCGCCCCTCCACCACCCTCAACACTGACCCACACATCACTCATGGCACCTCCGGCCCCCCCATCCCCTAGTTCACTGCACCTGCAAATTCTCCAAACACAACAACACATGACCCCTCCCACATACCCCACGCCTCAGGCCACAGCATATAGAAACACCCTCCCCCATCCGTGGTCTAACCCGCACCACACCTATCATATCAGAAATCCCCTCCACAGACCACTCACACCCCTTACTCCACCAACCATAGTACCTCCTCCACATGACTACCCCAAACCCCCTAAACATAGAATGTACAACCTCCATCCGTACTTCACACACACCAGCACCTCCCCCACCAGCAGCACCTCTGCACCACCTCCACCATCTGCTGAACACCATCTAAACCCACCCCTCCACCACCCGCACCTACCTCACACACATCACCTCCCACCCCGCTCCCTCATCCCACCCACAGCCAACGCTCCAACAGCCACATCATGTTCATACCCCATGTGCAACAGCACCTCTGTAAATCTCTCACCCAACAATAGCCCCTGTTTGCATTCACCCATCCACCACACGCACCACCCAACACACCATCCCTACCCATTAACAGTAACTACCTAAGTCAGAGGTCAACCGCAGAACCAAAATACACCTCCACCTCACTGCACCCACCCCTTTCAAAACCCTGACACAAACACTAAAATGCTGACAATAAGCACCATACAAGTTCCTCCACCAACCAAGGGAACGCCATACCTAACACCCCCTCCCCCCAAAAAAAACACTCTCTGCACCTAGGCTAATCTCAGACATTTCCCTATCCCACTTCACCACCCCTACCTTGCACACATCACCTACCAATACCCATACCCAACCACTCCATGTGGCCCTCCCCCACCCATGGCACCTCCAGTCACCCTCCCCCATCCCCCTGTTCACCACACCCGCAAATCGTCCAAACACAACACCTCCAGACCCCTCCTACATTCCCCACCCCTCAAACCGCACCATAAACATACCCCACCACTCAAACCGCACCATATACAGACACCCTCCCCCATCCACGGTCCAACCCGCACCAGACCATACACCACCCCTCTCACATCAGGATCCCCCTTCCCCCACCACGGACCCCTGGCACCCCTCACTCCACCAACCACAGTACCTCCGGCAACCTCCACATTCACCCCCCCTCCCCCAAAACCTACAATGTACAAATTCCATCCGTAGACCACACACACCTGCACCTCCCCCACCAGCAGCACCTCTCCACCAGCTGCTGAACACCCTCTGCACCCACTCTACCACCACCCACACCTACCTCACACACATCACCAATGAAACCCCTCCACATCCCAACCACATTATGTCCCACCCAACCCATTTGCAAAAGCACCTCTGGAAATCCAACCCACATCCAAAGCCCACCTTTGCACTCGCCCATCCACCACACGCAAAACCCAACACACCATCCCTACCCGCTACCAGTAACTACCTAAATTAAACGTGGCAAAAGAATTGATCTATCAAGTATGATAAATAGATCGGGCGCTCGTAGGTGCTGTTGCTCAAAAAGCTGCTGCTACAAGAATTGGGTTAGTCACCCCCAATATATAAACAACAAAGAAAAAAACAATTTAGCAGCGCTGATAGGTAATAGAGTATAAAATATAATATAATAGGAGGATTGGGTGCTGATATATAGTAATTTAATCAAATTTGATCATTAACACAATAATAAAACAATATAAAATAGATTACGTAATAAGTAAAAATATTTGCTAAAAATGGGGGATCACAATAAATCTGCCTGCTTTCTGTGTAGTCCGTTCCCAATAGATATAGACTGGATAGTGCACAAATGAATGAACAGCCCTGGACTGACGGCGCAGTCTGAGGGTTGATGATTAGTTACCACAGTTTTAGCCGCTGGAGGAAATAGAGTCCCTTCAAGTTGTTATTATGGGTCCTCACTGCATCGCGGTGTCTCCTTATTTGCCAAGGAGTGGTGGTAGTTCAAATGGGTGGAATGTTCAAAAAGTCCTACAGTTAGGCACAATGTCCAGTCCTGGTCCGGATACACGTGGCAGCAGGCTTCCAGTAGGTGATGGCCCCCAATGGCTTGGTCCCTGACGCGTTTCGCTGCAGGTCCTGCAGCTTTTTGAAAAAGCGGCAGGACCTGCAGCGAAACGCGTCAGGGACCAAGCCATTGGGGGCCATCACCTACTGGAAGCCTGCTGCCACGTGTATCCGGACCAGGACTGGACATTGTGCCTAACTGTAGGACTTTTTGAACATTCCACCCATTTGAACTACCACCACTCCTTGGCAAATAAGGAGACACCGCGATGCAGTGAGGACCCATAATAACAACTTGAAGGGACTCTATTTCCTCCAGCGGCTAAAACTGTGGTAACTAATCATCAACCCTCAGACTGCGCCGTCAGTCCAGGGCTGTTCATTCATTTGTGCACTATCCAGTCTATATCTATTGGGAACGGACTACACAGAAAGCAGGCAGATTTATTGTGATCCCCCATTTTTAGCAAATATTTTTACTTATTACGTAATCTATTTTATATTGTTTTATTATTGTGTTAATGATCAAATTTGATTAAATTACTATATATCAGCACCCAATCCTCCTATTATATTATATTTTATACTCTATTACCTATCAGCGCTGCTAAATTGTTTTTTTCTAAATTAAACGTGACCTGGGGAACGGAAAAACACCTCCACCTCACTGCACACACCCACTTTCAAAACCCCAACACACACACTGACAACCTGTGAATAAGCAACGCACAAGCCCCTCCACCAACCAAATGAACACCATACCTTACACACCCTCCCTCCCAAAACCCCACAACTCCACCACTCCATGCACCTAGCCCAACCTCCCACATTTGCCTACCCCACTCCACCACCCGTACCTTGCACACATCACCTACCAATACTTTGCACCATCCACCCAACCACTCCATGTGGCCCTCCCCCACTCATGGTACCTCCGGCCACCCTCCCCCATCACCCTGTTCAACGCACCCTACAAATGGCCAAGCATAACACCTCCCGACCACTCCCACAACCCCCACCCCTCAGGCCGCTGCATATACAGACACTCTCCGTCCACAGTCTAACCCACAACATACACCACCCCTATCACATCAGGAACCACATTCCCACTCCACGGACCCCTTGCACCTGCCACTTCACCATCCACATTAACTCCACCACCCTCCACTCCCCCCCCAAACGTAGAATGTACAAACTCCATCTGTAGACCACACACACCTGCACCTCCCCCACCACCAGCACCTATGCTCTCACTCTCTGAACCCACCCCTTCACCACCCGCACCTACCTCACACACATCACCTCCAAACCCCCACCCCCATCCGCATCCCACCCACACCCAACCTTCCAACAGCCACATCATGTACATACCCCATGTGCAACAGCACCTCTGTAAATCCCTCCCCATCCACAGCCCCCATTTGCACTCATCCATCCACCACATGCACCACCCTACACACCATCCCTACCCGCTAACAGCTACCTGAATCAGAGGTGAACTAAGGACCCGAAATACACCTCACTGCACCCACCCCTTTCAAAACCCCAACACACACTAAAATGCTGAGAATAAGCACCGTACAAGCCCCTCCACCAACCAAGGGAACGCCATACCTAACACCCCCCAAAACAAAAAAAGCCCACCACTCTCTGCGCCTAGGCTAACCTCAGACATTCCCCTACCCCAGTCCACCACCCCTACCTTGCACACATCACCTACCAGTACCCTCCCCCATCCACCCAACCACTCTATGTGGCCCTCCCCCAGCCATGGCACCTCCAGTCACCCTCCCCCATCCCCCTGTTCACCACACCCGCAAATCACCCAAACACAACACCTCCAGACCCCTCCCACATCCCCACCCCTCAAAATGCACCATATACATCCCCTACCCCTCAAACTGCACCATATACAGACACCCTCCCTCATCCATGGTGTAACACGCACCAGACCACACACCACCCCTCTCACATCAGGATCCCCCTCCATGGACCCCTTGCAACCCCCACTCCACCAACCACAATACCTCTGGCATGCTCCACATTCACCGCCCCTCCCCCAAAACCTACAATGTACAAATTCGATCCGTAGACCACATGCACCTGCACCTCCCCCACCAGCAGCACCTCTCCACCACCTCCAAAATGCAGTGCCGCACAAGACCCTCCACCAACCAAGGGAACACCATATCCCCCCAAAAAACCCACTACTCCCTGCACCTAGGCCAACCTCCCACATCCACCCTCCCCACTCCCCCACCCCTACCTTGCACACACCACCTACCAATACCCTCCCCCATCAACCCAACCACTCCATATGGCCCTCCCCCATTTATGGCACCTCCGTCCCCCATCCCGCAGTTCACTGCATCTGCAAATTCCCCAAACACAACACCACCCAACCCCTCCCACATCCCCCACCCTTCATGCCGCAGCATATACAAACGCCCTCCCCAATCCGTGGTCTAACCTGCACCACACCATTCACCACCCCTATCACATCAGGAACCCCCTTCCCCCTCCACAGACCCCTTGCACCCCTTACTTCACCAACCACAGTACCTCCCGTAAACTCCACATGCCCATTTCACTCCCCCGCCCCTACATGAAGAATGTACACACTCCATCCATACACCATGCCCACCTCAACCTGCCCAACCAGCAGCACCGTTTTAGAAATAACCTTAACAGCAGGTCTACCTTTACCTTTGCTGGGTGTGTTTTCCCTGCACCAATGTCGTGGATCGGATGTAGCCACGGTGCCCCTGTCAGTCATATAGATTACAGTGTTGGATAGTGCTTCTGCGGCTGTGTGTAGGGCCCACACCTCCACCAGCAGTGGAGGGGAACGTGCTCTGGACCGACATTTAGTCTCTGCCAGCCTGCTGCTGCTGCCCTAAAGCGGAGCTGCTTAGGGAGCGCCATAGCGTGTCACCACACGCTGGCTCAGAAGCATGTCGCACTACAGCACCGAGGAGAGGTGGCAGCTCCACACCGGAGATTGCCGGCTGTACTACAGTAAGTAGCATGGCTGCATCAGCGGAGGACTGCAGGAGGCCAGCAGTGTGTTGCTGCTATCCCCTTTCCTGCCATGCAAATTACATGGCCCGGCTCAGTGCTGCCTGTCTCTGGGAGAGCTCTGCTGCTGTGTCCCGGCTCTGCCGGTCATGACCTTGCACCCCCATGTGTCTCTATGCTGTGTCTCTTATACTGTCACCTATGCTGTGCCTCGGCTGGATGCCCCTCACGCAACCCCGCACCTGCACCTCCCCCAACCGCAGCACCACCGCACCCTCCCTCCAACCTGCAACCACCCCTTCTCCACACCCGTTCCTCCCCCACATGAGGCACCCCTGCAACTGCCCTATCCCCACCTATGGCACCCCCCTACCCCCAACCCGCGGCACCCCCGCTACCACCCCTACCCCACCCGCAGCGACCCTGCACCTCCCCCAACCACAGCACCACTGCACCCTTCCTCCCCCTGCTGCACCCCCGCAACACCCACTCCTCCACCGCAACACCCTCACACCCATCTCT
This sequence comes from Pseudophryne corroboree, assembly GCF_028390025.1. NCBI lineage: Eukaryota > Metazoa > Chordata > Amphibia > Anura > Myobatrachidae > Pseudophryne > Pseudophryne corroboree. Next base: position 725,854,197 of record NC_086446.1, read on the forward strand.
CCCCCACCTGCGGCACCACCACAACCACCCTATCCCCACCCGTGGCACCCCCGCACCTGCCCCTCCCCAAACCCGTGGCACCCTTGCAACCACCATCCCCCAACCGTGGTAGTTCAGGACTCTCTCCTCCACCCACGACGCCCCCATCCACGACTATCCTGCACCGGGCACTCCACCAACCACATCACCTTTGGCCCCCTCCCCTATCTGCCCCCTCCACCTGCAGCATCTACACAGACACCCTCCTCGATCCACAGTCCGCCCTGCACCCACCCCTCTCCTACCCATGGCACCCCCGAACCCCCTCCACCATCTGCGTCTCCCCCGCACCTGCCACTCCCCCAACCAAAGCACCTACTGGGGATTCATCATGCCCTACATGTGCTGTTCACACTGTTGCAAGGGACTACAGCCCCTTAACCATCACACGCCCTTTGTCCATGCAATATTTAACCAATCACAAACACAAAATTATGTTTGGAGGTAATACTCCATATAATAAAAATATTGCACACCCAAGGCCGTGCAATGGTTAAGGGCCTAGCCCCTTGCAACGGTGTGAAGAGTGCCCATAGGGCGTGATGAGCCACCTAGTATAAGATAGAAATGTTCAATGTTAAAGTAGCCTAGACAACCTGGATGAAACATGGACTGCAGAAGTGCCAGGATGATCTGAATATAACTCATGCTGATGTGATTGCTGTATTCAACATCTGCTGAATTTATCAATAACCTTAGCTAAGTATACAATAAATTCATATTTTTATTAGGGATGTGCACTTGAAATTTGTCGGGTTTTGTGTTTTGGTTTTGGGTTCGGTTCCGCGGCCGTGTTTTGGGTTCGACCGCGTTTCGGCAAAACCTCACCGAATTTTTTTTGTCGGATTCGGGTGTGTTTTGGATTCGGGTGTTTTTTTCAAAAAACCCTAAAAAACAGCTTAAATCATAGAATTTGGGGGTCATTTTGATCCCAAAGTATTATTAACCTCAAAAACCATAATTTCCACTCATTTTCAGTCTATTCTGAATACCTCACACCTCACAATATTATTTTTAGTCCTAAAATTTGCACCGAGGTCGCTGGATGACTAAGCTAAGCGACCCTAGTGGCCGACACAAACACCTGGCCCATCTAGGAGTGGCACTGCAGTGTCACGCAGGATGGCCCTTCCAAAAAACACTCCCCAAACAGCACATGACGCAAAGAAGAAAAAAAGAGGCGCAATGAGGTAGCTGTGTGAGTAAGATAAGCGACCCTAGTGGCCGACACAAACACCTGGCCCATCTAGGAGTGGCACTGCAGTGTCACGCAGGATGGCCCTTCCAAAAAACACTCCCCAAACAGCACATGACGCAAATAAAAATGAAAGAAAAAAGAGGTGCAAGATGGAATTTTCCTTGGGCCCTCCCACCCACCCTTATGTTGTATAAACAGGACATGCACACTTTAACCAACCCATCATTTCAGTGACAGGGTCTGCCACACGACTGTGACTGAAATGACGGGTTGGTTTGGACCCCCACCGAAAAAGAAGCAATTAATCTCTCCTTGCACAAACTGGCTCTACAGAGGCAAGATGTCCACCTCATCATCATCCTCCGATATATCACCGTGTACATCCTGCTCCTCACAGATTATCAATTCGTCCCCACTGGAATCCACCATCTCAGCTCCCTGTGTACTTTGTGGAGGCAATTGCTGCTGGTCAATGTCTCCACGGAGGAATTGATTATAATTCATTTTAATGAACATCATCTTCTCCACATTTTCTGGAAGTAACCTCGTACGCAGATTGCTGACAAGGTGAGCGGCGGCACTAAACACTCTTTCGGAGTACACACTTGTGGGAGGGCAACTTAGGTAGAATAAAGCCAGTTTGTGCAAGGGCCTCCAAATTGCCTCTTTTTCCTGCCAGTATAAGTACGGACTGTGTGACGTGCCTACTTGGATGCGGTCACTCATATAATCCTCCACCATTCTTTCAATGGTGAGAGAATCATATGCAGAGACAGTAGACGACATGTCCGTAATCGTTGGCAGGTCCTTCAGTCCGGACCAGATGTCAGCATCAGCAGTCGCTCCAGACTGCCCCGCATCACCGCCAGCGGGTGGGCTCGGAATTCTGAGCCTTTTCCTCGCACCCCCAGTTGCGGGAGAATGTGAAGGAGGAGATGTTGACAGGTCGCGTTCCGCTTGACTTGACAATTTTGTCACCAGCAGGTCTTTGAACCCCAGCCGACTTGTGTCTGCCGGAAAGAGAGATCCAAGGTAGGTTTTAAATCTAGGATCGAGCACGGTGGCCAAAATGTAGTGCTCTGATTTCAACAGATTGACCACCCGTGAATCCTTGTTAAGCGAATTAAGGGCTCCATCCACAAGTCCCACATGCCTAGCGGAATCGCTCCCTTTTAGCTCCTCCTTCAATGCCTCCAGCTTCTTCTGCAAAAGCCTGATGAGGGGAATGACCTGACTCAGGCTGGCAGTGTCTGAATTGACTTCACGTGTGGCAAGTTCAAAAGGTTGCAGAACCTTGCACAACGTTGAAATCATTCTCCACTGCGCTTGAGACAGGTACATTCCACCTCCTATATCGTGCTCAATTGTATAGGCTTGAATGGCCTTTTGCTGCTCCTCCAACCTCTGAAGCATATAGAGGGTTGAATTCCACCTCGTTACCACTTCTTGCTTCAGATGATGGCAGGGCAGGTTCAGGCGTTTTTGGTGGTGCTCCAGTCTTCTGTACGTGGTGCCTGTACGCCGAAAGTGTCCCGCAATTCTTCTGGCCACCGACAGCATCTCTTGCACGCCCCTGTCGTTTTTTAAAAAATTCTGCACCACCAAATTCAAGGTATGTGCAAAACATGGGACGTGCTGGAATTTGCCCATATTTAATGCACACACAATATTGCTGGCGTTGTCCGATGCCACAAATCCACAGGAGAGTCCAATTGGGGTAAGCCATTCCGCGATGATCTTCCTCAGTTGCCGTAAGAGGTTTTCAGCTGTGTGCGTATTCTGGAAACCGGTGATACAAAGCGTAGCCTGCCTAGGAAAGAGTTGGCGTTTGCGAGATGCTGCTACTGGTGCCGCCGCTGCTGTTCTTGCGGCGGGAGTCCATACATCTACCCAGTGGGCTGTCACAGTCATATAGTCCTGACCCTGCCCTGCTCCACTTGTCCACATGTCCGTGGTTAAGTGGACATTGGGTACAGCTGCATTTTTTAGGACACTGGTGAGTCTTTTTCTGACGTCCGTGTACATTCTCGGTATCGCCTGCCTAGAGAAGTGGAACCTAGATGGTATTTGGTAACGGGGGCACACTGCCTCAAGAAATTGTCTAGTTCCCTGTGAACTAACGGCGGATACCGGACGCACGTCTAACACCAACATAGTTGTCAAGGCCTCAGTTATCCGCTTTGCAACAGGATGACTGCTGTGATATTTCATCTTCCTCGCAAAGGACTGTTGGACAGTCAATTGCTTGGTGGAAGTAGTAAAAGTGGGCTTACGACTTCCCCTCTGGGATGACCATCGACTCCCAGCAGCAACAACAGCAGCGCCAGCAGCAGTAGGCGTTACACGCAAGGATGCATCGGAGGAATCCCAGGCAGGAGAGGAGGACTCGTCATAATTGCCAGTGACATGGCATGCAGGACTATTGGCATTCCTGGGGAAGGAGGAAATTGACACTGAGGGAGTTGGTGGGGTGGTTTGCGTGAGCTTGGTTACAAGAGGAAGGGACTTACTGGTCAGTGGACTGCTTCCGCTGTTGCCCAAAGTTTTTGAACTTGTCACTGACTTATTATGAATGCGCTGCAGGTGACGTATAAGGGAGGATGTTCCGAGGTGGTTAACGTCCTTACCCCTACTTATTACAGCTTGACAAAGGCAACACACGGCTTGACAAATGTTGTCCGCATTTCTGTTGAAATACTTCCACACCAAAGAGCTGATTTTTTTGGTATTTTCACCAGGCATGTCAACGGCCCTATTCCTCCCACGGACAACAGGTGTCTCCCCGGGTGCCTGACTTAAATAAACCACCTCACCATCAGAATCCTCCTTGTCAATTTCCTCCCCAGCGCCAGCAACATCCATATCCTCCTCATCCTGGTGTACTTCAACACTGACATCTTCAATCTGACTATCAGGAACTGGACTGCGGGTGCTCCTTCCAGCACTTGCAGGGGGCGTGCAAATGGTGGAAGGCGCATGCTCTTCACGTCCAGTGTTGGGAAGGTCAGGCATCGCAACCGACACAATTGGACTCTCCTTGTGGATTTGGGATTTCGAAGAACGCACAGTTCTTTGCGGTGCTTTTGCCAGCTTGAGTCTTTTCAGTTTTCTAGCGAGAGGCTGAGTGCTTCCATCCTCATGTGAAGCTGAACCACTAGCCATGAACATAGGCCAGGGCCTCAGCCGTTCCTTGCCACTCCGTGTGGTAAATGGCATATTGGCAAGTTTACGCTTCTCCTCCGACAATTTTATTTTAGATTTTGGAGTCCTTTTTTTACTGATATTTGGTGTTTTGGATTTTACATGCTCTGTACTATGACATTGGGCATCGGCCTTGGCAGACGACGTTGCTGGCATTTCATCGTCTCGGCCATGACTAGTGGCAGCAGCTTCAGCACGAGGTGGAAGTGGATCTTGATCTTTCCCTAATTTTGGAACCTCAACATTTTTGTTCTCCATATTTTAATAGGCACAACTAAAAGGCACCTCAGGTAAACAATAGAGATGGATGGATACTAGTATACTTATGGATGGACGAGCGACTGCCGACACAGAGGTAGCTACAGCCGTGGACTACCGTACTGTGTCTGCTGCTAATATAGACTGGATGATAAGGAGATGAAATCAATATATATTATATCACACTAGTACTGCAGCCGGACAGGTATATATATTTATTATGTAATGACAGATGACGGACCTGCTGGACACTGTCAGCTCAGCAGCACCGCAGACTGCTACAGTAAGCTACTATAGTAGTATGTATAAAGAAGAAAGAAAAAAAAAAACCACGGGTAGGTGGTATACAATTATGGATGGACGAGCGACTGCCGACACAGAGGTAGCTACAGCCATGGACTACCGTACTGTGTCTGCTGCTAATATAGACTGGATGATAATGAGATGAAATCAATATATATATATATATATATATAATATCACTAGTACTGCAGCCGGACAGGTATATATATTTATTATGTAATGACTGATGACGGACCTGCTGGACACAGTCAGCTCAGCAGCACCGCAGACTGCTACAGTAAGCTACTATAGTAGTATGTATAAGGAAGAAAGAAAAAAAAAAAACACGGGTAGGTGGTATACAATATTATATATATATTATATACAATTATATATATATATATATATATATATATATTAAACTGGTGGTGACTGGTGGTCAGGTCACTGGTCACACTATCAGCAACTTGCAAGTAGTACTCCTAAGCAGACAATCACAATATATATTATACTGGTGGTCAGTGTGGTCACAATGGCAGTGTGGCTCTCTGGCAGCAAAAGTGTGCACTGTACGTTATATGTACTCCTGAGTCCTGCTCTCAGACTCTAACTGCTCCCCACTGTCAGTGTCTCCCCCACAAGTCAGATAATATACAGTCACACTATCTATCACTTCAGCAAGTAACTAGTACTTCTCCTAATGCTCCCCAAAATTACTACTGTGTCTCTCTCTACCGTCTCACTCTCTATCTATTCTAAACGGAGAGGACGCCAGCCACGTCCTCTCCCTATGAATCTCAATGCACGTGTGAAAATGGCGGCGACGCGCGGCTCCTTATATAGAATCCGAGTCTCGCGATAGAATCCGAGCCTCGCGAGAATCCGACAGCGGGATGATGACGTTCGGGCGCGCTCGGGTTAACCGAGCAAGGCGGGAAGATCCGAGTCGCTCGGACCCGTGTAAAAAAAACTGAAGTTCGGGCGGGTTCGGTTTCCGAGGAACCGAACCCGCTCATCCCTAATTTTTATATATATATATATATATATATATATATATATTTATATTCAAGTTATTTGTTGAAATACTTTTCTGGGAATCCACCCATCTGGGTCTCCGCGAACTTAACCCACCTGTAACAAGGGGTTATTAACATTTAATACAAATATAATTTTTTCAGGGTTTGCCCTGTGTGGTGTAGGGCTACGCTCGCCTGTGCTGTATATTATTATAATAGCGCCAAATAAAAGGGTTATTATTATCCAAATTTTACAGGCTTTGCCGTGTGTGTGTGTAATTTAGGAGTACGCTCTCCTGTGCCACCAATATTGTGCATGTATTACATCTGGGCAAATTCCAGCATGTCCAATGTTTGTGCTGAACATTTGTGTCGCTTAGCTTAACCATACAGTTACCTAATTGCACCTCTTTTTCTTCTTTGTATGATGTGCTGTTTGGGGCCCAGTTTTTTTAAGTGCCATCCTGTCTGCAGCTGCAGTGCCACTCCTAGATGGACCAAGTGTTTGTGCCGCACACTTGTGTCGCTTAGCTTAGTCATACAGCTACCTCATTGCACCTCTTTTAGTTCTTTGCATGATGTGCTGTTTGGGGAAAAGTTTTTTTTGTGCCATCCTGTCTGTAACTGCAGTGTCACTCCTAGATGGACCAGGTGTTTGTGCCACACACTTGTGTCGCTTAACTCGGCCATCCAGCTACCTCATTGCACCTCTTTTTCTTCTTTGCATCATGTGCTGTTAGGGAAATAGTTTTTTTTTTGTGCCCTCCTGTCTGCAACTTAAGTGTCACTCCTAGATGGGCCAGGTGTTTGTGCCGCACACTTGTGTTGCTTAGATTAGTCATACAGCTACCTCAATGCATCTCTTTTTCTTCTTTGCATGATGTGCTGTTTGGGGTCTATTTTTTAAATCTGCCATCTAGTTTCTGTATTGATCATTGTGTTTTGAATAAGTGGTATTCGAATTGGTATAGTTTTTTTTATTTATTCCTCTTATAAGATCTAACTTCCCCATTGTTATAATCTTCTAGGTCTCTTCTGAATTTTTTACATTTCATGTCTGTCGTTAGCTGTTCAAATTTTAATAATTTTGCTGTAGTTATTTTGGTCCTGCTCCTTATATTCACTGGAAAAATTAAAGGATTCAATTTTCTCTTTAGTTTTATCTATTTCACATATCAAAGATTTAACTTTTTCACTACAGAACTGGATAACTAATTCAATTAGGGAAATAGAGCATTTATCTAATGCTGCTTCCCTCTTATTTTGATATTACTCATTATCACTGAATATAGATGTTTAAAAATTTGTAACCCTCTAGGTATTATTTTATTATCAATGTACAGTGCATCTGGAAAGTATTCAGCACTACACTTTTTCCACATTTTGTTATGTTACAGCCTTATCCCAAAATGGAATAAATTCATGTTCCCCTCAAAATTCTACACACACTACCCCATAATGACAACGTGAATAAAGTTTTTTTAAAATTTTTGCAAATTTATTAAAAACTAAGAAATCACGTGTACATAAGTATTCACAGCCTTTGCTCAATACTTTGTTGATGCACCTTTGGTAGCAATTACAGCCTTTAAATCTTTTTGAATATGATGCCACAAGCTTGGCACACCTATCTTTGGGCAGTTTCGCCCATTTCTTTTTGCAGAACCTCTCAAGCTCCAACAGGTTGGATGGGAAGCGTCGGTGCACAGCCATTTTCAGATCTCTTCAGAGATGATCACTCGGATTCAAGTCTGGGCTCTGGCTGGGCCACTCAAGGAAATTCACAAAGTTGTCCTGAAGCCACTCCTTTAATATCTTGGCTGTGTGCTTAAGGTTGTTGTCCTGCTGAAAGATGAAATGTCGCCCCAGTCTGAGGTCAAGAGCACTCTGGAGCAGGTTTTCATCCAGGATGTCTCTGTGCATTGCTGCATTCATCTTTCCCTCTATCCTGATAAGCCTCCCAGTTTCTGCTGCTGAATAACATCCCCACAGCATGATGCTGTCACCACGATGCTTCACTGCACAGATGGTATTGGCCTGGTGATGAGCGGTGCCTGGTTATCTCCAAACGTGACACCTGGCATTCACATCAAAGAGTTCAATCTTTGTCTCATTAGACCAGAGAATTTTGTTTCTCATGGTTTGAGAGTCCTTCAGGTGCATTTTGGCAAACTCCAGGTGGGCTACCAAGTGCTTTTTACTTGGCCACTCTACCATACAGGCCTGATTGGTGGATTGCTGCAGAGATGGTTGTCCTTATGGAAGGTTCTCCTCTCTCCACAGGGGAATGCTTTAGCTCTGACAGAGTGACCATATGGTTCTTGGTCACCTCCATGACTAGGATCCTTCTCCCCTGATCACTCAGTTTAGATGGCCGGCCAGCTCTAGGAAGAGTCCTGGTGGTTCCAAACTTCTTCCATTTATGGATTATGGAGGCCACTGTGTTCATTGAGACATTCAAAGCAGCAGATATTTTCCTGTACCCTTCCCTAGATTTGTGATCCTGTCTCGGAGGTCTACAGACAATTCTTTTGACTTCGTGCTTGGTTTGTGCTCAGACATATATTCTCTGAAGTGTGGCCTTATCAAATCATGTCCAATCAACTGAATTTACCACAGGTGGACTCCGATTAAGCTGTAGGAAGATCTCAAGTATGATCTGTGGATACAGGATGCACCTGAGCTAAATTTTGAGCTTCATGGCAAAGATTATGAATACTTATGTACGTGTGATTTCTTAGTTGTTGTTTTTTTATAAATTAGCAAAAATCCCCCAAAAAAACAGTTTTCACTTTGTCGTTATGGAGTATTTTATGTATAATTTTGAGGGGAAAAATAAATGTATTCCATTTTGGAATAAGGCTGTTACATACAGATGGGTCCACATTGACCTTTAATACCGTGGACCATCTGTAATAAAATGTGGAAAAAGTGAAGTGCTTTGAATACTTTCCGGATGCACTGTATTTTTTGCAAATTTACACTATCCAACCAGTTCTTCGTTTCCAACTTCATTAACTCCTCTAATTTAAAAAAAAATCCTCCCTCATGGAGGTTTCATATCTAGGAGAGTCTTTATTTTCTGGGGTATCCCATTTTAAAATGTAAATTTTGATCCCATTATTTCTATTTTCAAAATTGGAGAAAACACTCATTATTTCAGCCGAATTATGACTATATGTAGAGTGGAAAAGTATATATACAAGATAGATAATTCAGGCGCTATAACCAGTGATTTCTCCTAGCAGCTGTGTGATAATAAGGGAGAGCCAGTCAATCTATAGTAGTATAAACAAACGAACAGCTGTATACCCAGCGCTGACAGATCTAAATTTGTAAAACACACATTTAATTAAAAAAAAAAAAAAAATTCAATATATGTAGCTAAAAAACCAACAGTCTCTATTCAGGACAGAGAAATGAAAGATTCAATTTAAGTCCAGACAGCCATGCTTAATTTTTAAGCGTATTATTTTTAGAGATGTGCAGCGGGCATTTTTTCGTGTTTTGGATTCGGGTCCATGGTCGTGTTTTGGATTCGGACGCGTTTTGGCAAAACCACCCTTTCGGGTATTGGATACGGATGTGTTTTGGATTTGGGTGATTTTTAAAAAAAAATACAAAAACAGCTAAAATCATAGAATTTGGGGGTAATTTGATCCTATAGTATTATTAACCTCAATAACAATAATTTCCACTCATTTCTAGTATATTCTGAACACCTCACACCTCAATATTATTTTTAGTCCTAAAATTTGCGGTCGCTGGATGACTAAGCTAAGCGACCCAAGTGGCCGGCACAAACACCTGGCCCATCTAGGAGTGGCACTGCAGTGTCAGACAGGATGGCACTTAAAAAAAAATAGTCCCCAAACAGCACATGATGCAAAGAGAAAAAGAGGTGCACCAAGGTCGCTGGATGGCTAAGCTAAGCAACACAAACACCTGGCCCATCTAGAATTAGACTCCAGTATCATGTCAATTATAAGGCAATATCACTGGAATTATTAATTATAATCAATGGAAATATAGGTCCAAATCACTGGAAGAAAATGACAAAATCACTAGAATTAAAAGCCAGTATCACAGGAATTATTCGTTCTAATCAATGGAATTATTGGTCCAAATCACTGGAAGAAAAAGACAAAATCACTGGAATTAAATGGCAGTAATGTTGGGAATTATATCAAATGGCAGTACCACTGGACATATACGGAAGTGTCATACAGGATGGCACTTTTAAAAAAATTAGTCCCCAAACAGCACATGATGCAAAGAAAAGAGAAAAAGAGGTGCACTGACACTGAGCACTGACCAGTGATTCTGAGCACTGATGATACTACTGAGCAGTGATACTGAGCACTGACACTGAGCAGCATGATGCAGCACAAGACACTGAGCGCTGACCAGTGATACTAAGCACCGATGATACTACTGAGCAGTGATACTGAGCACTGATGATACTGAGCAGTGATACTGAGAACTGACACTGAGCAGCACGATGCAGCACAAGACACTGAGCACTGACCAGTGATACTGAGCACCGATGATACTACTGAGCAGTGATACTGAGCACTGATGTTACTACTGAGCAGTGATACTGAGAACTGACACTGAGCAGCACGATGCCGCACAAGACACTGAGCACTGACCAGTGATACTGAGCACGGATGATACTACTGAGCAGTGATACTGAACACTGATTATACTACTGAGCAGTGATACTGAGAACTGACACTGAGCAGCACGATGCAGCACAAGACACTGAGCACTGACCAGTGATACTGAGCACTGATGATACTACTGAGAACTGACACTGAGCAGCACGATGCAGCACAAGACACTGAGCACTGACCAGTGATACTGAGCTCTGATGATACTACTGAGAACTGACACTGAGCAGCACAAGACACTGAGCACTGACCAGTGATACTGAGCACTGATGATACTACTGAGAACTGACACTGAGCAGCACGATGCAGCACAAGACACTGTACTAGTATTAGTATTAGCGAGCAGCACAAAAGCACTCTGGAATTGTCACCCCTTGTGACTGGAATGATGATGACCGATGCACAGTCACAAGGCACTACTAGCACAGCACCCTACAGCAGCAAGATGCAGCACAAGACACTGTACTAGTATTAGTAATGTATTACTGAGCAGCACGATGCAGCACAAGACAATGAGCACTGATACTGAGCACTGATACTGAGAACTGACACTGAGAGAATGTAGCCATGTCCGCTCTGTACTCTCTACAATGCCCGAGTGAAAATGGCGGCGACGCGCGGCTCTTTAAATGGAATGCGAATCTCGCGAGAATCCGACAGCGGGATGATGACGTTTTGCCTCGTTCGGGTTTTCCGAGTCAAGCGGGAATAACCGAGCCGGGATCGGAACCGTGTTTGACACGTGGAGTTCGATAGGGTTCGGTTCTCGGAGAACCGAACCCGCTCATCTCTAATTTATTTGCCACTTGATGTTTTACTGGCCTCCTGTTAAATGAAATTCCAGACACATATGTTGATCGGACAGTTCAGATGACAAATTCCAGCTAGTTGCAATTACCAGTTCCTGTATTCCAATAGATGGAGTCCAGTAAGGTAGGCTCGTGTGGCAACGTCAGCCTGCACAGTATTTGCAGCAAACCATGCCACAATACCTCTTCACTACAGTAAGTGGAACACAGGCAATGGGCCTGATTCAGGTTTGTTAGCAAAGCAAAAAAGTAATATGTGCAGAGAGTTAGATTTGGGTGGGGTGTGTTCAAACTGAAATCTAAACTGCAGTGTAAAAATAAAGCAGCCAGTATTTACATTGAACAAGAAACAATATAACCCCTAGAAATCTAAATCTCCCTGCGCATGTTACATCCTCCCCACGTGCAGTGCAACATGGTTTTGCTCAGTTGTGTGGTTTTTTTATGTTTGCTAACAAATCTGAATCAGTCCTAATATCCACAGGTTTACTTCCAGAAAAAAATGTATTCCAAATACAGGATAAAACAAGGTAAAATAGTTCCAAAGTCAGACCTTCCATAGCAATATGGACCAACAGACAGACCACCTCCCTTCTCACCTGCAATGAGTGGAATAGTAAATTGATGGAAAACAGGTAAGTCCACAGTATCCTAGAATCCACCTTTACTACCAACTTTTGTAAGACCATAGGATCCTTCCTCAGGGTGTAAAGGGGATCTCACAAATAAATATATATATATATATATATATATATATATATACATACAGTGGTCGAAGTGGAAATTTTGAAGTGGGGGTATGCAAAAGTCAAGGACGAAATTATACGCGTGCGCTCCAGAAAAAGGGGGCGTGGTCACCCAAAAGGGGCATGTCCAGTGTAGTAGAATCCTTTATGCTATCTAGTACTGGTGCCCCTTTCACCTTATAGCACACGGTACGACCTGTAATTCACATTATAGCACATCAAGTAACACACACCCAGACGCGCTGTCACAGCTGCCAGTAGGGATTGTCAATCAGTGATACTGAGCACTGATGATACTACTGAGAACTGACACTGAGCAGCACGATGCAGCACAAGACACTGTACTAGTATTAGTATTAGCGAGCAGCACAAAAGCACTCTGGAATTGTCACCCCTTGTGACTGGAATGATGATGACCGATGCACAGTCACAAGGCACTACTAGCACAGCACCCTACAGCAGCAAGATGCAGCACAAGACACTGTACTAGTATTAGTAATGTATTACTGAGCAGCACGATGCAGCACAAGACAATGAGCACTGATACTGAGCACTGATACTGAGAACTGACACTGAGAGAATGTAGCCATGTCCGCTCTGTACTCTCTACAATGCCCGAGTGAAAATGGCGGCGACGCGCGGCTCTTTAAATGGAATGCGAATCTCGCGAGAATCCGACAGCGGGATGATGACGTTTTGCCTCGTTCGGGTTTTCCGAGTCAAGCGGGAATAACCGAGCCGGGATCGGAACCGTGTTTGACACGTGGAGTTCGATAGGGTTCGGTTCTCGGAGAACCGAACCCGCTCATCTCTAATTTATTTGCCACTTGATGTTTTACTGGCCTCCTGTTAAATGAAATTCCAGACACATATGTTGATCGGACAGTTCAGATGACAAATTCCAGCTAGTTGCAATTACCAGTTCCTGTATTCCAATAGATGGAGTCCAGTAAGGTAGGCTCGTGTGGCAACGTCAGCCTGCACAGTATTTGCAGCAAACCATGCCACAATACCTCTTCACTACAGTAAGTGGAACACAGGCAATGGGCCTGATTCAGGTTTGTTAGCAAAGCAAAAAAGTAATATGTGCAGAGAGTTAGATTTGGGTGGGGTGTGTTCAAACTGAAATCTAAACTGCAGTGTAAAAATAAAGCAGCCAGTATTTACATTGAACAAGAAACAATATAACCCCTAGAAATCTAAATCTCCCTGCGCATGTTACATCCTCCCCACGTGCAGTGCAACATGGTTTTGCTCAGTTGTGTGGTTTTTTTTATGTTTGCTAACAAATCTGAATCAGTCCTAATATCCACAGGTTTACTTCCAGAAAAAAATGTATTCCAAATACAGGATAAAACAAGGTAAAATAGTTCCAAAGTCAGACCTTCCATAGCAATATGGACCAACAGACAGACCACCTCCCTTCTCACCTGCAATGAGTGGAATAGAAAATTGATGGAAAACAGGTAAGTCCACAGTATCCTAGAATCCACCTTTACTACCAACTTTTGTAAGACCATAGGATCCTTCCTCAGGGTGTAAAGGGGATCTCACAAATAAATATATATATATATATATATATATATATATATATATATATATACATACAGTGGTCGAAGTGGAAATTTTGAAGTGGGGGTATGCAAAAGTCAAGGACGAAATTATACGCGTGCGCTCCAGAAAAAGGGGGCGTGGTCACCCAAAAGGGGCATGTCCAGTGTAGTAGAATCCTTTATGCTATCTAGTACTGGTGCCCCTTTCACCTTATAGCACACGGTACGACCTGTAATTCACATTATAGCACATGGTACAAGCCGAAATTCACATTATAGCACATGGTACGAGCCAAATTCACATTATAGAACACGGTACGAGCCGAAAGTCACATTATAGCACACTGAATGAGCCGAAATTCACATTATAGCACACTGAATGAGCTGAAATTCACATTATAGCACACTGAATGAGCTGAAATTGTGACAGCAGGGACAGCCAGAGTGACGACAGGGAGAGAGAGTGACGACAGTGACAGCAGGGAGAGAGAGAATGACGACAGTGACAGCAGGGAGAGAGAGAGTGACGACATTGACAGCAGGGAGAGAGAAAGTGACGACAGTGACAGCACGGAGAGAGAGAGTGACAGTAGGGACAAGGACAGTAACGACAGGGAGAGAGGGTGATAGCAGGGGAACATTACCTGACTCATTTGTTGCAGCTGGTGGCGGTGAGCGGCGGGTGGCTGGCGGCGGTGAGCAGCTGTGAGCTAGTACAGTGCTCTACACAGCCGCCGGCCGCCGAGCAGGGACGGGAGCACCATGTGCAGCAGGATGGCCACTTCCCTCGCCTCCTGCTGCACTTTCATTTCCGGGTCAGTGGAAGAAGTGGCGGTATAACATACCGCCGTATACCACCCCACTTCGACCACTGTATATGTGTATATATATATATATATATATATATATATATACCCATCCTCCCAATCATATGTTAACAGGGGGGATGGGGGTTCAGTAACATAAGGGTAAAAACTTAAAACATTGCAAATTCATAATATTAACCATAAAACTCATTAATAAATACAATCCAAATATAAATACATTGTTACAAATTAAATCAACCCATCAGAAAGTATAAATTAATCCAAAGCACTATTCAGAATTATCAATATATCAATTATCAATATAGTTAAAGTAAAATGCATCCAGTCTGTTTCTTGCAGCAGATGCATCTTTACATATGGTGACATAGATGCGGTATTGGTGCCTTTTTGTCCTTTCCAGATTTACATAGAAGAGACCTTAATTTCCTGGATCCTGGGTATCGCTGCATCCAGCGGAAGTAAACGATGACCATTTACAGTATTTGCATCACAAAAATGGAAGCCATCAGTGGTGTGTTCCAGTATTTGGCACGTACCGCCAGAAGATGACTTTGTAAATGGCAGACACCTTCAATTTCCATCATCTACAGTTTTTTAGTGGTCTGGATGATGTATAGTAATCCATATACTCTTTCCTGTGGACATCCCTCCAATACCCTGGAGGCACAAAGTACTGTATTCTGTGCAGAAAAAAAGATGAATATCAATAAATTTAATATTGTAAATATCGAAATCAGACCCCTAAAAAACATTAATCATTTAGGCCCCCTAAGGACTACCATATAACAACAGAATAGCCTAAAAACTATTTCACTTTGAAGTCCACAATCAGACCTCTAGGGATCTGAGATTTCAGAAAATACATTGTTTTAATTAGAGATGAGCGGGTTCGGTTTCTCTGAATCCGAACCCGCCCGAACTTCATGGTTTTTTTCACGGGTCCGAGCAGACTCGGATCCTCCCGCCTTGCTCGGTTAACCCGAGCGCGCCCGAACGTCATCATGACGCTGTCGGATTCTCGCGAGACTCGGATTCTATGTAAGGAGCCGCGCGTCGCTGCCATTTTCACACGTGCATTGAGATTGATAGTGAGAGGACGTGGCTGGCGTCCTCTCCATTTAGATTATAAGAGAGAGAGATTTACTGGAGCTTAGGACTAGGAGGAGTACTGTAGAAGTGTAGAGAGTGCAGAGAGTTTACTAGTGAGTGACCACCAGACAGTGCAGTTTATTTAATATATCCGTTCTCTGCCTGAAAAAAGCGATACACACAGTGACTCAGTCACATACCATATCTGTGTGCACTGCTCAGGCTCAGCCCAGTGTGCTGCATCATCTATATATATTATATATCTGTCTGACTGCTCAGCTCACACAGCTTATAATTGTGGGGGAGACTGGGGAGCACTGCAGTGCCAGTTATAGGTTATAGCAGGAGCCAGGAGTACATAATATTATATAGTGAGTGACCACCAGACAGTGCAGTTTATTTAATATATCCGTTCTCTGCCTGAAAAAAGCGATACACACAGTGACTCAGTCACATACCATATCTGTGTGCACTGCTCAGGCTCAGCCCAGTGTGCTGCATCATCTATATATATTATATATCTGTCTGACTGCTCAGCTCACACAGCTTATAATTGTGGGGGAGACTGGGGAGCACTGCAGTGCCAGTTATAGGTTATAGCAGGAGCCAGGAGTACATAATATTATATTAAAATTAAACAGTGCACACTTTTGCTGCAGGAGTGCCACTGCCAGTGTGACTGACCAGTGACCTGACCACACTGACCACCAGTATAGTTAGTAGTATACTTATATTGTGATTGCCTGAAAAAGTTAAACATTCGTCGTGTGACTTCACTTGTGTGTTGTTGTTTTTTTTATTCTATAAAAATAAAACTCATTCTGCTGACAGACAGTGTCCAGCAGGTCCGTCATTATATAATATATAATATATACCTGTCCGGCTGCAGTAGTGATATATATATATTTTTTATATCATTTATCATCCAGTCGCAGCAGACACAGTACGGTAGTTCACGGCTGTGGCTACCTCTGTGTCTGCACTCGGCAGGCAGTCCGTCCATAATTGTATACCACCTAACCGTGGTTTTTTTTTCTTCTTTATACATACATACTACTACGACATCTCTTTATCAACCAGTCTATATTAGCAGCAGACACAGTACAGTACGGTAGTTCACGGCTGTGGCTACCTCTGTGTCTGCACTCGGCAGGCAGTCCGTCCATAATTGTATACCACCTAACCGTGGTTTTTTTTTCTTTCTTCTTTATACATACATAGTTACATAGACATCTCTTTATCAACCAGTCTATATTAGCAGCAGACACAGTACAGTACGGTAGTTCACAGCTGTGGCTACCTCTGTGTCTGCACTCGGCAGGCAGTCCGTCCATAATTGTATACCACCTAACCGTGGTTTTTTTTTCTTTCTTCTTTATACATACATAGTTACATAGACATCTCTTTATCAACCAGTCTATATTAGCAGCAGACACAGTACAGTACGGTAGTTCACGGCTGTGGCTACCTCTGTGTCTGCACTCGGCAGGCAGTCCGTCCATAATTGTATACCACCTAACCGTGGTTTTTTTTTCTTTCTTCTTTATACATACATAGTTACATAGACATCTCTTTATCAACCAGTCTATATTAGCAGCAGACACAGTACAGTACGGTAGTTCACGGCTGTGGCTACCTCTGTGTCTGCACTCGGCAGGCAGTCCGTCCATAATTGTATACCACCTAACCGTGGTTTTTTTTTCTTTCTTCTTTATACATACATAGTTACATAGACATCTCTTTATCAACCAGTCTATATTAGCAGCAGACACAGTACAGTACGGTAGTTCACGGCTGTGGCTACCTCTGTGTCTGCACTCGGCAGGCAGTCCGTCCATAATTGTATACCACCTAACCGTGGTTTTTTTTTCTTTCTTCTTTATACATACATACTACTACGACATCTCTTTATCAACCAGTCTATATTATTAGCAGCAGACACAGTACAGTACGGTAGTTCACGGCTGTGGCTACCTCTGTGTCTGCACTCGGCAGGCAGTCCGTCCATAATTGTATACCACCTAACCGTGGTTTTTTTTTCTTTCTTCTTTATACATACATAGTTACATAGACATCTCTTTATCAACCAGTCTATATTAGCAGCAGACACAGTACAGTACGGTAGTTCACGGCTGTGGCTACCTCTGTGTCTGCACTCGGCAGGCAGTCCATAATTGTATACTAGTATCCATCTCCATTGTTTACCTGAGGTGCCTTTTAGTTGTGCCTATTAAAATATGGAGAACAAAAATGTTGAGGTTCCAAAATTAGGGAAAGATCAAGATCCACTTCCACCTCGTGCTGAAGCTGCTGCCACTAGTCATGGCCGAGACGATGAAATGCCAGCAACGTCGTCTGCCAAGGCCGATGCCCAATGTCATAGTACAGAGCATGTCAAATCCAAAACACCAAATATCAGAAAAAAAAGGACTCCAAAACCTAAAATAAAATTGTCGGAGGAGAAGCGTAAACTTGCCAATATGCCATTTACGACACGGAGTGGCAAGGAACGGCTGAGGCCCTGGCCTATGTTCATGGCTAGTGGTTCAGCTTCACATGAGGATGGAAGCACTCAGCCTCTCGCTAGAAAAATGAAAAGACTCAAGCTGGCAAAAGCAGCACAGCAAAGAACTGTGCATTCTTCGAAATCCCAAATCCACAAGGAGAGTCCAATTGTGTCGGTTGCGATGCCTGACCTTCCCAACACTGGACGTGAAGAGCATGCGCCTTCCACCATTTGCACGCCCCCTGCAAGTGCTGGAAGGAGCACCCGCAGTCCAGTTCCTGATAGTCAGATTGAAGATGTCAGTGTTGAAGTACACCAGGATGAGGAGGATATGGGTGTTGCTGGCGCTGGGGAGGAAATTGACCAGGAGGATTCTGATGGTGAGGTGGTTTGTTTAAGTCAGGCACCCGGGGAGACACCTGTTGTCCGTGGGAGGAATATGGCCGTTGACATGCCAGGTGAAAATACCAAAAAAATCAGCTCTTCGGTGTGGAGGTATTTCACCAGAAATGCGTACAACAGGTGTCAAGCCGTGTGTTCCCTTTGTCAAGCTGTAATAAGTAGGGGTAAGGACGTTAACCACCTCGGAACATCCTCCCTTATACGTCACCTGCAGCGCATTCATAATAAGTCAGTGACAAGTTCAAAAACTTTGGGTGACAGCGGAAGCAGTCCACTGACCAGTAAATCCCTTCCTCTTGTAACCAAGCTCACGCAAACCACCCCACCAACTCCCTCAGTGTCAATTTCCTCCTTCCCCAGGAATGCCAATAGTCCTGCAGGCCATGTCACTGGCAATTCTGACGATTCCTCTCCTGCCTGGGATTCCTCCGATGCATCCTTGCGTGTAACGCCTACTGCTGCTGGCGCTGCTGTTGTTGCTGCTGGGAGTCGATGGTCATCCCAGAGGGGAAGTCGTAAGCCCACTTGTACTACTTCCAGTAAGCAATTGACTGTTCAACAGTCCTTTGCGAGGAAGATGAAATATCACAGCAGTCTTCCTGCTGCAAAGCGGATAACTGAGGCCTTGACAACTATGTTGGTGTTAGACGTGCGTCCGGTATCCGCCGTTAGTTCACAGGGAACTAGACAATTTATTGAGGCAGTGTGCCCCCGTTACCAAATACCATCTAGGTTCCACTTCTCTAGGCAGGCGATACCGAGAATGTACACGGACGTCAGAAAAAGACTCACCAGTGTCCTAAAAAATGCAGTTGTACCCAATGTCCACTTAACCACGGACATGTGGACAAGTGGAGCAGGGCAGGGTCAGGACTATATGACTGTGACAGCCCACTGGGTAGATGTATGGACTCCCGCCGCAAGAACAGCAGCGGCGGCACCAGTAGCAGCATCTCGCAAACGCCAACTCTTTCCTAGGCAGGCTACGCTTTGTATCACCGCTTTCCAGAATACGCACACAGCTGAAAACCTCTTACGGCAACTGAGGAAGATCATCGCGGAATGGCTTACCCCAATTGGACTCTCCTGTGGATTTGTGGCATCGGACAACGCCAGCAATATTGTGTGTGCATTAAATATGGGCAAATTCCAGCACGTCCCATGTTTTGCACATACCTTGAATTTGGTGGTGCAGAATTTTTTTAAAAACGACAGGGGCGTGCAAGAGATGCTGTCGGTGGCCAGAAGAATTGCGGGACACTTTCGGCGTACAGGCACCACGTACAGAAGACTGGAGCACCACCAAAAACTACTGAACCTGCCCTGCCATCATCTGAAGCAAGAAGTGGTAACGAGGTGGAATTCAACCCTCTATATGCTTCAGAGGTTGGAGGAGCAGCAAAAGGCCATTCAAGCCTATACAATTGAGCACGATATAGTAGGTGGAATGCACCTGTCTCAAGCGTAGTGGAGAATGATTTCAACGTTGTGCAAGGTTCTGATGCCCTTTGAACTTGCCACACGTGAAGTCAGTTCAGACACTGCCAGCCTGAGTCAGGTCATTCCCCTCATCAGGCTTTTGCAGAAGAAGCTGGAGACATTGAAGGAGGAGCTAACACGGAGCGATTCCGCTAGGCATGTGGGACTTGTGGATGGAGCCCTTAATTCGCTTAACAAGGATTCACGGGTGGTCAATCTGTTGAAATCAGAGCACTACATTTTGGCCACCGTGCTCGATCCTAGATTTAAAGCCTACCTTGGATCTCTCTTTCCGGCAGACACAAGTCTGCTGGGGTTGAAAGACCTGCTGGTGACAAAATTGTCAAGTCAAGCGGAACGCGACCTGTCAACATCTCCTCCTTCACATTCTCCCGCAACTGGGGATGCGAGGAAAAGGCTCAGAATTCCGAGCCCACCCGCTGGCGGTGATGCAGGGCAGTCTGGAGCGACTGCTGATGCTGACATCTGGTCCGGACTGAAGGACCTGACAACGATTACGGACATGTCGTCTACTGTCACTGCATATGATTCTCTCAACATTGATAGAATGGTGGAGGATTATATGAGTGACCGCATCCAAGTAGGCACGTCACACAGTCCGTACTTATACTGGCAGGAAAAAGAGGCAATTTGGAGGCCCTTGCACAAACTGGCTTTATTCTACCTAAGTTGCCCTCCCACAAGTGTGTACTCCGAAAGAGTGTTTAGTGCCGCCGCTCACCTTGTCAGCAATCGGCGTACGAGGTTACATCCAGAAAATGTGGAGAAGATGATGTTCATTAAAATGAATTATAATCAATTCCTCCGCGGAGACATTGACCAGCAGCAATTGCCTCCACAAAGTACACAGGGAGCTGAGATGGTGGATTCCAGTGGGGACGAATTGATAATCTGTGAGGAGGGGGATGTACACGGTGATATATCGGAGGGTGATGATGAGGTGGACATCTTGCCTCTGTAGAGCCAGTTTGTGCAAGGAGAGATTAATTGCTTCTTTTTTGGGGGGGGTCCAAACCAACCCGTCATATCAGTCACAGTCGTGTGGCAGACCCTGTCACTGAAATGATGGGTTGGTTAAAGTGTGCATGTCCTGTTTTGTTTATACAACATAAGGGTGGGTGGGAGGGCCCAAGGACAATTCCATCTTGCACCTCTTTTTTCTTTTCTTTTTCTTTGCATCATGTGCTGATTGGGGAGGGTTTTTTGGAAGGGACATCCTGCGTGACACTGCAGTGCCACTCCTAAATGGGCCCGGTGTTTGTGTCGGCCACTAGGGTCGCTAATCTTACTCACACAGTCAGCTACCTCATTGCGCCTCTTTTTTTCTTTGCGTCATGTGCTGTTTGGGGAGGGTTTTTTGGAAGGGACATCCTGCGTGACACTGCAGTGCCACTCCTAGATGGGCCCGGTGTTTGTGTCGGCCACTAGGGTCGCTAATCTTACTCACACAGCTACCTCATTGCGCCTCTTTTTTTCTTTGCGTCATGTGCTGTTTGGGGAGGGTTTTTTGGAAGGGACATCCTGCGTGACACTGCAGTGCCACTCCTAGATGGGCCCGGTGTTTGTGTCGGCCACTAGGGTCGCTAATCTTACTCACACAGCTACCTCATTGCGCCTCTTTTTTTCTTTGCGTCATGTGCTGTTTGGGGAGGGTTTTTTGGAAGGGCCATCCTGCGTGACACTGCAGTGCCACTCCTAGATGGGCCCGGTGTTTGTGTCGGCCACTAGGGTCGCTAATCTTACTCACACAGCTACCTCATTGCGCCTCTTTTTTTCTTTGCGTCATGTGCTGTTTGGGGAGGGTTTTTTGGAAGGGACATCCTGCGTGACACTGCAGTGCCACTCCTAGATGGGCCCGGTGTTTGTGTCGGCCACTAGGGTCGCTTATCTTACTCACACAGCGACCTCGGTGCAAATTTTAGGACTAAAAATAATATTGTGAGGTGTGAGCTATTCAGACTAGACTGAAAATGAGTGTAAATTATGGTTTTTGAGGTTAATAATACTTTGGGATCAAAATGACCCCCAAATTCTATGATTTAAGCTGTTTTTTAGTGTTTTTTGAAAAAAACACCCGAATCCAAAACACACCCGAATCCGACAAAAAAAATTCGGTGAGGTTTTGCCAAAACGCGTTCGAACCCAAAACACGGCCGCGGAACCGAACCCAAAACCAAAACACAAAACCCGAAAAATTTCAGGCGCTCATCTCTAGTTTTAATTTCCATTCTCTAGCTAGTCTATAGGGGGTAATTCCAAGTTGATCGCAGCAGGAATTTAGGCCCTCATTCCGAGTTGTTCGCTCGTTGCCGATTTTCGCTATACTGCGATTATCCGCTAACTGCGCATGCGCAATGTTCGCAGAGCGCATGCGCTTAGTTATTTTACACAAGTTAGGTATTTTACTCACGGCATAACGAAGCTTTTTCATCGTTGTGCTGATCGTAGTGTGATTGACAGGAAGTGGGTGTTTCTGGGTG
Source organism: Pseudophryne corroboree (assembly GCF_028390025.1). Lineage (NCBI taxonomy): Eukaryota > Metazoa > Chordata > Amphibia > Anura > Myobatrachidae > Pseudophryne > Pseudophryne corroboree. The sequence goes on from NC_086446.1 coordinate 725,876,776, forward strand.
GAAACTTGCCGTTTTATGGGAGTGTGCGAAAAAACGCTGGCGTTTCTGGGAAAAACGCGGGAGTGTCTGAAGAAACGGGGGAGTGTCTGGGCGAATGCTGGGTGTGTTTGTGACGTCAAACCAGGAACGAAACTGACTGAACTGATCGCAGTGGCAGAGTAAGTCTAGAGCTACTCAGAAACTGCTAAGAAATTTCTATTCACAATTCTGCTAATCTTTCGTTCGCAATTCTGCTAAACTAAGATACACTCCCAGAGGGCGGCGGCTTAGCTTGTGCAAAGCTGCTAAAAGCAGCTAGCGAGCGAACGAACAACTCGGAATGAGGGCCTTAGGGGATAATTCCAAGTTGATCGCAGCAGGAAATTTTTTAGTAATTGGGCAAAACCATGTGCACTGCAGGGGAGGGACAGATATAACATGTGCAGAGAGAGTTAGATTTGGGTAGGTTATTTTATTTCTGTGCAGGGTAAATACTGGCTGCTTTATTTTTACACTGCAATTTAGATTGCAGATTGAACACACCACACCCAAATCTAACTCTCTCTGCACATGTTATATCTGCCTCCCCTGCAGTGAACATGGTTTTGCCCAACTGCTAAAAAAATTCCTGCTGCGATCAACTTGGAATTACCCCCTTAGTTAGCAATTGGGCAAAACCATGTGCACTGCAGGGGAGGCAGATATAACATGTGCAGAGAGAGTTAGATTTGGGTGGGGTGTGTTCAATCTGCAATCTAATTTGCAGTGTAAAAATAAAGCAGCCAGTATTTACCCTGCACAGAAACAAAATAACCCACCCAAATCTAACTCTCTCTGCACATGTTAAATCTGCCTATCCTGCAGTGCACATGGTTTTGCCCAATTGCTAACTAAATTCCTGCTGCGATCAACTTGGAATTACCCCCATTGTCTCTATCATTTGTTCTCCAAATGGGTTTCACCACTTTCATACCCCAAAAGGAATCTAAATGTTTTGTATCACATTGGCGGATCTGTTTAAAATGCAAAAAAGATGTGTGTTTCAAGGACCTTTTTAATATTCCTCACATGTTCTGCAAGCCTATCTTTCAACATTCTGGAGGTCTTCTCCACATATTGGTTCCTGCAGGAGCACTCCATTAGGTATATTCAATACTTAGTGTTGCAAGTGACAAAATCATGAATTTCCCCTGTTTGTGTAGATTTATAGTGGGTCACCTTAATTTATTTTTTCCAACATGTCCTGCACATACTGCATATGCCATATGTATAGAATCATTTCGATCTAATATTCCCTGCTAGTGATGGAGTGCAATAGAACTTCTCACCCCAATATCCCTAATATTGCATGCTTTTCAGTACACACATTTGGGGCATTGTTCTATATATATATTTGTAATAAAGGCTCATTGTTCAGAACACCCCAATGTTTAGTTATATTTTTTTCTACTTGTTTATGCTGGTTATTAATTGGGTAATAAAAGTTAATAACAATTTTTTTTTTGTTTGTTTCTGGTGGCATTCCCTCTAAATATAGTATCCAGTCTATCCATCTCCAGATATTGCCATCAGAAATCTTGAACATGCCATGTTCGAGGTTAAAGTACCTCAAGACATTAACATGCTCCTCTGGATGAGTCTCCAGGTACAATGACATAAAGACAAACATGCTCTCTAACCAACTGGTATAAGAACAGTATGCAACTTCATCCATACCACCCCAATGGTTTGTCAATGCCAACTCCTTCTTTGCTTTAGAAATCGGCACACAGACAACAACATACATGCCCTTTCTTATGTGTGTGCAGATTCATGGGCATAAACCATGCAGCAGGGCAATGTTACCACACCCCTCCATGCTATCCAAGTACCAATCAGCACCTTCTGAGTGTCTCTCACTGGAAGAGCTAGAATGTCTAGCAATGCTACTATACTTCTTGTTCTTCACTTACATGGATTCCTGACCCTGAGAAGAAGAGTCACTAGAGGTTACTGACACTGCATTGGTAGTGTCCTGAAGTATTCAGCAGGTGAGCCCCAGATGTTTGTTTGGACCTATCCATGACTGGAATGCAAAAGGTAAAGGATTATTTGAGGTAGAGAAAAGAAAGATCCCCAAATCCAAAGGTTTCAAGAGCTGTTGCACCAAAGGAGCTAATAGGGAAATAGCAGCCAATGACAAAGACAAACCCAACTTGAGTAGGGTCAGCGTCCCAACCAGTTTAATGAGAACAGTAACAGTGGCAGTGGGGATTTGAAAAGCAGCTGGGGCCACAGTGAGTGTAGATGACATGACAGAAACAACCAAAGGTGCAGCTGGAGCAATCATTGGGGGAAGGAATGATGGCTGGAGCTAACTGACTGAACACAGCTGACACTGGAGATTACCTAGTATGCTGAGCTGAAACACCCCACTTCCTTGCAGAAGCTCTGCGAATATCTCCTAATGCCTTTGCAGACACATCACTAGTGGATGAACGCGTACTGGAAGGACCCCATGGGAAGCAACAGACCCCTGCACAATGGCGGTGCTGGGTCAACACTGGAGAGGCCACCAGAGTATAATGCAGGGCATACCTGTCTGCTCAGTCACTGGGAGAGGGGTACGGATTACCTCACTATAAAGATGCCATTGGGAAAAAGCAAGCACGGGCGTATTACTATCCACAATAGTTGCATTAAGTCTATGTCATGTGCAGTGGCCCTGTGCATCAGGAGCTAAAAAAAAGATCCTATAGCTGGTTGTCCTTCACATTTGCATCTAAAACACCAGTGCCACAAGCCACTGATGCTAAATCTTGCATCAGTCGCTGCTTCTAATCTGCAACAAACTAGATTTACTACAAGCTTCTGAGGTGTACTGTATGCCCAGTGGCCCTGCAGAGAAGCATGCATCCCGTATATAGTGCCTATCCCTCATCACTGGGGGGTATTGACCATGTCTATAGCTGCTCCACAGGAGCCAGAGACATTGGTGGTCATTCCGAGTTGATCGCAAGCTGCATTCGTTCGCTGTGCAGCGATGAGGCAAAAAAAGGCACTTCTGCGCATGTGCGACGTACTATTACAATGAACGATGTAGTTTCACACAGGGCCTAGCGAAGCTTTTCAGTCACACTGGTGGCCGCAGAGTGATTGACAGGAAGAGGGCGTTTCTGGGTGGCAACTGACCGTTTTCAGGGAGTGTTTGAAAAAACGCAGGCGTGCCAGGAAAAACACAGGTGTGGCTGGGTGAACGCAGGGCGTGTTTGTGACGTCAAAACAGGAACTGAACAGTCTGAAGTCATCACAAGCGCTGAGTAGGTATTGAGCTACTCTAAAACTGCACAAAAAAACTTTGCTGCAGCTCTGCGATCCTTTCGTTCGCACTTCTGCTAAACTAAAATACACTCCCAGTGGGAGGCGGCATAGCTGCTAAAAACTGCTAGCGAGCGAACAACTCGGAATGACCACCAATGCGTGCACCACTGTGACTGTTGTAATGCTGTCAGCACTGAGGGCTCACCACCTCATATGCCTGTGAGAACCAGCAGCCATGAGCTCATTCGTCAGGTCCACTTGTCTGATGGGATGAGCAAACAGCCTTGTCAGACCACAACAGAGTACCTGCTGTCTGAGCAACAGTACCAGCTCAGTACTTGACCACGCTGCTGCGGTGACTTCTCCCAAGTACAAGCCACAAGGTACAGATGAAGCATCTGCTGGGCCCGTGACCTAGCTGGCTGGAAGTTATTGGTGCCACTGGGGGAGGGGGGTCTGTGTCCCAGCTTGCCGCCCACCATCCTTGATGAGATTGACATGTGACAATACAACTTGGTCACTGTGGGAGTGTTCAATGATAGAAGTATAAGGCGATACGGCAGAAAATACAGATACAATATTTAACTGCACTAATGAAAAGGAGAGCCATAGAAAATGTAAAAAAGGAGGCTCCCGGGCAGCCAGGTATACAAGAGGAACTAATAAGTATAGACAAGTGTGATAGCCTACTGGTATCTGGTATGCATAATCTGCAGTCACTGTGTATAGTACATCACCCTTACCTTGCCCCGGCTGGTCATGGGTTCAGGCACAGTTACCAGAGGGTCCCCTGAAGAATCAGGTCTTTAACTACAAGTACATTGTGGGTGTGGACTACCGGTGTCGGTGCAGCGCATAAAGAATTGGGCTCCAGGCCATCTCAGAAAAACAGCATAAAGTTTATTTCAACATCAAACGGATATTTCAGGGATAACTTGTGAACACTCCTCCAGCACAAAGCATAACAGTTACAGTAGATCACACATCAGGGCACCTCCTCCAGCGCATCGCTTAGTCGCAGCGGCATATATATGGCGAACATCAGTACATACCAGGGCATTCTGTGACCAGTAGTGCTACACATCAGGTTGCCGTCTCTCTCTCTTACTTAGCGAGGATTCTTTTCCTTGGGGGCGCTTACTCACGCCACGTGGCTTTCCGACCACTTCACCCAGATACCTCTCGAGATACTTTTCCATGGGGGCGCTTACTCACGCCGCGTGGCTTCCGACCACTTCACCCAGATACCTCTTGAGACTCACTCTATTAGCACACTTTTCTCCTGGCATCACCCTTTCACTGGATTCTGCATACTGCTGCTCTCACACTGCGATGTCTCCCTCTGTCAAATGCTTTGCTGTGGCTGGCATCACTCCCCACCTAAACATGTGGGGAGCCCTCACTGGGGCTACATCTTTCTGGTCAATCCACCACACTTCTGCTCACTCTCCTCACTGACTGTCCTCTCTCCCTAGGCTGCTGCAGGACAACCTTTTTATAACCTTGCATTCCCAGGGACACATTCTAAATCTGGGTTTTCCCGCTCTGTGTTTCCCGCTCTGTGTTTCCCGCTCTGTTTGCAAAAGGGTGAGTCATGCCCTTTGCATTTTGCAGACTGATCTGTATAGCTATGAGCTGTGCTGTTAACTCCTTCTGTGCTGCAAGCTGTAGGCTGCTGGCACAGTGCTTATGCAACTCCAGCAAACATTTTACTTTGATTAAAGTCATGCTGGCACCTGTAGTGCCACAGTTGATTTGGGCTGCAGTTTCAGGGTATCACACAAGCAATCATTAAAAACAAATATAACTGTAGCAATGCACCAAGAACCGTAAGCTGATAAGACTTCTTTCATCCTAGAAGATTCCAGAATCCAAAGATGAAGAAGCAAGAAGAGCAGGTCACCTATAAAATCTAACATCACACACATTTTACACCTTAACAGAACTCATGCTTAAAAAGCAAAAACACAGCCTTGACATGGCCACAGAGACCCGTCCTTGTCCCCGGTAATTTTAGGGGGAATGGCCTAATTGTGGGAGCGTTCTGGCTAGGTACAAATCCAGAGCTATGGGGGGATCTGTGTGTTCATCTAGCCTGCACATGCAGAGGGGACTACTACTGCAGCAGCATCCTCACTGGCCACGCTGCAGCACAGGTAAGAGGTGGTGGGGCAACGACGGAGGACCTTGGCCCCTCCAAAAAGCCCGTACCTGGGTAATTAGCACCCACTCCCCCCTCCCCTCTCAGCAACCCTGAGCCTCAGAGTTTAACTTGTGTCACTCTTAACAAATTGCTCAGCTACCCTTAAATAAGGATTGAAATCTTGAATAAGAAGATATCTGTGCTAATAATCTTCTCCTGCCATGAGTTATATTCAAAGAGTGAGCCTCATACCAGTTGGCAAGTGCACTAAAGTACCTAAGGGTCACTCTAATATTGAGTAGTATTCTCATTATCAGTCTATTTCTTCTTCAGAATATCTCTTTGTAATAAGAGAGGGAAAGTACTTATATTAAAGCGTGGGAAGAAATCTATATGAAAGATATGTAATTTTTTCTCAAATTAAATCCTAGATATAAAGCAAATACAGGAATACAGTAGGATCTTTTATCTATCTGCAAACCATATTACAAGCATTGATGAAAATAGTAAAAAAAACAGAGGAAACCATTGCTGCTGTTAAGGAATAATATAAAACATGGCACGTACAGATGTGCCAGCCCTCAGCTTACATGCTATTTGCAGCAACCGTGATTGGTTTGCCGCGAATAGCGTGCCTGTGGGTGTGCGCAAGCACTATGCACACCACAGCGGTCTATAGGATTGTAGGGTGCATGCGTACACTCCTGCAAAAGGGCTGCAGCATGTCACGGCTGGTCGCAATTGCGATGCAGCAAGATCAGCGCGTCATATTTGTAGATCCTACTACAACTACTGTGAGGCGCACTGCTAAACAATTCAATGAATGTCAATAGCAGGGTGGGTGGATAAAGCAGGATCAGAATGACATGCCATCTTGTATATGTAAAACACAATGCACCAAATTAGGAAGGGTATGGGTCGTTGGGTCAACCAACTTAGGTCGACACTCATCAGGTCGACCACTGAAGGTCAACATTGCCATTAGGTCAACATGGGCGTTAGGTCGACATGTAATAGGTCAAAAGGTCGACATGAGGTTTTTACTGTTTTTGTTGTCGTTTTCTCCGTAAAGTGACGAGGAACCCAAATTAGTGCACCGTGTCCCCTCGCATGGCTCATTTTACTCGCCATGCTTTGGGCAAGGTTCTAATCGTAGTCCACATGGATCGTTAAGTATGAAAAAAATCCCAAAAATGGAGAGAGAAAAAATTGAAAAACTAATGTCGACCTTTTGACCTGTCGACCTTGTACGTGGAGACCACACACACTACTGAGCCTCATTTTGACTTGTTTTAAGGACATTACATCAAAGTTGGATCAGCCTGTAGTGTGTTTTTCCAAATTAATTTTGAGTGTGACTCCAAATCCAGACCTCCATGGGTTAATAAATTTGATTTCCATTGATAATTTTTGTGTGATTTTGTTGTCAGCACATTCAACTATGTAAAGAACAAAGTATTTAATAAAAATATTTCATTCATTCAGATCTAGGATGTGTTATTTTAGTGTTCCCTTTATTTTTTTGAGCAGTGTATATATATATATATATATATATTGTATACAGGTCAGCAGCACTCCGTCCAGAATAAATGTAAAGTCAATAAGCCGGTGCCCTCCAAGTAACTACCCCGAATGGGGTGTCCATAAATAGGTAAAGCAATCAGCGGCACTCACGGCTCCCGAATGGGGAAATGAAGACACTCAGTCGTTGTTCGGTCAACGTTTCAATGTTATTCACATTAACATTTTCATCAGGACATAAACATACATAGTGGGAACACATACCTTTATACCTGTCCAGGGGGAGTCCGTGGCGCCCGCCGCCCGCCGGGTCTCGGTCCTCAAATGATGACGTCACTGAGCCGCGCCGGCCGCGGCGTCACGGAGAGCCCTGGAGCACCTGTGTATGCTGATTGCAGCCTAAGTTGCGTGATACAAAAATAAAAACATAATCATTGCTCTTACATGCCGGACATTATCTTGGATATTTAACAGTATCATAGACTCACAGTGACAAAAATTTAGCTACATAGAGTAGCATAGATAGAAACAATGTAATGCGCAATCTGTTATGAGCTGCAATGATAGGATCAAAACATGTTAACCTGGTACTGCTCCTTATTAACCCTATGAGGGAAATATAGAGGATTGCCATACATCTTGGGGGGAACCTCCCAGGTTACGATCGTATAATATTATATTAAACAATTATATAGGTTAAACTGACTTCTGATGATGAAAGAAATAATGACATAATGACATAAGGATAAATGGTCTACCAGTGAACAAAAAGTGATGGATATTAGAGAAAACAGTGTAAGCCCGAGTGCTCGTTGAGCCCTCTGGGCGACAAGGTGTCTAATAAGAAAATCCACCTGGCTTCAGCTTTAAGTAACATGAGTCCCCTATTGCCACCTCTTTTGAGTGGAGGGACATGATCGATAATCTGATGTTTAAGAACAGCTAGTGAATGTTTGACATTTAAGATATGTCGTGCGACGGGTTGGTCGCTTCTACCCGTAGTTAAAGCCGCTCGGATCGATGTCCTGTGTCCGGCCATGCGTTCTTTGAACGAGCATTCGGTCTTGCCGACATAGTGTAGTCCACAGGGGAAACTTAGTAAGTATATTACAAATTTAGTTCTCAGCGGTGAGGTCAGCGGTTGACCGAAAGTGACCTCACCGCTGACCTCAAAGTTCCCACCATTGGTTACAATGGAGCGCATAGGCGCTACATTGTAACACTGCCGTGTGCTGCCTGTCATACAGTACAGGAGCACACAGCCAATCAGGAGGGTGCCACAACGTGGCGCTCCCTGAGTGGCTGAAGAAACTCACTTAGACATCAGTCAGAGGGGGTTTCTGGCATTCGGGGAAAGGGGTCCCATGTGAAAACATGGGGCCCCTTTCAGTTCGTGGTCGGGTGTCCCGTTTTTTTATTTTTACAAGTACGTGGATTACAAATGGATTATCCGAGGAGCCCTCTACACTGGATTTGGTGAGTAGGATTTTTTCAACAGGTACACCATGGATTCTACTGGAGAAGAGGACCGACCCTCGTGTGAACATAAGGTAAGTATGTGTATATGGTGGTGTGTATGTATGCATTAAAGTTATACTTTCAAAGTGTGTGTGTAATGTCTTTATTGGAGTATTTTTTTAGTAGTAGTACTACAGGTACCAGCGGGCCCGGTTTTCCGCCGCATGCTGGTACTTGTGGTTCTCCAAGTACCAGCTTGCGGGGGAGGCTTGCTGGGACTTGTAGTACTGCTACTAAAAACAATATTCATTACTTTCAACAAAGGCTATCAGCCTCCCATCCGCAGCCCATTGGATGGGGGGGACAGCTCGGGCTTCACCCCTGGTCCTTGGGTGGCTGGGGGGGGACCCCTTGATTGAAGGGGTCCCCACTCCCCCAGGGTACCCCGGCCAGGGGTGACTAGTTGGATATTTGATGCCACGGCCGCAAGGCACTGTATAAAAGTGACCCCCGGCTGTGGCATTATCTGTCCAGCTAGTGGAGCCCGGTGCTGGTTTCAAAAATACGGGGGACCCCTACGCTTTTTGTCCCCCGTATTTTTGGAACCAGGACCAGGCGCAGAGCCCGGAGCTGGTTGCTTAAATATGGGGGAACCCCTGTCAATTTTTTTCCCATATTTTTGCAACCAGGGCCAGCTCAAAGAGCCCGAGGCTGGTTTGGCTTAGGAGGGAGGACCCCACGCAATTTTTTTTTAAAGTTTAAACATTTTTTATTTTTTTTACAAGGTGCACAATGAAGCCCTGCACGGATCTCTCAGATCCGGACGAGATTCATTGTATTAAAGTCGGCAGTGTTTTACAAGTCACTCACGTAAAACACTGCCTAAAAAAACGAATGACATCGACATCGGAAAAACCGAAAATGCAGAATACGGCAGCTTAGTAAATTAGTCGTAATCAATTCAAAAAGTTGCATATTTACACTTTCGATGTCATTCGTGATTGAACTTTGACCTGAAACGGGAAAATACGATTCTTAGTAAATTTACCCCTTAGTGTCTTCATTTCCCCATTCGGGAGCCGTGAGTGCCGCTGATTGCTTTACCTATTTATGGGCACCCCATTCGGGGTAGTTACTTGGAGGGCACCGGCTTATTGACTTTAGAGTTATTCTGGACGGAGTGCTGCTGACCTGTATACAATACATTGTGACATGCTGCCCTTGCTGGAAAACATGTCTCTCTGCAAGCACCCTCAGCAAACATTCCATCTTTTTTAAAGGAGCATACCTTTTACTGGACATTATTTGCTACACTGTTTTGTTAAAGTCTACACCTGTTTTTGTCAGCACAACTGCACTTTAACTGCTGGATTTTTTTCTTGGCTGCAATCATAATCTTCACCAATGACTACTCAAATTGATGCAGGTGTTGATGCACTTATTGCTGACATTGAATTATCACAAGGAGAAATATTCAGCTATTCTGACACTGATGCAGTTAAAATACGTTTCAAAGAGAATTTAACCCCCACCGGTGATGGCATTGACAACATTCAGTTATACAGAGAACAGCTTAAATTAAAACGCAAGGAACAGGATTATTATTACCACGGTGTTACCCTATCAGATTATCACAGGGAAGGCAAAATCCCTCGTGGATTTCGCATAAAGAATGTCCCCACCATTGGACGTTTTAACGTTCAGTTTTGTAAAAAATGGATCTCCATTTTAAACAAGTGTTCCTATGATTTAATTCTTTTAGTCTTTGAGGAGGTTACCAGAGAATTGACAACCATACGCGCAAAAATCGATACATTTGAGATCTCTCACAAAGTCACCTTGGAAGCGGATGCCTCTAACGATTGGTACAATGAGATCAACAATCAAATTGACAAATATCGTAAAGATCTCATTCAGTGTAAGAGAAATAAATTGGAAAAGGTCAATAATGATTATTTAAAACGACAAGTGTACCCGTGGATCTCCGGCACTCAACAGCCAAAAGGTCTAACCAGACGTCGTCCCTATAATCGATTTTGGGCAACACAACTTGACACAGAAACATCCACAGATGGCTCAGCATCTATTAGTGAAAATGACTCACAAGCTGGTCTCCCAGGTCGTCCCCCTTTAGGGGCGCGCACTCGAGCACAGCAAGTAGACCCCAACGGCGGTACACACGGAGGGGGGGGCAGAACAAAAGGGAGAGGAAGAGGAACGGGACAAACCCCATACACACGATGGAAATGATACACAATCTGTCCAGCAGAACTTTTTCCGCTATTGAGAACAAACTTTTAGCAAAGGGCCTCAATTTTGTTCCCACCAATACCATCGATCCATTTGAGTGGAAAATAGAGCAATACAAACTAGGCAGACAATTAAGATTAAAAGAACATTTCAATTCTTGTCCTCCCACTGCCATAGATGACAACATGTTACCTGCTACATTACGGAGAAAGTCAAAGTTTGATCCAACATCACAGAACCAGGCGATCCGCACTTACTGTAAAACAGTGGATCACCAAATACAGGGCTACATCAAACAAGATCATCATAACCATTCTAACCTTACCAAAAATTAATGGGAAGCATTACTTAGATTGAGTAAATACAACGATGTAGTATTTCGCCCTGCCGATAAGGGCGGGGCCCTAGTTGTTCAGAATACTTCCGATTATGTTGCAGAATTAAACCGACAACTGGATGATATTCATACATATCGAAAGCTACCACATGATCCCACAGCACGCTTCAAACGTGAATTGGATTTAATTTTATCAAGAGCATTTAACGATGGACAGTTAACCAAGGAAGAAGTGGATGCACTTACAACTCAGTTTCCAGTCACACCCATCCTCTATTCCGTCCCTAAAATTCATAAGAACAGTCTTACCCCACCTGGACGACCAATTATTTCCGCACGAGATTCCCTTTACCAATGTGTTTCTGTTTTTTTGGATTTTTATTTACAGCCTTGTATTCAAGCTAGAGACTCCTGCCTCAAGGACACTACGGATTTATTAAATCAACTGGAAAAGCTACCAGTAATTCCACCTAGTTGCATACTGGCCACTATTGATGTTAATAACCTGTATACATGTATACCCCATGACCAAGATCTTTCGGCAGTGAGGTCTCTAATTACTAATAATATTGCATATAAGGGACCCAGCATTGATATCTTTATGGAATTGCTACAACTTACTTTACAGCATAATTATTTTATGTTTAATAACCAATATTTTCTCCAATTACAAGGTTGTTCCATGGGAAGTAATGTTTCCCCATCCTTCGCTAATAGCTTTATGTTTCAGATTGAGGATGATTTATTTTTTTCAGATACCACCATTTCTTCCAACATTTTGTTATATTTGCGATTTATAGATGACCTGCTGGTCTTATGGACAAGTACCAAAGAGGCATTAATAACACTCATTGAAACACATAATGGATCCTCATCTCCTGTAAAATTGACATACAGTATTGATAAGAACAGTGTCAATTACCTTGACGTACAAATCATGATTTCTGACAATAAAATTGTCACCGACATGTATGTGAAACCCACGGATCGCAACAACATCCTACTTCCTTCCAGTCACCATCCCATTCCATTACGCAAAGGGCTCCCATACTCACAAATGCTCAGAGTACGTAGGATAGTCAGTGACGAGACAAAAGTGAGTACAGCATTAGACAAAATGATAGGAAAATTTACGGAGAGAGGTTACCAACTCTCTGAACTGCAATCCATTAAAACAAAAGTCATGAGAATCCCTAGATCAAAACTATTAAAAACAAAGAAAAAAACATGTCTTAACAAATTTATATGGGTGTACAAATTTAAAACCTTAAGTCATGACATTAATCGCGTCAGCAAAAATTTTTGGCTCATAATCCAATCAGATAAACTGCTGAGCTCACTATCGAACACCAGCCTAATGCCCGCTTACAAACGGGGACGTAATTTGCGTGACCACTTAGTCAAAACCAACATACAATTTCCACCATCTGTAGTACCCACCACCAAAACCTTTTTAAATCCACAAAGGGCTGGATGTGTTAAATGCCTGGGTTGCACAACGTGCAATCATATGATAGTGGGTACTAGCTTTTGCCACCCGTATACAGGCAAACGGTTTAAAATCCGTTATAGACTAACATGTTTCACTAAATTTGTAATATACTTGCTAAGTTGCCCCTGTGGACTACACTATGTCGGCAAGACCGAATGCTCGTTCAAAGAACGCATGGCCGGACACAGGACATCGATCCGAGCGGCTTTAACTATGGGTAGAAGCGACCAACCCGTCGCACGACATTTCTTAAATGCCTTACATTCACTAGCTGTTCTTAAACATTAGATTATCGATCATGTCCCTCCACTCAAAAGAGGTGGCAATAGGGGACTCATGTTACTTAAAGCTGAAGCCAGGTGGATTTTCTTATTAGACACCTTGTCGCCCAGAGGGCTCAACGAGTACTCGGGCTTACACTGTTTTCTCTAATATCCATCACTTTTTGTTCACTGGTAGACAATTTCTCCTTATGTCATTATGTCATTATGTCATTCATCATCAGAAGTCAGTTTAACCTATATAATTGTTTAATATAATATTATACGATCGTAACCTGGGAGGTTCCCCCCAAGATATATGGCAATCCTCTATATTTCCCTCATAGGGTTAATAAGGAGCAGTACCAGTTTAACATGTTTTGATCCTATCATTGCAGCTCATAACAGATTGCGCATTACATTGTTTCTATCTATGCTATATTTTTGTCACTGTGAGTCTATGATACTGTTAAATATCCAAGATAATGTCCGGCATGTAAGAGCAATGATTATGTTTTTATTTTTGTATCACGCAACTTAGGCTGCAATCAGCAGACACAGGTGCTCCAGGGCTCTCCGTGACGCCGCGGCCGGCGCGGCTCAGTGACGTCATCATTTAAGGACCGAGACCCGGCGGGCGCCATGGACTCCCCCTGGACAGGTATAAAGGTATGTGTTCCCACTATGTATGTTTATGTCCTGATGAAAATGTTAATGTGAATAACATTGAAACGTTGACCGAACAACGACTGAGTGTCTTCATTTCCCCATTCGGGAGCCGTGAGTGCCGCTGATTGCTTTACCTATATATATATATATATATATATATATCGTTGTGTAAGAGCGGCACTCACGGGACTTCTTCATAAATAACAGGACATCACCCCATTAATGTCTGCAACGTTTCGGTTTCATTTAAAAACCGTCTTCAGGCTTACATAAGAAATACAAAAACAGTTCTTACCTATATACACGTAAAACACCATGTGCAAACCTATATGTAAACAAATACTCTACGGCTAGTAAGAGGTTAACAACGAAAGCCAAAAGAATTTGGCCCGTTATACAATCTGACCCTGAATTAAAAGTGTTGTCGGATAAACGCCTTATGCCATGTTATCGCAGAAGGAGTAATCTACGGGATATGTTGGTTCATGCAGACATCTCAGATTTCACTACATTAAGATCCTCTAATTTTCTCAACAGAAAATTTGGCAATTATAGGTGTTTAGGATACACTACATGTATCTACCTGGAAACAGGAGATACTATGTATCATCCTCACTCCGGAAAAGTCATAAAAATATCTAATTGTCTCACCTGCACCTCTCGGTTTGTAGTGTACTACATAAAGTGCCCTTGCGGGCTGCTTTATGTGGGTAAAACCTCTTGTACATTTAGAGAGCGCATGGCACAGCATAGAAGTGCCATTAAGTTGGCCATCGAGGGGAGGTCAAGTGAGCAACCTGTGGCCAAACATTTTAAGGCGAAGGGTCATAATCTATCGAGTTTGAGGTACAAAATGATAGATCATATACCTGAAAGCCGCAGACAGGGAAATCGAAATAAGCTGCTCTTGCGCTGCGAAACTAAGTGGATTTATTCCCTTAATACAATAGCACCTTATGGTCTCAATGAATCTTTATCTTTTACTAGTTTCCTTTATTAATTGAGCTTCAAGTGTGGGCCGTTTAAGAGAGACATATCAAATGATTATAGAATGCCGTATTACATAAATGGATGTTGAATATACGTGGATTTGTGTCTATTTTATTATAGATGTGCATCATTGTTTGTGACAAAGCATTATTGAACCAGCAAAATATCTAAACATTTTATTATGTATTTTAGTGTAACACTGTCATATGGATTATGGGTGATGGGTTAATGTGAAGTCACATGATTTCGGTCCGGGTGACGTCAGCGGAAGTGGGAGTAGCTGAACGCACCTGGACAGGTTTGCACATGGTGTTTTACGTGTATATAGGTAAGAACTGTTTTGGTATTTTTTATGTAAGCCTGAAGATGGTTTTTAAATTAAACCGAAACGTTGCAGACATTAATGGGGTGATGTCCTGCTATCTATGAAGAAGTCCCGCGAGTGCCGCTCTTACACAACGATATGCAAGCAAGTAACACTGCCCGAGAGGGCACCGGGCATTACTAGTTCATGTGCATCAGGAGTGCCGGGCGTGCAAAGAAGTATATATATATATATATATATATATATATATATAATTAAATTGCTTCTACATTATTTACTTAAAACTCGATAATACTATTCAATAACTTTCTCTAGCAATGACTGTACTGCTGAAAAAGATTAAATGATGCAGTTTACGCTAATTGGTAAAGATCAATCATATGTATTTTTTTAAACTCAGTTTGGATTGCATAATTAGTAGTAATTAGCCCTTTTTTCAGACAGTAAACTTATTACATTTAGAATTATACAAATCTGATCCTAATGCCAGAATCTATTCCTACCTTGGAGTGTTTATCTAATGCATAGCTTTAAAGTTAAATGATCCCTCTTGTTTTTTCTTCAAGCAATAAACTATTGCAAGTACTGTAGCCTAAGATTTAATACAGTAAACAGTACAATTTGCCTCCCATATAGAAGTGTCTTTCCTATGGGGAAATTAAAGATAACTGATGTTTTCTTCAGTTGGCTACAAGCCAATATAAAATGCTTGAGTTTGTCTCTTAACAGTAGAAATAATTTCATTTTTGCCTTTTTCAAGGGCTTGCGTCCTGTCCTGTTTTCTAAAGAGATTGTACAATTGTGTTTACAATATACATGCATTGTTTATGCAATTTCTAAAGGATGCTCGTGATCTACTGGAACGAGAGGACTATAAGTGTTAAGCTAATTTAGTTTTCTTTTATTGGTATTGCAATGTGAGCTCAGTAGACTTCAAATTCCAGAGGATATATCGCATTTCTCTGATAATAAAACTTATTTAATACTGCCAGTGGAAAACAAATTGCGGTTCTTGCATATGCTTGGATCTTTTACATTTTCAAATCATTTGTGTACCAATTGGGAGTTGGCATATAATGAAAAACAGATCGGTGCTCGCAGAAGCATTTAATAGACTATGACTGTCACACTCACACGTGTCCTGAAATTAATTTGTTGGAGATAAAAAAAATCGACATATTACAAGATCTTCAGTGTGGCAACATTTAATTGTAATGGATGGGAGATATTATTAAACTGTCCATGGTATTAAAACTTAATAGACCTAATATTATCTGGTTTTATGTGTTCTCTCCTGTATTACGTATGTTTTGTTCACTGGATAGTTTATGTAGTATATTAAAATACATTTATATCTATGACATGGGTAAATTAGTTAGTTGCACCCAAATGTGTCTAATTGAAGGCTCCAAAAAGTACTATTTCTGACAGCTATCATTAAACAGGATGGTATTGGGATCCTGGCGTTTGGAATGCCGGTAGTCAAAATACAGTTGGTGGTATCCCAACACTGGGGATCCCGACACCTAGCAGCTAAGTATTCTAAACCTAATCCCTAACCCTCGCCCCTCCTCCCTCCCTCTGCAGTCTAACCCTCCCCGTTGGTCTCAAGCCCTAACCCTCCCTACCACCCCTCGTAGCCTAAACCTGCCTCCCTGCAGCCTAACCCTAAACGTATTTGTAAAGTTGCAATCATTTACATGGCAAAACAACCTGATTTTGCCTGGTAAATGATTGCCACTTTTAAAATATGGGGCACGAAGTACAGTACCACACCTCCGGAAGCCCACAGGCTCTTAAAGTTACTCTGGTTTCCTCCCACAATCCAAAAATATACTGGTAGGTTAATTGGATCCCAACAATAATTAACCCTAGCGTGAATTTGTGCGTGTACATGTGGTAGGGAATATAGATTGTAAGCTCCACTGGGGCAGGGACTGATGTGAATGGCCAAATATTCTCTGGAAAGCGCTGCGGAATATGTGTGTGGTGTATAAATAACTGGTAATAAATAATAAATAATAGAGTAGTTAGTAGACATCATTGTAATGATTCCAGAGATGCATGACTGCAGTCATGGGTTATCTGTTTGTTACTGGGGGGTTTATTGGATTGTGCTATTAGGAATGGAGACTTTGGAAGAGAGCCACAAGCTTGTCTGCGCAGAGCAGAAGAAGATACAGTATCAGTGATTCAATGGGGCATGCTGCCTACTAAATGATGAACTACCCTGCATATAGTTGACAGGTTATAGAGAGCTCTGAGTGCCTAGTGTATATGTGAGTAAATAAATCTATTGAATAAGCTTATATTACATTAAGTGTGGATTATACGGTGCTGGATAGGTGGAAAGAATTAAAAATGTAATAATACTCAAATATGAATTGATAGCATTAGAACTTTAATTATGATGCAAAGTTTTACAATAAAAATGTATGCTTCATTACTGATATACATACTGTAAACATCAAACCATATATAACAGATGGTAAAAAGTTATTATTAACATTTGTTAGTTAAAAGCTAAATGTAATTTTTTAGTTTCTTGTGAGTCTAGAGTAAGTCGAGATTGCATGAGAACATATTGTCATATATTGTCATTACATGTGTGGGGAAGTTGCTCGGTGAAACAGCTTAATATTGCATGCTGACTGGTGTTTACCTCCTTGAACATTTGGCCATTGTGGTCAGGTGTACTATATCTTTATATTAAGTGAGGTGTAGTTGTAGTGTAAAGCACAGAGTATGATTACTGATTAGTAAAAGAAAACAAATAACAAACACTGAGCAACATCACCAACAAGTAATTTCAATTTTTAAAATTGTCATTTATTTTGTACTTTCTTGACATGGCTACTAGTAACAGATGCACAGGCCAAAATCTTAAAGCTATGTGTGCAAATGCTAGGAGCTTAGGATAACCTGGATATTGTGGCAATTACAGAGTCATGGTGCAATGAGAATCATGACTGGGACATTGCTATACCAGGATACAATTTATTTAGGAAGTATAGAATGGGAAGAATCGGAGTAGGGGTACCAATGTATGTGAAAAAAAACATAAATGCTACTTTAATACAAAATACTGAAGACAAAACTGAGGCCCTTTGGGTCACCATAGAAACCGGGGAGAAGGATATTATTCACATTGGGGTGATCTATAGACCACCAGGCAAGGGACAGGATTTGGACAGGAACCTATTGTTGGACATCACTAAAATGGCTTTAAAGGGAGAAGTCATAATCATGGGAGACTTTAATTTACCTGATGTAAACTGGGAGGGGTCTTTTGCTAGTTCAGCTATAAGTGGCAAATTTCTAAATTCCTTACAGGGAGCATCTCTCAAGCAATTGGTGAGGGAGCCCACTCGCAAAGACTCCATATTAGATTTAATTCTCACAAATGGTGACAGGATATCAGACACATATGTGGGTGAGCACCTGGGATCCAGTGATCATCAAGCAGTATGGTTTAGTATAAAGACAGGATCCAACTCCTGTCACACAAAAACAAAGGTGTTGGATTTTAGGAATGCTGACTTTGCAAAAATGGGGAGATATTTAAGTGATTCATTGGCAGACTGGAGGGACTTGGAAGGAGTGCAGGAGAGGTGGGAAAACCTGAAAAGGGCAGTACTAAGGGCAACAGACCTTTGTATCAAAAGGGTTAGGAAAAGCACCAGGAAAAGGAAGCCAGTGTGGTTCACAAAAGAAGTATCAACTAGTGTGAAAGCAAAAAAGCTGGCTTTTAGGAAATACAGACAGACTCAAAATAATAATGACAAAGAGGTGTATCTTGACAGATGGCAGGATGCTAAGAAAGTGATCAGACGTGCAAAGGCAGAAGCTGAGGAGAAAATGGCCCAGTCAGTAGATAAACTTTTTTTAAGTATATAAATGAAAGGAAAAAATCAAATGGAGGAATAATAAGACTTAAGACAGAGAGTGAGAATTTGGTGGAGGGAGACAAGGCAATAGCAGATCACCTAAATCATTATTTTTGCTCCGTATTTACTACAGAAGGAGAAGGGAAGGGGCCACAGTTAAGCTGCAAGGACATTCATAAAAATAACGTAGATGAAACTACATTTACAGAAGAGAAGGTCTTAACAGAACTTTCAAAACTAAAAGTGGAAAAATCAATGGGGCCAAATGGGATACACCCAAGGATACTAAAAGAGCCAAAAGATGTGCTGGTGGCACCATTAACAGAATTATTTAACCAGTCACTAAATGCAGGTGCCATTCCAGAGGACTGGAAAAGAGCAAATGTAGTTCCACTGTGCAAAAGTGGAAGCATGGAAGAAGCAAGTAACTACAGACCAGTAAGCCTTACATCAGTAGTAGGGAAAAAATGGAAAAACTATTAAAAGAAAGAGTAGTGGAATATCTTAAATCAAACAACTTACAAGATCCAAAACAGCATGGATTTACTGGTGGGAGATCATGCCAAACAAATCTTATTGACTTTTTTGACTCGGTGATGAAAATAATAAATCAAGGGGGAGCTGTAGATGTAGCATATCTAGACTTTAGCAAGGCATTTGACACTGTCCCACATCGCAGACTGCTAAATAAACTTAAAAGCGTGGGGGTGGATTACAAAACAGTTAAATGGATAAGAACCTGGTTGCAGCATAGGAAACAGATAGTTGTAGTAAATGGAGTGCAATGTTTGGAAGGAAATGTTACCAGTGGAGTACCCCAGGGATCTGTACTCGGACCAGTTCTCTTTAATATCTTTGTTGGTGACATTGCAAATGGTATTAAAGGGAAAGTATGCCTTTTTGCAGATGATACAAAGATTTGCAACAGGGTAGACACACTGGGAGAGGTAAAACAAATGATTGATAACCTAGCTAGGCTTGAGAAATGGTCAAGAACGTGTCAACTACAGTTTAATGCTAAAAAATGCAAAATCATACACTTGGGTCTCAAAAACCCAAAGGCTAAATATAGTATCAAGGGTACTATAATGGAAACTACTGAGGAGGAAAGGGATTTAGGAGTCACTTCAAGTGACTTAAAGGCAGGAAAGCAATGCAACAAAGCAATGAGAAAGGCAAGTCAGATGCTTGGTTGCATAGGGAGAGGAATCAGTAGCAGGAAAAAGAAGTGATAATGCCACTGTATAGGTCAATGGTACAGCCGCATCTTGAATACTGTGTCCAGTTCTGGAGACCATATCTCCAGAAGGATATAAATACATTAGAGAGTGTACAAAGAAGGGCAACTAAAATGGTGCATGGCCTACATCACAAAACGTACCCGGAAAGACTAAAAGATCTTAACATGTATAGTTTGGAGGAGAGAAGGGAAAGGGGGGACATGATAGAAACTTTCAAATATACCAAGGATTTTAACAAAGTTCAGGAGGGAAACATTCTTCAAAGGAAGAGTATTAGAACTCAAGGACATACACTGAAACTGGAGGGAAGCAGGTTCAGGGGAAATTTAAGGAAAACTTACTTCACAGAAAGGGTAGTGGACAAGTGGAATAGCCTCTCATCAGAGGTGGTAGAGGCTAAGACTGTAGAGAAATTTAAACATGCTTGGGATAGGCATATGAATAACCTTACAAAGAATTAAGGTACAGAAAGGGTTGAGATTACCTAAAGGATAAAAAGGAGCAGACTAGATGGGCCAAGTGGTTCTTATCTGCCGTCAAATTCTATGTTTCTATATAATGGGCAGATAAAGCAGTGATAAGTGCACAGTGATAATGCACCAGTCAATCAGCTCCAATATGTAAATTGACAGGAGTTGATTGGCTGGTGTGTTATCACCTTCCACTTATCACTACTTTATTAGTTCTCCAGGCTTAATACATCTGCCTCATAATGTTCCAGCAGGGAAGTATTGGATACCCTGCTGAAACAGGGCATCACTGTAAGAAGATGTAGTTAAATAAAAAGTAGAGATATGGGCAGACCCTCATGTTTTGGCTTTTGGTTTTAGTAAAACATCCCTAATGTGTTTTGGTTTGGATTTGGTTTTGGTTCTGCATTGCTTTGAAATTGCTAAAAAAATTTTTTTAGAAAAGCGCTAAAACCATGTAATTTGGACCTATTTTTGTTCCTACAGTATTATTAACATCAATAACAATCATTTTCAGTCAGCACTCTCTCCTGTGTGAAATAGCAGCTGAAATCACGATGGATGGAATTACAAGCAATCCAAAACCCCAAATTCAGATATTAAATCTGAGTTACAAAACAGGAATGTCAAGCGTAATGTCAAGTGTATGCATATAAAATGTATGTCAGTGGTTCCCAAACGTGGTCCTCAAAGCACCCCAACTGTTCAGGTTTTTGGCATATACCTGCTTGTAAACAGATAGTATAATCAAACTGAGGTACTAATTAGGTCATCTGTGCCTAAGCATGGATATTCTTAAAACCTAGACTGTTGGTGTGCTTTGGTGTCTGCATTTGGGAACCACTAGTATATGCCATGTATTATTAATTGTTTTTATTTATTGATGCTTTGAACTGGGAAAAAGTCCACCATGTGTTGGCTGCAGTAGTTCTGCTGCATGAGCTCTGCTGCAGCACTGGTGCCTGTTTTCAGTACATAATCTATAAAAGGGGCAGCCAGGTAGTAGTTATATGGCAATCTGGAGGAGTGGACTGAGGGAGCCAGAACCCAGTCACACCGGAGCTTCAGGGCGGCAGAGAATCAGAGATCTTAAATGGAGGGGTATGGGTCGTTACAACTTAAGTTGACAGTCATTAGGTCGACAACTGAATGTCAACATGGGCATTAGGTTGACATATACTAGGTCGACAGGTGAAAAGGTCGACATGAGTTTTTGGACTTTTTTTAGTGTTGTTTTCTTCGTAAAGTGACCGGGAACCGCAATTAGTGCAACATGTCCCCTCGCTTGGCTCGCTTCGCTCACCATGCTTCAGACAAGGTGCCTCACTCCGCTATTGCTGCACTCGGCACAGGTTACTATTCCCAATTGTAGTCCACGTGGATCGTAAGGTATGAAAAAGTCCAAAAAATGAGGGGGGTGGTGGAAAAATCTCATGTCGACCTGTCGACCTAGTACATGTTGACCTAATGTCCATGTCGACCTAGTGCCCATTCTGACATAATGACTGTCAAGCTAAGTTGTGTCAACCTAACGACTGTATCCCTAAATAGAGGAGGCCTAGCTACAGGGAGAGACAGATGGGAGTGCCTGTGCTCTGGCTGCAATGCCTGGAAGTATCCAGCAGCAAGTAGAGAGAAATAGACGTTATGGTAAGAACTTACCATTGATAACGTGATTTCTCTTATGTCCACAGGTATCCACAGGATAACATTGGGATATGCCGAAGCGACAGCGGAAATGGCACCAAATGGTCACGAGCTTTCTGGCCTCCCAGGATGCATCGGGGCTTCACCATATAATCCCGCCCACTGACTCAGTCAAATCAGTTCTTTCCACAGCGATTAGGCAGGAGCATCAGGTAGAAACCTATTTAGGTGATAAGAACACACATACACACCCTTCCATGCAAGAGGGAAGAGGTTTAGTGATTGTCAAGATCCTCAAATCAGGTGCGTCAGGGTGGGACCCCTGTGGATACCTGTGGACATAAGAGAAATCACGTTATCAACAGTAAGTTCTTACCATAACATCTATTTCTCTGGCTGGGTCCACAGGTTATCCACAGGATAACATTGGGATTCCCAAAGCCAGTTTTAGTGATGGGGATGCTCCTGATTACACAGGAGGACCTTTCACATGAAGTCTGCGTCATGAGAGGCAAAAGTATCCAAGGCATAATGTCTGATGAATGTGTTTATGGAAGACCATGTGGCTGCCTTACAAATCTGTTCTGCTGAAGCACCCTGTTGTGCTGCCCATGAAGGACCTACCTTATGTGTAGAGTGAGCAGAGACATTAGCCGGAGTAGGGAGATCTGCATGAGAATAAGCTTCTGATATTACCATTCGGAGCCATCTTACCAGCATCTGTTTACTAGCAGGCCATCCTCTTCTATGAAATCCGTAGAGGATGAAGAGAGAATCTGTTTTTCTGATGGAACTAGTACGATCTATGTAGATTCTTAATGCTCGGACCACATCCAGCGACGCTTCTCCTGCAGAAAGTTGCGATACCTGAAAAGCTGGGACTACAATCTCTTCGTTAAGGTTAAAATTTGAAACCACCTTCGCAAGATAACCAGATGGGATCCGGTCTGAAGATCAACAGTGTCTAGGTCGACAATGTTTAGGTCGACCACTATAGGTCGACAGTGACTAGGTCGACATGGATGGAAGGTCGACATGGTTTCTAGGTCGACATGTGCTAGGTCGACAGGTCTAAAGGTCGACATGAGTTTTTCACATTTTTTTTCTTTTTTTGAATTTTTTCATACTTAACGATCCATGTGGACTACGATTGGAACGGTAAAGTGTGCCGAGCGAAGCGGTAGCGGAGCGAAGGCACCATGCCCGAAGCATGGTGAGTGAAGCGAGCCATGCGAGGGGATGCGGTGCACTAATTTGGGATCCCGGTCACTCTACGAAGAAAACGACACCAAAATAAAAAAATTCTCGTGTCGACCTTTAGACCTGTCGACCTAGCACATGTCGACCTAGAAACCCTGTCGACCTTCCATCCATGTTGACCTAGTGACTGTCGACCTAGTGACTGTCGACCTATAGTGGTCGACCTAAACATTGTCGACCTAGACACTGTCGATTTGATGAACCACACCCAACCAGATCTAGTTCTGAGAACTGCTTTATCTGGAAAAAACTTAGGAAAGGAGACTTACACGACAGCGCTCCTAAATCTGATACTCTTCTAGCTGAGGCCATTGCCAGTAGAAAGAGTACTTTAGCCGTTAACCATTTAAGATCTGCTCTCTTAAGTGGTTCAAATGGAGGTCCCTGAAGGAATTTAAGACCTAGATTCAAATCCCAGGGAGCTGCAGGAGGAACAAATGGATGTTGAATGTGTACAACTCCCTGAAAGAAAGTATGCACATCCTGTAAATCAGCAATCTTTCGCTGAAACCATACAGTTAACGCTGATACTTGAACTCTCAAGGAAGCTACTTTCAAACCCTTATCCAATCCTGCTTGAAGGAAATCCAAAATCCTGGATACTTTAAAAGATCTTGGATTCAAACTTTTTTCACTACACCAATGAATATAGGCTTGCCATATTCTATGATAAATACTAGCTGAAGAAGGTTTTCTTGCTCTAAGCATAGTTTGAATTACTTGTTTTGAAAATCCTCTAACTTCTAAGATAGAGGTTTCAACAGCTATGCCGTCAAAGACAGATGATCCAGATGGCTGTGACAACAAGGACCCTGCATTAGCAGATCTGGACGTTGAGGGAGCATTATCGGTGCTTCCACGGACATTCTCAGTAGATCTGTGTACCAATGCCTTCTGGGCCAAGCTGGAGCTATTAGGATTATGGCTCCCTTTGCTTGCTTTATTTTTCTCACTACTCTGGGTAACAGAGATATTGGCGGGAACAGAGTGTAGAGTGGGTCTACAAGGACCGCTCCGGGATCCTTTGTTCTTGATCCCTACCTCAGAACTTTGTTGTTTAGACGAGATGCCATGAGATCTATCTCCGGTAGACCCCATCTGTTCACTATGGTCTGAAACACTTCTGGGTGTAATGCCCATTCGGTTTCCTGAATGGTGTGTCGACTGAGAAAATCCACTTCCCAGTTCAGTACACCTGGAACAAACACTGCTGACAATGCTGGAAGATGGAGCTCTGCCCATCTTAGTATGGGAGTTACTTCCTCCATCAATCTTTTGCTGTGAGTTCCTCCCTGATGATTGAGGTACACTACTGCTGTTGCATTGTCTGAGCGAATCTAGACCGATCTTCCTTGCAGACTGTCCTTTGCCTGAACTAGAGCCATATAAATGGCCCTTATTTCCAAAAGATTTATTGGCAGGCGACTTTCCCTTATGGACCATTTTCCTTGGAACCAAAGGCTTTCGAGTACCGCTCCCCAGCCTTGAAGACTGGCATCTGTTGTCAGGACTTGCCATTCTTTTATCCAAAAGGGTCTCCCCTTGTTTAAATGGTCTGTCTGTAGCCACCACGCTAGAGACCTTTTTACATTTACTGGAAACTTTATCATCTGCTTTTTTAGTTTCTGATGATTTCCGTTCCATTTGGTCAGAATAAGGTGCTGTAATGGTCTGGAGTGGAATTGCGCATATTCCACCATGTCGAAGGTTGATACCATCAGACCCAACAGTCGCATTGCTGCATGGACTGACATTGTCTGAGTGTGCAACGCTTCCTGAGTCATGACCGGCACCTTGACTATCTTTTTCTCTGGTAAAAAAAATCACTGTAGACCTGAATCCAATATGGCCCCAAATGAACCATCCGCTGTGATGGATTCAGAGACGACTTTTCCCAGTTTATGAGCCAACCGTTTCTCTGTAAACAAACTACTGTCTGTTGAAGATGGCTCAAAAGTAACTCCTGCGAATGTGCTAGGATTAACAGGTCGTCGAGGAGTGGAAATATTCTTATCCCCTGCTTGCGGAGATAAGCTGTCATCACCACCATAATTTTGGTAAACACCCTGGGTGCTGTTGCTAGCCCGAAGGGCATGGCTTGGAACTGAAAATGTTCCTGGAGGATGGCAAACCTGAGGTAACACTGATGCGACCGTGCTATAGGCACATGTAGGTAAGCATCCTGTATATCCAGAGATACCATGTAATCTCCCGGTTCCATAGCCAACATTATGGAGCGTAATGTCTCCATGTGGAACCTTGGAATCCAAATGTATTTGTTTAACATTTTGAGATTGAGAATTGGTCGAAATGACCCATTTGGCTTCTGAATCAAATATAGATTGGAGTAAAACCCCTGTCCCCTTTGTGATGGAGGTACTGGGACAATCACACCTGACTGCAGTAACTTTTGGACTGCTTCTTGCAGGGCATTGGCCTTCGACTCTATACGAGACGGGCTGGTGCAAAAAAATCTTTGAGGAGGTTGCCTTCTGAATGGGAACCCATACCCGTGAGATACCACCTTCTGCACCCAAGCATCTGTTGTCGACTGTTGCCATATGTGTGCAAAATGAAGGAGTTGGCCCCCCAACCCTGGAGTCCTCCAGGCAGAGGCCCATCTCTTCAGGCTGATGGTTTCTGTTCAGGCTTGGAAGGTGTCTTTCTACTATCCCATTGCTTCTTACCCCTGGCTGATCTATTGAACTGGGGTTGCTTAGCCTCCTCTTTAGCTTTTGCTTTGCCTTTCCATTGAAATGGCCGAAACTTTGAACCCCTAGTCTTAGGGTTATAACTAGCCAGAAATCTGACCTTTTTTGATTCAGCTTCCGATTCTAGAATATCAGACAATTGTTTTCCAAACAATATAATACCAATGAAAGGTAATGCTTCCAATTCTTTCTTGGATTCAGCATCTGCTTTCCAAGTGCATAGCCAAACTGCTCTAGGAGCGGCTACTGTCAAGGCTGATGCTTTAGAAGCCATATCAATTGCTGCTTCTTCCAAATATTGCGCAGCTTGTCTTAAATGGCTTAAATGATACTCTTGCTCCCTATTAGGAGGAGAGAGGCCATTCTCTAGTCCCTCTATCCATTTGCCCATTGCCTTTGCTATTCAGGCTGAAGCCATAGCAGGTCTTACCACTGCTCCTGTGAGAGAAAATATATTTTTCAAGAAGCTATCTACCCTTCTGTCTGTGACATCATTTAGTGAGGTAGATGACAGTGGTAAAGCAGATTTATGCACAAGTCGCAGTACATGTACATCTACTTTCGGAGGAACTTCTCTTTTCGAACAATCTGCAGCTGGAAATGAATAATAAGAATCCCACTTTTTCGGAATCTTATACTTTTTACTGGGTGTCGCCCAAGATTCTTCCATCATTTCCGTCAGATCATCTGATGCTGGGAATTCAGTTTTAACTGTCTTTGTTCGTTTAAACACAGGTGCTTTAGATTTTGACACTGTTTTGGCTGATTCATCCAACAGGAGAAAAGCCTTCATAGCATCAATAAGTTCAGCTACATCCTCTGAACTAAAACTCTGCGACTGATCATCATACGGAGTATTTGAATATACTGTATCATCATCTGTTGTATCATCTTGTGTAGTCTGCCACATAAATGCATCTGTCTTAGTCTTACCCGTCCCTTGGTTCTTGTAGAGTCTACTGGAACCAAACCGTAGGAAGGGAGCTGCATGCATGGGTTAATAGTGTCAGTTACGCCCCCTGTACATTGGTAGCGCCGCTGAAATGCTGTGTGGGCGCGATGACGCCATTGCGCACCGCACAGCAAAGATCCTCTCCACAAAGGGAACTAGACGCGGGCAGCGGGAGGCACAGCAGTAGTGGATCTTACCATGGTGCGGCACCCTCCGGATGGCGCCGGTGCCCTCCGGAAAGCGGAGCCCCGGCAAAAGTCCCGCTTGCCCGTGGCAAGATCCGCTACTGCATGGTGGCTCTGCTGGTTGTTCAACCAATTCCTGTTTTTTTACTTTGCTGAAAAGCAAAACAGTTCGCACATAACCCCTCATAAGTGACCAACTGGCCTATACCAGTTAACCCTGTATTACAAGATAAACATGTTAGGGATGTAGGAGTGCCTGATAAATTCTCCTAGTCACTTTTACCGCTCACAGACATACAGATGTAGCCACCTTTATCTTGACTGGTTGAGGCGTTTGTCCCGATCGAGCATGCGCAGCGTACCGGGGCGTAGGGAGGCATGCCTAGTCACAGAGAGGCTTACCTAATCGCACGGAGGCAGACAGAGCGTATGGCGTTACCTTTACGTGTAATACCTGCGATCATCAACCAGATGTCGCTTTTTACAATCACCACTGCGCATGCGTGTGGTCTCCCGTAAAATACAATACTGAAATATATAATAAGGACTACTTTACAAAGGCGTCTCATTACGCTGCATACAGTAAATACTCATTACGCTGCATTATTTAATACAGTAAATACTCATTACGCTGCATTATTTAATACAGTATATACGGTACAGACGCAAATAGTACAGCACACAGTATATGATCCATCTACAGTACTTTATGAATATGGGAGCGTTCAGGTCCCGCAGACAAAACAACATAAAACCAGTAGTGTACAATGTCGCAAATGGACATGTTAGAAGTTCACTATTGCCTCTTGAGATTAGGAATTTTGTACAGTATGTTAGCGTCCTAATTACATTACAGCATAATCAAAACCATTGGATTTATTCATCTGTCTGCGGCGAAGTGGTGAAGTGTTCCGCTTCCTATACTCAGAGTCCCGAGTTCGATTCCTAAAGTATGAATGCATGTTAGTTTTTTCCAGACACTTTATTATTTTTTTTATTCACATAAACAAGGGCAAAGCTGCAGGAGCGGTTCTACTGTTAAGGTTCTATGCACCGTACAGTACACATACAATTCTGTAGCAGGGCAGACTCAATAGAAATGGCTACCACCTATGACTCCTTGCCCCATGGAGGCCCTAGGCTACGGAGCAAGTAACAGTCCAGATTTTGCAGGCTATGGGGCAATTCTGAAGGAGCGTCACAATCCCCTAGCTAAAATACACAGGAGCGATAGGAATAAGCGAGGTCTATGCACATTACGGTACACTGGACTCAATCGCATAGCACACTGGCAAAATGGCCGCCACCCCTGAACCCCCACCACGTGGCAGGCAGCTCTCGGATATGGAGTGAGAGATGGCATAAGTTTTGCAGGCTACGGGGCAATGCTGAAGGAGCATCACAATCCCCTAGCCAAAATACACAGGGGCGATAGAGATAAGCGAGGTCTATGCACATTACGTTACACCGGGCTCGATCGCATAGCAAACTGACAAAACACAAGTTTTACATAAAGCAGGGCAAAGCTGCAGGAGAGTTTCTACTTTCAAGGTTCTATGCACCGTACGGTACACATACAATTCTATAGCAGGGCAGATTCAACTGAAATGTCTACCGCCTGTGAATCCTAGCTCCATGGAGGCACTCGGCTATGGAGCAAGTAACAGCACAGATTTTGCAGGCTACAGGGCAATGCTGAAGGAGAGTCAGAATCCCCTAGCTAAAATACACAGGGGCGATAGGGATAAGCGAGGTCTATGCACATAACGGTACACCGTAAAGTTCCCCATTGTTTTGATTATGCCTTTTCTTTGAACAAGGTATTTTCCACTGCCTCGCCCTACCCCCATCCCACTTTCCCCTTCCCCCCCTGGGAGCCTTCAAAGTACATGCAGTAGACAGGGAGGGAGTTCCGATCAGGTTACAAGACATGTGCAACAGTATACTACTGTATGTAGGAAAATCCCCCGCCCACTCTGATTTATGTGAAACCTGTGTGCACCCTTCCATTGAATGTATAACAAAGAAAAAAAATAATAATAAAGTGAATGTTACACATTAAAAAAAAGGTTGGCACTTCCTTCCCATTGGTGTTGGTTTATGCTATGTTCTACACTAGTAGAACATACTGTACAGAGATACTACGGACAGTGATTTGGCATCCAGGAACTTAGGGAGGAGCTTTTATCTCTCTCCATTGTACTTCGAAATATTACAATGGAGAGAGATAAAAGCTCCTCCCTAAGTTCCTGAATGCCAAATCACTGTACTTAGTATCTCTGTACAGTATGTTCTACTAGTGTACTAATTAGTACAAACAGCTTGTAACGTACAGTGGCAAGTTTAATCTTTCTAAGTATAATATAGAGAGATAAAAGCTCCTCCCTAAGCTCCTGGTTGCCAAATCACCGTCCTTAGTATCTCTGTATAGTATTTTCTATTAGGGTACTAATTAGCATGAACAGCTAATTAGTACCCTAATAGAACATACTGTACAGAGATACTAAGAATTGTGATTTGGCATCCAGGAGCTTACTGAGGAGCTTTTATCTCTCTCCATTATACATAGAAAGATTAAACTTGCCGCTGTATGTTACAAGCTGTTCGTGCTAATTAGTTCCCTAATAGAACATACTGTACAGAGATACTAAGTACGGTGATTTGGCATCCAGTTAAAAGCTGTTCGTGCTAATTAGTACACTAGTAGAACATACTGTACGGAGATACTAAGGACAGTGATTTGGCATCTAGGAACTTAGGGAGGAGCTTTATCTCTCCATTATACATAGAAAGATTAAACTTGCCCCTGTACGTTACAAGCTGTTCTTGCTAATTAGTACACTAGAAGAACATACTGGGGACTCGGACTCATACAGTACTTGCATTTCAAAAGCATGGTATTTTCCACCGCCTCCCGCTAGCCCATCGCCCTTCCCCCCTGGAAGCCTGCACAGGTCATGCAGTAGACAGGGAGGGAGTTATTCACATAAACCAGGGCAAAGCTGCAGGAGCAGTTGTACTGTTAAGGTTCTATGCACCATACGGTACACATACAATTCTGTAGCAGGGCAGACTCAATTGAAATGGCTACCACCTGTGACTCCTTGCCCCATGGAGGCCCTCAGCTATGGAGCAAGTAACAGCACAGATTTTGTAGGTCACGGGGCAATGCTGAAGGAGCGTCAGAATCCCCTAGCTAAAATACACAGGGTCGATAGGGATAAGCGAGGTCTATGCACTTAACAATTAGAGATGAGCGGGTTCGGTTCCTCGGAATCCGAACCCGCCCGAACTTCAGCTTTTTTTACACGGATCCGAGCGACTCGGATCTTCCCGCCTTGCTCGGTTAACCCGAGCGCGCCCGAACGTCATCATGACGCTGTCGGATTCTCGCGAGGCTCGGATTCTATCGCGAGACTCGGATTCTATATAAGGAGCCGCGCGTCGCCGCCATTTTCACACGTGCATTGAGATTGATAGGGAGAGGACGTGGCTGGCGTCCTCTCCATTTAGATTAGAAGAGAGAGAGTGAGATTGAGACAGAGACACTTGATTTACTGGAGCTTAGGAGTACTAGAGAGTGCAGAGTTTACTAGTGACTGACCACTGACCAGTGACCACCAGTGCAGTTTTATAATATAATCCGTTCTCTGCCTGAAAAAAACGATACACAGTGACTCAGTCACATACCATATCTGTGTGCTCACTGTGCTCAGCCCAGTGTGCTGCATCATCTATGTATAATATCTGACTGTGCTCACACAGCTTAATTGTGGGGGAGACTGGGGAGCAGTTATAGGTTATAGCAGGAGCCAGGAGTACATATTATTAAAATTAAACAGTGCACACTTTTGCTGCAGGAGTGCCACTGCCAGTGTGACTGACCAGTGACCTGACCACACTGACCACCAGTATAGTATACTATATTGTGATTGCCTGAAAAAGTTAAACACTCGTCGTGTGACTTGTGTGGTGTTTTTTTTTTTATTCTATAAAAAACTCATTCTGCTGACAGACAGTGTCCAGCAGGTCCGTCATTATATAATATATACCTGTCCGGCTGCAGTAGTGATATATATATATTTTTTATATCATTATTTATCATCCAGTCGCAGCAGACACAGTACGGTAGTTCACGGCTGTAGCTACCTCTGTGTCGGCACTCGGCAGTCCATCCATAATTGTATACCACCTACCCGTGGTTTTTTTTTCTTTCTTCTTTATACATACTACATCTCATTATCATCCAGTCTATATTAGCAGCAGACACAGTACAGTACGGTAGTCCACGGCTGTAGCTACCTCTGTGTCGGCACTCGGCAGTCCGTCCATAATTGTATACCACCTACCCGTGGTTTTTTTTTCTTTCTTCTTTATACATACATACTACATCTCATTATCAACCAGTCTATATTAGCAGCAGACACAGTACAGTACGGTAGTCCACGGCTGTAGCTACCTCTGTGTCGGCACTTGGCAGTCCGTCCATAATTGTATACCACCTACCCGTGGTTTTTTTTTCTTTCTTCTTTATACATACATACTACATCTCATTATCAACCAGTCTATATTAGCAGCAGACACAGTACAGTACGGTAGTCCACGGCTGTAGCTACCTCTGTGTCGGCACTCGGCAGTCCGTCCATAATTGTATACCACCTACCCGTGTTTTTTTTTTCTTTCTTCTTTATACATACATACTACATCTCATTATCAACCAGTCTATATTAGCAGCAGACACAGTACAGTACGGTAGTCCACGGCTGTAGCTACCTCTGTGTCGGCACTCGGCAGTCCATCCATAATTGTATACCACCTACCCGTGGTTTTTTTTCTTTCTTCTTTATACATACTACATCTCATTATCATCCAGTCTATATTAGCAGCAGACACAGTACAGTACGGTAGTCCACGGCTGTAGCTACCTCTGTGTCGGCACTCGGCAGTCCATCCATAATTGTATACCACCTACCCGTGGTTTTTTTTTCTTTCTTCTTTATACATACTACATCTCATTATCATCCAGTCTATATTAGCAGCAGACAAAGTACAGTACGGTAGTCCACGGCTGTAGCTACCTCTGTGTCGGCACTCGGCAGTCCGTCCATAATTGTATACCACCTACCCGTGGTGGTTTTTTTTTCTTTCTTCTTTATACATACATACTACATCTCATTATCAACCAGTCTATATTAGCAGCAGACACAGTACAGTACGGTAGTCCACGGCTGTAGCTACCTCTGTGTCGGCACTCGGCAGTCCATCCATAATTGTATACCACCTACCCGTGGTTTTTTTTTCTTTCTTCTTTATACATACTACATCTCATTATCATCCAGTCTATATTAGCAGCAGACACAGTACAGTACGGTAGCCCACGGCTGTAGCTACCTCTGTGTCGGCACTCGGCAGTCCATCCATAATTGTATACTAGTAACCATCCATCTCCATTGTTTACCTGAGGTGCCTTTTAGTTGTGCCTATTAAAATATGGAGAACAAAAATGTTGAGGTTCCAAAATTAGGGAAAGATCAAGATCCACTTCCACCTCGTGCTGAAGCTGCTGCCACTAGTCATGGCCGAGACGATGAAATGCCAGCAACGTCGTCTGCCAAGGCCGATGCCCAATGTCATAGTACAGAGCATGTCAAATCCAAAACACCAAATATCAGTAAAAAAAGGACTCCAAAACCTAAAATAAAATTGTCGGAGGAGAAGCGTAAACTTGCCAATATGCCATTTACCACACGGAGTGGCAAGGAACGGCTGAGGCCCTGGCCTATGTTCATGGCTAGTGGTTCAGCTTCACATGAGGATGGAAGCACTCAGCCTCTCGCTAGAAAAATGAAAAGACTCAAGCTGGAAAAAGCACAGCAAAGAACTGTGCGTTCTTCGAAATCCCAAATCCACAAGGAGAGTTCAATTGTGTCGGTTGCGATGCCTGACCTTCCCAACACTGGACGTGAAGAGCATGCGCCTTCCACCATTTGCACGCCCCCTGCAAGTGCTGGAAGGAGCACCCGCAGTCCAGTTCCTGATAGTCAGATTGAAGATGTCAGTGTTGAAGTACACCAGGATGAGGAGGATATGGGTGTTGCTGGCGCTGGGGCGGAAATTGACCAGGAGGATTCTGATGGTGAGGTGGTTTGTTTAAGTCAGGCACCCGGGGAGACACCTGTTGTCCGTGGGAGGAATATGGCCGTTGACATGCCTGGTGAAAATACCAAAAAAATCAGCTCTTCGGTGTGGAAGTATTTCACCAGAAATGCGGACAACATTTGTCAAGCCGTGTGTTCCCTTTGTCAAGCTGTAATAAGTAGGGGTAAGGACGTTAACCACCTCGGAACATCCTCCCTTATACGTCACCTGCAGTGCATTCATAATAAGTCAGTGACAAGTTCAAAAACTTTGGGTGACAGCGGAAGCAGTCCACTGACCAGTAAATCCCTTCCTCTTGTAACCAAGCTCACGCAAACCACCCCACCAACTCCCTCAGTGTCAATTTCCTCCTTCCCCAGGAATGCCAATAGTCCTGCAGGCCATGTCATTGGCAATTCTGACGAGTCCTCTCCTGCCTGGGATTCCTCCGATGCATCCTTGCGTGTAACGCCTACTGCTGCTGGCGCTGCTGTTGTTGCTGCTGGGAGTCGATGGTCATCCCAGAGGGGAAGTCGTAAGACCACTTTTACTACTTCCACCAAGCAATTGACTGTCCAACAGTCCTTTGCGAGGAAGATGAAATATCACAGCAGTCATCCTACAGCAAAGCGGATAACTGAGGCCTTGGCATCCTGGGTAGTGAGAAACGTGGTTCCGGTATCCATCATTACTGCAGAGCCAACTAGAGACTTGTTGGAGGTACTGTGTCCCCGGTACCAAATACCATCTAGGTTCCATTTCTCTAGGCAGGCGATACCGAAAATGTACACAGACCTCAGAAAAAGAGTCACCAGTGTCCTAAAAAATGCAGCTGTACCCAATGTCCACTTAACCACGGACATGTGGACAAGTGGAGCAGGGCAGGGTCAGGACTATATGACTGTGACAGCCCACTGGGTAGATGTATGGACTCCCGCCGCAAGAACAGCAGCGGCGGCACCAGTAACAGCATCTCGCAAACGCCAACTCTTTCCTAGGCAGGCTACGCTTTGTATCACCGGTTTCCAGAATACGCACACAGCTGAAAACCTCTTACGGCAACTGAGGAAGATCATCGCGGAATGGCTTACCCCAATTGGACTCTCCTGTGGATTTGTGGCATCGGACAACGCCAGCAATATTGTGTGTGCATTAAATATGGGCAAATTCCAGCACGTCCCATGTTTTGCACATACCTTGAATTTGGTGGTGCAGAATTTTTTTAAAAACGACAGGGGCGTGCAAGAGATGCTGTCGGTGGCCAGAAGAATTGCGGGACACTTTCGGCGTACAGGCACCACGTACAGAAGACTGGAGCACCACCAAAAACTATTGAACCTGCCCTGCCATCATCTGAAGCAAGAAGTGGTAACGAGGTGGAATTCAACCCTCTATATGCTTCAGAGGTTGGAGGAGCAGCAATAGGCCATTCAAGCCTATACAATTGAGCATGATATAGGAGGTGGAATGCACCTGTCTCAAGCGCAGTGGAGAATGATTTCAACGTTGTGCAAGGTTCTGATGCCCTTTGAACTTGCCACACGTGAAGTCAGTTCAGACACTGCCAGCCTGAGTCAGGTCATTCCCCTCATCAGGCTTTTGCAGAAGAAGCTGGAGACATTGAAGGAGGAGCTAACACGGAGCGATTCCGCTAGGCATGTGGGACTTGTGGATGGAGCCCTTAATTCGCTTAACAAGGATTCACGGGTGGTCAATCTGTTGAAATCAGAGCACTACATTTTGGCCACCATGCTCGATCCTAGATTTAAAGCCTACCTTGGATCTCTCTTTCCGGCAGACACAAGTCTGCTGGGCTTGAAAGACCTGCTGGTGAGAAAATTGTCAAGTCAAGCGGAACGCGACCTGTCAACATCTCCTCCTTCACATTCTCCCGCAACTGGGGGTGCGAGGAAAAGGCTCAGAATTCCGAGCCCACCCGCTGGCGGTGATGCAGGGCAGTCTGGAGCGACTGCTGATGCTGACATCTGGTCCGGACTGAAGGACCTGACAACGATTACGGACATGTCGTCTACTGTCACTGCATATGATTCTCTCACCATTGAAAGAATGGTGGAGGATTATATGAGTGACCGCATCCAAGTAGGCACGTCACACAGTCCGTACTTATACTGGCAGGAAAAAGAGGCAATTTGGAGGCCCTTGCACAAACTGGCTTTATTCTACCTAAGTTGCCCTCCCACAAGTGTGTACTCCGAAAGAGTGTTTAGTGCCGCCGCTCACCTTGTCAGCAATCGGCGTACGAGGTTACATCCAGAAAATGTGGAGAAGATGATGTTCATTAAAATGAATTATAATCAATTCCTCCGCGGAGACATTGACCAGCAGCAATTGCCTCCACAAAGTACACAGGGAGCTGAGATGGTGGATTCCAGTGGGGACGAATTGATAATCTGTGAGGAGGGGGATGTACACGGTGATATATCGGAGGATGATGATGAGGTGGACATCTTGCCTCTGTAGAGCCAGTTTGTGCAAGGAGAGATTAATTGCTTCTTTTTTGGGGGGGGTCCAAACCAACCCGTCATATCAGTCACAGTCGTGTGGCAGACCCTGTCACTGAAATGATGGGTTGGTTAAAGTGTGCATGTCCTGTTTTGTTTATACAACATAAGGGTGGGTGGGAGGGCCCAAGGACAATTCCATCTTGCACCTCTTTTTTCTTTTATTTTTCTTTGCGTCATGTGCTGTTTGGGGAGGGTTTTTTGGAAGGGCCATCCTGCGTGACACTGCAGTGCCACTCCTAGATGGGCCCGGTGTTTGTGTCGGCCACTAGGGTCGCTTATCTTACTCACACAGTCAGCTACCTCATTGCGCCTCTTTTTTTCTTTGCGTCATGTGCTGTTTGGGGAGGGTTTTTTGGAAGGGACATCCTGCGTGACACTGCAGTGCCACTCCTAGATGGGCCCGGTGTTTGTGTCGGCCACTAGGGTCGCTTATCTTACTCACACAGTCAGCTACCTCATTGCGCCTCTTTTTTTCTTTGCGTCATGTGCTGTTTGGGGAGGGTTTTTTGGAAGGGCCATCCTGCGTGACACTGCAGTGCCACTCCTAGATGGGCCCGGTGTTTGTGTCGGCCACTAGGGTCGCTTATCTTACTCACACAGTCAGCTACCTCATTGCGCCTCTTTTTTTCTTTGCGTCATGTGCTGTTTGGGGAGGGTTTTTTGGAAGGGACATCCTGCGTGACACTGCAGTGCCACTCGTAGATGGGCCCGGTGTTTGTGTCGGCCACTAGGGTCGCTTATCTTACTCACACAGTCAGCTACCTCATTGCGCCTCTTTTTTTCTTTGCGTCATGTGCTGTTTGAGGAGGGTTTTTTGGAAGGGCCATCCTGCGTGACACTGCAGTGCCACTCCTAGATGGGCCCGGTGTTTGTGTCGGCCACTAGGGTCGCTTATCTTACTCACACAGTCAGCTACCTCATTGCGCCTCTTTTTTTCTTTGCGTCATGTGCTGTTTGGGGAGGGTTTTTTGGAAGGGACATCCTGCGTGACACTGCAGTGCCACTCCTAGATGGGCCCGGTGTTTGTGTCGGCCACTAGGGTCGCTTATCTTACTCACACAGTCAGCTACCTCATTGCGCCTCTTTTTTTCTTTGCGTCATGTGCTGTTTGGGGAGGGTTTTTTGGAAGGGCCATCCTGCGTGACACTGCAGTGCCACTCCTAGATGGGCCCGGTGTTTGTGTCGGCCACTAGGGTCGCTTATCTTACTCACACAGTCAGCTACCTCATTGCGCCTCTTTTTTTCTTTGCGTCATGTGCTGTTTGGGGAGGGTTTTTTGGAAGGGACATCCTGCGTGACACTGCAGTGCCACTCGTAGATGGGCCCGGTGTTTGTGTCGGCCACTAGGGTCGCTTATCTTACTCACACAGTCAGCTACCTCATTGCGCCTCTTTTTTTCTTTGCGTCATGTGCTGTTTGGGGAGGGTTTTTTGGAAGGGCCATCCTGCGTGACACTGCAGTGCCACTCCTAGATGGGCCCGGTGTTTGTGTCGGCCACTAGGGTCGCTTATCTTACTCACACAGTCAGCTACCTCATTGCGCCTCTTTTTTTCTTTGCGTCATGTGCTGTTTGGGGAGGGTTTTTTGGAAGGGACATCCTGCGTGACACTGCAGTGCCACTCCTAGATGGGCCCGGTGTTTGTGTCGGCCACTAGGGTCGCTTATCTTACTCACACAGTCAGCTACCTCATTGCGCCTCTTTTTTTCTTTGCGTCATGTGCTGTTTGGGGAGGGTTTTTTGGAAGGGCCATCCTGCGTGACACTGCAGTGCCACTCCTAGATGGGCCCGGTGTTTGTGTCGGCCACTAGGGTCGCTTATCTTACTCACACAGTCAGCTACCTCATTGCGCCTCTTTTTTTCTTTGCGTCATGTGCTGTTTGGGGAGGGTTTTTTGGAAGGGCCATCCTGCGTGACACTGCAGTGCCACTCCTAGATGGGCCCGGTGTTTGTGTCGGCCACTAGGGTCGCTTATCTTACTCACACAGTCAGCTACCTCATTGCGCCTCTTTTTTTCTTTGCGTCATGTGCTGTTTGGGGAGGGTTTTTTGGAAGGGCCATCCTGCGTGACACTGCAGTGCCACTCCTAGATGGGCCCGGTGTTTGTGTCGGCCACTAGGGTCGCTTATCTTACTCACACAGTCAGCTACCTCATTGCGCCTCTTTTTTTCTTTGCGTCATGTGCTGTTTGGGGAGGGTTTTTTGGAAGGGACATCCTGCGTGACACTGCAGTGCCACTCCTAGATGGGCCCGGTGTTTGTGTCGGCCACTAGGGTCGCTTATCTTACTCACACAGCTACCTCATTGCGCCTCTTTTTTTCTTTGCGTCATGTGCTGTTTGGGGAGGGTTTTTTGGAAAGGCCATCCTGCGTGACACTGCAGTGCCACTCCTAGATGGGCCCGGTGTTTGTGTCGGCCACTAGGGTCGCTTATCTTACTCACACAGTCAGCTACCTCATTGCGCCTCTTTTTTTCTTTGCGTCATGTGCTGTTTGGGGAGGGTTTTTTGGAAGGGACATCCTGCGTGACACTGCAGTGCCACTCCTAGATGGGCCCGGTGTTTGTGTCGGCCACTAGGGTCGCTAATCTTACACAGCTACCTCATTGCGCCTCTTTTTTTCTTTGCGTCATGTGCTGTTTGGGGAGGGTTTTTTGGAAGGGACATCCTGCGTGACACTGCAGTGCCACTCCTAGATGGGCCCGGTGTTTGTGTCGGCCACTAGGGTCGCTTATCTTACTCACACAGCGACCTCGGTGCAAATTTTAGGACTAAAAATAATATTGTGAGGTGTGAGGTATTCAGAATAGACTGAAAATGAGTGGAAATTATGGTTTTTGAGGTTAATAATACTTTGGGATCAAAATGACCCCCAAATTCTATGATTTAAGCTGTTTTTTAGGGTTTTTTGAAAAAAACACCCGAATCCAAAACACACCCGAATCCGACAAAAAAAATTCGGTGAGGTTTTGCCAAAACGCGGTCGAACCCAAAACACGGCCGCGGAACCGAACCCAAAACCAAAACACAAAACCCGAAAAATTTCAGGCGCTCATCTCTATTAACAATACCCCAGACCCAATCGCATCACAAAGTGACAAAATGTCCAAGGCACATGAACATCCACCTTGTGTCAGCACTCAGCTATGGAGCGAGTGATGGCATAGGTTTTGCAGGCTACGGGGCAGTGCTGAAGGAGCGTCAGAATCCCCTAGCTAAAATACACAGGGGCGATAGGGTTAAGCGAGGTCTATGCACATAATGCTACAAGGCGGGGGTTCATGTACCTCATACATTTTGTCACTTTGTGATGCAATGGGGTCTGGTGTATCGTTATGTGCATAGACCTCGCTTATCCCTATTGACCCTGTGTATTTTAGCTAGGGGATTCTGAATCTCCTTCAGCATTGGCCTGTTCTTTGAACACTGTATTTTCCACTGCCTCGCCCTACCCCCATCCCACTTTCATGCAGTAGACAGGTAGGGAGTTTTGATCAGGTTACAAGACAAAATTTATGTGAATCCTGTGTACACCCTTCTGTTGAATGTATAACAAAGAAAAAAAATTATAATAAAGTGAATGTCACGGGAACTCGGATGCTCATACTGTACATGTATTTCAAAAGCACTGTGTTTATGCATTGTACATACTTCCATTTACACAATTAGTTGTGTCTCCATACACAATCTTGCATCTGCATACACAAGTGTTTTAACATGTTCATTTGTGTCTGTATAAACTATTTATTTATATTGAGAACTCTCACCATC
Organism: Pseudophryne corroboree; assembly: GCF_028390025.1. Taxonomy (NCBI): domain Eukaryota; kingdom Metazoa; phylum Chordata; class Amphibia; order Anura; family Myobatrachidae; genus Pseudophryne; species Pseudophryne corroboree. Next base: position 725,916,283 of record NC_086446.1, read on the forward strand.
TGACCATTGGTCACCATCTATTAACATTACAGTCGTCATTGACCACTTGCCAGAGTTGTAGATCTATCCACCGCTTTACGATCGAAAGTACTGGATTAGTGGAGCATTAGCCACCCAGTGGTGGAGATGTGTAATGCATGCTGAGTATCTAGAATCGCCTCAACGTGCCTGCCTGTAATTAAACTCAGCAAGCTAAGCTATTGCCTTAGCGTGACTAAACGTCCGTCTAGGCAGAGAATCGGTCAAGATAAAGGTGGCTACATCTGTAGTAATATTCTGTTTATGACTACACAATTTGTGACTGAAAATCACCTATATATAGATATATAGAAGTGAGATCAATCTGACCACAACCGTGCACCTGAATTGAGGTTCAGGAAAGGACCGACAACATAAAAAAGTCAGCACACATACTAGCAGTCAGTCACATGTTAAAGCATTAAACATTGTCATATGAGAATACAACCACCATAACAACTTACAAGTAAGTAGGAAAATTGTATTTCTGTTTTTAACTGTTTCTTTTTCAAACATAACATGCAGAAACAACAGTAATATACAGGTCTCATATGCAATATGTACTAAAATTAACAGTTCATACTAACAAGTAGAGATAATTTTTTGTACTGTATAGCCCTTCCTCCATAGAGAGGGATACAGGGAGACTCACCACACTTCCATATCCATCAAATACGCTCGCAAGAAGCTGAGTGGATTCAGACGCTACTGGTGTACACTGCCGTTCTGATAACTGATAAGCAACACGGACGCTCACTAACGGACACGGTCGCTCAGTGAATGCCACGTTTATGCAGACGCTAAGGCCTGCGACTCGGTCCGGCAATCTCTAGTGTACACAACCGCGGCATCTGAGCTGCGACCGAGTATCCTCGTGGTAGCGTCTGAGACGGAAGTGAGGTCATTCAGTTCATGGACGGGAGACGCGCGGAAACTGGTCATGAACTTGGGGGAGGGGCGACCAGGAGAGCGTCTAAATCCCCCTGTTGACTTAAACTCTAAGGATCGCGGCCTCTACCTAGTCCTGGTGCCTATGATCCCTAAAGCATAGCGCTGTCAAGAGAGTGCTCAGCACATCAACACACTGTAGTCTCCACCAAATGCAGTGTAGCTGTGTCCAGACCCCCTAGTAAGATGAAATCCATAGACTTGCCTTCTCCCCATGCTCCGGCCACAGCCTGGTTATGTCTGCTGGACCTGCTAGAACATCCGACACAGACGCCCGTCGAGACAGCACTGTACCGCCAAGGTAAGCGTTGTTGCGACCCGGTGGGGAGTTGTTGGACCCGGTATAACAAGTGTGTAAACTATGTGGAACAGGTCAAGGATACCTTGATGAGCTATTCCTCCTTCAGCAGCAGCTCTTCCCTATTCCTGGCAGAGAGGCAAGGTTTCCCCAGACACAAAGAAAGGCAGGCAGGGCTTTGTATGAAAGAATAAATGGTTTACCACGTAACTCAGAAAAGGAACTGATTACAGTAGGGAAGGGAAAGATTTGATTCAAGCAACTTAAACACAGACACCATATACACTTTAAGGCATTACACAAATGGCAATATAACTAAATCTGAGATTAATACTATGTTGATTAGTAATAGAAATCAACCTATGCAGACAATATTTAAGTCCCAGATAACATTGGTGTCACTGCAGGGAGTCTCTATGTGCACGTTGGGGCCCGGTTATGTTGTTACATAGTGATATGCAGCTGTTGTCTCCTTTAGCTGTGAACAAAATATTGTAGCTCTGTGTAGTAAAGATGATTGTTTAAAACAAACTGGAGCTGCTTCCCATGTAAATCGCTGCATACAGGCCCGGCGCTACCCGCTCAGCAAAGGGATGCAGTGCAGGTAGGCACCGGGCAGGAGAGGCGCCTTCACTGCTCTGCATCCCTGTTGAAGCGCCGTCCTGTCCCCCCTGCTGCTGGCTGCTGCGTCTGCCCTGTCACACTGACAGGCAGCCGCAGCAGCGCTGGCAGCATGACTCCTTCTCCTCTTTCCCCTGTGACAGTGAGAGGAGAGGAGTGTCAGTTTGCGGTCTGACGAAAGGGGGTGGAGCTACATGGACCAAGGGGGCGGAGCTACACGGACCAGGCTAGCAGACTGTGGAAGATCTGGCCAGCAAGATTGTGGTAAGGGGATTCAAAAAGAGTGTGAGAGAGAAAGTGTGTGTGTGTGTGTGTGTGTGTGTGTGTGTGTGTGTGTATATGGATGTGTGTGTCTGTTTGTATTTAAAAAGGGGATGCTGTCTGCCGTAATGTGTAAAAAGGGAGACACTGTTTGCCGTAATGTGTAAAAAGTGGGACGCTGTCTGCCGTAATGTGTAAAAAGGGGACTCTGTCCGCCGTAATGTGTAAAAAGGGGCCGCTGGCTGCCGTAATGTGTAAAAAGGGGGACGCTGGCTGCCGTAATGTGTAAAAAGGGCACGCTGACCGCGCCCCTATATTTTTTGCACGCGCCTGCGGCGCGCACTGCCCCTGTTTTACATGCAGGGGAAGGGGGCGATGCCCTCTCTTGCACACAGCGGTAAAAATAAGAATTTACTTACCGATAATTCTATTTCTCGTAGTCCGTAGTGGATGCTGGGAACTCCGTAAGGACCATGGGGAATAGCGGCTCCGCAGGAGACAGGGCACATCTAAAGAAAGCTTTAGGATCACCTGGTGTGCACTGGCTCCTCCCCCTATGACCCTCCTCCAAGCCTCAGTTAGGATACTGTGCCCGGACGAGCGTACACAACAAGGAAGGATTTTGAATCCCGGGTAAGACTCATACCAGCCACACCAATCACACTGTACAACTTGTGATCTGAACCCAGTTAACAGCATGATAATAGAGAAGCCTCTCGAAAAGATGGCTCACTACAACAATAACCCGAATTTTTTTGGTAACAATAATTATGTACCAGTATTGCAGACAATCCGCACTTGGGATGGGCGCCCAGCATCCACTACGGACTACGAGAAATAGAATTATCGGTAAGTAAATTCTTATTTTCTCTGACGTCCTAGTGGATGCTGGGAACTCCGTAAGGACCATGGGGATTATACCAAAGCTCCCAAACGGGCGGGAGAGTGCGGATGACTCTGCAGCCCCCAATGAGAGAACTCCCGGTCCTCCTCAGCCAGGGTATCAAATTTGTAGAATTTTACAAACGTATTTGCTCCTGACCAAGTAACTGCTCGGCAAAGTTGTAAAGCCGAGACCCCTCGGGCAGCTGCCCAAGATGAGCCCACCTTCCTTGTGGAGTGGGCATTTACAGATTTTTGGCTGTGGCAGGCCTGCCACAGAATGTGCAAGCTGAATTGTACTACAAATCCAACGAGCAATAGTCTGCTTAGAAGCAGGAGCACCCAGCTAGTTGGGTGCATAGAGGATAAACAGCGAGTCAGATTTCCTGACTCCAGCCGTCCTGGAAACATATATTTTCCGGGTCCTGACAACGTCTAGCAACTTGGAGTCCTCCAAGTCCCTAGTAGCCGCAGGCACCACAATAGGTTTGGTTCAGGTGAACGCTGAAACCACCTTAGGGAGAAACTGAGGACGAGTCCTCAATTCCGCCCTGTCCGAATGGAAAATCAGATAAGGGCTTTTACAGGATAAAGCCACCAATTCTGACATGCGCCTGGCCCAGGCCAGAGCCAACAGCATGACCACTTTTTCTGTGAGATATTTTAACTCCACAGATTTAAGTGTGTCAAACCAATGTGACTTTTGTAACCCAAAAACCACCTGGAGATCCCAAAAGTGCCACTAAAGGCACAAAAGGAGGCTGTATATGCAGTACCCCTTTAACAATGTCTGAACTTCAGGGACTGAAGCTAGTTCTTTTTTGGAAGAAAATTGACAGAGCCGAAATTTGAACCTTAATGGACCCCAATTTCAGGCCCATAGATACTCCTGTTTGCAGGAAATGTAGGAATCGACCCAGTTGAATTTCCTCCGTCGAGCCTTACTGGCCTCGCACCACGCAACATATTTTCGCCAAATGCGGTGATAATGTTTTGCGGTTACATCCTTCCTGGCTTTGATCAGGATAGGGATGACTTCATCCGCAATGCCGTTTTCCTTCAGGATCCGGCGTTCAACCGCCATGCCGTCAACGCAGCCGCGGTAAGTCTTGGAACAGACAAGGTCCTTGCTGGAGCAGGTCCCTTCTTAGAGGTAGAGGCTACGGATCCTCCGTGAGCATCTCTTGAAGTTCCGGTTACCAATTCCTTCTTGGCCAATCCGGAGCCACTAATATAGTGCTTACTCCTCTCCATCTTATCAATCTCAGTACCTTGGGTATGAGAGGCAGAGGAGGGAACCCATACACTGATTGGTACACCCACGGTGTTACCAGAGCATCTACAGCTATTGCCTGAGGGTCCCTTGACGTGGCGCAATACCTGTCGAGTTTTTCCCAACGGTTTATAATTATGTGGAAGACTTCTGGGTGAAGTCCTTACTCTCCCGGGTGGAGGTCGTGCTGAGGAAAACTGCTTCCCAGTTGTCCACTCCCGGAATGAAAACTGCTGACAGTGCTATCACATGGTTTTTTGCCCCGCGAAGAATCCTTGCAGCTTCTGCCATTGCCCTCCTGCTTCTTGTGGCACCCTGTCTGTTTACGTGGGTGACTGCCGTAATGTTGTCCGACTGGATCAACACTGGCTGACCTTGAAGCAGAGGTCTTGCTAAGCTTAGAGCATTGTAAATGGCCCTTAGCTTCAGGACATTTATGGGAAGTGATGTCTCCAGGCTTGACCATAAGCCCTGGATATTCCTTCCCTGTGTGACTGCTCCCCAGCCTCGCAGGCTGGCATCCGTGGCCACCAGGACCCAGTCCCGCATGCCGAATCTGCGGCCCTCTAGAAGATGAGCACTCTGCAACCACCACAGGAGGGATACCCTTGTCCCTGGTGACAGGGTTATCCGCTGAAGCATCTGAAGATGCGACCCGGACCATTTGTCCAGTAGGTTCCACTGGAAAGTCTTGCGTGGAATCTGCCGAATGGGATTGCTTCGTAGGAAGCCACCATTTTTATCCAGAACCCTTGTGCATTGATGCACTGAGACTTGGTTCGGTTTTAGGAGGTTCCTGACTAGCTCGGATAACTCCCTGGCTTTCTCCTCCGGGAGAAACACCTTCTTTCTGGACTGTGTCCAGGATCATCCCTAGGAACAGAAGACAAGTCGTCGGAACCAGCTGCGATTTTGGAATATTGAGAATCCAATCGTGCTGCCGCAACACTACCTGAGGTAGTGCTACACCGATCTCCAACTGTTCTCTGGATCTCACCCTTATCAGGGAATCGTCCAAGTAAAGGATAACTAAAATTCCCTTCCTTCGAAGGAATATCATCATTACGGTCATTACTTCAGTAAAGACCCGGGGTGCCGTGGACCATCCCTACGGCAGCGTCTGAACTGATAGAGACAGTTCTGTACCATAACCTGAGATACCCTTGGTGAGAAGGGTAAATTTTGACATGAAGGTAAGCATCCTTGATGTCCCGAGACATCATGTAGTCCCCTTCTTCCAGGTTTGCAATCACTGCTCTGAGTGACTCAATTTTGAATTTGAACCTCTGTATGTAAGTGTTCAAAGATTTTAGATTTTAGATTTTAAAATCGGTCTCACCGAGCCGTCTGGCTTCGGTACCACAATAGTGTGGAATAATACCCCGTTCCCTGTTGCAGGAGGGGTACCTTAATTATCACCTGCTGGGAATACAGCTTGTGAATGGCTTCCAAAACTGCCTCCCTGTCAGCGGGAGATGTCGGTAAAACAGACTTTTGGAAACGGCGAGGGGAATACGTCTCGAATTCCAATTTGTACCCCTGAAATATTACCTGAAGGATCCAGGGGTCTACTTGCGAGTGAGCCCACTGCGCACTGAAATTCATTGAGAACGGGCCCCCACCGTGCCTGAACTTGTAAAGCCCTAGCGTCATACTGAGAGCTTGGCAGAGGCGGAAAAGGGTTTCTGTTCCTGGGAACTGGCTGATCTCTGCAGCCATTTTCCTCTCCCTCTGTCACGAGCAGAAAAGAGGAACCCTTTTGTCCGCTTGCCAACCAGGACTGCGCCTGATAATACGGCGTCTTATTTTGAGAGGCGACCTAGGGTACATCCCCCTTTTTAAGGCAATACTTTGCCGTTTGGAATCCCTGACCACTTTACTGGTAGAATACAACGCACTTATACTTGATGCCAGTCGGCAAATATTCCGCTGTGCATCATGCATATATAGAAATGCATCTTTTAATTGCTCTATAGGCAATAATATACTGTCCTTATCTAGGATATCAAATTTCCAGTCAGGGAATCCGACCACGCCAACCCAGCACTGCACATCCAGGCTGAGGCGATTGCTGGTCGCAGTATAACACCAGTATGTGTGTAAATACATTTTAGGATACCCTCCTGCTTTCTATCAGCAGGATCCCTAAGGGCGGCCATCTCCAGAGAGGGTAGAGCCCTTGTTCTTACAAGCGTGTGAGCGCCTTATCCCCCCTAGGGGGTGTTTCCCAACGCACCCTAACCTCTGGCGGGAAAAGGTATACTGCCAATAACTTTTTAGAAATTATCAATTGTTATCGGGGGGAAACCCACGCATCATCACACACCTCATTTTATTTCTCAGATTCAGGAAAACTACAGGAAGTTTTTCCTCACCAAACATAATACCCCTTTTTTTGGTGGTATTTATATTATCAGAAGAGTGTAAACTTTTTCCATTGCCTCAATCATGCAATGTGTGGCCCTATTGGAAATCACGGTTGTCTCTTCACCGTCGACACAGGAGTCAGTATCCGTGTCGGCGTCTGTATCTGAGGTAACGGGCGCTTTAGAGCCCCTGTATGAGACGTCTGGACATGCACAAGCTGAGTAGCCGGCTGTCTCATGTCAACCACTGTCTTTTATACAAAGCTGACACTGTCACGCAATTTCAACAGTACATCCACTCAGGTGTCGACCCCCCAGGGGGTGACAACACTATTACAGACACTCTACTCCGTCTCCTCATCATTTTTCTCCTCATACATGTCGACACAAACGTACCGACACACAGCACACACACAGGGAATGCTCTGATAGAGGACAGGACCCCACTAGCCCTTTGGGGAGACAGAGGGAGAGTTTGCCAGCACACACCAGAGCGCTATATATATACAGGGATAACCTTATATAAGTGTTTTTCCCTTTATAGCTGCTGTATTGTTTATACTGCGCCTAATTTGTGCCCCCCTCTCTTTTTTAACCCCTTTCTGTAGTGTAGTGACTGCAGGGGAGAGCCAGGTAGCTTCCCTCCAACGGAGCTGTGAGGGAAAATGGCGCCAGTGTGCTGAGGAGATAGGCTCCGCCCCTTTCTCGGCGTCCTTATCATCCGTTTTCTTGTATGTTTTGGCAGGGGTTAAATGCATCCATATAGCCCAGGAGTTATATGTGATGCATTTATTTTAGCCATAAAAGGTTTTCTATCGATTTATTGCGTCTCAGGGCGCTGCCCCCCCAGCGCCCTGCACCCTCAGTGACCGGAGTGTGAAGTGTGCTGAGAGCAATGGCGCACAGCTGCGGTGCTGTGCACCTACCTTTATCTGAAGACAGGAAAGTCTTCTGCCGCCGATTTTTCCGGACCTCTTCGCTCTTCTGGCTCTGTAAGGGGGCCGGCGGCGCGGCTCCGGTGACCCATCCAGGCTGAACCTGTGATCGTCCCTCTGGAGCTAATGTCCAGTAGCCTAAGAAGCCCAATCCACTCTGCACGCAGGTGAGTTCGCTTCTTCTCCCCTTAGTCCCTCGATGCAGTGAGCCTGTTGCCAGCAGGTCTCACTGAAAATAATAAACCTAAACTAAAACTTTCACAAAGAGCTCAGGAGAGCCCCTAGTGTGCACCCTTCTCGTCGGGCACAGAAAATCTAACTGAGGCTTGGAGGAGGGTCATAGGGGGAGGAGCCAGTGCACACCAGGTGATCCTAAAGCTTTCTTTAGATGTGCCCTGTCTCCTGCGGAGCCGCTATTCCCCATGGTCCTTACGGAGTTCCCAGCATCCACTAGGACGTCAGAGAAATGTCTAGTTACGGCACTGTCTGTGTGCAGGGCCATAACTAGCGCTGCACAGAGTGTTTGTGGGCAGAGAGTTCACATCCATAGGCGTGCACGGATCTCCTGCAGCTCGGGGTCCCAAGAGGCCATGTTAACCCCCCGGCCCTGCATGTAAAGTATGGGAGGGCGCAAATTTATATTTTGCAGGAGGGCGCCGAACACCCTAGCACCGGCCCTGGCTGCATAGGTATAGTGAATATAGGATAATGTCCTTTGCAGTGGAGTTGGTTTCAGTATAAATATAGATTTATCTCACCCAGTCAATAGATATTGCTGAGGCAGTTTCCCCTCAGATGTAGGCCAGTCAGCATTGGTATAAAGGCTTTATACTCTACTGTCTCTGACACTTGCTGTGCACTCTCTTGGCTGAGAGTGTCATGGTGTTCTTACTTGTTAATTGCTGCACTTCCACTGCTGTATTTTGCACTTCTGCTTACTCTCTCATGCAACTTTCAGCTTATTTGTCGCCCCTCTCTCAGCTGCTCATCTCTGCGTAATGGCGTTGCCAGCTCTTTTCTCACCATGGCTCCAACTGACTCTTCTCAAACTGCTGTTCATTTATCTTTTTAAATAAACTTTATTTAAAATGGCACAGACAACTACACTGTTGTCAAAAATGTCCTTGTTGTTATGGGATATCACACTTTCTAGTATATGTTTAAGACGCTATTAAGAAAAGTCACTCAAAAAACATAGTAAGACTATAAAAATAAAATAATAAAAAGCTACAGGCTGCTATAACAGCAGCCCTGTTGATCATGGCCGGCTCTTTGCCGCACCAAACAAAAAACTGATTTGACTGAGTCAGTGGGCGGGATTATATGGTAAAGCCCCGATGCATCCTGGGAGGCCAGAAAGCTTGTGACCGTTTGGTGCCATTTCCGCTGTCGCTTCGGCATATCCCAATGTTATCCTGTAGATAACCTGTGGACCCAGCCAGAGAAACACAGGTATTTCAGCACTGTGCATAGCTACAGGAGCAGACAAAGGGGGTAATTTCAAGTTGATCGCAGCAGGATTTTTTTTAGCAGTTGGGCAAAACCATGTGCACTGCAGGGGAGGCAGATATAACATGTGTAGAGAGAGTAAGATTTGGGTGGGTTATTTTGTTTCTGTGCAGGATAAATACTGGCTGCTTTATTTTTACACTGCAATTTAGATTGCAGATTGAACACACCCCACCTAAATCTAACTCTCTCTACACATGTTATATCTGCCCCCCCTGCAGTGCACATGGTTTTGCCCAACTGCTAACAAAATTCCTGTTGCGATCAACTTGGAATTACCCCCAAAGTGGACAGCATAGTTAATACACTTATGCTATCGATTTCTGCCTCAGCAAAACTATTCTTTGACAATTAGCAACATTTACAACTATTTATTACAGACACTTCCTTGTAACAGTTTAATGTTATTGCGATGCTCAATAAATGACTCCTCAACTAAAGCTTCTTAATTTCATAGTCAACTGAACATTGGGCCTAATTCAGACCTGATCGCAGCAGCAAATTTAACAGCTAATGGGCAAAACCATGTGCACTGCAGGGGGGGGGGATATAACGGCGCTCATTCTGAATTGTTCGCTCGCTAGCTGCTTTTAGCAGTCGTGCAAATGCTAAGCTGCCGCCCTCTGGGAGTGTATCTTAGCTTAGCAGAAGTGCGAACGAAAGGATCGCAGCACGGTTACAAAAAAAGATTGTGTATTTTCAGAGTAGCTCCAGACCTACTCCTACCTTGTGATCACTTCAGACTATTTAGTTCCTGTTTTGACGTCACAAACACGCCCTGCGTTCGGCCAGCCACGCCTGCTTTTCCCCAGGAACTCCTGCGTTTGTATCTGACACGCCTGCATTTTTCCACACACTCCCCGAAAATGGTCAGTTATCTCCCAGAAACACCCACTTCCTCTTAATGACTCTGCGGCCAGCAGTGCGACTGAAAAGCGTTGCTAGACCTTGTGTGAAACTGCATGGGCTTTTGTGAAAGTACGTTGCGCATGCGCATTGAGCCGCAAGCGCAGAAGTGCCGATTTTTAGCCTGATCACTGCGCTGCGAACAACGGCAGCTAGCGATCAACTCGGAATGACCACCAACATGTGCAGAGAGAGTTAGATTTGGGTGTGGTGTGTTCAAACTGAAATCTAAATTGCAGTGTAAAAATAAAGCAGCCAGTATTTACACCGCAGAGAAACGATATATCCCACCCAAATCTAACTCTCTCTGCACTGTTATATCTGCCTCACCTGCAGTGCACATGGGCCCTCATTCCGAGTTGTTTGCTCGCTAGCCGCTTTTCGCAGCAGTACACACGCTAAGCCGCCGCCCTCTGGGAGTGTATCTTAGCTTAGCAGAATTGCGAACGAAGTATTCGCAATATTGCGAAAAGATTTTTCTGTGCAGTTTCTGAGTAGCTCGAGACTTACTCTTCCAGTGCGATCAGTTCAGTGCTTGTCGTTCCTGGTTTGGCGTCACAAACACACCCAGCGTTCGCCCAGACACTCCTCCGTTTCTCCAGCCACTCTTCTTTTTTCCCAGAAACGGCAGCGTTTTCTCACACACTCCCGTAAAATGGCCAGTTTCCGCCCAGAAACACCCACTTCCTGTCAATCACACTCTGATCACCAGAACGAAGAAAAAACCTTGTAATGCCGTGAGTAAAATACCAAACTTCTTAGCAAATTTACTTGGCGCAGTCGCAGTGCGAACATTGCGCATGCGCAATTAGCGGAAAATCGCTGCGATGCAAAGAAAATTACCGAGCGAACAACTCGGAATGAGGGCCATGGTTTTGCCCATAATCTAACAAATTTGCTGCTATAAGGGATACATATGATACATATTTACCATCCTGTGTGTCTCCTCCATCTTCACCATACCTTTAGTTCTCACCTACCTAAACTGCAGAGCAGACTCATATTTATTCCCCCTAGCACAGGGCTGGCCAAACCAGTCCTCGAGATCTACCAACAGTTCACATTTTCCAGACTACCTAGCCAGTGCACAGGTGTAGTCTTTACTATTTAAGATGTGCTGCATTCATTCCTTACTGACAATTCTACAGATCTCCAGGAGGCCTGGAAAACATGAACTGCTGGTAGATCTCGAGGACCGGTTTGGCCAGCCCTGCCCTAGCATATATATCTAGCTGGCTGTTTCTCAGTGTATTGTAAATCCAGATGAAACCCAAATACCAAAACTAGCATCCACTCATTATTACAGGGAACCCTAATTTAGATTAGATCAAGGCTCTATGATTATAACCCTCAATTCTTTGTAGTGTCAACAAATGTATCCAATGTCTGACCCTCAGTGTAGAACAATGTCAACCAGTTCTGAGTAACATTACTCAGACTTGCATTCCTACTGTCCATTTCCATACATGCTAGTCTATTCAAAGACAATCTGTTTGTTGTAGCTAAACAGAAGCAACTTTAAAACACATACAGTATGCATCTATATTCATACATATACAAACTGGTTCACTTAATTATCTATTCACTTATCATATTCAATTAATGAACTTGCTTGACCATATTGTCCAACTATGAATTCTGTGACCAATATGTATATCTAAAATGGTCAATTATAAATATTTCTTTATGTCCAGTTGTAAAGCGCTTCGGAATTTGCTGTGCTATATAAGAAACTGTTAATAAATAAATAAATATCCTCTTATATTTACTACTAAAGAGGATTCATATGGGTTTGTTTATTGCCTTCCATTTTAACTAATGTGATATTTCAGTTAGGCTCTCAGTGAGTCTTATTTTTATAGCCCTATCCATTTAACCTATAGTAACCAAACCACAATGGTATTTTATCATTTATATTATCACAAGTTATTTGTTTTCACTGTATGGAAGAGGATGTAAACACTGGCATATCTAAAATGGGTGCAAGGTGTGCGGTGAATACCTTCCCCCAGGGCCCCCACACACCTAGCACCCATTTATACCCCTTTTCCACTAGCTCCTTAAACATGGGTAAATGCGCGGGGGCGCACATTTACCCGTGTTTTTCCCTAGTGGAAAAGGGTCCCCCTGCAAATTCCCGGATCAAGAAATCCGGGAATCCTACCCGGGTAGCTGGCCGGGTTGAACATGTGTTCAACCCTGCTAGCTGTTTAGTGTGAACGGGAGCCGTGTCGAGGTGACATGGCTCCCATTCACAGTGTATGGGAGGGTAGCGCTGGGAGATCATGTGATCTCCCAGTGCCACCCCTGCCACGTCACTGGCAGCGTCACCAACCCGGCAATATGCTGGGTTGGGGAGTGCTGTCTGAAAGGGGGCTGTAGCACGGGTCGCAGCCATGTCAGGCGACACGGCTGCGACCCGTGCTACTAGTGGAAAAGGGGTATTATTTATACTCACCACTCCGTCGGCCCGGCACTGTCTGCTGAGCTGCAGAAATCACTGGGATAATGGCCACTGATGCCATTTTTGGTTGATTCGCACATGTGTATTAGAGATGTCCTTGGAAATGCGGCATAGGCGCCATGTTCCCGGAGACTTGCGCACCGCTGGAGAGGTGGGGGCCCAATTAGAGCCTGCACACGTGCTCCCTCCTCTCTTTGTATGTAAATGTTCCACTTACAGGGTGGGATGTATCATTATTCGCAAACCAGACCTGGAACTTTCAGACTTTTCACACCTCTTATCCTGTATTTATCAGTGTTGAGATAGCTTAAATTAAAATGTGAAAAACTATTGTTTTTGTGATTTTTTTTTTATCCCTGTTTTTTCACATTATACAAGAACAGTGACCTATACTATTGTGCAGGCACCTAAAATTGCAGGCCAGGCCCATACATACAAGGAGCTTTAATCAACCTCCAAAGTGCATATATAGATGTGTCCACATATATCTATCTTCATATCACACCAAATAGCCATGGACAAAGAAAATAAGTATCACAGTGGTGCTAATGTAGATATCATACTCCAGTATACTAATGTAGATATCATACTCCAGTATACAAATGTAGATATCATACTCCAGTATACTAATGTAGATATCATACTCCAGTATACTAATGTAGATATCACACTCCAGAAGTGTGTTAAAGTCGAAGTCACCCAAATAATAAGGGTTAATGGGTTTTTACTCTTTTAATAGATTCAATATAATTATCAAAGTGGCTCTCTTTTCCTCTCCTCCTCTGAGTGACACAGTGTGATAAGGAGATGTTTTGTTAACAGCCATTCACATTAGCTGTGTAGTAACTCTTAAAGGCAAACTAAAGGGGGGGTACACATGGAGCGATGTTCACTTAATTTCTAAGCAATCTGATTAGATTGCTAAGAAATTAAAAACACCGCTCCGTGTGTAGGGGTGCCGGTGACAGCGATGAGCGGCCACGCGCGTCGCCGGTGCTAGATTGTCCTGCATGCAAAATGCCAAATTTAAGGGGCTGGTGCAAGGGGCATTACTGTGTGGGGTATACTTTGGTGCACGAGGCATTACTGTATAAAGTATAACAAGGGGCATTACTGTGTGGGGCATACTATGGTGCTAGGGGCATTAAAGTGTGGGGCATAATATGGTGCTAGTGGTATTACTGTTTGGGGCATACTACCGTTAAGGTAGTGTTTTCCATCAAGACCACGGCCCATTTTAGCAAGACCACACCCCTTTTCTGAGGCAACCACATTCCCCTCGCCCACTGCATTTTTTTTTTGTGTTCACACTGGAAGCCAAATTGGATAGAAACAGCCCTGCTCCCGGGGGTGCAATATCACCAGCCTAACATGTTTCAGATCTTCTGATCCTTTGTCATAGGCATGGGTACAGGTTCCCAGGTAATCCCTAATATACCCCCATTCATAAAGAATCACAAAGATCACCTGAAGGCACAGCATCCAGCTCTTCTGCATTTTTCCTTTACTGGAAGGGATGTTCTCTGGCTCCTGGAAGCAAGATGGCCACTGCACTCCCTGGTTATACATTCCAAATGTGTTCCACAATATTAGTGAAAGGGAAATAGTGGATCGGATATCCTTTAACACTTAATTTCTCATCCTGCAAGATTTTGATCGCAAATACAAAGTTCATTGGGGTTCATAAAGGTCCATAATGTCCATGAATATGAAAATGAAATAATAAAAACATACATTAAAATATGTAACATCAATTATATAAAAATATATACATACAGATATTTAAAAAGCAGAATAAGTCAATGAAAATATATTAAAATATAAGCAGTAGAAATTCATTAAGGGGATATATTTAGCCCGTTAGGGACTAGTGTTCTCAATTGTATACAGTAACCATCTCATTTCACAACTGGATAATTTTGTGTCTAAGGCTCAGACTTATCAAGCCTTGGAGAGTGATAAATTGCATAGTGATAAAGTAGCAAACAAGTTTTTACATTTCTGCTTGTTTTGCCGATATAAACTACAGATGGAGCCACGCTAATCGTGGCTGTGTGTGTGCCGGGGTGCACCTATCGCAGCACCTGGGCCGCACGCACATTCATGACATGCACGCGCCCCATTTGCTGTAATTGGAGCGTTTTGGTGCACTCCCATAGCAAGGCTTGGCGCTGCATCGCCTAGTCATGCCGGGAGTGCATGTTTGCGATGGAGTCGCTATAGATGAGTGTGGCTCCATCTGTAGGCCACACTTGCATTCCAAGGCATAAATCATATTTTTGGAATTGCAGGTGATGAATTCTTTGATAGGGTAAGTTTACCCATTCACCTTAAATTTTTTAATCTTACTAATACCTTTTGTTGTCCTGCATCTATGGAAGCCTTGTCCTGCATCTATGGAAGCCTTGTCCTGCATCTATGGAAGCCTTGGTTTCTTACACTTGTCCTCTTTTCTTCCTCAATGCTACAGTAATTATTACTAATTTATTTACAGGAAAGATCCTTCCTTAACCACTTGCCTGGCATGGGCGCATAAGATGGGACCATGCCTGCAAGTGCTCTATCTGACCTGGCTGCACAGGATGTGACCAGTCAAATAGACAGTGTTAACAGCGGCAGGGATGAAAAACTTCCCTCCGCTGCTGCTGTCAGAGGGACCGGAAGGTCCCTCTGCCTACCTGCACCCTATCCTACTGATTGCCATGCTGCCGATCACTGCTGATCGGTCAGCACGGCAGGATCCCCTCCCTCCAGCGGCTGCAGACAATGGCAGCCGCTGGAGAGTGTAAATGAACCCTCCCAAGCCACCCCCAGACCCCCCCCTGTATACCTGGAGGCTGTTCCGGCTTTCAAAATGAAAGCCGCGATGGTCGCGATGTTCCCGATCTTCCAATGGTCACGATGTTCCCGATCGATGTTGCGATGTTTGAAAAATTGTATTTAAAAAAATCGAAAAAAAATATATATATTTTTTTTTTACTGAAATCATTTGGGATAGGGTTAAATTCATGTTCTTCATCTAATTCACTCATAAAAAAATATTTTTCAGAGCGTTTTTTGCAAAATAAATTGTCAGTTAAGTGGTAAAAAGATAAAGAGAGGCGATCTGGTATTTTATCCTGAGTAATGGGATCCCTTTTTAAAATAATCAATTTTCTCTTAAAAATAGATTCTATCGTTTTAAAGTGTGACTTAAAATTACAGATAAAAGCTTATGCAAATCTATTAGTACTCATCTCTGGGACAGAGATGAGTACTACTAGTTTCTTAGTTAAAATTTTTAATTTGTCAATATCGTTAACCATCTCTTGTGCTGTTGCAATATCTTGTTGACTGTAATCTTTGTATAGAAAGGACTGTAATCTTTGTATAGAAAGTGCTCTGACTTCTCTTTAAGTTGAGAATTGCACACTTTTTTTTTTTAGTACAATTCCATTTCACTCCTAAAAATTGGCCAATGGGAATAAACTCAAGCCAATTTCTGTGACGTTGGCTACTTCTTTCTATGGGACTGTTCGAATCAGTTAGTTTCCTATGATTCTTAGGGCCATATGCAATTGCGGTCGAATTGCCGCAAATGTCGAAAAACGGGGAATTTTCGACACAAAAAAATGATTCGACTCTGCAATACAGTACTTTTCGAAAAAAAAAGGTCCGTTTCAAATTCGACTTGAGGTTACTCGCGGTTGAGGTTACTCGTGGTCAACCGCTGAGAACAAAGTTTACTTCCAAAGGGTGGATTGTTGAAGTCAAAAATATTACACAGAGAGAACATACAGACTCCACACATTATGAGTTGCTATACTTACGAATACACGCAGCGAGTACAGCAATATATGGTAACATATGCATTTACACAGACATGCCACAGAGATAGATTCGACATATTTCATACAGCACATAATTTGAACATATCAAGTGCCAGACATCATAAAGTTTCAAATTATATAGTGGAGTAACATCATGTATGTGTATCATTGGAACGAAGCAAGATGGACATGTCGTGTTTGGTATTAAAGCAACCAGATTAATGTGTATATCAATTTGATGCCTGTTATTAAGTTGTAGCTTATTGCAACAAGTAGTTATGATTGAATGTAGGAATATAAAGCCACAATTCTGATGAGAACAAAAGGATTCCATTCAAAGCATGTGACGGACAGGAAACTCAGGCCAGCCCTTTTGATGTCTTCAAGGCTTGCATATGAACTGACTAATGACTCATCATGAATGAGAAAGTTCCCTCCCCTAGACACAAGAGATCTGTGCATGCCCCCAAGAGACTCAGTGTATTGCTGATCAGACACACAGAAGTCTCTGTTTTCCCTGGGTCCTGAGTGAGATGGAGTGTTGGTAATATTTTGCTTCTGTTAGCTGGAGAGCTGGAGTTGAGACACAGCTGAAGATGGAGGAACTGGAGCGATTATAAAATGCATTGAGGGAGATGGTGATGTATTACTGGCCATGTCTGTAATTAATTAGTTTGTAATAACTGCTTACTGTGTAAATTGTAACCATGTAACTATATATATATATATATATATATATATATATATACTGTACATTGTGATATATTGAATACATATCCTTTTAATAACAAATATATACATCAATGAGCTTTGGAGCTCAGATAATGTGTGGGTGTATTGTTTTCTCTTATGGGAAGCAGTGTTTTGCAATGTATAGTGCACATTCATAGCACATGGTAATAAGATGCGCAGGCGTCCACAGTATATATTAGAGCCGGCATTTTAAATATTTGTTAGAAAGCAATTTGACTATCACAGATGGGGCTGCGTCTGCAAAATCACGTTCTTAATGATGCACTACACATTACAAACGCGGCTGTGATCGACCGGCTAACGATGGTCGCATCGCGAAATGCTGACGAATCACATCCACGTGTATTGTTGTGTTACCAGTAAGCCACTGATATGAAATTCAAGGGACAATGTGTTTCTCACAATATTTAAAATGCTAAAACGTATTTTTATTGTTGCAAAACAAAGTTCAAATAAGTCATATTGTGTTTGATTCAGATTGGATTGTTTATCTGTTAAGTAGAATTTAAAGTACATTTAAAAGTTGCTGCATAGCCATGATATAGCTGTGTTAGCATGCTGAGAAAATGTGTATATTTTTAAACTGAGGCCTAAAGTAATTATTGGTGCCTGTATGGAGTGTGATTTCTTTGTGACAAAGGAGCCACATGGCGTGTCCACCATCTTGTTTAAACCTCATGGATGTGGAAGGGGGGGGAGCAGTGGCCATTTTAGGAGGGTCACTTTCTAAATAGCTGATTTTCAGTCTGCTCTGAACAATCAGTTTCCTTTGTCACAAAGTTCCCACATACCTACAAATCCAGCACCATTTATGAGTTACCAATGAATTTATTTAACCCATGCCATAATAAATTACAAATAGTTTCAATTGGTCCTAGTGATAGTAAATGGTGAGATAAGTGAATGTTATTTTTTCTTCTTGTCTGTGTATAATAACCTTACATCAAGTGGGGGGTTGCATACAGATAGAAAAAGGAAAAAAAGAGTTTTGTTTTGTTTTTCTTTCTTTTCTTCCAAGACTTGTGGATGATAGGCATTGAAATGCAAATTAACCTGTGTAACTACTTTTTTTTGTAGTGAAAAGCAAATATTTTTGATATGCAAATTGGAGGCAGTGAAGAGTTGAGGTGTCTCATAGGAGGCCAGTAAATGGTATATATATATATATATATATATATATATATATATATATATATATATATATATATATATATAATATTATTATTATTATAATTATGTGCATATTTATATCAGTGTATGTTCTGCAAGATAGCTATCCAATCTGAATCATAGCATTTAAATTATAGGTTATTAGTCATTATAGATCTGTGTGAAATCGGATACATTTGTGTGCTATATAGATAAGTCTGAAATAAGTATATTAAGGCAGTAATTATAAAGACATGAAATGCAGTTCTGGCCTAGTCGTTAAAGGTTTATACAGAAAAACTGGGTGTTGTGTTTATGAGCGATAGTAGCTTTTATTGCTCATATTTATAGAGACTGTGTGGTTTGTTTTATTGTGGACACACTTTTGTACACGTGGTATGAACAAAGTACAGGGTCGCACATGTGGCGTAACAGGCACGCACGTTCGCGTGTTTACGCAAGGTTGCGTAGGATTGCAGGCGATAGTTGTTCAATTAAAGGCGGGATAGTATACATTTAATACAATAGCACATAACTATCTGATTTCAAAAGCAGATTAGTGTAAGACTTTTTTTAAACGGTACTGCCTTTGGGTTAAAACCATCAATCGAAGGGAGTGGTATTTTCTGTACAGAAAAACACTGTGTATATTTGTGTGAGCTGAAAGTCTGAGGGAGTGGATTGAACCCCGGGAATTCGGGATCCCATCGGTGACACCAAGTAAGTGGAGGCTTGGCGGCGTGAGGCGGCTGACTCACGTTAATACAGATAGTGAAATACGCAAATCGTGAGGAGATTTGCAGAGGAGCATAATAGGGAATTGTGCATTGTGTAGTAAAGAATTGTGGACTGAAGTGAAGGTTTTTTTGTTACGCTGCGGCTGAGGAGCGCAGCTTTTATATTCGACTCCAGTGGTCGTAGAGCGGATAGGTAACAAGTACCTATACACTGTGCAATTGGACCGCGCGTTTGTGGGTGCGATACGTGGCGCAACTTGATACCCTTGTGCAAACTTTTTGAGCAAAACCGCTGTATCATTAGCGCCGTGTAGAGCATACGCAAGTGTGATTTGTGTATAATTGTATAGGGAGTTTTTGCTGGTCTCTCTCAGAAAAATCTCCAACAGTAGATATTCACTGGAAAAGGTAAGTCACTCCTAAAACTTCCAGTGAATAAGAAGCCAGGTATGGTCCTCACTGGGTACGCGGTGGTTACTATTGGAGTGCGTCGAGGTACATCAGCGGAGAAGGAGTGGGTGAAAGCGCTCTGAGAACTTTCACCGTCTATTCGTGTCGTGCATTGGGGATTGTGTAAAAGGAAAAAGTCTGCGATGGGATCCAATTGCACAAGCGGTGGGCGTATGGCAGCCAGGGTTCAGGCTGAAGAGCCGTGGCCCAGGGGGTCAGCGAGGTTTATTATGTGTGGGAAATATGGTCCACACGCAGAGACTTTTTGTTCTGAATGGGTACGTATGACTGCTGATGATAGGGCATCATTTCCTGGGGTTGGTGAGTTTGATCCTAAGGTATTGCAAGTGGTATGTCTAACCAAAGTCATATAAGACAGTAGGAAGAAAAAGAGAAAGCAAGTACACCACCATATGTAGATGTGGAAGCAGTTACGGCCAGCATACAAACTATAGAAAATATGAAAAATATGAATGTAACCTATATATGTACTAATGAATGTCGAAGTTTTATTTAGGAGGATAAGGCGACCTGATTGGTTCAGCCAGTTCTCATGCACTCAGAGGAGTATCCAACTGGTAAAAGAAGAGCAGTAGCCTGTGGGGGAAGTGGCTGAGACCAGTGGAACTGGTAAGTATGGTGTCGTTTGTGTACATATATAGCAAAATCCAAAAATAAAATAAAAATCAAGAAAGTTACATCAGAAATGGAGAAAAACCTGTCCGCACATTAGTATTTGCCAGTAGGAAAGCGGACAAAGACAGGGTAACCCCCAGGTATTTCTTTTAGTTACCATATAAGAAGTATTCATTCCTAATAATGCCCCTAGTCAAGATGAGCTCGGAAATGTTTGTTGGACCATGTACAGACCCTTAATACGGGATGAGAAGGATTGAATGAATACTTCGCATGACCTAGAAGCTTGTTAAATTATTATTTTTTATTTATTTTTTGTCTTTTACAGTAATAGAAAATTCTCCGTCTGGATAAGATCAAAGGAAAACATTAATTCGGCAAATGGGAGGAATGAAAGAAGTGCAACATTACCCTTTGACAAAAACCTGCTGAAGTTACGATTGGGCCCCTACAATGCTAAACCCTTTCCTTTCCTTCTTTTTCCTAACAGAAATGGCCCCTGACTAATGTAACAGAGATTTTGTTAAATGTGAAATACATATATTGTACTCCCGCTAAGGAAGTACAAGGTATGTTAGATACCCTCAAAGACTAATGTTGCATTACACTGTTCTAGATTCATGTCCATCACAGGTAGAGGAAATTATCTCACAGATACCGGGTTCCCTATGAACTTAAGATGGACAGAACACTGGATTGATGGCGAATGTAGCACCAGTAGTAGTACAAATAAAAGGTGGCAGGATAGCTCAAAAAAAAATCCTCAGTACCCTCTGAAGCCAGAGGTGGAATTAGGAGTATACCCCGTCATAGAGCGGCTGCTACAGCAGGGCATCCTAGTCAGGACGTGTCCCATCTTCCCTGTGGAAAAAGAGTGGGGGGAGGGGTTACAGGCTAGTGCAGGATCTAAGGGGGTTAAACAATATAGTTGAGAGTCAATTCCCCGTAGTGGCCAATACAGTTGTCATTTTAATAAAATCCTCTCCACCTCTACAAACTTATCTGTCACTAACCTTTATTCTGTTTCTCTACAGTTTCCTCTTCATCTTTTGCGTTCACACAGGGTGGTACAATACATGGACCTGATTACAGTTCAAATTGGTCTAATTGTTCAAATTGCCTAATTGGTCCTTCAGAGTTCTGCCCGCACCCAGTATATCTCACCAGCACGATAACACCAGTATTACTGCAGTGTGCCTTGTCATGCACAAAGGGTGGAGGAAGGATGAGAATACTAGTGAAGGGAAATTTTGTATAGATAATGATATGCCAGTTGGTGAACGTAGACCTGATATTTTCTTCTTCTTTCTCTCCTCTAGAGATGTTTTTTTTTTCTTTTTTAGGTTATGCTCATGGTACTCTACATTGCAAACACACAACAGTTAAATTAAGATACAAATTTGTGTTCCCTACAGGAAAAGGAGGTCTGGAAGGCGAAGGGATATGGTCAGGAGTCCTCAGGACTTTGTACAGATGGACACTGTAAGTCAGTGGCCTCCAGAGCATATCTCCCAAGCCTAGCTGAGGCGGCACATGGTCTGACTCATCTAGGTAAAGAAGGTATGTGCAAGCTGGTAAGAGCTTACTGGAGTGCACCAGGGTTCTCTTCTCATGCAAGTAAGGCAATACCAACAGTGCCATCCCATATCCCTCCTGCAGACAGACCTTTTCAGGTAATACAAATCGACTTCGTACAGTTAATACCCTTTAGGAATTATTGTTATGTATTGGTGTGCACTGATGTTTTCTCAAACTGGGTAGAGGCATTTCCTGGCGCCACGGATGCTGCTGTGTTTACCACAAAGAAAAATTGTACAGAAATTTGTGTGTACACCTAGGAGTAGGAGCAAAGCTTGAAATTGGACTATTGTGATCATAGATACTGCCACTAGTTTTATGTAGCATCGGAACCACTCCCAGATCTTCACTTAACGAATCACCCTCTTCGAAATTTGTTTTTGGTTTTTGTGTTTTTTTTTAAAAAGACAACCTCATGTCATGATTGATCCGCACAATGATCAGAAATACACCAATGAGGTGACAGTACAGTACCTTATCGAGATGAGCCAGCATTTGAGAACTTGACAAAAGAACTTGAAACTGTAGATTCCTGGTATGCCAAATACTAACTGTCTTGATTGTGACCTAAGAGACTGTGTGATTGTTCTTATGCTCAGGTTGCCTAATAGACAGGTGGGAAGGACCGTACCAAGTTTTGTTGACAGCACTAACCCAGTGAAAGTGGCCGAGAGAGAGACTTGGGTCCACGATTCCCATTGCAGGAAAGTCGGTAGTCCGGAAGGAACTCGTAAATGGAGTGAGATCGCAAAAGTATCACCAGAGACTCTGTTCCGTGAAGACTGAGAGGCGGCACTGTTGAACACTACCTGAGCGTGCTGAAGGATTGCAGAAAGAGCAGTCGTTGTAATTGATTTGCTATGAACAAGAGTTGTTTTGTTCTATTTCTCTTTTCTCTCTTTCCTGCTGACAAACTTTTTTTTCAGGACATTCTATTTTTGCGAGGTTTTTCATGAGGAGTCGAGTGTGGGACTGGAACTGGTTCTGGAGGAAGGAGTGATTTCCTTATAGGAACCCAGGATTAGCTGATCAGTTTGTTAAAGCCAGAGAAAAATCAAAGGTCTAGGAGTTACGGAGTTTGGAGGTAACATGATAGGCTATTGTCTGAGGAATACTGTATTTTGTAGTTATTGTGACCCCATATTTGAAGATGAGAGCATCCAGAGATGTCAGTCTAGCAATAAGGTGACAGACATCCCTTGAGTGATTACCACTCTCTAGTGGGTAAGGTCTTAAACCAAACGGAATGTTGGATATGCTCACAGGTACCTCTAAGACGAAAAGATGCAGGATTAGTGCCATATTTTTTTTTTAGAGTTAGCTGAGGTACTTGAATTACACGGAAGGGGGAGGGGACTGGTGGACAGAGTATAATATAACTAGACCCCCTAGTCTTAGATCCACCAGTAACATAGATAAATCCTTGGTATGTTTAAATCTCACCAATTTCAGGAAATTGGGAGGTAATCAGGAACAATCAGACAATGGCTATTCACACATAGCAGATAAAAAGCTCATTAATATGTGTGGAAGAAAGGTTTATGAGTGGCTCTCCCCGAACTCCGAAGGTTTATGTTATTTAGGAAGGACACTACTTATAACCCTTGTTCAATGCTGAAACAGACCTAGCATACATTCCAGAAATGGAAACAATGTTCAAAAAATGATAAGAATATGTAAATCATGAAAATTTTATATGTCTCTTTCACGATTTGTTTGTGTTTTCTCCCTCTACCCAGCAGAACCTCAATCGAATCTGAACATCAGTGTACAAAGACGTAGGTACATGTATGGGTGAAATGTTCATTCAAATCAGACATTATAGGCCAAAGCACTGTCCCAGCATACTCTATAGGTTGAATGTTGTCCCACACCCAACCAGTGGTCCCATGACCGCCGAGTGCAAATAGAGGATGTCTCATCCTCCTCCCTGATCTTCCCCAAATATAGTCAAATGTCTGATTTGCGAAATGAATACATACGTGTGTCTAGACCACCGATTATTGTCTGAAATATTTTTTCTTATGTTAGTAATTTTTGGCAGTTATTGTTTACTGCCAAAGGGTGGATATTACACAGAGAGAACATACAGACTCCACACATAATGAGTCGCTATACTTACAAATACGCGCAGCGAGTACAGCAATATATGGTAACATATGCATTTACACAGACATGCCACAGAGATAGATTCGACATATTTCATACAGCACATAATTTGAACATATCAAGTGCCAGACATCATAAAGTTTCAAATTATATAGTGGAGTAACATCTAGTGATGAGCGCCTGAAATTTTTCGGGTTTTGTGTTTTGGTTATGGGTTCGGTTCCGCGGCCGTGTTTTGGGTTCGACCGCGTTTTGGCAAAACCTCACCGAATTTTTTTTGTCGGATTCGGGTGTGTTTTGGATTCGGGTGTTTTTTTTCAAAAAACCCTAAAAAACAGCTTAAATCATAGAATTTGGGGGTCATTTTGATCCCAAAGTATTATTAACCTCAAAAACCATAATTTCCACTCATTTTCAGTCTATTCTGAATACCTCACACCTCACAATATTATTTTTAGTCATAAAATTTGCACCGAGGTCGCTGGATGACTAAGCTAAGCGACCCTAGTGGCCGACACAAACACCTGGCCCATCTAGGAGTGGCACTGCAGTGTCACGCAGGATGTCCCTTCCAAAAAACCCTCCCCAAACAGCACATGATGCAAAGAAAAAAAGAGGCGCAATGAGGTAGCTGTGTGAGTAAGATTAGCGACCGTAGTGGCCGACACAAACACCGGGCCCATTTAGGAGTGGCACTGCAGTGTCACGCAGGATGTCCCTTCCAAAAAACCCTCCCCAAACAGCACATGACGCAAAGAAAAAAAGAGGCGCAATGAGGTAGCTGTGTGAGTAAGATAAGCGACCCTAGTGGCCGACACAAACACCGGGCCCATCTAGGAGTGGCACTGCAGTGTCACGTAGGATGTCCCTTCCAAAAAACCCTCCCCAAACAGCACATGACGCAAAGAAAAAAAGAGGCGCAATGAGGTAGCTGTGTGAGTAAGATTAGCGACCGTAGTGGCCGACACAAACACCGGGCCCATTTAGGAGTGGCACTGCAGTGTCACGCAGGATGTCCCTTCCAAAAAACCCTCCCTAAACAGCACATGACGCAAAGAAAAAAAGAGGCGCAATGAGGTAGCTGTGTGAGTAAGATTAGCGACCCTAGTGGCCGACACAAACACCGGGCCCATCTAGGAGTGGCACTGCAGTGTCACGTAGGATGTCCCTTCCAAAAAACCCTCCCCAAACAGCACATGACGCAAAGAAAACAAGAGGCGCAATGAGGTAGCTGTGTGAGTAAGATTAGCGACCGTAGTGGCCGACACAAACACCGGGCCCATTTAGGAGTGGCACTGCAGTGTCACGCAGGATGTCCCTTCCAAAAAACCCTCCCCAAACAGCACATGACGCAAAGAAAAAAAGAGGCGCAATGAGGTAGCTGTGTGAGTAAGATTAGCGACCCTAGTGGCCGACACAAACACCGGGCCCATCTAGGAGTGGCACTGCAGTGTCACGCAGGATGTCCCTTCCAAAAAACCCTCCCCAAACAGCACATGACGCAAAGAAAAAAAGAGGCGCAATGAGGTAGCTGTGTGAGTAAGATTAGCGACCGTAGTGGCCGACACAAACACCGGGCCCATTTAGGAGTGGCACTGCAGTGTCACGCAGGATGTCCCTTCCAAAAAACCCTCCCCAAACAGCACATGACGCAAAGAAAAAAAGAGGCGCAATGAGGTAGCTGACTGTGTGAGTAAGATAAGCGACCCTAGTGGCCGACACAAACACCGGGCCCATTTAGGAGTGGCACTGCAGTGTCACGCAGGATGTCCCTTCCAAAAAACCCTCCCCAAACAGCACATGACGCAAAGAAAAAGAAAAGAAAAAAGAGGTGCAAGATGGAATTGTCCTTGGGCCCTCCCACCCACCCTTATGTTGTATAAACAAAACAGGACATGCACACTTTAACCAACCCATCATTTCAGTGACAGGGTCTGCCACACGACTGTGACTGATATGACGGGTTGGTTTGGACCCCCCCCAAAAAAGAAGCAATTAATCTCTCCTTGCACAAACTGGCTCTACAGAGGCAAGATGTCCACCTCATCATCATCCTCCGATATATCACCGTGTACATCCCCCTCCTCACAGATTATCAATTCGTCCCCACTGGAATCCACCATCTCAGCTCCCTGTGTACTTTGTGGAGGCAATTGCTGCTGGTCAATGTCTCCGCGGAGGAATTGATTATAATTCATTTTAATGAACATCATCTTCTCCACATTTTCTGGATGTAACCTCGTACGCCGATTGCTGACAAGGTGAGCAGCGGCACTAAACACTCTTTCGGAGTACACACTTGTGGGAGGGAAACTTAGGTAGAATAAAGCCAGTTTGTGCAAGGGCCTCCAAATTGCCTCTTTTTCCTGCCAGTATAAGTATGGACTGTGTGACGTGCCTACTTGGATGCGGTCACTCATATAATCCTCCACCATTCTTTCAATGGGGAGAGAATCATATGCAGTGACAGTAGACGACATGTCCGTAATCGTTGTCAGGTCCTTCAGTCCGGACCAGATGTCAGCATCAGCAGTCGCTCCAGACTGCCCTGCATCACCGCCAGCGGGTGGGCTCGGAATTCTGAGCCTTTTCCTCGCACCCCCAGTTGCGGGAGAATGTGAAGGAGGAGATGTTGGCAGGTCGCGTTCCGCTTGACTTGACAATTTTCTCACCAGCAGGTCTTTCAACCCCAGCAGACTTGTGTCTGCCGGAAAGAGAGATCCAAGGTAGGCTTTAAATCTAGGATCGAGCACGGTGGCCAAAATGTAGTGCTCTGATTTTAACAGATTGACCACCCGTGAATCCTTGTTAAGCGAATTAAGGGCTCCATCCACAAGTCCCACATGCTTAGCGGAATCGCTCCGTGTTAGCTCCTCCTTCAATGTCTCCAGCTTCTTCTGCAAAAGCCTGATGAGGGGAATGACCTGACTCAGGCTGGCAGTGTCTGAACTGACTTCACGTGTGGCAAGTTCAAAGGGCAGCAGAACCTTGCACAACGTTGAAATCATTCTCCACTGCGCTTGAGACAGGTGCATTCCACCTCCTATATCGTGCTCAATTGTATAGGCTTGAATGGCCTTTTGCTGCTCCTCCAACCTCTGAAGCATATAGAGGGTTGAATTCCACCTCGCTACCACTTCTTGCTTCAGATGATGGCAGGGCAGGTTCAGTAGTTTTTGGTGGTGCTCCAGTCTTCTGTACGTGGTGCCTGTACGCCGAAAGTGTCCCGCAATTCTTCTGGCCACCGACAGCATCTCTTGCACGCCCCTGTCGTTTTTTAAATAATTCTGCACCACCAAATTCAAGGTATGTGCAAAACATGGGACGTGCTGGAATTTGCCCATATTTAATGCACACACAATATTGCTGGCGTTGTCCGATGCCACAAATCCACAGGAGAGTCCAATTGGGGTAAGCCATTCCGCGATGATCTTCCTCAGTTGCCGTAAGAGGTTTTCAGCTGTGTGCGTATTCTGGAAAGCGGTGATACAAAGCGTAGCCTGCCTAGGAAAGAGTTGGCGTTTGCGAGATGCTGCTACTGGTGCCGCCGCTGCTGTTCTTGCGGCGGGAGTCCATACATCTACCCAGTGGGCTGTCACAGTCATATAGTCCTGACCCTGCCCTGCTCCACTTGTCCACATGTCCGTGGTTAAGTGGACATTGGGTACAGCTGCATTTTTTAGGACACTGGTGACTCTTTTTCTGAGGTCTGTGTACATTTTCGGTATCGCCTGCCTAGAGAAATGGAACCTAGATGGTATTTGGTACCGGGGACACAGTACCTCCAACAAGTCTCTAGTTGGCTCTGCAGTAATGATGGATACCGGAACCACGTTTCTCACCACCCAGGATGCCAAGGCCTCAGTTATCCGCTTTGCAGTAGGATGACTGCTGTGATATTTCATCTTCCTCGCAAAGGACTGTTGGACAGTCAATTGCTTGGTGGAAGTAGTAAAAGTGGTCTTACGACTTCCCCTCTGGGATGACCATCGACTCCCAGCAGCAACAACAGCAGCGCCAGCAGCAGTAGGCGTTACACGCAAGGATGCATCGGAGGAATCCCAGGCAGGAGAGGAATCATCAGAATTGCCAGTGACATGGCCTGCAGGACTATTGGCATTCCTGGGGAAGGAGGAAATTGACACTGAGGGAGTTGGTGGGGTGGTTTGCGTGAGCTTGGTTACAAGAGGAAGGGATTTACTGGTCAGTGGACTGCTTCCGCTGTCACCCAAAGTTTTTGAACTTGTCACTGACTTATTATGAATGCGCTGCAGGTGACGTATAAGGGAGGATGTTCCGAGGTGGTTAACGTCCTTACCCCTACTTATTACAGCTTGACAAAGGGAACACACGGCTTGACACCTGTTGTCCGCATTTCTGTTGAAATAGTTCCACACCGAAGAGCTGATTTTTTTGGTATTTTCACCAGGCATGTCAACGGCCATATTCCTCCCACGGACAACAGGTGTCTCCCCGGGTGCCTGACTTAAACAAACCACCTCACCATCAGAATCCTCCTGGTCAATTTCCTCCCCAGCGCCAGCAACACCCATATCCTCCTCATCCTGGTGTACTTCAACACTGACATCTTCAATCTGACTATCAGGAACTGGACTGCGGGTGCTCCTTCCAGCACTTGCAGGGGGCGTGCAAATGGTGGAAGGCGCATGCTCTTCACGTCCAGTGTTGGGAAGGTCAGGCATCGCAACCGACACAATTGGACTCTCCTTGTGGATTTGGGATTTCGAAGAACGCACAGTTCTTTGCGGTGCTACTGCTTTTGCCAGCTTGAGTCTTTTCATTTTTCTAGCGAGAGGCTGAGTGCCTCCATCCTCATGTGAAGCTGAACCACTAGCCATGAACATAGGCCAGGGCCTCAGCCGTTCCTTGCCACTCCGTGTGGTAAATGGCATATTGGCAAGTTTACGCTTCTCCTCCGACAATTTTATTTTAGGTTTTGGAGTCCTTTTTTTACTGATATTTGGTGTTTTGGATTTGACATGCTCTGTACTATGACATTGGGCATCGGCCTTGGCAGACGACGTTGCTGGCATTTCATCGTCTCGGCCATGACTAGTGGCAGCAGCTTCAGCACGAGGTGGAAGTGGATCTTGATCTTTCCCTAATTTTGGAACCTCAACATTTTTGTTCTTCATATTTTAATAGGCACAACTAAAAGGCACCTCAGGTAAACAATGGAGATGGATGGATACTAGTATACAATTATGGACGGACTGCCGAGTGCCGACACAGAGGTAGCTACAGCCGTGGACTACCGTACTGTACTGTGTCTGCTGCTAATATAGACTGGTTGATAAAGAGATGTAGTAGTATGTATGTATAAAGAAGAAAGAAAAAAAAACCACGGGTAGGTGGTATACAATTATGGATGGACTGCCGAGTGCCGACACAGAGGTAGCTACAGCCGTGAACTACCGTACTGTACTGTGTCTGCTGCTAATATAGACTGGTTGATAAAGAGATGTAGTAGTATGTATGTATAAAGAAGAAAGAAAAAAAAACCACGGGTAGGTGGTATACAATTATGGACGGACTGCCGAGTGCCGACACAGAGGTAGCTACAGCCGTGGACTACCGTACTGTACTGTGTCTGCTGCTAATATAGACTGGTTGATAAAGAGATGTAGTAGTATGTATGTATAAAGAAGAAAGAAAAAAAAACCACGGGTAGGTGGTATACAATTATGGACGGACTGCCGAGTGCCGACACAGAGGTAGCTACAGCCGTGAACTACCATACTGTACTGTGTCTGCTGCTAATATAGACTGGTTGATAAAGAGAAGTAGTAGTATGTATGTATAAAGAAGAAAAAAAAAAAACCACGGGTAGGTGGTATACAATTATGGACGGACTGCCGAGTGCCGACACAGAGGTAGCTACAGCCGTGGACTACCGTACTGTACTGTGTCTGCTGCTAATATAGACTGGTTGATAAAGAGATGTAGTAGTATGTATGTATAAAGAAGAAAGAAAAAAAAACCACGGGTAGGTGGTATACAATTATGGACGGACTGCCGAGTGCCGACACAGAGGTAGCTACAGCCGTGAACTACCGTACTGTACTGTGTCTGCTGCTAATATAGACTGGTTGATAAAGAGATGTAGTAGTATGTATGTATAAAGAAGAAAGAAAAAAAAACCACGGGTAGGTGGTATACAATTATGGACGGACTGCCGAGTGCCGACACAGAGGTAGCTACAGCCGTGGACTACCGTACTGTACTGTTTCTGCTGCTAATATAGACTGGTTGATAAAGAGATGTAGTAGTATGTATGTATAAAGAAGAAAGAAAAAAAAACCTCGGGTAGGTGGTATACAATTATGGACGGACTGCCGAGTGCCGACACAGAGGTAGCTACAGCCGTGAACTACCGTACTGTACTGTGTCTGCTGCTAATATAGACTGGTTGATAAAGAGATGTAGTAGTATGTATGTATAAAGAAGAAAGAAAAAAAAACCACGGGTAGGTGGTATACAATTATGGATGGACTGCCGAGTGCCGACACAGAGGTAGCTACAGCCGTGAACTACCGTACTGTGTCTGCTGCGACTGGATGATAAATAATGATATAAAAAATATATATATATCACTACTGCAGCCGGACAGGTATATATTATATAATGACGGACCTGCTGGACACTGTCTGTCAGCAGAATGAGTTTTTTATAGAAGAAAAAAAAAAACACCACACAAGTGAAGTCACACGACGAGTGTTTAACTTTTTCAGGCAATCACAATATAGTATACTACTAACTATACTGGTGGTCAGTGTGGTCAGGTCACTGGTCAGTCACACTGGCAGTGGCACTCCTGCAGCAAAAGTGTGCACTGTTTAATTTTAATATAATATGTACTCCTGGCTCCTGCTATAACCTATAACTGGCACTGCAGTGCTCCCCAGTCTCCCCCACAATTATAAGCTGTGTGAGATGAGCACAGTCAGATATATATACATAGATGATGCAGCACACTGGGCTGAGCAGTGCACACAGATATGGTATGTGACTGAGTCACTGTGTGTATCGTTTTTTTCAGGCAGAGAACGGATATATTAAATAAAACAAAACTGCACTGTCTGGTGGTCACTGTGGTCAGTCACTAGTAAACTCTGCACTCTCTACACTTCTACAGTACTCCTAAGCTCCAGTAAATCAGGTCAATCTCTCTCTCTCTCTCTCTTCTAATCTAAATGGAGAGGACGCCAGCCACGTCCTCTCCCTATCAATCTCAATGCACGTGTGAAAATGGCGGCGACGCGCGGCTCCTTATATAGAATCCGAGTCTCGCGAGAATCCGACAGCGTCATGATGACGTTCGGGCGCGCTCGGGTTAACCGAGCAAGGCGGGAGGATCCGAGTCTGCTCGGACCCGTGAAAAAAACCATGAAGTTCGGGCGGGTTCGGATTCAGAGAAACCGAACCCGCTCATCTCTAGTAACATCATGTATGTGTATCATTGGAACGAAGCAAGATGGACATGTCGTGTTTGGTATTAAAGCAACCAGATTAATGTGTATATCAATTTGATGCCTGTTATTAAGTTGTAGCTCATTGCAACAAGTAGTTATGATTGAATGTAGGAATATAAAGCCACAATTCTGATGAGAACAAAAGGATTCCATTCAAAGCATGTGACGGACAGGAAACTCAGGCCAGCCCTTTTGATGTCTTCAAGGCTTGCATATGAACTGACTAATGACTCATCATAAATGAGAAAGTTCCCTCCCCTAGACACAAGAGATCTGTGCACGCCCCAAGAGACTCAGTGTATTGCTGATCAGACACACAGAAGTCTCTGTTTTCCCCGGGGTCCTGAGCGAGATGGAGTGTTGGTAATATTTTGCTTCTGTTAGGTGGAGTTGAGACACAGCTGAAGAAGGAGGAACTGGAGCGATTATAAAATGCATTGAGGGAGATGGTGATGTATTACTGGCCGTGTCTGTAATGAATTAGTTTGTAATAACTGCTTACTGTGTAAATTGTAACCATGTAACTATATATATATATATATATATATATATACTGTACATTGTGATATATTGAATACATATCCTTTTAATAACAAATGTATGCATCAATGAGCTTTGGAACTCAGATAATGTGTGGGTGTATTGTTTTCTCTTATGGGATGCAGTGTTTTGCAATGTATAGTGCACATTCATAGCACATGGTAATAAGATGCGCAGGCGTCCATGGTATATATTAGAGCGGGCATTTTAAATATTTGTTAGAAAGCAATTTGACTATCACAATAGTCCTGATTTTAATATAAATGCTAAAAACTAAAAAATCTATTTCTATTCTACTAATGAGAAGGAAAGATTAATATTCAGATCAATCTCATTAAAGTTCTTACAGTAGGTATGCAAAAAAAATTCTGTACCCCACCCTACAAATAATACATCAATAAAATGCTGCCAGGATACCAGGCATGCCCCCAGGTCATCATTTTGCCACACATTATGGTCCTCCCAAAAGGCCATAAAATAGTCAGCATAGCTGGTAGCAAACCTGGTATCCATTGAAGTGCCAACCTGCTGGAGATAATTTGCCACATTGAAATAAAAATAATTATTCATAAGTTAATTGAAATAAAAATAATTATTCATAAGTATTAATGAATTTAATACTTTCAAGGATCAATTACTTTATATGTTCTGATAAATCTGATTTTTGTTAAAAATATGAAACTGCTGTTAAACCTTTATCAGATTTTATAACAGTGTATAAATTAGAGACATCGGCAGTTGCCAAGATACAGTACAGTCAGTATCCCATCTCATTTCCTCAACTTTCGTCAGTACATCTCTGATATATGCCTTAGTCTTTGTAACTATTGGTTGTAAAATAAAGTTCCAGATTTTATTGGCCTACCCAGGTAAGATGCAAATTGTGGGTGCTGATGGTAGTTTTATATAATAATCTTCAGATTTACTAATGACTTCCTTCTGTAGCACTTTATTTCTTTATTCCCACAACTCTATAGTTATTTTTGTTGTTGGATCGCCCTTTAGATGTAATCAAAGGGATCCATTTGACTTGGAGCAAATATTAAACCTTTTTTCAGGACTTTCACCTCTTCTACAGTGAGAGGTATTTTACTTAAATTTTTGTCTCATATTTATCCTTTATTTCTAAAAGAACTGCATTCTCTTTATTCAGGTTCTCTTTGTGGATATGGGTTTACCAACTCTTTCACCTTATTTGTTCCTTTTATTTTCCTTGTTACGACTTTTAATTAAAATCTCTGGGTTCTCTGGTCTCAGTCTAAAAAAAGGTGGGATTTGGACCTTCCTGTTCCTCCAAAATGTGAAAACTATTCGTAATAAGGGTCCTGTTAACTTCCCTTCATGGTCTCATATTATTAATAGAGCTTTTAAATTTCTGTCTTTCTGAGTAAGGACTACCGTGTTAAGGATATCTATAGTGGTTTCCTCTTGTTATTCTCATATCTGCGATTCCTATTTTTATTGGTGTCGGTATTCCTCCTAAGTTCACATTTGTCATGAAGTCTCCTATAGGATTTATAACTTCCTTTATTCTTTCTCCATTTTGGGGTATAAAAGTTGTCTTCACTGGAAATTATCTGATGTTCTGATAAAGAAATTGATACTTTCTTTATCTTGATTATTTCACCTTTAAACTCCTTTATAACCCTAAGATTTTTTTTAATTTTTTTTTGTCCCATAATTATCTGGTCTCTTTATTAATTTTCCTCTATCTCTGTTTCTGCTGCCTTAAATCTTCTTGATCCTCAAAAGATTGTACCATTGTTAATAGGAAGTGTATTTCATCATTCAAAGTACTACTGCTTTCTTTTAATATTAAGTTTATAAGTTGGAATGAGCAATTATTTAAAATTGTCTCCCACTGCATCTGAAGTTGTCATTGGATGAACTGAGTGGTTTGATAATTTTTAAACCTTTTGGGATAAATTGATCTACTTGATATCTTTCAAGGGTAATAACCTCCCCCCAAATATGATTCTTTTTTAAAGTACAATTTTCAAATTTTTGTAAAACAGTAATGAGGTCCTCATCACTGACAGTTTCATTATGTTATTAGCTCCCAGCCTTAAACTATTGTGTTTTTAAAAGACTATTGCATATATATTAGGATCATGAAGGGGCTCTGGGTTGAGATATTAAAGTATTGTTTGGAATAGAGACAAGCAATAGACAACTATAATGATGCCCTTTGCAGATAAACTTAATGACATGTCTAATGATTATTAACAAGAATATTTTGTTACTGTATATTCATTCAGACAATTACACACTGAAAATAAGGAATAGGTAAATCCATATACATTTGGCTCAAAATATTAAAAATGCAAGACATTGCTTTCGAGTTCTACACTAGGTCTAAAAGATTCATATCTTTATATGCACATAGAATCCATTGGTCAATTTCACAATTCACATTATATTATGCTATTTGCAGTACTATTTAAAAAAAATAGGTTGAGGAACTACGGGTCTTGGGGTGGAGCTATTAAACAAGTTATAGATAGACAGATGATGTATAGATTTTAGAAAAGAAGGCCCTCAAAATTGACTAAAATAAACTTATCATAATGAAAATACATTTTGGCCCAGGACAGGTTCAGGAACCCAGTTTCTGATGATGTCATATTTAATGAGAGGTTCAGAAACTCAGTTCCTGTTGAAAAATAGCACTGGCTATTTGTATTTACATAGTGGCATATTTGCTGAGCTTAGACCATTGCACTGTACTTACCTACAGGAACTAAAAAATGTTCCATAGATTAGGATATGCAAACCAGGAAAGCCATATAAAATGACTTTTGTTCAACTGCTAAATTTAACAGTTTGTTTAAAAGCCAGTACAATAAGGGATTCTTCACAATAAGATTTATTATCCACTGTTCCCACATTTGTGACATTTTGTAAATGAAAAGGTGATTTAGGGACTTCTTCATCCATGTTTAAGTACATGCTGGAGGCAACCACATGAGGAATGCTTAAAAAATCTTTACCAGTGAGGAGGGCACAATATAACAAACAGGGGGGCAGATGTATTAAGCCTGGAGAATTGATAAAGCAGTGATAAGTGCAAGGTGATAACGCACCAGCCAATCAGCTCCTAACTGTAAATTTACATATTGGAGCTGATTAGCTGGTGTGTTATCACCTTGCACGTATCACTGCTTTATAACTTCTTTATCCCTTCTCCAGGTAAATATATCTGCCCCATGATTTGGCTGCACTCATTCAAGTAACCAAAAACGTATGTAGTCTAGTAGATAATTCTAGTAGTAGTAATACAATAAATAATAATGTTCAATAATTAAATAAAATATCACTAATAATTAGAGATGAACGGGTTCGGTTCCTCAAGATCCGAACCCCCCCCCCCGAACTTCACCCATTTTACATGGTTCAGAGGCAGCCTCGGATCTTCCCGTCTTGCTCGGTTAACCAGTACACGCCCGAACGTCATCATCCCGCTGTCGGATACTCGCGAGATACGGATTCTATATAATGAGCCGCGCGTCGCCGCCATTTTCACTCGTGCTTTGGAGATTGAACGGAGAGGACGTGGCTGCATTCTCTCCCTGAAAAGCTCCGTAATCTGTGTTCAGTGTGCTGCAAATATCTGTGCTCAGTGTGCTGCAAATATCTGTGCTGAAAATGTCTACGTTCTCTGCCTGAAAACGCTCCATATCTGTGCTCAGTGTGCTTCAAATATCTGATCATTTTGCTACACTGTGAGGACTGGGGACCACCAGTATATAATAATAATTATAGTAGTACAGTACAGTAGGCCATTGCTGTATCTTGCAGCTCTGTGTCACTGCACATATCCATTCCATATCTGTGCAGCATTTTTGTGAGCAGTATATATAGTATTACAGTGCAGCATTTTGGTGACCCAAAAGTATATAGTTGTGTACAGTAGGCCATTGCTGTATCTTGCAGCTCTGTGTCACTGCACATATCCATTCCATATCTGTGTGGCATTTTTGTGAGCAGTATATATAGTATTACAGTGCAGCATTTTGGTGACCAACAGTATACATATATAGTACAATACAGTAGAGATGAGCGGGTTCGGTTTCTCTGAAACCGAACCCGCACGAACTTCATGTTTTTTTCACGGGTCCGAGCAGACTCGGATCCTCCCGCCTTGCTCGGTTAACCCGAGCGCGCCCGAACGTCATCATGACGCTGTCGGATTCTCGCGAGACTCGGATTCTATATAAGGAGCCGCGCGTCGCCGCCATTTTCACACGTGCATTGAGATTGATAGGGAGAGGACGTGGCTGGCGTCCTCTCCATTAGAAATTAGATTAGAAGAGAGAGAGAGATTGTGCAGAGTCAGACAGAGTTTACCACAGTGACCAGTGCAGTTGTTGTTAGTTAACTTTTATTTATTTTAATATAATATATCCGTTCTCTGCTATATCCGTTCTCTGCCTGAAAAAAAACGATACACAGCAGCAGCCAGTCACACAGTGTGACTCAGTCTGTGTGCACTCAGCTCAGCCCAGTGTGCTGCACATCAATGTATAAAAGGCAAAGCTTATAATAATTGTGGGGGAGACTGGGGAGCACTGCAGGTTGTTATAGCAGGAGCCCCCAGGAGTACATAATATTATATTAATTTAAAATTAAACAGTGCACACTTTTGCTGCAGGAGTGCCACTGCCAGTGTGACTAGTGGTGACCAGTGCCTGACCACCAGTATAGTAGTATATTGTTGTATGTATGTATTGTATACTATCTCTTTATCAACCAGTCTATATTAGCAGCAGACACAGTACAGTGCGGTAGTTCACGGCTGTGGCTACCTCTGTGTCGGCAGTCGGAACTCGGCAGGCAGTCCGTCCATCCATAATTGTATTACAATATATACCACCTAACCGTGGTATTTTTTTTTCTTTCTTTATACCGTCGTCATAGTGTCATACTAGTTGTTACGAGTATACTACTATCTCTTTATCAACCAGTGTACAGTGCGGTAGTTCACGGCTGTGGCTACCTCTGTGTCGGCAGTCGGCAGGCAGTCCGTCCATCCATAATTGTATTATTATTATAATATATACCACCTAACCGTGGTTTTTTTTTCATTCTTTATACCGTCATAGTGTCATACTAGTTGTTACGAGTATACTACTATCTCTTTATCAACCAGTGTACAGTGCGGTAGTTCACGGCTGTGGCTACCTCTGTGTCGGCAGTCGGCAGGCAGTCCGTCCATCCATAATTGTATTATTATTATAATATATACCACCTAACCGTGGTTTTTTTTTCATTCTTTATACCGTCGTCATAGTGTCATACTAGTTGTTACGAGTATACTACTATCTCTTTATCAACCAGTGTACAGTGCGGTAGTTCACGGCTGTGGCTACCTCTGTGTCGGCAGTCGGCAGGCAGTCCGTCCATCCATAATTGTATTATTATTATAATATATACCACCTAACCGTGGTTTTTTTTTCATTCTTTATACCGTCGTCATAGTGTCATACTAGTTGTTACGAGTATACTACTATCTCTTTATCAACCAGTGTACAGTGCGGTAGTTCACGGCTGTGGCTACCTCTGTGTCGGCAGTCGGCAGGCAGTCCGTCCATCCATAATTGTATTATTATTATTATAATATATACCACCTAACCGTGGTTTTTTTTTCATTCTTTATACCGTCGTCATAGTGTCATACTAGTTGTTACGAGTATACTACTATCTCTTTATCAACCAGTGTACAGTGCGGTAGTTCACGGCTGTGGCTACCTCTGTGTCGGCAGTCGGCAGGCAGTCCGTCCATCCATAATTGTATTATTATTATAATATATACCACCTAACTGTGGTATTTTTTTTTCTTTCTTTATACCGTCGTCATAGTGTCATACTAGTTGTTACGAGTATACTACTATCTCTTTATCAACCAGTGTACAGTGCGGTAGTTCACGGCTGTGGCTACCTCTGTGTCGGCAGTCGGCAGGCAGTCCGTCCATCCATAATTGTATTATTATTATAATATATACCACCTAACCGTGGTTTTTTTTTCATTCTTTATACCGTCGTCATAGTGTCATACTAGTTGTTACGAGTATACTACTATCTCTTTATCAACCAGTGTACAGTGCGGTAGTTCACGGCTGTGGCTACCTCTGTGTCGGCAGTCGGCAGGCAGTCCGTCCATCCATAATTGTATTATTATTATAATATATACCACCTAACCGTGGTTTTTTTTTCATTCTTTATACCGTCGTCATAGTGTCATACTAGTTGTTACGAGTATACTACTATCTCTTTATCAACCAGTGTACAGTGCGGTAGTTCACGGCTGTGGCTACCTCTGTGTCGGCAGTCGGCAGGCAGTCCGTCCATCCATAATTGTATTATTATTATAATATATACCACCTAACCGTGGTTTTTTTTTCATTCTTTATACCGTCGTCATAGTGTCATACTAGTTGTTACGAGTATACTACTATCTCTTTATCAACCAGTGTACAGTGCGGTAGTTCACGGCTGTGGCTACCTCTGTGTCGGCAGTCGGCAGGCAGTCCGTCCATCCATAATTGTATTATTATTATAATATATACCACCTAACTGTGGTATTTTTTTTTCTTTCTTTATACCGTCGTCATAGTGTCATACTAGTTGTTACGAGTATACTACTATCTCTTTATCAACCAGTGTACAGTGCGGTAGTTCACGGCTGTGGCTACCTCTGTGTCGGCAGTCGGCAGGCAGTCCGTCCATCCATAATTGTATTATTATTATAATATATACCACCTAACCGTGGTTTTTTTTTCATTCTTTATACCGTCGTCATAGTGTCATACTAGTTGTTACGAGTATACTACTATCTCTTTATCAACCATTGTACAGTGCGGTAGTTCACGGCTGTGGCTACCTCTGTGTCGGCAGTCGGAACTCGGCAGGCAGTCCGTCCATCCATAATTGTATTACAATATATACCACCTAACCGTGGTATTTTTTTTTCTTTCTTTATACCGTCGTCATAGTGTCATACTAGTTGTTACGAGTATACTACTATCTCTTTATCAACCAGTGTACAGTGCGGTAGTTCACGGCTGTGGCTACCTCTGTGTCGGCAGTCGGCAGGCAGTCCGTCCATCCATAATTGTATTATTATTATAATATATACCACCTAACCGTGGTTTTTTTATACCACCTAACCGTGGCAGTCCGTCCATAATTGTATACTAGTATCCAATCCATCCATCTCCATTGTTTACCTGAGGTGCCTTTTAGTTCTGCCTATAAAATATGGAGAACAAAAAAGTTGAGGTTCCAAAATTAGGGAAAGATCAAGATCCACTTCCACCTCGTGCTGAAGCTGCTGCCACTAGTCATGGCCGAGACGATGAAATGCCAGCAACGTCGTCTGCCAAGGCCGATGCCCAATGTCATAGTACAGAGCATGTCAAATCCAAAACACCAAATATCAGAAAAAAAAGGACTCCAAAACCTAAAATAAAATTGTCGGAGGAGAAGCGTAAACTTGCCAATATGCCATTTACCACACGGAGTGGCAAGGAACGGCTGAGGCCCTGGCCTATGTTCATGGCTAGTGGTTCAGCTTCACATGAGGATGGAAGCACTCAGCCTCTCGCTAGAAAACTGAAAAGACTCAAGCTGGCAAAAGCACCGCAAAGAACTGTGCGTTCTTTGAAATCCCAAATCCACAAGGAGAGTCCAATTGTGTCGTTTGCGATGCCTGACCTTCCCAACACTGGACGTGAAGAGCATGCGCCTTCCACTATTTGCATGCCCCCTGCAAGTGCTGGAAGGAGCACCCGCAGTCCAGTTCCTGATAGTCAGATTGAAGATGTCAGTGTTGAAGTACACCAGGATGAGGAGGATATGGGTGTTGCTGGCGCTGGGGAGGAAATTGACCAGGAGGATTCTGATGGTGAGGTGGTTTGTTTAAGTCAGGCACCCGGGGAGACACCTGTTGTCCGTGGGAGGAATATGGCCGTTGACATGCCAGGTGAAAATACCAAAAAAATCAGCTCTTCGGTGTGGAGGTATTTTACCAGAAATGCGGACAACAGGTGTCAAGCCGTGTGTTCCCTTTGTCAAGCTGTAATAAGTAGGGGTAAGGACGTTAACCACCTCGGAACATCCTCCCTTATACGTCACCTGCAGCGCATTCATAATAAGTCAGTGACAAGTTCAAAAACTTTGGGTGACAGCGGAAGCAGTCCACTGACCAGTAAATCCCTTCCTCTTGTAACCAAGCTCACGCAAACCACCCCACCAACTCCCTCAGTGTCAATTTCCTCCTTCCCCAGGAATGCCAATAGTCCTGCAGGCCATGTCACTGGCAAGTCTGACGAGTCCTCTCCTGCCTGGGATTCCTCCGATGCATCCTTGCGTGTAACGCCTACTGCTGCTGGCGCTGCTGTTGTTGCCGCTGGGAGTCGATGGTCATCCCAGAGGGGAAGTCGTAAGCCCACTTGTACTACTTCCAGTAAGCAATTGACTGTTCAACAGTCCTTTGCGAGGAAGATGAAATATCACAGCAGTCATCCTACTGCAAAGCGGATAACTGAGTCCTTGACAACTATGTTGGTGTTAGACGTGCGTCCGGTATCCGCCGTTAGTTCACAGGGAACTAGACAATTTATTGAGGCAGTGTGCCCCCGTTACCAAATGCCATCTAGGTTCCACTTCTCTAGGCAGGCGATACCGAGAATGTACATGGACGTCAGAAAAAGACTCACCAGTGTCCTAAAAAATGCAGTTGTACCCAATGTCCACTTAACCACGGACATGTGGACAAGTGGAGCAGGGCAGGGTCAGGACTATATGACTGTGACAGCCCACTGGGTAGATGTATGGACTCCCGCCGCAAGAACAGCAGCGGCGGCACCAGTAGCAGCATCTCGCAAACGCCAACTCTTTCCTAGGCAGGCTACGCTTTGTATCACCGCTTTCCAGAATACGCACACAGCTGAAAACCTCTTACGGCAACTGAGGAAGATCATCGCGGAATGGCTTACCCCAATTGGACTCTCCTGTGGATTTGTGGCATCGGACAACGCCAGCAATATTGTGTGTGCATTAAATATGGGCAAATTCCAGCACGTCCCATGTTTTGCACATACCTTGAATTTGGTGGTGCAGAATTTTTTAAAAAACGACAGGGGCGTGCAAGAGATGCTGTCGGTGGCCAGAAAAATTGCGGGACACTTTCGGCGTACAGGCACCACGTACAGAAGACTGGAGCACCACCAAAAACTACTGAACCTGCCCTGCCATCATCTGAAGCAAGAAGTGGTAACGAGGTGGAATTCAACCCTCTATATGCTTCAGAGGTTGGAGGAGCAGCAAAAGGCCATTCAAGCCTATACAATTGAGCACGATATAGGAGATGGAATGCACCTGTCTCAAGTGCAGTGGAGAATGATTTCAACGTTGTGCAAGGTTCTGATGCCCTTTGAACTTGCCACACGTGAAGTCAGTTCAGACACTGCCAGCCTGAGTCAGGTCATTCCCCTCATCAGGCTTTTGCAGAAGAAGCTGGAGGCATTGAAGAAGGAGCTAACACGGAGCGATTCCGCTAGGCATGTGGGACTTGTGGATGCAGCCCTTAATTCGCTTAACAAGGATTCACGGGTGGTCAATCTGTTGAAATCAGAGCACTACATTTTGGCCACCGTGCTCGATCCTAGATTTAAAGCCTACCTTGGATCTCTCTTTCCGGCAGACACAGGTCTGCTGGGGTTGAAAGACCTGCTGGTGACAAAATTGTCAAGTCAAGCGGAACGCGACCTGTCAACATCTCCTCCTTCACATTCTCCCGCAACTGGGGGTGCGAGGAAAAGGCTCAGAATTCCGAGCCCACCCGCTGGCGGTGATGCAGGGCAGTCTGGAGCGACTGCTGATGCTGACATCTGGTCCGGACTGAAGGACCTGACAACGATTACGGACATGTCGTCTACTGTCACTGCATATGATTCTCTCAACATTGATAGAATGGTGGAGGATTATATGAGTGACCGCATCCAAGTAGGCACGTCACACAGTCCATACTTATACTGGCAGGAAAAAGAGGCAATTTGGAGGCCCTTGCACAAACTGGCTTTATTCTACCTAAGTTGCCCTCCCACAAGTGTGTACTCCGAAAGAGTGTTTAGTGCCGCCGCTCACCTTGTCAGCAATCGGCGTACGAGGTTACATCCAGAAAATGTGGAGAAGATGATGTTCATTAAAATGAATTATAATCAATTCCTCCGCGGAGACATTGACCAGCAGCAATTGCCTCCACAAAGTACACAGGGAGCTGAGATGGTGGATTCCAGTGGGGACGAATTGATAATCTGTGAGGAGGGGGATGTACACGGTGATATATCGGAGGGTGAAGATGAGGTGGACATCTTGCCTCTGTAGAGCCAGTTTGTGCAAGGAGAGATTAATTGCTTCTTTTTTGGGGGGGGTCCAAACCAACCCGTCATATCAGTCACAGTCGTGTGGCAGACCCTGTCACTGAAATGATGGGTTGGTTAAAGTGTGCATGTCCTGTTTTGTTTATACAACATAAGGGTGGGTGGGAGGGCCCAAGGATAATTCCATCTTGCACCTCTTTTTTCTTTTCTTTTTCTTTGCATCATGTGCTGATTGGGGAGGGTTTTTTGGAAGGGACATCCTGCGTGACACTGCAGTGCCACTCCTTGATGGGCCCGGTGTTTGTGTCGGCCACTAGGGTCGCTAATCTTACTCACACAGCTACCTCATTGCGCCTCTTTTTTTCTTTGCGTCATGTGCTGTTTGGGGAGGGTTTTTTGGAAGGGACATCCTGCGTGACACTGCAGTGCCACTCCTAGATGTGCCCGGTGTTTGTGTCGGCCACTAGGGTCGCTAATCTTACTCACACAGTCAGCTACCTCATT
This sequence comes from Pseudophryne corroboree, assembly GCF_028390025.1. NCBI lineage: Eukaryota > Metazoa > Chordata > Amphibia > Anura > Myobatrachidae > Pseudophryne > Pseudophryne corroboree. Next base: position 725,958,904 of record NC_086446.1, read on the forward strand.
GCGCCTCTTTTTTTCTTTGCGTCATGTGCTGTTTGGGGAGGGTTTTTTGGAAGGGCCATCCTGCGTGACACTGCAGTGCCACTCCTAGATGGGCCCGGTGTTTGTGTCGGCCACTAGGGTCGCTAATCTTACTCACACAGCTACCTCATTGCGCCTCTTTTTTTCTTTGCGTCATGTGCTGTTTGGGGAGGGTTTTTTGGAAGGGACATCCTGCGTGACACTGCAGTGCCACTCCTAGATGGGCCCGGTGTTTGTGTCGGCCACTAGGGTCGCTTATCTTTCTCACACAGCTACCTCATTGCGCCTCTTTTTTCTTTGCGTCATGTGCTGTTTGGGGAGGGTTTTTTGGAAGGGACATCCTGCGTGACACTGCAGTGCCACTCCTAGATGGGCCCGGTGTTTGTGTCGGCCACTAGGGTCGCTTATCTTTCTCACACAGTCAGCTACCTCATTGCGCCTCTTTTTTTCTTTGCGTCATGTGCTGTTTGGGGAGGGTTTTTTGGAAGGGACATCCTGCGTGACACTGCAGTGCCACTCCTAGATGGGCCCGGTGTTTGTGTCGGCCACTAGGGTCGCTTATCTTTCTCACACAGTCAGCTACCTCATTGCGCCTCTTTTTTTCTTTGCGTCATGTGCTGTTTGGGGAGGGTTTTTTGGAAGGGACATCCTGCGTGACACTGCAGTGCCACTCCTAGATGGGCCCGGTGTTTGTGTCGGCCACTAGGGTCGCTTATCTTTCTCACACAGTCAGCTACCTCATTGCGCCTCTTTTTTTCTTTGCGTCATGTGCTGTTTGGGGAGGGTTTTTTGGAAGGGACATCCTGCGTGACACTGCAGTGCCACTCCTAGATGGGCCCGGTGTTTGTGTCGGCCACTAGGGTCGCTAATCTTACTCACACAGCTACCTCATTGCGCCTCTTTTTTTCTTTGCGTCATGTGCTGTTTGGGGAGGGTTTTTTGGAAGGGACATCCTGCGTGACACTGCAGTGCCACTCCTAGATGGGCCCGGTGTTTGTGTCGGCCACTAGGGTCGCTTATCTTACTCACACAGCGACCTCGGTGCAAATTTTAGGACTAAAAATAATATTGTGAGGTGTGAGCTATTCAGACTAGACTGAAAATGAGTGTAAATTATGGTTTTTGAGGTTAATAATACTTTGGGATCAAAATGACCCCCAAATTCTATGATTTAAGCTGTTTTTTAGTGTTTTTTGAAAAAAACACCCGAATCCAAAACACACCCGAATCCGACAAAAAAAATTCGGTGAGGTTTTGCCAAAACGCGGTCGAACCCAAAACACGGCCGCGGAACCGAACCCAAAACCAAAACACAAAACCCGAAAAATTTCCGGCGCTCATCTCTACAATACAGTAGGCCATTGCTATTGATATATTACTGGCATATAATTCCACACATTAAAAAATGGAGAACAAATATGTGGAGGGTAAAATAGGGACAGATCAAGATCCACTTCCACCTCGTGCTGAAGCTGCTGCCACTAGTCATGGCCGAGACAATGAAATGCCAACGTCGTCTGCCAAGGCCGATGCCCAATGTCATAGTAGAGAGCATGTAAAACAAAAAAAAACAAAAGTTCAGTAAAATGACCCAAAAATCTAAATTAAAAGCGTCTGAGGAGAAGCGTAAACTTGCCAATATGCCATTTACGACACGGAGTGGCAAGGCTGGCCTATGTTCATTGCTAGGGGTTCAGCTTCACATGAGGATGGAAGCACTCATACTCCCGCTAGAAAAATGAAAAGACTTAAGCTGGCAAAAGCACAGCAAAGAACTGTGCGTTCTTCTAAATCACAAATCCCCAAGGAGAGTCCAATTGTGTCGGTTGCGATGCCTGACCTTCCCAACACTGGACGGGAAGAGGTGGCACTTTCCACCATTTGCACGCCCCCTGCAAGTGCTGGAAGGAGCACCCGCAGTTCAGTTCCTGATAGTTAAATTGAAGATGTCACTGTTGAAGTACACCAGGATGAGGATATTGCTGTTGCTGGCACTGAGGAGGAAATTGACAAGGAGGATTCTTATGGTGAGGTGGTTTGTTTAAGTCAGGCACCCGGGGAGACACCTGTTGTCCGTGGGACAAATATGGCCATTGACATGCCTGGTCAAATTACAAAAAAAAAAAATCACCTCTTCGGTGTGGAATTATTTTAACAGAAAAGCGGACAACAGGTGTCAAGCCGTGTGTTGCCTTTGTCAAGCTGTAATAAGTAGGGGTAAGGACGTTAACCACATAGGAACATCCTCCCTTATACGTCACCTGGAGAGCATTCATCAGAAGTCATTGACAAGTTCAAAAACTTTGGGTGACAGCAGAAGCAGTCCACTGACAACTAAATCCCTTCCTCTTGTAACCAAGCTCCTGCAAACCACACCACCAACTCCCTCAGTGTCAATTTCCTCATTAGACAGGAAAACCAATAGTCCTGCAGGCCATGTCACTGGCAAGTCTGACGAGTCCTCTCCTGCCTGGGATTCCTCCGATGCATCCTTAAGTGTAACGCCTACTGCTGCTGCTGTTGTTGCTGCTGGGAGTCGATCGTCATCCCAGAGGGGAAGTCGGAAGACCACTTGTACTACTTCCAGTAGGCAATTGACTGTCCAACAGTCCTTTGCGAGGAAGATGAAATATCACAGCAGTCATCCTGCTGCAAAGCGGATAACTCAGGTCTTGGCAGCTGCGTTGGTGTTAAAAGTGTGTCTGGTATCCACCGTTAATTCACAGGGAACTAGAGAATTGTTTGAGGTACTGTGTCCCCTGTACCAAATACCATCTAGGTTCCATTTCTCTAGGCAGGCGATACCAAGAATGTACACAGACGTCAGAAAAAGACTTACCAGTGTCCTAAAAAAATGCAGTTGTACCCAATGTCCACTTAACCACGGACATGTGGACAAGTGGAGCAGAGCAGACTCAGGACTATATGACTGTGACAGCCCACTGGGTAGATGTATTGCCTCAGCAAGAACAGCAGCGGCGGCACCAGTAGCAGCATCTCGCAAACGCCAAATCGTTCCTAGGCAGGCTACGCTTTGTATCACCGCTTTTCATAAGAGGCACGCAGCTGACAATCTCTTACGGAAACTGAGGAACATCATTGCAGAATGGCTTACCCCAATTGGACTCTCCTGGGGATTTGTGACATCGGACAACGCCACCAATATTGTGCGTGCATTACATGTGGGCAAATTCCAGCACTTCCCATGTTTTGCACATACATTGAATTTGGTGGCGCAGAATTTTTTACAAAATGACAGGGGCGTGCAAGAGATGCTGTTGGTGGCCCAAAGAATTGCAGGCCACTTTCGGCATTCAGCCACCGCATGCCAAAGACTGGAGCACCAGCAAACACTCCTGAACCTGCCCCGCCATCAGCTGAAGCAAGAGGTGGTAATGAGGTGGAATTCAACCCTCTACATGCTTCAGAGGATGGAGGAGCAGCAAAAGGCCATTCAAGCCTATACATCTGCCTACGATATAGGCAAAGGAGGGGGAATGCACCTGACTCAAGCGCAGTGGAGAATGATTTCAACGTTGTGCAAGGTTCTGCAACCCTTTGAACTTGCCACACGTGAAGTCAGTTCAGACACTGCCAGCCTGAGTCAGGTCATTCCCCTCATCAGGCTTTTGTAGAAGAAGCTGGAGAGATTGAAGGAGGAGCTAAAATGTAGCGATTCCGTTAGGCATGTGGGACTTGTGGATGGAGCCCTTAATTCGCTTAACCAGGATTCACGGGTGGTCAATGTTAGGTTCCTGGTGCTCAGAACAAGGGAGATGTTATGAAGCGAGTCCAGAGCACCAGGACGGAATGCTGGGAAAGGGGAATGGAAAGGGAATAGCCCCTGGCGCCCTATCTCCGTTGTCTCACCCGTGCTGTCAGTACACTCTTGCGAGACTATGGTTGCTTGAGCCCATGGCAGCCGCGTTTGAAGGGCGGATTACGTCTGCCCAACTTCGATGCCCCCTCAGGTCTTAATGAGAGACAAAGAGTGAACCGAGACAGGGTGATAACAAGGGGCCCTCTGACTAAACAACAAGGCCAGGGGCTACTAACAAACCTAAAGCCAAAGTATGTGCGGCTTGCCGCCAAAGGAAAAGAACAACAAAGGAAATGCTGACCACACGCCGACAATACTTTTGTGTACCGGCGGTGACAGCATAAGCAGAACCCTCTGCAAAACACCAGTGACAGAAATGATAAGGGAATACAGCGGCCTAAGCCAACGGACGCGGCCGTGCCGCTACTCACGGAACCGGTACGAATACTGGCAAACGGACAGGAACTCCCAATGCTGCTGACACAGACTCTCAGAACTGGAGGACAGGCAGAATCCCAAACGACAGACCGGTGGACACCAAGAAGCCAGAAACTTGCACAGGCAAAGGTACTGGACCTCAGGACAGGAACGCCTCACGGCAGGACACGGGATCAGACATAGGAATCGACACAGGGACTGACACAGGAATCGACACAGGAAGCTCAGGAACTAGCAGGAACCAAGCTCAGAACTCAAGCAGACTGAAAACCCAGGAATATCACCAGCATCTGCGAACTGCAATCAGCCAGCATATAACAGAGAGGCCTAATTAATAATCCAGTGCAGCTGGCCTATTGCAGGACTCCAAGCTGACAAGATGCAATTAGCAGCCAGATGAGGCTGAACACATGGGAACAAGCTGCAATTGCACAGACTCACCAGCGGCAGCAGACAAGAGTAATCTAAAACAGAGCAATGGGAAATCCTGGCATGCAAGACAACTAAATAAACATAAAATAGAAATGAACCACTACCTATGGTTCATAACAGTATCCCCTCCTTAAGGGTGAGCTCCGAGCACCCCATGACACCCACGGGGAACATAAACAGAAGTATAACATAAAATACATAACAAAAATGCAAAACAGGAATGAGCCACAGCCGTGGCTCATAACATTACCCCCCCTTGAGGAGGGGTCAAAAGACCCCAAAATTCAGACTATCCAGAACAAGGGATACAAAAAAAAAAAAAACCTGACACACTGGTCTAACAGACAAGAAAACAAAAACAAGCTGTAGCAACAACTTGTAACAGTGCCCTCCCCCTAACGGTGGCCACAGGACACAAGACAAGGAGAAAAAACAAAAAAACTCTTTTTTTAATCAAGGCAAGAGTCAAAAATTATTTCTTTTTCTTCTTCTTCTTTTTACAAAGCTCTTTAGGTCTGACCAAGGTAATTCCCCACACATTGTCTGAACTGATGGTACCACCCAGCAAGGCTGCGTTCAAATCAGAGACAGGTCTCTTACCCTTGGGAGCTGAACTTTCTGGTAAAGTACTATTATTAGAAGAAGAAGTCAGAAAAGCACATCCTGCAGTCAAAACAACGGGCTGAGACTCTTGTGCTGAGTTTACAGTATTTGGTGGACTCTCAGTATATAAGACAGGTGACCTAGAGGAACCTGAACCAATTTCTTTGGAACCATATCTTTTAATAATTGCATCACTGAATGCTAGGGGATCCTGAAGAATGGGATCTTCAGCTTTCATTAGGCTGGTCGCCCACTCAAAAGGCTCTCCTCTAAAAGAATAAATCAGATAAAGCACAATGTTCTCTGAAGTGATGCCCAGAAATGGTCTAGACAACATAATAATGTAATAGTGTTTGTAAAGTGTCAAAAATTGGGCTAAGTCCCCATCAAAGATTATGGATGTTGAGATATCAGAGTCAGGATCTGTTTCCTTCTCATCTGACTGACTGGAGTGCTTTGCTAGGACCTGGTCACTATTGACCTTACTCGAGGCTGAGACTCTCTGAACCCCACCCGGGGCAGTGACTTTCTGAACCCCACCCGGGGCAGTGACTTTCTGAACCCCACCCGGGGCAGTGACTTTCTGAACCCCACCCGGGGCAGTGACTTTCTGAACCCCACCCGGGGCAGTGACTTTCTGAATCCCACCCGGGGCAGAGACTTCCGGGAACCCCGCCGGGGCAGTGGCCTCCGGGAACCCTGCTGGGGCAGTGGCCTCCGGGAACCCCGCTGGGGCAGTGGCCTCCGGGAACCCCGCTGGGGCAGTGGCCTCCGGGAACCCCGCTGGGGCAGTGGCCTCCGGGAACCCCGCTGGGGCCAGCACCTCGGATTCTTTTACTGGGACCGGGCCGTTGGCCTCCCTGACTGGGATCGGGCCATCGGCCTCCCTCTCTGAGTCGATAATTATCGAAAGTTCTCCCGGGACTATGACTTCCGGGACTTTTGCTGAAGCAATAACGTTCAGATCCTCCACTAATGCTATGCTTCTTAAGTTCTTTCCTGGGGAAGCGACTTCTAGACCCTTCTTTGGGGCTGCGTCTCTCGAGACCCCACTTGGGGATATTACTTCAAAGATCCCTTCTGGGGTTTTGCTTCTCGAGTTCCCTTCAAGAACTATGGTTTTAGAGACCCTTTCTTGGGTTGCGCTTTTCAAGTCCCTACCTGGGGTGACAGCTTCTGAGACCCCTTCCGGTATGGACACCTGAACTATAATATTTGATGTCCCTCTATAAGCTAGGGCATCGGGTACCGCTCCAGCACTCTGGGCATCGGTTACCGCTCCAGCACTCTGGGCATCGGGTACCGCTCCAGCACTCTGGGCATCGGGTACCGCTCCAGCACTCTGGGCATCGGGTACCGCACCAAGAACCTGAGCATCGGGCACCACTCCAGGACCCTGGGCTACGGGCACCACTCCAGGACCCTGGGCTACGGGCACCACTCCAGGACCCTGGGCTACGGGCACCACTCCAGGACCCTGGGCTACGGGCACCACTCCAGGACCCTGGGCTACGGGCACCACTCCAGGACCCTGGGCTACGGGCACCACTCCAGGGGCTTGCAACTCCACTTCCACAGGAACCTCAAGAGAGGAGAAAAACATTCTTTTTTGATTCCTGAATCTATAATGGGGCTCCCTTGCCTAAGGACCCCAATTATAGGACAGATAACTTTTTAGTGTGGGTTGTGTGACAAGTACCTCTGCCACAGTAGAGACAGGAGTAGGTCTTGTATCCTGACTCAACTTGGCCAGAGGGCAAGACTCGTCACCACACTTTGGCTTGCGCAACTCACAGGTCTGCAGATAGTGGCCTAAACCCCCACAATATAGGCATAAGTTTAAGTTTCTGCGACGCAGACGCTCCTCTTCTGAGAGCCTGGGCCGCAGAAAACTTTTAAACCTTTTCTCTTCAATTAAACCAGGGGATTCTCTTGTCACCATACTGTGAACAAGAGTCTCTTTAGAGATAGATGTACTCTCAACGACTTCTGGCAAAATGAGCAAGATTTCAGTCAGAAGGTTTTGCAGTTGCTTTAGGGATTGCTGCAAAACTTCTAGTCGCTCTGGTCTCAAAGCACTGAATACAGAGTTCAGGGCTGCGAGAGATGCCTGCAGGGCTTGCATAGTAGACATAGGAGGATTAAAAACTAGACAGGACAAAACAAGACAAGGCAAGGCAAGGCAAGGCAAGGCAAGGCAAGACTAAATTTTGCTAAACAAAACAAGACTTTTTTTTTTTTTTTTAAACACCGGACTGGATTCTAAACACCGGACTGGATTCTAAACACCGGACTGGATTCTAAACACCGGACTGGATTCTAAACACTGGACTGGATTCTAGACTAGACACTGGACTGGGCCAAAAAAGAAAAAAAAGTTTTATTTCTTTTTTGTGGTATGGCTGGTGATAATGTTAGGTTCCTGGTGCTCAGAACAAGGGAGATGTTATGAAGCGAGTCCAGAGCACCAGGACGGAATGCTGGGAAAGGGGAATGGAAAGGGAATAGCCCCTGGCGCCCTATCTCCGTTGTCTCACCCGTGCTGTCAGTACACTCTTGCGAGACTATGGTTGCTTGAGCCCATGGCAGCCGCGTTTGAAGGGCGGATTACGTCTGCCCAACTTCGATGCCCCCTCAGGTCTTAATGAGAGACAAAGAGTGAACCGAGACAGGGTGATAACAAGGGGCCCTCTGACTAAACAACAAGGCCAGGGGCTACTAACAAACCTAAAGCCAAAGTATGTGCGGCTTGCCGCCAAAGGAAAAGAACAACAAAGGAAATGCTGACCACACGCCGACAATACTTTTGTGTACCGGCGGTGACAGCATAAGCAGAACCCTCTGCAAAACACCAGTGACAGAAATGATAAGGGAATACAGCGGCCTAAGCCAACGGACGCGGCCGTGCCGCTACTCACGGAACCGGTACGAATACTGGCAAACGGACAGGAACTCCCAATGCTGCTGACACAGACTCTCAGAACTGGAGGACAGGCAGAATCCCAAATGACAGACCGGTGGACACCAAGAAGCCAGAAACTTGCACAGGCAAAGGTACTGGACCTCAGGACAGGAACGCCTCACGGCAGGACACGGGATCAGACATAGGAATCGACACAGGGACTGACACAGGAATCGACACAGGAAGCTCAGGAACTAGCAGGAACCAAGCTCAGAACTCAAGCAGACTGAAAACCCAGGAATATCACCAGCATCTGCGAACTGCAATCAGCCAGCATATAACAGAGAGGCCTAATTAATAATCCAGTGCAGCTGGCCTATTGCAGGACTCCAAGCTGACAAGATGCAATTAGCAGCCAGATGAGGCTGAACACATGGGAACAAGCTGCAATTGCACAGACTCACCAGCGGCAGCAGACAAGAGTAATCTAAAACAGAGCAATGGGAAATCCTGGCATGCAAGACAACTAAATAAACATAAAATAGAAATGAACCACTACCTGTGGTTCATAACAGTATCCCCTCCTTAAGGGTGAGCTCCGAGCACCCCATGACACCCACGGGGAACATAAACAGAAGTATAACATAAAATACATAACAAAAATGCAAAACAGGAATGAGCCACAGCCGTGGCTCATAACAGTCAATCTGTTGAAATCAGAGCACTACATTTTGGCCACCGTGCTCGATCCTAGGTTTAAAGCCTACGTTGTATCTCTCTTTCCGGCAGATACAAGTCTGCAGATGTTCAAAGACCTGCTGGTGAGACACTTGTCAACTCAAGCGGAACGTGACCTGTCAACAGCTCCTCTTTCACATTCTCCCGCAACTGGGGCTGCAAGGAAAAGGCTAAGAATTCTGAGCCCACCCGCTGGCACTGATGCAGGGCAGTCTGGAGCGAGTGCTGACATCTGGTCCGGACTGAAGGACCTGCCAACGATTACTGACATGTCGTCTACTGTCACTGCATATGATTCTGTCACCATTGAAATAATGGTGGAGGATTATATGAGTGACCACATCCAAGTAGGCACGTCAGACAGTATGTATGTATACTGGCAGGAAAAAGAGGCAATTTGGAGGCCCTTGCACAAACTGGCTTTATTTTACCTAAGTTTCCCCCCCTCCAGTGTGTACTCCGAAAGAGTGTTTAGTGCAGCCGGTCACCTTGTCAGCAATCGGCATACGAGGTTACTTCCAGAAAATGTGGAGAAGATTATGTTCATCAAAATGAATTATAATCAATTCCTCCGTGGAGACATTCACAATCAATTGCCTCCAGAAAGTACACAGGGACCTGAGATGGTGGATTCCAGTGGGGACGAATTAATAATCTGTGAGGAGGGGGATGTACACAATGAAAGGGGTGAGCAATCGGACGATGAGGAGGAGGTGGACATCTTGCCTCTGTAGAGCCAGTTTGTGCAAGGAGAGATTGATTGCTTCTTTTTTGGTGGGGGCCCAAACCAACCAGTCAGGCCCTGTCACTGAAATTATGGTTTTGTTAAAGTGTGCATGTCCTGTTTATACAACATAAGGGTGGGTGGGAGGGCCCAAGGACAATTCCATCTTGCACCTCTTTTTTCTTTAATTCATCTTTACATCATGTGATGTTTGGGGCCAATTTTTTTAAGTGTCATCCTGTCTGACACTGCAGTGCCACTCCTAGATGGGCCAGGTGTTTGTGCCGGCCATTTGGGTTACTTAGCTTAGTCATCCAGCGACCTCGGTGTAAATTTTAGGACTAAAAATAATATTGTGAGATGTGTGAGGTGTTCAGAATAGACTGGAAATGAGTGGAAATTATGGTTATTGAGGTTAATAATACTATGGGATCAAAATTACCCCCAGATTCTATGATTTAAGCTGTTTTTGAGGGTTTTTTGAAAAAAAACCACCCGAATCCAAAACACACCCGAATCCGACAAAAAAATTTCAGGGAGGTTTTGCCAAAACGCGTCCGAATCCAAAACAAAAAAACACAAAACCCGAAAAATGTCCTGTGCACATCTCTACTGATAATCAGTCAGACATAAAGTATAGGACCTACAAATGGCCAATTTGGTGATAAAATGAGGACAGCTCCTACCAGAGTTGGCAGAAGCTTACAGAGAGGGGTTTTGCTGATTAATGGGGGTAAAAACAGTTCTTGCGGAACAGTTTGTTCCTCCAATCTCAATAAGTATGAAAGTAGACAGTAACTGTTTTACATCATACCCACTGATTGCATACAGAGCTATAGGAACATACAGTAGTTGGAAAATCTATGTCAAGATAAAGCCAAATAGAAATTGTCAAGACTTTGTGTTAACTGTCAGAGTTTTGACGCATTTCAGTTCATGCAAAAACACCATCCTCAGAATTTTCTTTTCAGTCTTCAGAAAGACTCATTACTTAAACATGAGCCATCCAATTATGGAGAGGTATCAATTAAGCATGTAATATCACAAGTTAATTGGTGTGAGCGATAGATAAATACTGTATATTCTCAAGTATTCAAATACATTTTAAATGTATTCATGGATCTGTCTAGTTAAAATTTTAAAAGCACTCTCAGCAGGCACTGTTAAGGAGAAGAGTATGGCATCTGTGTTCCAAACACAGAGCAATAGATGAGAACTTTCTTTAATTTATATAAAGCTCTAGAAAGTGGATTAAATGCCACTATCAAACATAATGGAATTGACCACAATTATACAAGACATTGAAAAAATATTTTAGTGGTTTAAGCTAATCATTCAAAGTTATCTCCTATATAATAGCCCAGATCTGTGACTTTGTGACTCATTTGCTAACGCTGGGCGGAGTCACAACACTGGGCAGAGTTAGTCAAATGAGTCATAGATCTGGCCAAATCTATAGGAGACTAGGAGCAGAAGCAGATAGTATGGGCATGGCACAGGCAGGGGTGCATACCTCCCAGCTTTCTTCAGGAGCTTTCTTCAGGCAGAAGGAGGGACACACACACACACACACACACACACACATATGCAGCAAAAAAGTGGGCGTGGTCAACGAAAAGGGGGCGTGGCTTTATGGGAGGTCCCCCGTTTTCATCAGTGAGGGGGCATGCCCAGCGCTCTGTGAGCTGCTGTCATGCCCCCAGGGGCTGATTATGAGTCCAGGGGGCCCATGGCTCTTGAGACAGGGGAGCCCTATCTCATTGCTGTGCCTGCTGTGGGGTTGGGTCGTGGCCTAATTGCGGGATGCGAGGCCACGGCCCCTTATGCAAGTTCCGGGATTTTTTGTTTTTATGGAATTTTGGCCCCTCAGCTAGGGCTAAATCCAGAGGAGGTGGTCGCTCCCCCCTACACACCCGCACAGGCAGAAGAAAGCAGGGAGACTGCAGCCTCCCTGCAACACCACAGACCTGCCAATACGCAGCAGCGTGTGCTGATTGTAGCACAATGCTGCCGCTGTTGCTGGCAGGACGGGGGAGTTTCTGAGCTGGGACAGAGCTACTCGAGCCGGGGGCCCCCCTAAAACTGTGTGGCCAACGGTACGTACCCCCTGCCCCCCCCCTTAATCCGGCTCTGCTGCTGGACCCCCCCCTTAATTCGTACCCCCTGATGCCCCCTATCCCTCTGTCTCCACTATTCACCGCTGCTCGAGGAGCTTTCCAACTGCCCCCTCCACCGCGGGACACTGCAACCCGCGGGTGGGACAGCGGGATAGACCCCAAAAAATGGGACTGTCCCGCGAAAATCGGGAGAGTTGGGAGGTATGGGGGTGTGTGAGGGGGTATGCCGTACAGACAGACGGGCACCGGCTCACTGTGTGCTTGACCCCCCACATCCGCATACTGAGCAGGGTCTCTCTGGCGCGGAGGAGCGTCACTTTCTGGCACACTCCACGCTTCTTTGCTGCAGTTTTGTGGGGCCGCTGTGCAGGTTCCGTACTGCCTCTGTTATCTCCAGCCTCGGCAACCCCACCGCTAGCTGCAGCGCTGCTACCCGCAGTGAGGTGCGCCCAGCTCCTTCACACACTTTAGCCGGCGGGTAGCGCTGCAGAAGTCCGAGCTGCTTGCAGGCTCTGACTCCCTCCTCCCTACAGCCGCAGCGTCTCCTGGGAGCTAACCAGTCACTCCCAGTCTCCCCTTACCACAGTGCCCAGCAGCCGTGAGGTCCACGCCGCGTGCATGCTATGACCCCCTCCTCCCTCAAGCCGCAGCGTCTCCTGGGGGCTAACCAGTCACTCCCAGTCTCCCCTTACCACAGTGCCCGGCAGCTGCACGAGGTCTGCGGTGTGTGACTGAGGAGGAGGGGAGGGATGCGGACGGGCAGAGGAAGCAGGACTCCAACCTAAGAGAGTCAGCCATGCCAAGTCTCTACCAGCAGCAGATCCCAACAGGTTGGCGTAGAACAGCAGCAGCCAACAGCAGTGACTCCGGTAAGACACATCTGTCTGTCACCACTGTTTTGTCCCTAATACCAATCTCTCCTGTGCCCTGTGTTCTGTCATGTCCCTGTCACCCCTGGCCTTGCCTTGTCACCCTTATCCTGGCCCTTTCACCCATATCCTGGCCCTGTCACCCTTATGCTGGCCCTGTTACCCCTATCCTGGCCCTGTCACCCCTGTGCTTGCCCTGTCAACCCTATACTGGCCCTGTCACCCCTGTCCTGGTCCTGCCACCCCTACCCTGGCCCTGTCACCCCTATCTTGTCCCTGTCATTTCTGTCCTGGCCCCATCGCCCCTGTCCAGGACCCGTCACCCCTGTCCTGGCCCCGTCACCCCTGTCCTGGCCCCGTCACCCCTGTTCTGACCCTGTCACCCCTGTCCTGGCCCTGTTACTGCATACCCTCCAACTACCTTTTTGGCAGGTACAGTACCCACAGCACCTCCAGACCCCTTCCCAATGCACCACACCTCCGCACCTTCCCCTTCACCACATGCGGCACTCCACCCCTCCCCCACATGCTGTGCCTCCAGACCCCCTACACCACCTGCGGCTCCCACTCCTCCGCCCCTTGACCACCCACAGCACCTCCAGACCACCTCCACCATCCACCCCCCATATATGTCTCCCCCACATCTGCCCCCCTCCACCCGCAGCATCTGCAGACACCCTCCTTCATCCGCGGTCCCCCCCTCACCCACCCCTTACCCACCCATGGCACCCCCGCACCTGCCCCTCCACCACCTGCAGCACCTCCGGACCTCCTTCCCCATTTGCCTCACCACCCGTACCTGCCCTTCCCCTACCCACGGTGCCTCCAGACCCCCTACCCCACCCCCAACACCCCCGCCCCTTCCCATCCCACAGCACCTCCAGAACCCTTCACCCATCCGCAACATCCCTGCACCTGCCCCTCTCCCACCCGTGGCACCCCTGCCCCTCCCCCACCTGCAGTGCCTCTGGACCCCTCCCCCATCTGCAGCCCCCACTCCTCTGCCCCTCCCCCACCCACAGCACCTCCCGACCCTTCCCCATCCGGGGCCCCCCCACCGCTTCCGGCCCCCCTCCACCCGCAACATCTACAGACACCGTCCCCCATCCGCAGTCCCCCCCGCACCCGCCACATTCTGTACATCATGCCCTGCAGGTGCTGTTCACGCCGTCGCAAGGGACTGCGCCTCCTTCACCATCGCACGCCCTTTCATTGTGCAATATTTAACCACTAACAAAGGAATGCAGGTAATACTCCATATAATACAAATATTGAACCCCAGAAAGGCATGCAAGGGTTAAGGGGGTGTAGCCCCTTGCGACGGTGTGAAGAGCGCCCGTAGGGCGCGATGAAGCACCTAGTATATAATAATTTCTTAGTTGTCAAATCTCTTAAAACGTATTGTTAATATAGAGAATTTCCATCATACAAATGTACAGACAAAGCTTAATGAATGAAAGATGTGGATTGGAGATAATAATTAAATTGCAGTGCATTGGTAGAACGGTTGCATGAGAGACAGAAATAATGTTAACAGAGGGATTTATAAAAGGAAACATTTCAAATATATATGTACAGTAATTCTCGATGGAAAATGATCGTAACACAAAAGAACCCTCTGCATAGAAGGAATAATTAAGTATAAGAGGCAAATATCACCACTTCTAAGTAGGTCAGTTTACAGAAGTGCACTGTTTTCCATTCTTCATAAACAAAAACCGTGATCATTGGTAAATGCAAATGGAGATTGTAAGAAGCTGGAATACATTAGCTACAGATTCAGATGCATAAGAATAGGAACAATGTCAAATGATGCACTTATACATGAAAACAGTTCAAAAGAATGATAAATTGCCATTATATGTTGAACATAAAGACGCATAAACTAAAGAGGTATACAAGAGGAACGTAAGTCTAAATTGTGCACATATGCTCACATACTGAGCTTATTTCAGTGCTATGGAAATTAAAAATATGTTCAAAATCAAAATATTCCTAAGTGGCGTTCTACTCACAATACTTCAGCCAAAATACTATATATTTAACCTTATAATAAACACATTGTACTGAATTAATCCTTATAATGTGAATCTAGTAATATATTGCTGAAATAAAGATACTGGGGATGACTGTCAGGAATCGACTTACCACAGCTGCATCTGTCCGTCGGTGCGGTCTCCGTCCGGGATCCCTACGTCTCGCTGTCACTGTTCGCCTTGTTTCCGGACGTCATCTTGGGCCTAGGAACACTCCTGCTGTCAGCGGGCGTGCGCGCCGCCATGACAGTTTCCATCAGACTACCGCATCAGCCAATCCGGAGCTTGGCCGCACCTCCTCATTCACTTCCCACCAATACCTACAGACCGGGGGGTATATCAGGAGCAGCAGGGTGAGTCAGTCCTGGTCCTGGACTTCGTGTCACTCCTATGACCTGTGTCTCTGGCTCCGTTCTCCAGTTCCTCCGTTTACCTGCTTTGCCTTCCAGTTTGTTCCTGTACTACCGTGGAACCACAAGAACCAGCAACCCTTGTACTTGAGATCAAGCTTCACACCTTAACCAGCTACAGTGTGCTCCAGCTCTCTGCAGTAGAGACACTCCTCCAGGTGCATCTCGTCATCTACACCTGTTCATCAGCCTGCAAGCTGCCAGTGTTATTTCAAACTGCACTGAGAACTTTAACATTTGTCTCCTGCAATTGCTACCAGGCTTGCTATTCCCACCAACATCTCTGCTGGCTCCACGGTCCAACAACTATCGGTTTCCATACCGACACATCGATCCCCTGATCGATTGAACTTACCATACAGACTTTGCCATAGACTCTCAGCTTCCACGCTGCACATTCACTATTGCATGTCACGATCCGGGTATCTGGACGCCATTTCTTACCCATCAGATGCCTCCTAAGGCTGGCTCAGCGCTCCAGGACCGGATCCCATCTGTTATCCTGATGTGTACATTCCTGTATCCTCTCCTGTCACTCTGGGACGCTGTCACAGTAAACGCCATATTACACCTGGCATGGCGTCTCCCGCGGCCTCCGCCGCCGTCCCTGCTCTTCTGCATGCAGAGTGTCTGAGTGGCGATTACGTCAGCCGCGGCCTCCGCTGTGTCCGCGTGGTTGGATGTGCATTTGTCAGCCTGGCGCCTCCTGTCTCCGGTGGCCGGCGCCGCCATTACTGTTTTCATTACCACATGGATTACAAACCAAACTTCCCTCCAAGTGTCTGCATGGGCGCAGCCATCTTGGATTCTGTCAGCTGATCATTTCCACCAATCTGTTCTCAGTATTGATAATCTGCATAATTGCCTAGCCAATCCCTTCCTTGCTGCAGGTATAAATACACTGTGCCTGAGCAAGGAAGGCGTCAGTGCTTTGGTTGTCAAACCTAGTTCCTGTTTGTCTCTCTCCTGTGATTGTCTTCCAGGTTCCAGCTCCTGTCTCAAGACTTCCACCATAGAGACCCGCACCAGCATTCCACCTGCGGTGTAGCCTGACTCTCCAATCCATTGTGGATTCATCTGTTTCCAGCTACAACATTACCTGCTTCCAGCTCAGCTTCCAGCAGAGTACAGCTTCCCTTAAAGGGCCGGTGTCCTTTCCACACTTTACCACTCTCCACCGGTATTATTATTTCTCCGCTCTCAAGTTCTACATTTCAGTTCATATTTCATCGCTCCCAAGTTCATTTATTATTTAACTGGTTCCAGCCAGTATCCACTCCGTGCTAACAACAGTCTGGTTCCAGCCAGTATCCACAGCAGCTGTTTTATCTTCAGCAACCCAGCTTTTCCTGGAACACCAGCTGGCACAATCCTGGGTTATCTCCATTGCTACAGTCGGGCCTGGTAAGGACTTTCCATCTAGAAGATCATAAGAACTATCTCACACTACCAGTGCCCTGTGGCTCCTGCCATCCTGTAGTACCCAGGAACTGTATTTATTCTTTGCTGACTTTTACGTTTTCTTTTACTGCTGCTGTGTTGCGGAGTTGTCATAATAAACATCATTGACTTTTATCCAAGTTGTCGTGGTCACGCCTTCGGGCAGTTATTATTCATGTTACTTACATGTCCAGGGGTCTGATACAACCTCCCAGGTTCCGGTACATCTCAGCCCCTACAACTGAGGCTGCCTCCCGTCAGCTCAGGCCCTCAGTTGTGACAGTAAGCACTGACCTAATGAATCCAGCCGGAGACCAGGATCAAGCGGCCAGGCCGATGCAAGAACTGGCAGCCCGACTAGAACATCAGGAGGCTGCACAGGGCCACATCATCCGCTGTCTCCAGGATCTCTCTACTCGGCTGGATGGGATTCAGACAACTCTCCGTGGATCAGGCGCGTCTGGTGCGTCAACCACAGTGACTCCAGCTATAACCCCACCCACCTTACCCATTTCTGCTCCACGTCTTCATCTTCCAACGCCAGCAAAATTTGACGGATCTCCAAGATTCTGCAGGGGATTTCTCAACCAGTGTGAGATTCAGTTTGAGCTACAACCTGGCAATTTTCCCAGTGACCGTACAAAAATTGCCTACATTATTTCTCTTCTCTGTGGCTCAGCCCTTGATTGGGCATCACCGTTATGGGAGAGGTCCGACACCCTGCTATCTTCCTACACTGCCTTCGTGTCAACATTCAGGCGCATCTTCGACGAGCCAGGCCGGGTAACCTCAGCTTCATCCGAGATTCTCCGTTTACGCCAGGGGTCACGTACTGTAGGACAATATCTGATACAGTTCCAGATCCTGGCATCCGAACTGGCATGGAACGACGAGGCCCTGTATGCTGCATTCTGGCATGGCTTATCTGAGCGTATTAAAGATGAGTTAGCTACCAGAGACTTACCTTCTAAGTTAGATGAGCTAATCTCACTCTGCACGAAAGTTGATTTACGTTTCAGAGAGAGAGCAACTGAGCGTGGAAGATCATCTGCTCCAAAATCTTCTGCTCCTCCTCCTCGTCAACTGTCACCATCTAAAGATGAGCCCATGCAACTTGGCCGTTCCCGTTTAACTCCTGCTGAGCGCCGAAGACGTCTCTCCGAGTTTCTCTGTCTCTATTGTGCAGCTCCGTCTCACACCATTAATGCCTGTCCCAAACGTCCGGGAACCTCCAAATCCTAGCTCGCCAAGGAGAGGGCCGGCTAGGAGTAATGATCTCCTCTCCATCTCCTCAAGATTGTAATCTCCCAGTCTCGCTTCAAGTTGCTCAACGTTATCGGAACGTCATTGCCCTCCTTGATTCCGGAGCAGCTGGGAACTTTATTACCGAAGCCTATGTTAAACGGTGGTCCCTACCCACCGAGAGACTTCCTTCGTCCATTTCTTTAACTGCCGTGGATGGCAGCAAAATTTTTGATGCAGTTATTTCTTTAAGGACTCTACCAGTTCGTCTGAGAGTGGGAGTTCTTCATTCCGAACTTATTTCTTTTTTAGTGATTCCAAGAGCCACACATCCTGTGGTCCTGGGCCTTCCATGGCTCCGTCTTCACAATCCTACAATTGATTGGACGACTACGCAAATCCTGGCATGGGGTTCCTCCTGTGCTGAGACATGTTTGTTTAAAGTATTGCCTGTCTGTTCTTCCTCCCCCAGGTCGTCTGATGTTCCACCTCCTCCATATCAAGATTTCACGGATGTGTTCAGTAAAGCTTCTGCTGATATCCTTCCTCCTCATAGAGAATGGGACTGTCCGATTGATCTCGTTCCAGGGAAGGTTCCACCTCGAGGCCGAACTTATCCGTTGTCTCTGCCTGAGACGCATTCTATGGAGGAATATATTAAAGAGAACCTAGCAAAGGGGTTCATTCGACCTTCTTCTTCTCCAGCCGGCGCAGGCTTCTTTTTTGTAAAAAAGAAAGATGGTGGTCTGCGGCCGTGCATCGACTACAGAGGTTTGAACGACATTACCATCAAGAACCGTTATCCTTTACCCCTGATTACTGAGCTCTTTGACAGAGTTAGCGGAGCTACCATCTTTACAAAGCTGGACTTGCGAGGTGCATACAATCTCATCCGGATCCGTGAGGGTGACGAGTGGAAGACCGCCTTTAACACCCGTGACGGACATTATGAGTACCTCGTCATGCCCTTCGGATTGAGCAATGCTCCAGCTGTCTTCCAGCATTTTGTCAATGAGATCTTCAGAGACATTCTATACCGTCATGTCGTGGTCTATCTAGACGATATCCTCATTTTTGCCAACGATTTAGAGGAACATCGTTTTTGGGTTAAAGAGGTTCTGTCCCGTCTCCGTGTCAATCATCTCTATTGCAAATTAGAAAAATGCGTCTTTGAAGTCAAGTCCATTCCGTTTCTAGGGTACATTGTGTCCGGTTCCGGACTAGAGATGGATCCTGAGAAACTACAAGCAATCCAAAATTGGCCGGTACCCTTAACCCTCAAAGGGGTCCAGAGGTTCTTAGGGTTCGCCAACTATTACCGAAAGTTTATACGAGACTTTTCCACCATTGTGGCGCCTATTACTGCTTTCACTAAGAAGGGTGCAAACCCGTCCAAGTGGTCTGAAGAAGCCATGCAAGCATTTCATCTTTTAAAACAAAGGTTCATCTCTGCGCCTGTTCTGAAACAGCCTGACATCGACTCTCCTTTCATCTTAGAGGTGGATGCCTCCTCCGTTGGAGTAGGAGCGGTGTTATCTCAGAGGGCTAAAGATGGCCATTTACACCCTTGCAGTTTCTTCTCCCGGAAGTTCTCCCCAGCTGAGCGCAACTATGCCATTGGCGACCAGGAGTTGCTAGCCATCAAGCTCGCTCTAGAAGAGTGGAGGTATCTGTTGGAGGGAGCTTCTCATTCAATCACCATACTTACAGACCACAAGAACCTTTTATATCTGAAAGGCGCACAATGTCTCAACCCTCGTCAGGCCAGATGGGCACTTTTCTTTTCCAGGTTCGACTTTAAACTCCAGTTCTGTCCGGGCTCTCAGAATCGCAAGGCCGATGCCCTTTCCCGCTCATGGGAGCAAGAAAATGAGTCAGAGTCTTCAGACAAGCATCCTATTATAAATCCGTTGGCATTCTCTACGGTAGGGATGGACTCTACGCCCCCATCAGGGAAAAGTTTTGTGAAACCGATGCTAAGGAAGAAACTCATGCATTGGGCCCATGCTTCCCGTTTTGCCGGACATACAGGTATCCAAAAAACCCTGGAGTTTATCTCTAGGTCCTATTGGTGGCCAACTCTGAAAAAGGACGTCTTGGAGTTTATTGCATCTTGCCCAAAGTGTGCTCAACATAAGGTATCCCGCCAGTCGCCTGCGGGGCAACTGGTTCCACTATCTGTTCCCCGTCGACCTTGGACCCATTTGTCGATGGATTTTATTACAGATTTACCCATGTGCAACAAGTTCAATACCATCTGGGTGGTAGTTGACCGGTTCACCAAGATGGCACACTTCATTCCTCTCACCGGTCTTCCGTCAGCTTCCAAGTTGGCTCAAGTATTCATACAAGAGATCTTCCGACTCCACGGTCTTCCTGAAGAAATTATCTCAGATCGAGGAGTTCAATTCACAGCCAAATTCTGGCGAAGTTTATGTCAAGTCCTCCAAGTCAAGCTAAAGTTTTCCACGGCTTACCATCCTCAGACCAATGGTCAAACCGAGAGGGTGAATCAGGACTTGGAGGCCTTCCTCCGCATCTATGTGTCCTCCTCTCAAGATGACTGGGTTCAATTACTTCCCTGGGCCGAGTTCTGTCATAACAACCAGTATCATTCTTCATCTGCTTCAACACCATTCTTCACTAACTTTGGATTCCACCCTAAAGTCCCTGAGTTCCAACCGCTTCCAGCAACTTCTGTTCCCGCAGTGGATATCACCTTGCATCAGTTTGCCAATATCTGGAAGAGCGTACGATCAGCTCTGCTCAAGGCATCGTTCAGGTACAAGAAGTTTGCGGATAAGAAGCGTCGAGCAGTTCCTGCTCTCAAGGTGGGTGATCGGGTATGGTTATCCACGAAGAATTTGAGGTTAAGAGTTCCCAGTATGAAGTTTGCACCTCGCTATATCGGTCCTTTCAAGATTGAACAAGTCATCAATCCTGTTGCTTACAGACTCCAGTTGCCTCCCTTCTTAAAAATACCCAGGACATTCCATGTTTCCCTGTTGAAACCGCTGATCTTGAATCGGTTTCATTCCTCACTTCCTCCAACTCCGAAAGTCCAAACTCAACGAGGCGTTGAGTATGAAGTGGCCAAGATCCTGGACTCACGTCACCGTTACGGTCAACTACAATATCTTATTGACTGGAAGGGTTATGGTCCTGAGGAACGTTCATGGACCAATGCTTCTGATGTCCATGCTCCTGCCTTGGTCCGGAGATTCCATTCCAAGTTTCCTCAAAAGCCAAAGAAGTGTCCTGGGGCCACTCCTAAAGGGGGGGGTGCTGTCACGATCCGGGTATCTGGACGCCATTTCTTACCCATCAGATGCCTCCTAAGGCTGGCTCAGCGCTCCAGGACCGGATCCCATCTGTTATCCTGATGTGTACATTCCTGTATCCTCTCCTGTCACTCTGGGACGCTGTCACAGTAAACGCCATATTACACCTGGCATGGCGTCTCCCGCGGCCTCCGCCGCCGTCCCTGCTCTTCTGCATGCAGAGTGTCTGAGTGGCGATTACGTCAGCCGCGGCCTCCGCTGTGTCCGCGTGGTTGGATGTGCATTTGTCAGCCTGGCGCCTCCTGTCTCCGGTGGCCGGCGCCGCCATTACTGTTTTCATTACCACATGGATTACAAACCAAACTTCCCTCCAAGTGTCTGCATGGGCGCAGCCATCTTGGATTCTGTCAGCTGATCATTTCCACCAATCTGTTCTCAGTATTGATAATCTGCATAATTGCCTAGCCAATCCCTTCCTTGCTGCAGGTATAAATACACTGTGCCTGAGCAAGGAAGGCGTCAGTGCTTTGGTTGTCAAACCTAGTTCCTGTTTGTCTCTCTCCTGTGATTGTCTTCCAGGTTCCAGCTCCTGTCTCAAGACTTCCACCATAGAGACCCGCACCAGCATTCCACCTGCGGTGTAGCCTGACTCTCCAATCCATTGTGGATTCATCTGTTTCCAGCTACAACATTACCTGCTTCCAGCTCAGCTTCCAGCAGAGTACAGCTTCCCTTAAAGGGCCGGTGTCCTTTCCACACTTTACCACTCTCCACCGGTATTATTATTTCTCCGCTCTCAAGTTCTACATTTCAGTTCATATTTCATCGCTCCCAAGTTCATTTATTATTTAACTGGTTCCAGCCAGTATCCACTCCGTGCTAACAACAGTCTGGTTCCAGCCAGTATCCACAGCAGCTGTTTTATCTTCAGCAACCCAGCTTTTCCTGGAACACCAGCTGGCACAATCCTGGGTTATCTCCATTGCTACAGTCGGGCCTGGTAAGGACTTTCCATCTAGAAGATCATAAGAACTATCTCACACTACCAGTGCCCTGTGGCTCCTGCCATCCTGTAGTACCCAGGAACTGTATTTATTCTTTGCTGACTTTTACGTTTTCTTTTACTGCTGCTGTGTTGCGGAGTTGTCATAATAAACATCATTGACTTTTATCCAAGTTGTCGTGGTCACGCCTTCGGGCAGTTGTTATTCATGTTACTTACATGTCCAGGGGTCTGATACAACCTCCCAGGTTCCGGTACATCTCAGCCCCTACAACTGAGGCTGCCTCCCGTCAGCTCAGGCCCTCAGTTGTGACATTGCATTTGTTACTGTTATTATTAAGTATTCCTGCTGCCATATTGTCTAAACCTACTGTTCAATAAACAACGTTGCGCACATGTGCAGGAATCCAATCCAGCCTCCTCACTTCTTCCATCCTACCTCCACTGACCCACTAGCGCCCCCTCCGGGGACACAAACTATACAGAACCTGACAGTAAGTCCAGGACCGATGGACTCGGATGGTGGTCAGAATGTGGGGTCAGGGGCCTTACAAAATCTGGTCTCCCGCTTGGATGGTCAAGAGACTGCGCAGCAGCAGATGTTCCAGTTCCTGCAAGGAATGTCCTCCCGTCTCGATACACTACAACAATCTCTGCCCAGTGCTCTCGTTTCTTCAGTTCCAGTCACCCCTGCTCCTGCAAGTGCAGCAGGTTCTCCTTCACCGGCTGCATCAACTCCAGTGTCACGCTTGCACCTGCCCGTGCCCAGCAAATATGATGGCAGCCCCAAGCTATGTCGCGGGTTTCTTAATCAATGTGAAATCCAGTTTGAGTTGTTACCACACAATTTCCCCACGCCAAGATCCAAGGTTGCCTACATTATATCACTGCTCTCTATATCAGCTTTGAGTTGGGAGTCTCCTCTGTGGGAACGTGCTGACCCTCTTATGAATAACTATACCGAATATGTGTCAACCTTCAGACGCATCTTTGATGAACCAGGTCGCGCAACATCAGCTTCTGCAGATCTTATCCAACTCCGTCAAGGTACCCGTAGCATGGGTCAATACGTCATCCAGTTCCAGACGTTAGCCGCAGAGATTCAATGGAATAACCAAGCACTGGTAGCAGCCTTCTGGCATGGACTCTCTGATCGGATTAAAGATGAACTAGCCACCCGTGAAATTCCTGAGCAATTATCAGCGTTAATTTCTCTGTGTATCAAGTTGGACTCTCGCATTCGCGAACGCAACAGTGAGCGTGCTCGTAGTGAGCCTCGCAAGCCGAGAATGGTACCTCCGGCACAATTTCAGCCTCCACCTTCTGACAAGCCTATGCAAATTAATAGGTCCCGCTTAACCCCTGAGGAACGGTCAAGAAGACTTCGAGAGAGACTGTGTCTTTATTGTGCGGCTAGAGGTCACCAAATTAATTCTTGTACAGCGCGTTCGGGAAGCGCCATATCCTGACTTGTAAAGGAAGAGTCAAGTTGGGATCTTCTAGACAAGCTCCTTCAAACCAAGACCTTATCCTTCCTGTGACTTTAGAGACTACGGCTGGACTCCAGTCTGTAACCGCGTTAGTGGACTGTGGAGCTGCTGGAAACTTCATTACTCAAGCTGCAGTTGATAAGTTCCGTCTGCCTATCTGCGAACTCACATATCCAGCCTATATCACTGCAGTGGATGGTAGCCGAATTTCAAAGGGTTACATCTCTCATCAAACCAAGCCAGTGGTGCTGGGAGTCGGGTTCCTGCATTCTAAATTAATTAAGTTCCTAGTCATCCCTCAGGCGACCCAGGAGATCGTTTTGGGTATGCCCTGGCTCCAGCTACATAATCCGCAGATTGACTGGTCCACGTTACAACTGACTTCCTGGGGTTCACACTGCCGTCAGTCCTGCCTAGCCCAAGTTCGTCCTGTGAGGTCTTCAGAAGTTAAAGTTCAGTCAAGTCTTCCTGTGGCCTACCCAGATTTCTCTGACATCTTCAGTGAAAAGGCCGCCGATGTTCTGCCGCCCCATAGAGAGTGGGATTGTCCCATCGATCTCATCCCTGGCAAGAAGCCACCTAGAGGGCGTACTTATCCGTTATCTGTACCTGAAACCGAGGCAATGAGTGAGTACATCAGTGAGAATCTACAGAAAGGATTCATCCGGCCTTCATCTTCGCCCGCCGGAGCGGGTTTTTTCTTTGTTAAAAAAAAAGATGGAGGATTACGTCCGTGCATCGATTACCGGGGGCTCAACGATATTACCGTCAAAAACAGCTATCCACTACCGCTCATCACTGAATTATTTGACAGAGTCAAGGGAGCCCGCATTTTCACTAAGTTAGATCTCCGCGGTGTCTACAATCTCATCAGGATTCGAAGTGGTGATGAATGGAAAACGGCCTTTAATACTCTTGATGGTCATTACGAGTACCTAGTAATGCCATTCGGGTTGAGTAATGCCCCAGCAGTGTTCCAGCACTTTGTCAACGAAATTTTCCGTGATGTTCTGTATAAATATCTTGTAGTCTATCTGGATGATATCCTCATCTTCTCTCAAGATCTCTCCTCGCATCGCCTACAAGTTCGTGAGGTCCTCCGACGTCTTTGTGAGAACCATCTCTACGGCAAGTTGTCTAAATGTACCTTCGAAGTTTCTTCCATACCCTTCCTAGGGTATGTAATTTCTGGATCGGATCTCCAGATGGACCCGACAAAATTGGAAGCTATTGCCAATTGGTCTATTCCGAGTACTCTCAAGTCCATTCAGCGATTCCTGGGGTTCGCTAACTATTATAGGAAGTTCATCAGAGGATTCTCAACTCTCATTGCTCCTATTACCATCTTAACTCGAAAAGGGGCAGATCATTCCAACTGGTCAGAAGATGCCTTGGCTGCGTTTCAGAAAATCAAGCAGGCTTTTATGTCTGCCCCAGTTCTGTCACAACCAGATGTTAACAAGCCATTCGAGTTGGAGGTAGATGCTTCTACAGTGGGAGTCGGAGCTGTTCTCTCCCAAGTAGGGGTTGATGGAAAGATTCACCCTTGTGGGTTTTTCTCTCGCAAATTCCTTCCTGCGGAAGCTAATTACTCCATCGGTGACCAAGAATTACTGGCGATCAAGCTGGCTCTTGAGGAGTGGAGGTATCTCCTGGAAGGAGCAAAGTTCCCATTTAACATCTACACGGATCACAAGAACCTCCTCTACCTAAAGGCAGCCCATTGTCTTAATCCTCGCCAGGCCCGGTGGGCAATGTTCTTCTCTCGTTTCAATTTTAAGCTTCATTTCCGTCCAGGTTTTCAGAATACCAAAGCTGATGCTCTGTCTCGTTCTATGGAATCCGAAGAAGAGATTTACGATCCAGTTCCGCATTCTATTTTGAATCCAGTTGTGTTTGCCTCGTCTCAAGTTACTCCTGTTCCGCCTCCTGGCAAGATTTTTGTTTCCCCTGAGCTTCGTTTTAAGTTGCTGTCTTGGGCTCATCAGTCTAAGTTCACAGGGCACCCTGGTGTACTAAAGACTTGCAAGTTCCTGTCTGAAACTTACTGGTGGCCGAAAATGAAGGTTGACATCAAGGACTTCGTGGCATCCTGCCCCAAGTGTGCCCAGCATAAGACTCCCAGACAGTCTCCGGCAGGTCAGTTACAACCATTATCCGTACCCAGCCATCCCTGGTCTCACCTGTCCATGGACTTCATCTCCGATCTACCCTCCTCTCAAGGATTCAATACCATCTGGGTAGTTGTCTACAGGTTTACCAAAATGGCCCATTTTGTTCCACTCCAAGGTCTTCCTTCCGCTCCAAAACTTGCTCAAGTCTTCCTACGGGAGAGATTTTCCGCTTACATGGACTGCCTACTGAAATCATATCTGACCGTGGAGTTCAGTTTGTAGCAAGGTTTTGGAGAGCCCTCTGTTCTGCCCTACAAGTTAAGCTTAAATTTTCGTCAGCCTACCACCCTCAGACAAATGGACAGACGGAAAGGGTGAATCAAGAACTGGAGACCTTCTTGAGACTTTATGTTTCCTCTTCCCAAGATGACTGGGTAGACCTGCTCCCGTGGGCTGAATTTGCTCATAATGTTCGCTATCATACTGCCACGGAGACCACCCCGTTCTTCGCTGTATATGGGCAACATCCTCGTTTCCCAGATTTCCAAGATCTACCAAACCTCGATGTTCCTGCAGCCACTTCTGTTCTAAGTCAGTTTTCAGCTACTTGGAGGAAAATTCATGTTTCCCTTAAAAAGGCCTCAAGTCGATACAAGTTCTTTGCCGACCGCAAAAGACGTGCAGTTCCCAGCCTAAAACCCAATGATAGGGTTTGGCTTTCCACCCGGAACCTTCATCTCAGAGTGCCATCGATGAAGTTTGCACCACGCTTCATTGGTCCTTTTTCCATTGACAAAGTCATCAGTCCTATAGCATACAAGCTCAGATTGCCTCCTTACTTGCGGATACCTAATGCCTTTCATCTCTCTCTCCTTAGACCCTTGATCCTGAATCGTTTCCAAAGAGCTCTTCCAGTTGGCCCCAAAGTACGAACCCAACGGGGCATTGAGTTCGAAATAGAGAAGATTCTGGATTCCCGTTGCCGGTACGGTCGTCTGCAATACCTCATTGACTGGTCCGGTTATGGTCCTGAGGAGAGGAGTTGGGTAAATGCTACAGATCTTCATGATCCAAGGTTGGTCCATGTTTTCCACAGAACTCATCCTTCCAAGCCACGTGGGTGTTTGGTGCCCACCCGTAAAGGAGGGGGTACTGTCAGGAATCGACTTACCACAGCTGCATCTGTCCGTCGGTGCGGTCTCCGTCCGGGATCCCTACGTCTCGCTGTCACTGGTCGCCTTGTCGCCGGACGTCATCTTGGGCCTAGGAACACTCCTGTTGTCAGCGGGCGTGCATGCACGCCGTGTTCCCGCCAGGCCGCGGCATGGGCGCCGCCATGACAGTTTCCATCAGACTACCGCATCAGCCAATCCGGAGCTTGGCCGCACCTCCTCATTCACTTCCCACCAATACCTACAGAACAGGGGGTATATCAGGAGCAGCAGGGTGAGTCAATCCTGGTCCTGGACTTCGTGTCACTCCTGTGACCTGTGTCTCTGGCTCCGTTCTCCAGTTCCTCCGTTTACCTGCTTTGCCTTCCAGTTTGTTCCTGTACAACCGTGGAACCACAAGCACCAGCAACCCTTGTACTTGAGATCAAGCTTCACACCTTAACCAGCTACAGTGTGCTCCAGCTCTCTGCAGTAGAGACTCTCCTCCAGGTGCATCTCGTCATCTACACCTGTTCATCAGCCTGCAAGCTGCCAGTGTTATTTCAAACTGCACTGAGAACTTTAACACTTGTCTCCTGCAATTGCTACCAGGCTTGCTATTCCCACCAACCTCTCTGCTGGCTCCACGGTCCAACAACTATCGGTTTCCATACCGACACATCGATCCCCTGATCGATTGAACTTACCATACAGACTTTGCCATAGACTCTCAGCTTCCACGCTGCACATTCACTATTGCATTTGTTACTGTTATTATTAAGTATTCCTGCTGCCATATTGTCTAAACCTACTGTTCAATAAACAACGTTGCGCACATGCGCAGGAATCCAATCCAGCCTCCTCACTTCTTCCATCCTACCTCCACTGACCCACTAGCGCCCCCTCCGGGGACACAAACTAAACAGAATCTGACAGATGACTATGAGTTGGGAGGAAAGCAAAAAAAAACGCAAGTACCGTAAATTTGCACCTGAAACAAACCATGTTGTAATTCAGGGGGTGCAAATATATTTATTGCTTTTGTGTGAAGGGTAAAGGGGTTACAAACCTAAAATTATGATCATTGTTTTTTGCTTCTAGAATAAATCATGGTAACTAATTGTGTAATACAATATGCATATACTGTAGGCTGAAATGTAATAGAACACAACCTTTTGCGGACATAGTCCAGACCAGCTGACAATGCCCAGGGTCCTTATAATATTATGTGAATGAGTTAAAAAAAGAGACTTACTTAGGTGTGTCCTCCACATTATTCAATAGGTTCCAGTCCTCCCACTGATGCCATATCCCCAGGGAGCCAAGTAATGAAAATCATCCAGTAATTGTATCAATTGACTCAATGCCAGAAATACAGTAATAAGATGACCTGGGGGCATGTTCAGAGTTTTGTGAATTTATTTTGATGTAACAGACTGTATAGTTAAAGTATTTTCCATCAATCAATGTCAACCCCCATCATCCTATGGGATGGTCCATTGTTACTGTGAGGTAGGATCAAGAGCTAAGGTTTTATAAAATTGCAGAGCCATAGGTTGTCTCTAAATTTTTATATTGATCATGCACAAGATCTGTTCTATGCATGTGCGGGAAGGCTCTTGAAATGTCCTCCACAGCCCCTTGCCAGCCACAGCATGATTGACATTAGGGGTCATAGCGGGGGCGGCACCCGGCACCATTCTTTAAAGTGGAGGCATGCTGTCCCCATTTTGCAGTCATGATGTGTCCAGGTCTGAGTTGTCGGACGCAGACTTTCCGGAACCTGATGTCAGGATCTGATGGTCAGCCTGTGTAAGTTTAAGGAACTGGTTGGTTGGTAGTTTATCTCCATCCCTTTTATCCCCCTCCAGGTTTAGTACTGTGAGATCTGATCCACCTGAAATCATTCAACTCGGATATAATAGCTCTTACAGTACCAAGACCATAGAGTCATTTAGGTGTTGATGTATCAAGCAGTGATAAGAGTAGCTAAGTGAAGTGGGTGAAGAAGTTGCCCACAGTAACCAATCAGCTTTGATGAAGCATTTATCAAGCACATTCTATAAAATGATAGGTAGATGCTGATTGGTTGCTATGGGCAACTTCTTCCCTGGTCAACTTCTCCACTCTTCACTTCTTGATACATCAACCCATTGGTGTCTTTTTATAGTGGGGAAATTCCATGAAAACATGGAAACAGAGCATAAAACATAAAAGTCAACACAGGTACAAGATGTCAGCATTATTTATCAGTTGAAGTTCCCTCTTTTGCTAACAGAGGGAAAAAATTGATTTATGATCTAGTACTTCATACTGTATTATGGCTCGTTAAACTTTCAGTATTCACTGAATGACAACAACATTATGGGCAGACTTTCATTCGTTTGCATATAAAGCAATGAAAATATGTGTTCAATTAAATTATCACATAATATATCAATATCAGGGTTGATATAAAGGAAATAATGCAATGTAACAGCAAAGTGCATAGACAACTACCAGCGGAGAAAGATGACAAGCTCCATCTGTACCGGTAACCCCAAATGATGCTTGCGTGCATTCACGCTACTGCTGTTGGGGAGAAACCGACGGCTATGTTTGTGAAGTTTGTAAATACAGAGGTATAGCAGCAGCCTCTGTCTGAGCTGAGCAGGGCAGTGCCGGGTAGTCAGTGTCCCACGGTGGGGAGGGAAAGCGCGCCCACTGTGAGAGGTTGGTAGTCTGCTGGTGCAGTGCCCTCAAAATATATATCTGTTCACCAAGTGCAACTGTGTCTTTGTATGCAGCGGTGCTGAGAAATTCTGCTAATATCACAGCCACTGTATTTTTTACAGTGATGCCCACTGGCTGTGTTTCTAATCCACTGCTTGCATGCACAGATGCACATTGGTCACACAATCAAACTTCTGAGCAACCTTATGGAAGGTCCATCGGAACGAAGACACTGGGACCAGAGAAACTGCATACAAAGATGCAGTCATTGCTGTGACATGCCCATAAAATGCTAGAGACATGCCCACATTTGAGAAGCCACTCCCCATTACCTCTCATAAATGCTCCCTGACTGTCAATCACTCTGCACCCAAATCCTCACTATGACTACCGTAGGTAAACCATTGCTATTCATGCCCAACACTATAGAAAGGTTGCAATGGTTATGCTTACCAAATTAGAAATGATACATCCTTAATTGTTCAGCTATTACTTGTTGAACAATTGCTCACAGTATTGTGATCATAGGCGGAACTAACATTAATGCAGCAGGTACACTGCACTGGCGCCCCTGTGTACTAAGGGGCCCACTGCTGCCCAGACCACAAAGGTAAATGCCCCCTGTTCTCCGAACCAAGCAAGACATAGTGCTTGTACCCCTGTCACCTAATGCCTCTCCCTGTCACCCACTGACTCTCCCTATCACCTTCTGTCTCCCCTTAACTTACGCTGTCACCCAATGACGTATGGCCTATTGTGAACTTCAGTTGGGGTGGAGGAGGGGGGTCCAAATTATATTTTTGCACCTGGGCCAACCACTCAAGTTCTGCCACTAGTTGTGATCCCCAAGAAATGATCTACAAGAACAAAAAAATCTGAATAAGTGGGCATCCTGTCGAATGAGTGTCTATTCTCAGAGAAAATGCTGTATATTGTCTGATGGGCATTGAAAGGAAACACACATCAATTCTGCAGCATTACTTTGCAGTTACTGTATTTATTGTGTGGTTTCAGAAGCCAGGCTTTAATACATAATGTAAGTAAAGCTAAGAGTGCCATTTAGTTTTAAGAACATTGCACTTAGAGAGTTGAGGTTTTATTTTCAGTACATTTAACAAGTCACTTTTACAACATGACTTATTTAACACACAATTTGATCTGCAAGGAGAAAAGCTGAGTGTGATGAATGTTAACACAGTGTCACTAACCTGCCTTCATGCCTACATTGTGTTCATCATTAATATGTCAGCCTGGCAGGATTGGAAAAGAGTGGTTGCTTTGTGCACTGTGCTGGATAGGTCCTTCGACCACTAAAGTTGTGAGGTCTGTGTTATCTTTAAAATACCCAATCCACAATAGGAAATGCATTTTGTTTTGACTTGCCCAACATACAGTAACTAAATTATACTAACTTTTCACCTTCTTCCATAGGGCACTGTTCAGAACATTGACTGGCCCCACATAAATTATGTATCTAAGTCAATGCAGGTTGCGGCGGTCTACACAAATGCAGCGGAGCAATTCAGGATTGCTCAGTTTGCGGGACAGCTGTTCCAAAAGCCAGACTTTTACTGTTAATTAGTAGCAAGCAAAAGCATACACTGCTAGACAGTGTTACTGTGCAAGAATGATTTTGGTTCACACATGCAAACAGCAAGTGCTGTCAGAGGGCTCTGCATGGATCTTCCTTTGTGCACCGGATATCCACCCTATAGTAAGGACTGGAGTAGACCATAGGGGGTTATTCAGAGATGGATGCAGATCTTGCTTCCACATCAAGATCTGCATCCATCTACTTACATGCTGGGGTCGCCCAGCACAGGGCAAGGCTGTCCAGCATGCGTGTGACACCACCCTGCAATGCGTTCGCAATGTAATTGCGCATTGATTTGGGCAGGCGCTGGCAGGCGGTTTGGTGCCATTTTTTAACTTGGGAGTGGTTGCATGTGATGTCACACAGCCACCCCAAAAACACTCCCGCCACACCCCTGTTTTGCCTGCCATGTCCCGACAAAGGCATGTTGCTGCCTACCCAATGCCCGCAGCTGTCAATTATCTTGCAATCACATCCTTCGGGGGTGTGACCACAATGTGAATGACCGCGCAGGTACGGAAAACGGAGATGCAGCCGCATTAGCGACCGACACTGAATATGATCCTTAGTGGGCTAAGGCACCCAAAGTACAGGGGCAGCATAGACTAGAACAGTGGTTCCAACACTTTTTGTTCATGATATCCTTAGGCTACAGATTATAAGATTATCTGTCCAATCTTTCTAGTTGGAACTAAAATCTTGTAATGTATGGGAGCAAATGACAATTGACCATTTGGTCCCAAACACTGGAAAACAGACAAAAAATGGACATTCAGACAAATTGGTTAAATCTGTTTGATTTAACCAATTTATCTGAACAACCGTTTTTGTCTGTTTTACAGCATTTGGTAGCAAATGCTTGATTGTTGTTTGCTCTCAGACATTGCTAGATTTTCGTTCCAACTAGCCAGATTGGATAGATAATCTTATAGTGTGTATCCAGCTTAGTTCCTCAGCAATTAGTCATGTTTAATAAACTGAAAGAAAACATTTTATTTTTTATTTTTTAATAACCACATTTACAGTAGTACAGCATGTGTCTATCTGTTGGGCACATCTCCTTGGAATCAGACTTGACACCATAGTTTCCTGCTCCCCAGTGATTTTCACATAGTACTGCAGTGAAATTTAGAAAGCTGTACTCAGGAATGTAGCTCCATCTATTGGCGGAATTATAAACTACTACCAATGCGAAAATTGAAAATATCACGTGGTGGCCCTACAGGACTGTAACTAGTGAGTGAGCCATGCTGCCTCCAGAGCACAGGACCTAATGGGCAGCACAGTCGCTGTCCTTGGCACCTACTGTATATTTGGCATGCAGAGTGCTCTAGGATTATCCTGGCACTCAGCTTCGCTTTGGTTCTGGTGGCCCCTGTCCCTAGTTATAATGTCATTGTTCAAGGGTAAGGCCAGGACAGGGCGCATTTTTACCCGGCTATGGCTCTTTCCCCCTGTGAGTTTTTTGCAACAAATTGGGGAACAGTATGGGAACCGCTGTGCTAGAAATACTTTTGTTATTGATCCTTTCAAGCTGTGAACACATTTAGGAAGTGTCTAACCATTGTCCACATTCTTCTATGGCAAACCCATAATGTTGTCACCTAGGTTTTGTTTCTTAAGTCATAGCCCACTAATGACAAAATGATTTCAATACTGTATAATTAGTAAAACATATTTTGACTGTGGTTTTCCATTTTTAAATCATTAATTGCTGTTAGTAACAATCTTTAAAAGAAAAAAAATTCTCAGTGCAACACAGAGTAATCTGAAAACTAATATTGTATGATTTGAAATACATAAATCTGCTGCAGTACACGTAGCTGGATCTGTTAATTGAAATGGGTATACATGGGAAGGTTAGGAGTACTGTATATTTACAAAAGTTTTTGTTTTTGTTTTTTAGTATCAGCCTCCATCGATATTGTATTTCACAGGCTAAGACACACATTTACTAACATTTAAAATGCAATATAACAATCATCTGTTAGTAAATGTGTGTTTTAGCCCATGAAACACAACACTGATTTACTGTAGATTGATTTCTATTGATTGTCAGGGAGACTCCCTGATATATAGCAATATCCCTGGCACCCTGAAGAGTATAGCAAATCTCCCTGATAGCAACTTACCCCCATTATGTATGTTCTTGGGGGGGAATAAATCAGATACAGTATATATTTACTAGAGATGAGCGGGTTCAGTTCCCAGATAACCAAACCCCCCAAACTTCACGCTCTGATACCACATCAGAGTCCGGCTCAGGACTTCCCACCAGACTCAGAAACCAGAATGAGGCAAAACGGCATCATCCCGCTGTCGGAATCTCGCGGGTTTTGGATTCCATATAAAAAGTTGTGCATCACTGCTATTTTCACTCCAGACTTGGAGAGTGAGGGAGCCAGACCTCTGTCTCTCTGTGGGTAATACAGGCTGTCCTGGCTGTCACTGGTGTTTCATGTTCTGTTACGGGTGCTGCAGCTGTAAATGGGTGTAGCTGTCCTCCTATATTCTGTAAAATATAGGGGTGCTGCTGTTAAAATAACTTTACACTGGCCCTGTATGCTGTAAAAATTCAGGGGTGCAGTTGTTAAAAATTAAAAGCACACTGCTCCTGTATGCTGTAAAAATATAGGGGTGCTGCTTTTAAAATAACATTACACTGGCCCTGTATGCTGTAAAAATTCAGGGGTGCAGTTGCTCAAATAAAAGCACACTGGTCCTGTATGCTGTAAATATGTAGGGGTACTGCTGTTAAAATAACACTACACTGGTTTTGTATGGTGTAAAGATTCAGGGGTGCAGTTGTTCAAATAAAAGCACACTGGTCGTGTATGCTATAAAAAGATGTGGGTGCTGCTGTTAAAAAACATCATCACACTGGCCCTGTATGGTGTAAAAATTCAGGGTTGCAGTTGTTCAAATAAAAGCACACTGGTCCTGTATGCTGTAAAAATATAGGGGTGCTGCTGTTAAAAAAAATATTACACTGGCACTGTATGCTGTCAAAATTCAGGGGTGCTTCTGTTCAAATAAAAGCACACTGGTCCTGTATGCTGTAAAAATATAGGGGTGCGTCTCTTGTTCAAATAAAAGCACACTGGTCCTGAATACTGTAAAAATATAGTGGTGCTGCTGGTAAAATAACATTACACTGGCCCTGTATGCTGTAAAAATTCAGGGGTGCTTCTCTTGTTCAAATAAAAGCACACTGATCCTGAATACTGTAAAAATATAGTGGTGGTGCTGTTAAAATAACATTACACTGGCCCTGTATGCTGTAAAAATTCAGGGGTGCAATTGTTAATAAATAAAAGCACACAGGTCCTGTATGCTGTAAAAATATAGGGGTGCTGCGGTTAAAATAACATTACACTGGCCCTGTATGCTATAAAAATTCAGGGGTGCAATTGTTCAAATAAAAGCCCACTGGTCCTGTATGCTGTAAATATATAGGGGTATTGCTGTTAAAATAACATTACACTGGCCCTGTATGCTGTAAAAATTCAGGGGTGCAGTTGTTCAAATAAAAGCACACTGGTCCTGTTTGTTTTAAAAATATAGGAGTGCTGCTATTAAAATATAATATTACACTGGCCCTGTATGCTGGTAAAATTCAGTGGTGCAGTTGTTCAAATAAAAGCATACTTGTTCTGTATGCTGTAAAAATATAAGGGTGCTGCTGTTAAAAAAAAATTACACTGGCACTGTATGGTGTAAAAATTCAGGGTGTTTCTGTTCAAATAAAACAACACTGGTCCTGTATGCTGTAAAAATATAGGGCTGCTGTTAAAATAATATTACACTGGCCCTGTATGCTGTAAAAATTCAGGGGTGCAGTTGTTAAAAATGAAAAGCACACTGGTCCTGTATGCTGTAAAAATATAGGGGTGCTGCTGTTAAAATAACATTACACTGGCCCTGTATGCTGTAAAAATTCAGGGGTGCAGTTGTTCAAATAAAAGCACACTGGTCCTGAATGCTGAAAATATATAGGGGTACTGCTGTTAAAATAACACTACACTGGTTTTGTATGGTGTAAAGATTCAGGGGTGCAGTTGTTCAAATAAAAGCACACTGGACGTGTATGCTGTAAAAATATAGGGGTGCTGCTATTAAAAAACATGCTGTAAAAATATAGGGGTGCTGCTGTTAAAACAACATTACACTGGCCCCGTATGCTGTAAAACTTCAGGGGTGCAGTTGTTAAAAATAAAAGCACACTGCTGCTGTATGCTGTAAAAATATAGGGGTGCTGCTGTTAAAAAAACATTACACTGGCTCTGTATGCTGTAAAAATTCAGGGGTGCAGTTGTTAAAAATTAAAAGCACACTGGTCCTGTATGCTGTAAAAATATAGGGGTGCTGCTGTTAAAATAACATTACACTGGCCCTGTATGCTGTAAAAATTCAGGGGTGCAGTTGTTCAAATAAAAGCACACTGGTCCTGAATGCTGAAAATATATAGGGGTACTGCTGTTAAAATAACACTACACTGGTTTTGTATGGTGTAAAGATTCAGGGGTGCAGTTGTTCAAATAAAAGCACACTGGTCGTGTATGCTGTAAAAATATAGGGGTGCTGCTATTAAAAACCATTACACTGGCTCTATGCTGTAAAAATATAGGGGTGCTGCTGTTAAAACAACATTACACTGGCCCCGTATGCTGTAAAACTTCAGGGGTGCAGTTGTTAAAAATAAAAGCACACTGCTGCTGTATGCTGTAAAAATATAGGGGTGCTGCTGTTAAAAAAACATTACACTGGCCCTGTATGCTGTAAAAATTCAGGGGTGCAGTTGTTAAAAATTAAAAGCACACTGGTCCTGTATGCTGTAAAAATATAGGGGTGCTGCTGTTAAAATAACATTACACTGGCCCTGTATGCTGTAAAAATTCAGGGGTGCAGTTGTTCAAATAAAAGCACACTGGTCCTGAATGCTGAAAATATATAGGGGTACTGCTGTTAAAATAACACTACACTGGTTTTGTATGGTGTAAAGATTCAGGGGTGCAGTTGTTCAAATAAAAGCACACTGGTCGTGTATGCTGTAAAAATATAGGGGTGCTGCTATTAAAAAACATTACACTGGCTCTATGCTGTAAAAATATAGGGGTGCTGCTGTTAAAACAACATTACACTGGCCCCGTATGCTGTAAAACTTCAGGGGTGCAGTTGTTAAAAATAAAAGCACACTGCTGCTGTATGCTGTAAAAATATAGGGGTGCTGCTGTTAAAAAAACATTACACTGGCTCTGTATGCTGTAAAAATTCAGGGGTGCAGTTGTTAAAAATTAAAAGCACACTGGTCCTGTATGCTGTAAAAATATAGGGGTGCTGCTGTTAAAAAAATTACACTATCGCTGTATGCTGTAAAAATTCAGGGGTTCTTCTGTTCAACTAAAACCACACTGGTCCTGTATACTGTAAAAATATAGGGGTGCTGCTGTTAAAATATTATTACACTGGCCCTGTATGCTGTAAACATGCAGGGGTGCTTCTCTATAAATAAAAGCACACTGGTCCTGAATGCTGTAAAAATATAGGGGTGCTGCTGTTAAAATAACATTACACTGGCCCTGTACAGTGTAAAGATTCAGAGGTGCAATTGATCAAATAAAAGCACACTGGTCCTGTATGCTGTGAAAATAAAGGGGCACTGTTCTGTGTGCTGTAGTAATAAAGGAGTGCTGTCCTGTGAAATGGAGAACAACAATTTGGAGGAAAAAATAGTGGAAGATCAGGAACCACTTCCAGTTCCTAGTACAAGTGCTGAAGCTGCTGCTGCCACCAGTCATGACATTGACGATGCAATTCCATAAACGTCGTCTGCTAAGGCCAATGCCCAATGTCATAGAGGGCATGTAAAATCCAAGAAGCAAAAATTAATAATCAGGGGGGAAAAAAGAAATTATCTGACAAGAAACGTAAAATTGGCAATTCACGACACAAAGTGGCACGGAAAGGCTAAGGCCTTGGCCTATGTTCATGACTGGTGGATGAGCTTCTCATGAGAATGGAAGCCCTCCTCCCTCTCGAAAAATTAAAAAAATTAAAAAAATTAAGCTTGCTAAAGCACAGGAAAAAAACAGCTGTGTGTTCAGAGATATCACAAATCCCCAAGGAGAGTCCAAATGTGTCCGTAGTTGCGATGTCTAGGCCTGACCTTCCCAAAACTGTATGGAAAGAGGAGGCTACTATCACCATTTTCAGGCCCCCTGCAAATGCTGGGAAGAGCGCCGCCAGTCCAGTTGCTGATATATAGATTGAGGATATCACTGTAGACGTACACCAGGATGAGGAGGATATTGGTGTAGCTGGTGCTGAGGAGGAACTTACGATGAGGATTCTGATGGTGATTTGTTTGAATAAGGCACCAGTGGAGACAGTTGTTGTCCGTGTGATGAGAAAGGCCATTGTCATGCCTGGGCAAAATACCAAAATAGCCATATCTTCAATGTGGAATTATTTTTCCACATATCCGGACAACAGGTGTCAAGCCGTGTGTTGCCTTTGTCAATCCGTAATAAGTAGTGGTAAGGACGTTAACCACCTAGGACAGGCATTCCCAACCACGGTCCTCAAAGCACACCAACAGTGCAGGTTTTTCTCGATATCCAGGCTGCAGCACAGATAGTTAAATCAACATAACTGAGCTACTAATTAAGTCACCTGTGCTGAAGCCTGGATATCACTAAAACCTGCACTGTTGGTGTAGCTTGAGGACCGTGGTTGGGAATGCCTGACCTAGGAACATCCTCCCTTACACGTCACCTGCAGCGCATTCATCAGAAGTCATTGTCAAGTTCAGAAACTTTGGGTAAAAGTGTAAGCAGTCCACTGACACCTAAATCTCTTTTTCCTGCTGTACCCAAGCTCCTGCAAGCCACACCACCAACTCCATCAACGTCAATTTCCTCCTCAGTCAGGAACAGAAGTAGTCCTGCAGGACATTTCACAGCATGACTGATGAGTCCTCTCATAAGCGGGATTCCTCCAGAGGATCCTTGAGTGGCACACCTACTGCCGCTGCTGCTGTTGCTGCTGGGAGTCGATCGTCATCCCAGAGGGGAAGTCGGAAGACCATTTGTACTACTTCAACTAATTCCAACAGTCCTTTGTGAGGAAGATGAAATGTACAGCAGTCACCCTGTTGCAAAGCGGATTACTGAGGCCATAACAACTATGCTGGTGTTAAACGTGCATCCAGTATCCGCCACTAGCGCAGTGGTAATTAAACAGTTGATGGACGTACTGTGTCACCAGTACCAAATCCCGTCTAGATTCCACTTTACTAGGAAAGCGATTCCCGGATTGTACAGGGACATTAAGAAAAGTGTCCTGAAAAATGCGGTTGTACCCACTGTCCACTTAACCACGGACATGTGGAGAAGGGCAAGCTAAGGACTGCATGACTGACAGCCCACTGGGTAGATGTATTGCCTCCCGCAGCAACAACAGCAGCGGAACTAGTAGCAGCATCTCACAAACGCCAACTCATTCCTAGGCAGGCTACACTGTGTATCACCGGTTTCCGTAAGAGGCACACAGCTGACAACCTCTTATGGAAACTGAGGGACATCATCGCACAATGGCTTACCCCACTTAGACTCTCCTGGGGATTTGTGATATCGGACAATGCCACCAATATTGTGCGTGCATTACATCTGGGCAAATTCCGGCACGTCTCATGTTTTGCACATACAATTAATTTGGTGGTGCAGAATCTTTTGAATAATGACAGGGACGTGGAGGAGATGCTGTCGATGGCCCGAAAAATTGCGGACCACTTTCGACATTCAGCTACTGTGTGCTGAAAACTGGAGCACCACCAAACAATCCTGAATCTGCCCCGCCATTAACTGAAGCAAGAGGTGGTAACGGGGTGGAATTCAACACCCTGTATACTTCAGAGGATGGAGGAGCAGGAAAAGGCCATTCAAGCCTATACATCCACCTATCATATAGGAAAAGGAGGGGGAATGCATCTGACTCTAGAACACTGGAGAATGATTTCCGTGCTGTGCAAGGTTCTCCAACCCTTTGAACTTGCCACTTGTGAAGTCAGTTCAGACACTGCCAGCTTGTGTCAGGTCATTCCCCTCATTAGGCTTTTGCAGAAGCACCTGGAGAAATTGAAAGAGGAGCTAAGACAGAGTGATTCCACTAAGTATGTGGGACTTGAGGATGAAGCCCTTCATTTGCTTTGCCAGGATTCAAGGATAGTCAATCTGTTGAAATCAGAGCACTACATTTTGGCCACCGTGCTTGATCCTAGGTTTAAAGCCTATGTTGTTTCTCTCTTTCTGGCAGACACAAGTCTGCAGAGGTTCAAAGACCTGCTGGTGAGAAAATTGTCAACTTAAGCGGAACGTGACCCGTCAACA
The DNA here is from genome assembly GCF_028390025.1 of Pseudophryne corroboree. Classification (NCBI taxonomy): domain Eukaryota; kingdom Metazoa; phylum Chordata; class Amphibia; order Anura; family Myobatrachidae; genus Pseudophryne; species Pseudophryne corroboree. The sequence goes on from NC_086446.1 coordinate 725,998,425, forward strand.
GCTCCTCCTTCATTTTCTCCCGCAACTGGGGCTGCGAGGAAAAGGATAACATTTCCGAGCCAATCCGCTGGCGGTGATGCAGGGCAGTCAGGAGCAAGTGTTGACATCTAAGGGGTCATTCCGAGTTGATCGCTCACTAGCAACTTTTTGCAGCGCTGTGATCAGGTTAAATCTTGGCAAAACTGTTCATGCGTATGCACCGCAATGCACAGGCGCGTCATATGGGTACAAAGAGGAACGGTGCTGGGTGATGGATTTAACAAAGAATCCATTTGCACAGCCGATCGCAAGGTGATTGACAGAAAGAGGACGTTTGTGGGTGTCAACTGACCGTTTTCTGGGAATGTTTGGAAAAACCCAGGCGTGTCCAAGCATTTGCAGGGCTGGTGTCTGATGTCAATTCCAGGACCAAAACGACTGAAGTGATCACAGCGGCTGAGTAAGTCCAGAGCTACTCAGAAACTGCAAAAAAAAAAGCATCCAAGTAGGCATGTATATACTGGCAGGAAAAAGAGGCAATCTGGATGCCTTTGCACAAACTGGCTTTATTTTACCTAAAGCTCCCCCCCCCCCTCTCCCCACACACACACACACACACACACCCTCCAGTGTGTACTCCGAAAGAGTGTTTAGTGCAGCTGGTAACCTTGTCAGCAATCGGTGTAGGAGGTTACTTCCAGAAAATGTGGAGAAGATGATTTTCATCAAAATGAATTATAAATTCCTCCAGGAAGGCACCAGCAATTGCCTCCAGAAAGTACACAGGGACCTTTGATGGTGGATTCCAGTGGGGATGAATTAATACTCTGTGAGGAGGAAGATCTACAAACAGAAAGGGGTGAGGAATCGGAGGATGAGGATGAGGACAACATGATCTTGCCTCTGTAGAGTCAGTTTGTGCAAGGAGAGATTAATTGCTTATTTTTTGGTGGGGGGATTAATTGCTTCTTCTTTGTGGGGGCCCAAACAAAGCAATCATTTCAGCCACAGTCATGTGGAAGACCCTGTCGGCTGAAATGATTGGTTTTTTAAAGTGTGCATGTCTTGTTTATACAACATAAGAGTGGGTGGGAGGGCACAGGGACAATTCCATCTTGCACCTCCTTTTTTTTCTTTGCATTATGTGCTCTTCGGGGGCCTAGTTTTTAAAACTGCCATCCTGTCTGCCAATGCAGTGCCACTCCTAGATGGGGCAGGTGTTTGTGCCACCCACTTGTGTCGCTTAGTTTAGTCATCCAGCTACCTCGATGCAACCTTTTGGCTTAAAAACAATATTGTGAGGTGTGAGTTGTTCCGAATAGACTGGAAATGAGTAGAAATTAATGTTATAGAGGTTAATAATACCATACAATCAAAATTACCCCCAAAACGAAAACCCAAAAAGTGTCCCCCGAACATCTCTAATATTTACTTTTATATGGGATCATCAGTGCCATTTTCCTGCATTGGTTATAATGCACAATGATCCCTATGGCTACATGTATTTTCAAAAAAGTCTTCATAATGTTGACATCACAATGTAGGCAGGTATGATGTCGACATTTAACATGTCAGCATGTGCAGAATTTTGGAACTTTTCACAATGTTGACGTGACACATCAACATCCTGCATAGAACAGCAGTGAAGAGATAGGGGGGGTCATTCCGAGTTGATCGCTATCTGCCGTTGTTCGCAGCGCAGCGATCAGGCAAAAAATCGGCAATTCTACGCATGCGCGTCGTACTGTCACAAAAGCCGATGCAGTTTTACACAAGCTCTAGCGACGCTTTTCAGTCGCACTGCTGATCGTTGAGTGATTGACAGGAAGTGGGTGTTTCTGGGAGGTAACTAACCGTTTTCGGGGAGTGTGTGTAAAAACGCAGGCGTGCCAGATAAAAACGCAGGAGTGGCTGGAGAAACGGGGGAGTGGCTGGCCGAACGCAGGGCGTGTTTGTGATGTCAAAACAGGAACTAAATAGTCTGAAGTCATCACAAGGTAGGAGTAGGTCTGCAGCTACTCTGAAACTGCACAATTTATTTTAGTAGCAGCGCTGCGATCCTTTCGTTTGCACTTCTGCTAAGATACACTCCCAGAGGGCGGCGGCTTAGCGTTTGCACTGCTGCTAAAAGCAGCTAGCTAGCGAACAACTCGGAATGAGGGCCAGGGTTAGGCTATGGGAGGAGAGGTTAGGGTGCAGCTATAGGAGGGATGGTTGTGATTAGGCTACGGAAGGGGAGGTTATTGAAAGATTATGGGAGGGGAGGTTAGGGTTAGGCTACAGGTGGGAAGGTTAGGCATAGGTACAAGGGGGAAAGTTAGCTTGTGTAGCAGTGGCAAATTTCCTATTAGGCACGTGAGACATGTGCCTAGGGGCAGCACTTGTTGGGGGGGCAGAACTTGGATGCTTATGTTGGTACTGTCAGCCCGAAAGGTACAAGTAACTGCAAAATATTTTAACTGTACTGTACTATATGACATCTTGAATGGAGTGTAAATGGATAGGACATACACATACATTAATTAAAAATAAAATAAAATGTCATAGTTGCTTTTTATTAATCTATAAAATTGTCCATCATCAAATGAGCGCTTATAACTTATCAATGAAAATAATAAAATTAGGCAGAGGTTGTTAATGTTGTGCCTAGGGGCAGAGGAGTCACTCACCTCCTCAACAGCCGGTGCGGTGGCAGGAAAAGGGGACGGACCTTCACTTGAATGGGTGGGGCTTAATTAGAGGGGTGGGGCTTCACGGGTGGCATCCAATTTTTGTCCATTGAAGGTCCGGAAGGGGGCGGGGCTTTGATACCCGACACCTGTTTTTTTTGTCACTTGGGGGGTGTTGGAGGTGAGGGCTGACTCCCGGGAGTGCTGTCCCTGCAGTGCTGGCTCCTACACAGTGACAAGAGCCGAGTGCTGCACATAATATAACAGTGCAGCACTCGGCTCCTGTCACTGTGCAGGAGCCGGCATTTTGGTGTCACCCCTCGGCGGGTGACACCCGGCAGCAGGCTGCACCCCCCTTGTAACGCCACTGCCTCACCCCTCTTAATCCACCCCTGAAGTGTAGCCAGGCAAACTCATTCTAATGTTAACATTTCATCAATGTTGACTTGACAATGATGAATGCTGACCTGGTCAATGTCAACATTGCAGCATTCTCTTGTCAAAACTATGTATGTTGACATGATGGATGTAGACAAAATATACCACACCCAGCAAAAGCACATTATCCTTTCTTATTGCAAAGAGCTGTCTTTGGTGATGATGTACAATAGTAGTCTGCTGGGCCCAGCTTTTTGTCTGCTCACCGTGCAGCTCTTAATATTGAGGGTTTTCAATATCGAAACGGGGAGTGTCTATGACCCTGATGAGGTTTTTTTTGAAGGGGGGGGGGGGGGGTGTCACAAAAACACTTTTTTTTTTAGACTGTGTGCTGTGGTGGCATTGCACCCAACTCCCCAAATTGGGACAAGCAGCGGGACAGTCCCATGAAATCTGCACTGTCTTGCTAAAGTTGGAACGATTGGGAAGTATGCTAACACCACCCATGGTGGCAGTCTAAGTCTGAGACCCTGGGACACAGTTGGACAGCACACTGGAATCCCCTGAGAGCACTTAGGCCAGTGATAGGCAACAGATGGCTCTAGAACAGCACAGTGAGAGCTTGGTTAGCATTGCTGCCTCACAACACTACGATCATGAGCTTTACTGCCGACCAATGCCCCAGCCATATGGAGTTTGTATGTTTGCCCCACGTCTGTATTTTTTTTGGTCCCACAGTCAAAAAATATACTGGTTGTGTTATGTGTAAATGATTGTATGTTGAACTGAGGTGTTATTACAGATAGGTGTTTCATTGATTAAGATGGGAATTTAATTGTGCTCACTATGGGATTCATTCTGACCCGATCGCACGCTGCACTTCTTTGAAGCGGTGCGATCGGGTCGGAACTGCGCATGCGCAGCGATGTCGCCGGGCAATGATGCCGGAAATGAGGATAGCAGTCGCAGCAGCGACCGCAAGAAGATTGACAGGATGAAGGCTTGTCGGGGCATCAACTGACCGTTTTCCGGGAGTGGTCAAGCAGGTGTTTTGAGGGCGGATGAGTGACGTCAAATCCGGGACCTGCATCGCTGGATCCGTCGCAAATAGAAAGTAGATCTAGGGCTGGTCTTGTTTTGCTAGAAACCTTTTTAGCATAGCAGGGCTGCACAGGCGTTCGCAGCCCTGCTATGCTAAAATACACTCCCCCATAGGCGGCGTCAGGTTGATCGCATGAGCAGCAAAAAGTTGCTACGTGCGATCAACTCGGAATGACCCCCTATGTTTTCAGGGGGAAGGGCGGAGCCAGGTGACCTGGAAAACCTGAACTGTTTGGGGTCCTGAGGACCAAGTTTGAGAAACACTGTTCTAGATTAAACACAACTATACATCCAGTAAGGCCGGATCACCTGCTAGTTGCTTAGGTCCATCTAAACCACCTCCAGGATTGCTCTGACCCATGTTTGTTCATTATGAGGCTCTCAGCCTTAGCATGGCTCCAATTGCTAAAGTAGCTATAGGAGAGGGAATAATTGGAGTTTCCCAAACATATTGTACAGAACATGGGCTGACATCGCTATATGCTACTGGGCAGGTCCAGCAGTTTTGCTTACAGTGTATCTGCACTGCTCAGGTACTTATTGCACTGAGCTCCTGCAATCAAGATTCTGTGCATACTCTTTAAATTCTTGTTCTGATCCTCACATGGCTGAGTCTGAGTGATTGCTAAACAGAGATTAGCGAGGACCAATGGGTTTAAAAACATTGGAAGGAAATGATCAATGATTTAGCAATCAATGTCTCAGTTTTAGTATATGTGCATCAAATTTAGTATATCAGGCATCAGATTGGTACCTTTGATATTCCTCAACATTGGAATGCTGCCAATGATTTATGCTGCATTCGTGCAAAGTCATTGATGGAAATATAAAAACACTTGCCATTGGCCATAGACCATTAATGGTTAATAAACCATTGATGATCAATGGCCATCCTTAGCAGACATGTTACTGAGATCTTCTCAGACCAGATAGTGGCCAGGTAAGCTGTCCCAGGATTGGAATGGACTGTAAAAGTTGCATGTACTGTATATGTAGTAAGAAATTGAAGCAGATTGGTTTTCTGCAGGTAGCGATATGGCAGAAAGGTGCATAGGAATGAATTGGGAAAGACATTTTATCAGGACCATTTAAAGGGGGGGACAGGGACATTTCTAGGACCGGGCTAGCCATGCAATCGCACAGGGTGCCTGCCCACGGCCATTGTGTGCAGGGGCATATCTACCCATTGGCCAGGATGGCACTCTCCGGGGTGTGCCAGCTGAGCAGGGGGCGTCGCCCGACGGTTCAACCCTCGGCCAATCAGTGGAATCCCTTAAGCCGTCGTGTCTGGCAATACCTGCTGTGCTGAGCTGCCTGTGCATTGCCTGGGATGGAGGGCAGAGGATCGCTCAGCAGGCAGGAGCTGGTGCCGGTGTCCAGCACCGCAATGCACCACAGGGAAAACTGTAAATAAACTACAACTCCCAGCAACCCTTGCTGTTAGGAGCTCCTGGCGGCAAGGGCTGCTGGGAGCTGCAGTTTATTTTCAGTTTCTTTATGTAGTTTGGTGCGGTCCTGGACACAGGCGCCAGTTCCTGCCAGCTGAGCGATCCTCCATCCTCCATCCCAGGCAGCTCGGCACAGCAGGTATTGCCAGACACTACGGCTATCTGCTGGGATGTTGTGGGTTGGGGACTAGGGCTATGTGCTGTGTGGGGAGGCTATGTATGTGCTGGGAGTGGGGGAGACTACTACTACTATGTTCTAAGGGCAGACTACAGCTATGTGCTGGGAGGGGGATGGGGACTATGGCTATGTGCTTGGAGAGGTGAGGGGCTATGTGCAGGGAGAGGAGCTATGGCTATCTATGCTGGCAGGGAACTATTGTTATGTGATGGGAGGGGGGTGGGGACTATTGTATTACTGTGTTGGGAGAGGTGGAGGCTACGGCTATGTGCTAGGGGGACTACGGCTATTGCTTGGGGAGGTGGAGGCTATGGCTATTTACTAGGAGGGGACTATGGCTATGTCCTGGGAGGGGGATGGGGATTATGACTATATGACTGTGGGGGCTTATCTGGCACCGTGGGGGTATATGTGTATCTGGCACCGGGCGGTCATATCTAGCACTCTAAGGGCATATCTAGCACCGTGGGGGCATGTGTATCTGGCAACATGGGGGCATATCTGGCACTGTGGGGGCATATCTAACACCATGGGGGTATATCTGGCACTGTGGGGGCATGTGTGTATCTGGCACTGCACTATTGGGGTCATATGTGTATCACGCCCCAATTTTCATTGGCCAAGCCCCATGTGGCATGTGGCCACACCCATTTGGCGTGCACACACAGTACCACTAAGGATTCTACTTGCACCACTGGGTTGTGCACTGCACTGCACTTCTTTGCACTACTATTTGATTATACTACCTGGCCTTGGGTGGCATTGCCTCCTCAGCCAGGCCAGGCAATGCTGATGCCTCCTCAGTGTTATAATTACTGTGTGGGCATAATGTGTAAAGGGAACTGCTACTGTGTGGGCATGATGTGTATAAGGGTTACTACTGTGTAGCGTAATTTGAATTGGGGGAACTATTGTATGGTCATTAGAGATGAGCGGGTTCGGTTCCTCGGAATCCGAACCCGCCCGAACTTCAGCTTTTTTTACACGGATCCGAGCGACTCGGATCTTCCCTCCTTGCTCGGTTAACCCGAGCGCGCCCGAACGTCATCATGACGCTGTCGGATTCTCGCGAGGCTCGGATTCTATCGCGAGACTCGGATTCTATATAAGGAGCCGCGCGTCGCCGCCATTTTCACACGTGCATTGAGATTGATAGGGAGAGGACGTGGCTGGCGTCCTCTCCATTTAGATTAGAAGAGAGAGAGTGAGATTGAGACAGAGACACTTGATTTACTGGAGCTTAGGAGTACTAGAGAGTGCAGAGTTTACTAGTGACTGACCACTGACCAGTGACCACCAGTGCAGTTTTATTTAATATAATCCGTTCTCTGCCTGAAAAAAACGATACACAGTGACTCAGTCACATACCATATCTGTGCTCAGCCCAGTGTGCTGCATCATCTATGTATAATATCTGACTGTGCTCACACAGCTTAATTGTGGGGGAGACTGGGGAGCAGTTATAGGTTATAGCAGGAGCCAGGAGTACATATTATTAAAATTAAACAGTGCACACTTTTGCTGCAGGAGTGCCACTGCCAGTGTGACTGACCAGTGACCTGACCACACTGACCACCAGTATAGTATACTATATTGTAATTGCCTGAAAAAGTTAAACACTTGTCGTGTGACTTGTGTGGTGTTTTTTTATTCTATAAAAAACTCATTCTGCTGACAGACAGTGTCCAGCAGGTCCGTCATTATATAATATATATCTGTCCGGCTGCAGTAGTGATATATATATATTTTTTATATCATTATTTATCATCCAGTCGCAGCAGACACAGTACGGTAGTTCACGGCTGTAGCTACCTCTGTGTCGGCACTCGGCAGTCCATCCATAATTGTATACCACCTACCCGTGGTTTTTTTTTCTTTCTTCTTTATACATACTACATCTCATTATCATCCAGTCTATATTAGCAGCAGACACAGTACAGTACGGTAGTCCACGTCTGTAGCTACCTCTGTGTCGGCACTCGGCAGTCCATCCATAATTGTATACCACCTACCCGTGGTTTTTTTTTTCTTCTTTATACATACTACATCTCATTATCATCCAGTCTATATTAGCAGCAGACACAGTACAGTACGGTAGTCCACGGCTGTAGCTACCTCTGTGTCGGCACTCGGCAGTCCATCCATAATTGTATACCACCTACCCGTGGTTTTTTTTTCTTTCTTCTTTATACATACTACATCTCATTATCATCCAGTCTATATTAGCAGCAGACACAGTACAGTACGGTAGTCCACGGCTGTAGCTACCTCTGTGTCGGCACTCGGCAGTCCATCCATAATTGTATACCACCTACCCGTGGTTTTTTTTTCTTTCTTCTTTATACATACTACATCTCATTATCATCCAGTCTATATTAGCAGCAGACACAGTACAGTACGGTAGTCCACGGCTGTAGCTACCTCTGTGTCGGCACTCGGCAGTCCGTCCATAATTGTATACCACCTACCCGTGGTTTTTTTTTCTTTCTTCTTTATACATACATACTACATCTCATTATCAACCAGTCTATATTAGCAGCAGACACAGTACAGTACGGTAGTCCACGGCTGTAGCTACCTCTGTGTCGGCACTCGGCAGTCCATCCATAATTGTATACCACCTACCCGTGGTTTTTTTTTTCTTCTTTATACATACTACATCTCATTATCATCCAGTCTATATTAGCAGCAGACACAGTACAGTACGGTAGTCCACGGCTGTAGCTACCTCTGTGTCGGCACTCCGTCCATAATTGTATACCACCTACCCGTGGTTTTTTTTTCTTTCTTCTTTATACATACTACATCTCATTATCATCCAGTCTATATTAGCAGCAGACACAGTACAGTACGGTAGTCCACGGCTGTAGCTACCTCTGTGTCGGCACTCGGCAGTCCATCCATAATTGTATACCACCTACCCGTGGTTTTTTTTTCTTCTTTATACATACTACATCTCATTATCATCCAGTCTATATTAGCAGCAGACACAGTACAGTACGGTAGTCCACGGCTGTAGCTACCTCTGTGTCGGCACTCGGCAGTCCGTCCATAATTGTATACCACCTACCCGTGTTTTTTTTTTCTTTCTTCTTTATACATACATACTACATCTCATTATCAACCAGTCTATATTAGCAGCAGACACAGTACAGTACGGTAGTCCACGGCTGTAGCTACCTCTGTGTCGGCACTCGGCAGTCCATCCATAATTGTATACTAGTATCCATCCATCTCCATTGTTTACCTGAGGTGCCTTTTAGTTGTGCCTATTAAAATATGGAGAACAAAAATGTTGAGGTTCCAAAATTAGGGAAAGATCAAGATCCACTTCCACCTCGTGCTGAAGCTGCTGCCACTAGTCATGGCCGAGACGATGAAATGCCAGCAACATCGTCTGCCAAGGCCGATGCCCAATGTCATAGTACAGAGCATGTCAAATCCAAAACACCAAATATCAGTAAAAAAAGGACTCCAAAACCTAAAATAAAATTGTCGGAGGAGAAGCGTAAACTTGCCAATATGCCATTTACCACACGGAGTGGCAAGGAACGGCTGAGGCCCTGGCCTATGTTCATGGCTAGTGGTTCAGCTTCACATGAGGATGGAAGCACTCAGCCTCTCGCTAGAAAAATGAAAAGACTCAAGCTGGAAAAAGCACAGCAAAGAACTGTGCGTTCTTCGAAATCCCAAATCCACAAGGAGAGTCCAATTGTGTCGGTTGCGATGCCTGACCTTCCCAACACTGGACGTGAAGAGCATGCGCCTTCCACCATTTGCACGCCCCTTGCAAGTGCTGGAAGGAGCACCCGCAGTCCAGTTCCTGATAGTCAGATTGAAGATGTCAGTGTTGAAGTACACCAGGATGAGGAGGATATGGGTGTTGCTGGCGCTGGGGAGGAAATTGACCAGGAGGATTCTGATGGTGAGGTGGTTTGTTTAAGTCAGGCACCCGGGGAGACACCTGTTGTCCGTGGGAGGAATATGGCCGTTGACATGCCTGGTGAAAATACCAAAAAAATCAGCTCTTCGGTGTGGAAGTATTTCACCAGAAATGCGGACAACAGGTGTCAAGCCGTGTGTTCCCTTTGTCAAGCTGTAATAAGTAGGGGTAAGGACGTTAACCACCTCGGAACATCCTCCCTTATACGTCACCTGCAGCGCATTCATAATAAGTCAGTGACAAGTTCAAAAACTTTGGCCGACAGTGGAAGCAGTCCACTGACCAGTAAATCCCTTCCTCTTGTAACCAAGCTCACGCAAACCACCCCACCAACTCCCTCAGTGTCAATTTCCTCCTTCCCCAGGAATGCCAATAGTCCTGCAGGCCATGTCACTGGCAATTCTGATGATTCCTCTCCAGCCTGGGATTCCTCCGATGCATCCTTGCGTGTAACGCCTACTGCTGCTGGCGCTGCTGTTGTTGCTGCTGGGAGTCGATGGTCATCCCAGAGGGGAAGTCGTAAGCCCACTTGTACTACTTCCAGTAAGCAATTGACTGTTCAACAGTCCTTTGCGAGGAAGATGAAATATCACAGCAGTCATCCTGCTGCAAAGCGGATAACTGAGGCCTTGACAACTATGTTGGTGTTAGACGTGCATCCGGTATCCGCCGTTAGTTCACAGGGAACTAGACAATTTATTGAGGCAGTGTGCCCCCGTTACCAAATACCATCTAGGTTCCACTTCTCTAGGCAGGCGATACCGAGAATGTACACGGACGTCAGAAAAAGACTCACCAGTGTCCTAAAAAATGCAGTTGTACCCAATGTCCACTTAACCACGGACATGTGGACAAGTGGAGAAGGGCAGGGTCAGGACTATATGACTGTGACAGCCCACTGGGTAGATGTATGGACTCCCGCCGCAAGAACAGCAGCGGCGGCACCAGTAGCAGCATCTCGCAAACGCCAACTCTTTCCTAGGCAGGCTACGCTTTGTATCACCGGTTTCCAGAATACGCACACAGCAGAAAACCTCTTACGGCAACTGAGGAAGATCATCGCGGAATGGCTTACCCCAATTGGACTCTCCTGTGGATTTGTGGCATCGGACAACGCCAGCAATATTGTGTATGCATTAAATATGGGCAAATTCCAGCACGTCCCATGTTTTGCACATACCTTGAATTTGGTGGTGCAGAATTTTTTAAAAAACGACAGGGGCATGCAAGAGATGCTGTCGGTGGCCAGAAGAATTGCGGGACACTTTCGGCGTACAGGCACCACGTACAGAAGACTGGAGCACCACCAAAAACTACTGAACCTGCCCTGCCATCATCTGAAGCAAGAAGTGGTAACGAGGTGGAATTCAACCCTCTATATGCTTCAGAGGTTGGAGGAGCAGCAAAAGGCCATTTAAGCCTATACAATTGAGCACGATATAGGAGGTGGAATGCACCTGTCTCAAGCGCAGTGGAGAATGATTTCAACGTTGTGCAAGGTTCTGATGCCCTTTGAACTTGCCACACGTGAAGTCAGTTCAGACACTGCCAGCCTGAGTCAGGTCATTCCCCTCATCAGGCTTTTGCAGAAGAAGCTGGAGACATTGAAGGAGGAGCTAACACGGAGCGATTCCGCTAGGCATGTGGGACTTGTGGATGGAGCCCTTAATTCGCTTAACAAGGATTCACGGGTGGTCAATCTGTTGAAATCAGAGCACTACATTTTGGCCACCGTGCTCGATCCTAGATTTAAAGCCTACCTTGGATCTCTCTTTCCGGCAGACACAAGTCTGCTGGGGTTGAAAGACCTGCTGGTGAGAAAATTGTCAAGTCAAGCGGAACGCGACCTGTCAACATCTCCTCCTTCACATTCTCCCGCAACTGGGGGTGCGAGGAAAAGGCTCAGAATTCCGAGCCCACCCGCTGGCGGTGATGCAGGGCAGTCTGGAGCGACTGCTGATGCTGACATCTGGTCCGGACTGAAGGACCTGACAACGATTACGGATACGGACATGTTGTCTACTGGCACTGCATATGATTCTCTCCCCATTGAAAGAATGGTGGAGGATTATATGAGTGACCGCATCCAAGTAGGCACGTCACACAGTCCGTACTTATACTGGCAGGAAAAAGAGGCAATTTGGAGGCCCTTGCACAAACTGGCTTTATTCTACCTAAGTTGCCCTCCCACAAGTGTGTACTCCGAAAGAGTGTTTAGTGCCGCCGCTCACCTTGTCAGCAATCGGCGTACGAGGTTACATCCAGAAAATGTGGAGAAGATGATGTTCATTAAAATGAATTATAATCAATTCCTCCGCGGAGACATTGACCAGCAGCAATTGCCTCCACAAAGTACACAGGGAGCTGAGATGGTGGATTCCAGTGGGGACGAATTGATAATCTGTGAGGAGGGGGATGTACACGGTGATATATCGGAGGATGATGATGAGGTGGACATCTTGCCTCTGTAGAGCCAGTTTGTGCAAGGAGAGATTAATTGCTTCTTTTTTGGGGGGGGTCCAAACCAACCCGTCATATCAGTCACAGTCGTGTGGCAGACCCTGTCACTGAAATGATGGGTTGGTTAAAGTGTGCATGTCCTGTTTTGTTTATACAACATAAGGGTGGGTGGGAGGGCCCAAGGACAATTCCATCTTGCACCTCTTTTTTCTTTTATTTTTCTTTGCGTCATGTGCTGTTTGGGGAGGGTTTTTTGGAAGGGCCATCCTGCGTGACACTGCAGTGCCACTCCTAGATGGGCCCGGTGTTTGTGTCGGCCACTAGGGTCGCTTATCTTACTCACACAGTCAGCTACCTCATTGCGCCTCTTTTTTTCTTTGCGTCATGTGCTGTTTGGGGAGGGTTTTTTGGAAGGGACATCCTGCGTGACACTGCAGTGCCACTCCTAGATGGGCCCGGTGTTTGTGTCGGCCACTAGGGTCGCTTATCTTACTCACACAGTCAGCTACCTCATTGCGCCTCTTTTTTTCTTTGCGTCATGTGCTGTTTGGGGAGGGTTTTTTGGAAGGGACATCCTGCTTGACACTGCAGTGCCACTCCTAGATGGGCCCGGTGTTTGTGTCGGCCGCTAGGGTCGCTTATCTTACTCACACAGTCAGCTACCTCATTGCGCCTCTTTTTTTCTTTGCGTCATGTGCTGTTTGGGGAGGGTTTTTTGCAAGGGACATCCTGCGTGACACTGCAGTGCCACTCCTAGATGGGCCCGGTGTTTGTGTCGGCCACTAGGGTCGCTTATCTTACTCACACAGCTACCTCATTGCGCCTCTTTTTTTCTTTGCGTCATGTGCTGTTTGGGGAGGGTTTTTTGGAAGGGACATCCTGCGTGACACTGCAGTGCCACTCCTAGATGGGCCCGGTGTTTGTGTCGGCCACTAGGGTCGCTTATCTTACTCACACAGTCAGCTACCTCATTGCACCTCTTTTTTTCTTTGCGTCATGTGCTGTTTGGGGAGGGTTTTTTGGAAGGGACATCCTGCTTGACACTGCAGTGCCACTCCTAGATGGGCCCGGTGTTTGTGTCGGCCACTAGGGTCGCTTATCTTACTCACACAGCTACCTCATTGCGCCTCTTTTTTTCTTTGCGTCATGTGCTGTTTGGGGAGGGTTTTTTGGAAGGGACATCCTGCGTGACACTGCAGTGCCACTCCTAGATGGGCCCGGTGTTTGTGTCGGCCACTAGGGTCGCTTATCTTACTCACACAGCGACCTCGGTGCAAATTTTAGGACTAAAAATAATATTGTGAGGTGTGAGGTATTCAGAATAGACTGAAAATGAGTGGAAATTATGGTTTTTGAGGTTAATAATACTTTGGGATCAAAATGACCCCCAAATTCTATGATTTAAGCTGTTTTTTAGGGTTTTTTGAAAAAAACACCCGAATCCAAAACACACCCGAATCCGACAAAAAAAATTCGGTGAGGTTTTGCCAAAACGCGGTCGAACCCAAAACACGGCCGCGGAACCGAACCCAAAACCAAAACACAAAACCCGAAAAATTTCCGGCGCTCATCTCTATTGGTCATGTTCCTTTCCCACAAGATCATGTTCCTTTTTTGCACATGCACCTTCCCTTACTTTGCCAGGGGCACCCAGACCCCTAGATACACCCCTCATTGTGTGCACACTGGGCAGAATTCAGTGCAGTCTGGCTGGCTGCATAGAATACAGTGAAAACATCCCTCCCAAATTTGCCACCACCTGAGGACAGTTTTGAAGGATGCTAGAGAAGGCAGCGGCCATTTTTGGAGGGACATTTAATAGACGGAGCACCGGAGGGAGGCGGCAGACAATAGCACAGCAGTTCCGGGAATGCGGCAGCGTTGGCAGCAGCAGTGGAGGGAACAGGCTAGCAGCAGCATGAAACAACCCCTGACAATAAGCATGTACAGTGAAATTTTTAAGGGGCTTTATTACTAACTGAAGCATGGTGCAATAGGCATTACTACGCCGCCGGTGCAAGGGGCATTACTCTGTGTGGCATAATAAGGTGCCAGGGCATTACTGTTTGGGGCATAATGTGGTTAAGGTAGTATTTTCTTGAAAGACCACTCCCATTTTATCAAGTTCACTCCCATTTGCTGTTAGACCACACCCCTTTAACTGGTGCTGCCCCCCCCTTCACCCGTGACTATGGGGAAGGAGGGGCACATTTTTTGTGTTCACACTGGGAGCCAACTTGGCTAACCATTACACAATCCATACTGCACAAATGGTTGACACATTTTTGGTATATTTCATGTTATCTGACCATCATTAGTACAAATGTCTACCCTCGTGGACTCGCTTCATTCACCAGGTTACTATTCCAATTAGATGTTCACGTGGATAGTAAATTAACCAAAAGTTGAGAAAATATTTAAAACCTAAAAAATGTGTGGATCATTTGTGTGTCAACTATTGTCATATTGAACTTTTGAACTTGACAACCTTTCTAACTGTCCACCTTTCATCTGTTGACCTTTTCTACGTGTTAAACATTTCATGTCAACCATAACATCATCATTCTATCATCTTGATAACTAGCACAAATCAGTTGCTTTTTAATGACAAATAAAATGCTGAGTCCAAAACACAAATGCAATAATAAGATTTTACTCACCGGTAAATCTATTTCTCGTAGTCCGTAGTCGATGCTGGGACTCCGTAAGGACCATGGGGAATAGCGGCTCCGCAGGAGACTGGGCACAACTAAAGAAAGCTTTAGGACTACCTGGTGTGCACTGGCTCCTCCCACTATGACCCTCCTCCAGACCTCAGTTAGGATACTGTGCCCGGAAGAGCTGACACAATAAGGAAGGATTTTGAATCCCGGGTAAGACTCATACCAGCCACACCAATCACACCGTATAACTCGTGATACTATACCCAGTTAACAGTATGAAATATAACTGAGCCTCTCAACAGATGGCTCAACAATAACCCTTTAGTTAGGCAATAACTATAAACAAGTATTGCAGACAATCCGCACTTGGGATGGGCGCCCAGCATCCACTACGGGCTACGAGAAATAGATTTACCGGTGAGTAAAATCTTATTTTCTCTGACGTCCTAACTAAGTGGATGCTGGGACTCCGTAAGGACCATGGGGATTATACCAAAGCTCCCAAACGGGCGGGAGAGTGCGGATGACTCTGCAGCACCGAATGAGCAAACTCTAGGTCCTCCTCAGCCAGGGTATCAAACTTGTAGACTCTTGCAAAAGTGTTTGAACCCGACCAAGTAACCGCTCGGCAAATTTGTAAAGCCGAGACCCCTCGGGCAGCCGCCCAAGAAGAGCCCACTTTCCTCGTGGAATGGGCTTTTACAGATTTAGGGTGCGGCAGTCCAGCCGCAGAATGTGCAAGTTGAATCGTGCTACAGATCCAGCGAGCAATAGTCTGCTTAGAAGCAGGAGCACCCAGCTTGTTGGGTGCATACAGGATAAATAGCGAGTCAGTTTTCCTGACTCCAGCCGTCCTGGAAACATATATTTTCCAGGGCCCTGACTACGTCCAGTAACTTGGAATCCTCCAAGTCCCAAGTAGCCGCAGGCACCACAATAGGTTGGTTCACATGAAAAACTGATACCACCTTAGGAAGGAATTGGGAACGAGTCCTCAATTCCGCCCTATCCATATAAAAAATTAGATAAGGGCTTTTGCATGATAAAGCCGCTAATTCTGATACACGCCTGGCCGACGCCAAGGCCAACAGCATGACCACTTTCCACGTGAGGTATTTTAGCTCCACGGGTTTAAGTGGCTCAACCCAATGCGACTTCAGGAAATCCAACACCACGTTGAGATCCCACGGTGCCACTGGAGGCACAAACGGGGGCTGACTATGCAGCACTCCCTTAACAAAAGTCTGAACTTCAGGCAGTGAAGTCAGTTCTATTTTGGAAGAAAATCGATAGAGCCGAAATCTGGACCTTAATGGAACCCAATTTTAGGCCCATAGTCACCCCTGACTGTAGGAAGAGCAGAAATCGACCTAGCTGAAATTCCTCCGTTGGGGCCTTCCTGGCCTCACAGCACGCAACATATTTCCGCCATATGCGGTGATAATGGTTTGCGTTCACTTCTTTCCTAGCTTTAATTAGCATAGGGATAACTTCCTCCGGAATGCCCTATTCCTTCAGGATCCGGCGTTCAACCGCCATGCCGTCAAACGCAGCCACGGTAAGTCTTGGAACAGACAGGGCCCCTGCTGCAGCAGGTCCTGTCTGAGCGGCAGAGGCCATGGGTCCTCTGAGATCATTTCTTGGAGTTCTGGGTACCAAGCTCTTCTTGGCCAAACCGGAACAATGAGTATAGTTCTTACTCCTCTCCTTCTTATTATTCTCATTACCCTGGGTATGAGAGGCAGAGAAGGGAACACATACACCGACTGGTACACCCACGGTGTTACCAGAGCGTCCACAGCTATCGCCTGAGGGTCCCTTGACCTGGCGCAATATCTTTTTAGCTTTTTGTTGAGGCGGGACACCATCATGTCCACCTGTGGCCTTTCCTAACGGTGTACAATCATTTGGAAGACTTCTGGATGAAGTCCCCACTCTCCTGGGTGGAGGTCGTGTCTGCTGAGAAAGCCTGCTTCCCAGTTGTCCACTCCGGGAATGAACACTGCTGACAGTGCTAACACATGATTTTCCGCCCATCGGAGAATCCTTGTGGCTTCTGCCATCGCCATCCTGCTTCTTGCGCCGCCCTGTCGGTTTACATGAGCGACCGCCGTGATGTTGTCTGACTGGATCAGCACCGGCCGGTGTTGAAGCAGGGGTCTAGCCTGACTTAGGGCATTGTAAATGGCCCTTAGTTCCAGAATATTTATGTGTAGGGAAGTCTCCTGACTTTTCCATAGTCCTTGGAAGTTTCTTCCCTGTATGACTGTCCCCAGACTCGAAGGCTGGCATCCATGGTCACCAGGACCCCGTCCTGTATGCCGAATCTGCGGCCCCCTAGAAGATGAGCACTCTGCAGCCACCACAACAGCGACACCCTGGCCCTTGGAGACAGGGTTATCCGCCGATGCATCTGAAGATGCGACCCGGACCACTTGTCCAACAGATCCCACTGGAAGATCCTTGCATGGGACCTGGCGAATGGAATTTCTTCGTAAGAAGCTACCATCTTTCCCAGTGCTCGCGTGCATTGATGCACCGACACCTGTATTTGTATTAGGAGGTCTCTGTCTAGAGACGACAACTCCTTGGACTTCTCCTCCGGGAGAAACCCTTTTTATCCTGTTCTGTGTCCAGAACCATACCCAGGAACAGTAGATGCGTCGTAGGAACCAGCTGCGACTTTGGAATATTCAGAATCCAGCCATGCTGTTGTAGCACTTCCCGAGATAGTGCTACTCTGACGAACAACTGCTCCCTGGACCTCGCCTTTATAAGGAGATCGTCCAAGTACGGGATAATTATTTCGGCCATTACCTTGGTAAATACCCTCGGTGCCGGGGACAGACCAACGGCAACGTCTGGAATTGGTAATGACAATCCTGTACCACAATTTTGAGGTACTCCTGGTGAAGAGGGTAAATAGGGACATGCAGGTAAGCATCCTTGATGTCCAGTGATACCATAAAATTCTCCAGGCTTGCAATAATCGCCCTGAGCGATTCCATTTTGAACATGAACCTTCGTATATAAGTGTTCAAGGATTACAATTTTAGAATGGGTCTCACCGAACCGTCTGGTTTCGGTACCACAACATTTTGGAATAGTAACCCCGGCCTTGTTGAAGGAGGGGTACCTTGATTTTACCTGCTGTGAATTGCCGCCAGTACTACCTCCCTTTCTCCGAGGGCAGCAGGCAAGGCTGATGTGAGGTAACGGCGAGGGGGAGTCGCCTCGAACTCCAGCCTGTATCCCTGTGATACTACTTGCAGAACCTAGGGATCCACCTGTGGGCAAGCCCACTGGTCCCTGAAGTTCCCGAGATGCGCCCCCACCGCACCTGTCTCCACCTGTGGAGCCCCAGCGTCATGCGGTGGACTCAGAGGAAGCGGGGGAAGATTTTTGATCCTGGGAACTGGCTGTCTGGTGCAG
Organism: Pseudophryne corroboree; assembly: GCF_028390025.1. NCBI lineage: Eukaryota > Metazoa > Chordata > Amphibia > Anura > Myobatrachidae > Pseudophryne > Pseudophryne corroboree. The sequence goes on from NC_086446.1 coordinate 726,016,676, forward strand.
CTTTTTCCTTCTTCCCTTGTCTCTGTGCAGAAAGGAAGCGCCTTTGACCCGCTTGCTTTTCTGAAGCCGAAAGGACTGTACCTGAAAATACGGTGCTTTCTTAGGCTGTGAGGAAACCTGAGGTAAAAATCTTTCTTCCCAGCTGTTGCTGTGGATACGAGGTCCCAGAGACCATCCCCAAACAATTCCACACCCTTATAAGGCAGAATCTCCATGTGCCTTTTAAAGGCAGCATCACCTGTCCACTGCCGGGTCTCTAATACCCTCCTGGCAGAATGGACATGGCATTAATTCTGGATGCCAGCCGGCAAATATCCCTCTGTGCATCCTTCATATATAAGACGACGTCTTTAATATGCTCTATGTTACCAAAATATTATCCCTTTCTAGGGTATTAATATTATCTGACAGGGTATCAGACCACGCTGCAGCAGCACTATTTATGCTGAGGCAAATGCAGGTCTCAGTATAGTACCTGAGTGTGTATATACAGACTTCAGGATAGCCTCCTGCTTTTTATCAGCAGGCTCCTTCAAAGTGGCCGTATCCCAAGACGGCAGTGCCACCTTTTTTGACAAACGTGTGAGCGCCTTATCCACCCTAGGGGATATCTCCCAACGTGACCTATCCTCTGCGGGAAAGGGTACGCCAGCAGTAACTTTTTAGAAATTACCATTTTCTTATCGGGGGAACCCACGCTCTTTACACACTTCATTCACTCATCTGATGGGGGATCAAAACACTGGCTGCTTTTTCTCCCCATACATAAAACCCCTTTTATGTGGTACATGGGTTCATGTCAGAAATGTGTAACACATTTTTCATAGCCGAGATCATGTAACAGATGTTCCTAGTGGATTGTGTATATGTCTCAACCTCGTCGACACTGGAGTCAGACTCCGTGCCGACATCTGTGTCTGCCATCTGAGGTAACGGGCGTTTTTTGAGCCCCTGATGGCCTTTGAGACGCCTGGGCAGGCGCGGGCTAAGAAGCCGGCTGTCCCACAGCTGTTACGTCATCCAGCCTTTTATGTAAGGAGTTGACATTGTCGGTTAATACCTTCCACCTATCTATCCACTCTGGTGTCGGCCCCACAGGGGGCGACATCCCATTTATCGGCCTCTGCTCCGCCTCCACGTAACCTTCCTCATCCAACATGTCGACACAGCCGTACCGACACACCGCACACACACAGGGAATGCTCTGACTGAGGACAGAACCCCACAAAGTCCTTTGGGGAGACAGAGAGAGAGTATGCCAGCACACACCAGAGCGCTATATAATGCAGGGATTAACACTATAACTGAGTGATTTTTCCCCCAATAGCTGCTTGGATACACATATTGCGCCTAAATTTAGTGCCCCCCCTCTCTTTTTAACCCTTTGAGCCTGAAAACTACAGGGGAGAGCCTGGGGAGCTGTCTTCCAGCTGCACTGTGAAGAAAAAATGGCGCCAGTGTGCTGAGGGAGATAACCCCGCCCCTTTTTCGGCAGACTTTTCTACCGCTTTTTTTATGGATTCTGGCAGGGGTAATTTATCACATATATAGCCCTGGGACTATATATTGTGATGATTTGCCAGCCAAGGTGTATTATATTGCCCTCAGGGCGCCCCCTCCCCCCCCCCAGCGCCCTGCCCCCATCAGTGACCGGAGTGTGAGGTGTGCATGAGGAGCAATGGTGCACAGCTGCAGTGCTGTGCGCTACCTTGGTGAAGACTGAAGTCTTCTGCCGCCGCTTTTCCGGACCATCTTCTTGTTTCTGGCTCTGTAAGGGGGACGGCGGCGCGGCTCCGGGAACGAACACCAAGGACTGGGCCTGCGGTCGATCCCTCTGGAGCTAATGGTGTCCAGTAGCCTAAGAAGCCCAAGCTACCACCAGTTAGGTAGGTTCGCTTCTTCTCCCCTTAGTCCCTCGCTGCAGTGAGTCTGTTGCCAGCAGATCTCACTGTAAAATAAAAAACCTAAAATATACTTTCTTTCTAGGAGCTCAGGAGAGCCTCTAGTGTGCATCCAGCTCAGCCGGGCACAAGATTCTAACTGAGGTCTGGAGGAGGGTCTTAGTGGGAGGAGCCAGTGCACACCAGGTAGTCCTAAAGCTTTCTTTAGTTGTGCCCAGTCTCCTGCGGAGCCGCTATTCCCCATGGTCCTTACGGAGTCCCAGCATCCACTTAGGACGTCAGAGTAATCAACCTTAGTGACCCCATAATGTAGTGTTTCCCAACTCCAGTCCTGAGGGACCACTAGGGGTCTTTTAAGAGAGGAGGGGACCTGTATGCAGCCTCCATCGTGGGCCCTCTCCTCTTCGGCAGCAGTAGAATCTGGCATAATGCCAGAGTCTACTGAGCAGGTCTCCGGGAACATGGTGCATGCGCCTTGTTCCTGGGTACACCTTCAGTTCACAGGCGCAAATCACTCGGAAATGGCCGTGGCGGGCATTTTCCCAGTGATTTGTGCCCGCACAGCAGGGCTTTCATTGAGGGACTCCGGTGGGATAAGTATAATATATGGGTGCGGTGTGGGCCATCCTGGACCCAGGGGCCCATGTGCACCGCACACACTGCACCCATTACAGAAAGGCCTATGAGGGCCTCTAATACCCCTTGCAAACATCAGATCTGGAAAATTGGCAGGTCTAGCACGCTGTCAAATTCCCGGGTTTGATCTACATGACCCTGGTCGGGAGAAGGTTCACTGATCGGGACTTGGTCCTAGGTCATTTGCATTCAGACATACCAAAATTTTGATTCAAGTCTGAAACATACTTGCCTACCTGCCCCTCTCCATGAGGGAGAAAATGTTCTGTTCCTGGACTTTCCTGGTAATGTATGATTGCCATCACCTGTGGTGAAACACCTTTCTTATCAATTAACTAGCTCACCACAGGTGATGGCAATCATACACTACCAGGAAAGTCCAGGAATAGAGCATTTTCTCCCTCATGGAGAGGGTCAGGTAGGCAGGTATGGTCTGACAGAGATAAACAGTGCATGTTTTACAGATCTCCTAATTGGTGCACAGATATATGCATTACTGGCTGACATGCTCTAAAAGCTGGTGAAGCTAATAATTTCACTTGTGATACTGAGGACATCTCTAAAACATGCCCTGTTAAAGGTCCCTGAGCACTGGAGCTGGGAAACCCTGATTTATCTAGTTTTGTGCAGACTACTGCACACCTCACAACTGTCGCTATTCGACAACTGTCCCGCTGTCCCACCCGCGGGTCGCAGTGTCCCGCGGGCAGGGGGGGGGGGGGGGCAGTTGGGAGTTCCTGTGATCACCGCTGCTCTGCTCTGCAAAGCAGGCGGTGATCACTGAATTAGATGCCGTGCGCATGCGTACAGCATCTAACCAGTGCAGGGAGAGAAGCGGGGGCTGGCCAGCTGCTCAGGGAGTGCTGGGCACGGCTTCAAAATGATGGAAAACGAGGGTTGCGCGGCTAGACCCCGCACCTTCCATTGAAGCACCACCCCTTCTGGTGTAGCCCCGTCCCCTTTTCGATCGTGGTCGCACCTCCGGAGCGGCATGTCCCGCCTCGCCTGCTTCCAAAGTTGGGAGGTATGCTACTTTATATTACCTGCTCTAGGGTGGTCTTTGTTCTGGAATCATTTTCACAGCTGCAGTATCTTGTGTTGTTTACCTTATTATTCTGTTTTTGTATTTTCCCCTTGTGTCTGTTTCTGTGAGTTTGAAGAAACAACCAGTCAGCACGAGTGTTCACATAGCTAGAATATTCAGAGTACCCTGCAAAGGATCACTGCTACAAGAGAACCAACAACTAAAGGGTTAACATATTGTGCCGCTATACATTGATACACGTGTATGTGTGTGTTCTTTCTCTATTATAATTCTATTTCTGCATAAGAATTAGTATGCTCATGTCACAATTTCATTGTAGAGTTTTTAGTTTTGACAAACGCCAGAAATTTTACAGAAACATTACAAACAATTTAAGCAGAAATGTAAGCGCTTTTTCCATGCATATATTTACATTTTGGTTGAGCAGCTTGAGCAAAGATATTCAATTAAGAATTTAATTTCTATTTATATGCAAATCATTCTGTTGTACACATGAATGAATTTACAATTAATGAAACAACACATAAAAGGCATATAGTTGTCTCATTGCCTTTTTATTGATGTCAACAATCCTTCATTGTCTGTGATTAACCAATTAAATCCATTTTCTTAAACTGCTTCTTATTCCCCACATGTAGAAGCTGATTGTAGAAGACGGACCAGTAAGTGGCTTGCCTTTGTCACATACTGCAGAAACCCTGATTCAATCTCCAGGAATATGGAGCTACAGTCAGCGCTGGTTCTAGACCTTGTGGCACCCAGGGCGAAAGTTTCCTGTGGTCATGACGTCTCTCCCATAGCACTGACACTAGAGGTCAATTATTACCTCTAGTGTCTGTCAGTGGAGCCAGCTGCAGTGGGCGCCCGCACAGCCAATGGCACCTGCTGCAGCCGGGGAGAGGGGAGCAGGGATCAGTAGCGGCTCTTGCTACGGCGGCGGTGGCACCCTTGGGACAGCAGCGCCCAGGGCAAAAAGCCTGCTTGCCCGTGACAAGAACCACTACTGGCTACAGTGTAAGGGGCAGGGCTGCCATCAGAAATTGAGGGGCCTGGGACTGACAAAAGTGACAGGGCCCCCCCCCCCAAAAAAAAAAAAAGATGCTGCTGCACAACTCCACCCATATGTGATGTCATACATCGTGAAGTTACATATGGGTGGAGCATAATGGACCTGTAGGAAGACTTGATTTAAGAAGTCCTCCCTGCGCATCACCCTGTTGTTGTTGTACACACCTGGTGCAGCTCTCTAGATATCGGCAGAAGGAGCAAGGGGTGGGCCCCTTTCTCAGTAAGGGCCCGGGACACCAGTCCCCGCAGTCCCCCACTGATGGCTTAGTTACAGCCAGTTGCCAGATTGGCTGGGGAGACAGCTTCACGGACCAGTGCGGTCCAAAAGCCTGCACCAGTAACTTCACCTCTATGGTGCTCTGCTTGGTCGGCATGCAGAGAGACTGGAGGTATGCCATGAGGCCACACCCTGGTGACTTGTCACATGACCCCATGAGGTATGGTCATGCCACTTTTTGGATTACAGCCCCAGTCCATCTCTGCATACATTGTGGACCTAGGTGCTGGAGCGCTGGTGACACGAGTTCCAGTAATTGGTGCTTGATGGAATTACATTAAACCGGTGCTCTGAACTGCAGGTTGATACACTGTGTGCATGTGACTGGTGTCTAGCATTACTACTTGACGTTGCTATTCTTTGTACTAGACCTTTGCAATATTCCAGACCATGTTTCCCAGATCTCCCCAGTACCTCTCTTTCCTGCACCTGTACCATTAACCCTGTGTGTGCTGAATAGAGATAATGAGCAGACGTTGTCTAACGTGAAATGAGTGGTTCTGGACAACAACCATGTGGACACCTATGACAGATGCGTGCATGGGCCCTCATTCCGAGTTGTTCGCTCGGAGTTTTTCATCGCATCGCAGTGAGAATTCTCTTAGTGCGCATGCGCAATGTTCGCACTGCGACTGCGCCAAGTAACTTTACTATGAAGAAAGTAAGTTTACTCACGGCATTTTCATCGCTCCGACGTTCGCATTGTGATTGACAGGAAATGGGTGTTACTGGGCGGATGCACGGCGTTTTAGGGGCGTGTGGCTGGAAACGCTACCGTTTCCGGAAAAAACGCAGGAGTGGCCGGAGAAACGGTGGGAGTGCCTGGGCGAACGCTGGGTGTGTTTATGACGTCAGCCAGGAACGAAAAGCACTGAACTGATCGCACAGGCAGAGTAAGTCTGAAGCTACTCAGAAACTGCTAACTCGTTTGTAATCGCAATATTGCGCGTACGTCGGTCGCAATTTTAAGAAGCTAAGATTCACTCCCAGTAGGCGGCGGCTTAGCGTGTGTAACTCTGCTACATTCGCCTTGCGAGCGAACAACTCGGAATGAGGGCCATGGTGTGTAGCCCTATGTACATTTTGAATATGGAGTAAGGACACAGATGTGACAGTGACACCTGCTCTAGACAGATCTTTTGCACTTAGCATAGGGGCAAGTAGTAATACTAATGTTGATGCTTGCCTGTGGAAAAAAGTTAGTGGAGTCAGTCATGTGGGGTGTGGTATAAGTAGATCTTTAGCACAGTGACGTGCGGTGGGGTGAGGCGGGTGAGGCAGAGCCTTTCCTGTCATACTTACGTTTAAACCAGAGTTTTGACTGAATAAAATATATGAAAAATACTGTCATTTGTTTGAAATATCTTCCTTGCATTATTTTAATAAGTTTTATAGCCTAAACTCTGGAGTGAAAAGTCTAAGGCAGCTGAGGCAGTGCCTCACCTATGTATCCTTTCCACACATCTCTAATCAAAACTCACCAGATTTCCAGGCGTTTATAATGCTGCACATGTGTATGGGTGGTCTTTAGTTTGCCGGCTGTCAGGATCCCGGCGCACAGTATACCGACGCCTGGATCCCGACAGCCGGCATACTGACACTTTTTCTCCCTCTTGGGGGTCCACGACCCCCCTGGAGGGAGAACACCGTGCCCACAGCGAGCCCGCAAGGGGCTCATTTGTGCTCGTCACGCTGTCGGTATGCCGGCAGTCGGGATCCCGGCGCTGGTATGCTGGCCGCCTGGAGCCCGGCCGCCGGCATACCATACTATATAATGCCCAGATGTACCCTTTGGCTCATATATTGCATGTAAATCTGGATCTGGGGTTAGCCAGTGCCTCCTGAGCCATTTAGCTCACCGCACGTCCCTGCTACAGCAGGGCTGGCAAAACCGGTCCTTGAGATCTACCAACAGTTCATGTTTTCCAGGCCTCCTGGAGATCTGTAGAATTGTTAGTTAGGAATGAATGCAGCACATTAGTAATGACTACACCTGTGCACCAGCTAGGTGGTCTGGAAAATGTGAACTGTTGGTAGATCCAGAGGACTGGTTTGGCCAGCCCTGATCTACAGTAACTGGACAGACAGTCATTAGGTCATCCCCATATGGTCAAAATACATTAGGTCAATGGTCAAAAGATCGACAGTTAAAAGGTAGACAGTGGATAAGGTGGACAGGGGCAAAAGGTCAACATGACAATGTAGTGCTCACTCTAGGTCATAGATTCACAGAAAGGGTAGTGGACAAATGGATTAGTCTCTCATCAGAGGTGGTAAAGGCTAAGACAGTAGAGCAATTGAAACATATGGGATAGACATGAAGATATCCTTACACAGAAATAAGGATCAAATACGGTAAGAGATAAAAAAAATATGGTAGAAAAAAAGGGTTCTGATCTGCCATCAAATTGTATGTTTCTATGTTTCTATCGACCTGTCGACCATATGGTATTGGCCTATCTAGTGGAACCCATGTAGATGCATGAATCAGTGGTGGAATTTACCTATGGGCCGCAGGACTGCAGACCCCCAGTTAAATCCACCTCCCTCCATAAGACACATGAAGTCCGTGACTGCACATGTGTCACTGTGACTAGCAGTGACTTCCTTTTTGAAGTTCTACCTGTCAGTCACAGACACTACAGGCAGTCCCAGGGGAAGGTGTTTTCTCCCTCTAAGACTGCTTGACCGGAATGCAAAAAGCAGAGAACATGCTTCCAGAATACATAATAATGTCTCTGCACAATAAATATATAGATGTATAGAGATGAAGCACTATTTATACATAGATACAGTAGCCAGAGTGCACCAATTGCACTGATCATCAATCTTTACTCAGTGGAGTTTGTTTTATAGTCGTGCATTGTTTTGTGGGTGCTAATAAATAATTTGACAGTAATACATATTATACATACATGCATAAGTGAAAGCAAAGTATTACGATACTTTATATTATAATGTGAAATAGTGGTAACCCATATTAGATTCAGGGGTATATGCAATTACGGTCGAATTGCCGCAAATGTCGAAAAACGGGGCATTTTCGACAAAAAAAAGCCTGTCGAATTGGATTCGACAATGCAATACAGTACTTTTCGACAAAAAACCTGCCGTTTCAGATTCGACTTTTTGCAATTCGACATTTACTCAAATTCGACATGTCTGCAATGGTAAAAATGCGGCTTTTCGACAATAGTATATTCAATTGAAGAATGTCGATTCGACAACAGTGCTTTTCGACAGTCATTTCGTCAATTTCATTCTGCCTCATTTTGCTGTCGTGATCTATCTAATAATAAATTTTATGTTTTTTTGATTGCTAATAGCATATCTACTTATATTAGAAGGGATTATCTACTTGGTTTGTCTATTTAGGAGCCACAAGTATTATTTAATAGTTTTTTTTAAATATTTTTTTTTTTTTTTTTTTTTTACTGACTAAAATAATATGGAGCGATCAGAGCATGTTTTTCAGTGGGAAAGGGTGGGAATGGGTTAAAATTTCAGGGGGGAAAAATGCGTGGGATCCCCCCTCCTAAGCATAACCAGCCTCGGGCTCTTTCAGCCGGTCCTGGTTGTAAAAACACGGGGGGATAAAATGACATGGGATCCCCCATATTTTAACAACCAGCACCAGGCTCTGCGTCCGGTCCTGGTGCCAAAAGTACGGGGGACAAAAGACGTTTAACACTAGCACCGGGCTCCACTAGTCAGAGAGATAATGCCACAGCCGGGGGACACTTTTATACCGGTCCCTGCGGCCGTGGCATTAAATCCCCAACTAGTCACCCCTGGCTGGGGTACCCTGGAGTAGTGGGGACCCCTTAAATCAAGGGGTCCCCCCTCCAGCCACCCAAGGGCCAGGGGTGAAGCCCGAGGCTGTCCCCCCCATCCAAGGGCGGCAGATGGGAGGCTGATAGCCAAGTGTCAAAAAAATATATATTGTTTTTTGTAGCAGACCTACAAGTCCCAGCAAGCCTCCCCCGCAAGCTGGTACTTGGAGAACCACAAGTACCAGCATGCAGGGGGAAAACGGGCCCACTGGTACCTGTGGTTCTACTGCAAAAAAAATACCCAAATAAAAACAGTACACACACACCGTGATAGTATAACTTTATTACATACATGCACACCGACATACACACATACTTACATATGTTGACACGTAAGCTCGGTCACCTTCTCCACGTAGAATCCACGTGGTATCTATAAATAAAATTATACTCACAACAATCCAGTGTAGATCGGTCCTCTTCTTAGTTTGTAATCCACATACTTGGCAAAAAAAAAAAATGCAAAACACGATCCACGCACTGAAAGGGGTCCCATGTTTACACATGGGACCCCTTTCCTCGACTGCCGGGACCCCCCGTGACTGCTGTCAAAGAGGGTCCCTACAGCCAATCAGGGAGCTCCACGTCGTGGCACTCTCCTGATTGGTTGTGCGCGTCTGAGCTGTCAGGCGGCGCATAGCGCATAGGCGCTCCATTATATTCAATGGTGGGAAGTTTGCGGTCAGCAGTTGACCGCGAGGTTATGTGGGGTCACTCTCGCGGTCAACCGCTTACCAGTGTTATAAGCCACCAAGCAATGAGGACACCCATTTACAATGCCATTGACTTGAGGCAACCACTCATCCACAGAGAAGGAAGGACCCCACCAGGAACGGTGGTGGCTCTTGCCCGAGACTGGAATCCGTGCCTAAAACCTTCACCGTGGACGGAACGTCCCCTCAGGGAAAATAACCAGAAATGATACCAAAACCATCAACAGTTCTGACACCGGCCTCCTAACAAAGCTGAAACAAATTAAACTCTGAAACTCTACATACCAAACAATAGGGAGGGTGGGAGGGCAAATATCAAGAAGAGAAGAGAGCCCTCCCTTTACAAACTAGCCCACAAAAAGCACGTGCCACCTCCCATAAAAACTAGTGGACCAATCAACAGTTTCTACCATCCAAAACTAAGACCCTCCCCACCAAAACCTTAACCCCTGAGTAACATAGTAACATAGTTTCTGAGGTTGAAAAAAAACAATTTGTCCATCGAGTTCAACCTGTCAGTGATCTCCCACTGTAATATTTTTAAGACTAACTTTTAACTGTGGTGAATATTCAGCCGTTATGTCTATTCTTTTTTTTTTCTTTACTATTGTGCATGATTTACCCAACATAACCCTGTATATCCTCATCAGATAGGAATTTATCTAGCCCATTCTTAAAAGCAATGACCGAGTCCGACATTACTACTCTCTCAGGCAGTAAATACCAAATAAGTTTTGTCCTTACTGTGAAGAAACGTTTCCGTCTCTGTGTGTGAAATCTCCTCTCCGCTGAGTGTCCGGTCGGAGTACTAGTGAACAGGCCTGGAGGTTTATGACACTACTGTCATATCTCATTCCCTCCATGTTCTTTCTAAAATTAAATATTATAGATCCATTAACAATTGTCCCCATTATGTATCTATGAAATAATTTATCATTTGAAACATCATTAATTCTTTGCCATTTAATCTATAAAATTAAACCACTATCCCACCAACTTGCTTTAGGCTTCGCAATCTATCGTGATTTTAATTATCTTGTACTTGTATATCTTCTGTATAAATCAAGTATTATATCTACGATAACTTTACCTTGTGATTCTTTTTGAAGTTGAAAAAGTAGATAGACATACAGACGGTCAGACAGACACACATGTAGACAGAGCTTTTTTCTGTGTACACTCACTGTTACCCTTTTTCCTTTATTGGTGTCCTTTTTAATTTTTATAAAGTAACTACAGGTTGAGTATCCCTTATCCAAAATTCTAAATCACACATTTTTGGATCCCCTACTGAGCTAGTGACTCACACACAAACACACACACACACACACACACACACACACACACACACACACACACACACACACACACACACACACACACACACACACACACACATATATATCTCAGTAGGGGACCCAAAAATTTTGGATTTTTAATTTTGGATAAGGGATACTCAACTGGTATAGATTTTCCAGAAACAGGAAAAACTCAGTGCAAGGGTTTCAGAAATGAATAACTAAGAAGGAAATGTGTAATGGAACAGGAATTGAAAAATCCCCAAATAATTTATATATTTATTGCAGAATTATTTATCAATGTTCTGACTGCTACTGGAACATTTTTCATACACTTTATATAAGGTGGGGGAGAGGGGAGGGGGTTTATCCTGTAGTTTTACTAAGGTTTCAGTAGCAAACGTTAACTATTCCCTCATATATAGGTATTACGATCATATAAATATAGTATCACCTTATTTCTAAAGTGTGTGTATAAATACAGTATGTACACACATCGATATATAGATACTATAGGCTACTTTAAATGTCAAGCAAGAAGATCTATTTTGTTGCAAAAAGAAACATGAGTAGCATAAAAACAGCAACCAAATACTTATTGAAATCCTAATAACATGCCTGGGCAGAAGACAGCAGTGAGCGGCCACTTTACATCTTAAATCAAGGCTATTGCCACGGGTGGTCATTCCGAGTTGATCGCAGCCAGTAATTTTTTGCTGCTGCTGCGATCAACTAGTACACGCCTATGGGGAGTGTATTTTAGCTTAGCAGGGCTGCGATCGCTTGTGCAGCCCAGCTAAGCTAAAAAAAAATTCAAGTAAAACAAGACCAGCCCTGGACATACTTACCCTGTGCGACGATCTCTGCGATGCTGGAGCCGGCTTTGACGTCAGACATCCACCCTCCGTTCTCCTGGACACGCCTGCGTTTTCCTTACCACTCCCCGAAAACGTCTGGAAACGCTTCGGTGACGCCCAGGTCCACCTTCTTCCTGTCAATCTTCTTGCGGTTGGCTCTGTGACCGCTGTCTTTGTTCTTCTGGACGTAACCTGGTGACACCTGTCGCCGGGCAATGTCGCGCACGCGCAGTGCGTCTGCCGCGCATGCGCATTCCGGACCCATTCGTACCGCAGCGACAAACATCTGCGTGCGAACGGGTCGGAATGACCCCCACTGTTCTCAGCTCAGGCACTTTAGTATGGCATTTCTGGTATTTGGGAAAATAAGTGTTTTTTTTTCTCTATTGCTTGACATTTGAAGCGTTTGTGGATACGATTCTTATTTTTCATAATGTAAACAAAAACACCATCATATTTAGTATGATATAGTGTAACTTTAGAACTTTGCATGTGTTTACCATTATATAGTACAGTAGTTGGTAACAATATTTAGAAAATTAGATGTCTTATAACCTATCTATCATATAAAAATGAAAATTTGTCCTTCTGTCTTTCTATACAAATCCACAGTTTACAAGCGAAGATCGTGAAATTTCACATACAAGTGTATTAAAAGACGGCGGACGCAACTGAAACAATTTGAAATCCATAGCAACCCTAGGGGGGCAGATAGCAGCACAGAGTATATCAGGAGACAATATAACTCTGGAATTGCTGGAGCAATGTACTCCAAAATTGGTACACGTATGCCTTACAATCTGGCAACAAACACTGTGGGGGGGGGGGGGGGGAGACACCCCTAGCACCCATAGGGGTGAGCCAGCAGCACTGAGTATTTCAGCAGACAGCATAACTCCGAAATGCCTGCAGCAATTTACAACAAACTTGGTACACATATGCCCTACACTCTGGAAACATACACTGTGTGGGTCAGACACCCCTAGGGGTGGGACAGCAGCACAAAGTATGTCAGCAGACAGCATAACTGTGGAAGGACTGGAGCAATTTACACCAAACTTGGTACACATCTAACTTACAATCTGGGAACCAACCCTGTGGGGGTTAGACACCCCTAGCACCCCTGGGGTGGGACAGCAGCACAGAGTATTTTAGGAGACAGTATAACTCCTGAATGCCTGGACCAATTTACAACAAACTTGGTACACATATGACTTACAAGCTGGGAACAAACACTGTGGGGGTAACACACCACTAGCACCCCTAGGGGTAGGCCAGCAGCACAGACTATTTCAGGACATGCATGATATGTCAGTGATGACAGGGCTGCATGTGACAGGGCCAGTGACATGATGTGAGGAGGGGAATGCAGGTACCACAATCCCACACACTGACAGTTATATAGTGGAAGTAGCACATTCCCCCGGCAGCACAGAGTATATCAGGAAATACATAATGTGGTGCGCTATATAAGAAACTGTAAAAAAAACAACGATAATTTCACAGGGGCACTGACATGATGTGAGGAGGGGAATGGAGGCAGCAAGAAGTTACAGACTGAGAGTTGTATAGTGGGAAAAGCAGGGTCCCTTGGGGGACCAAAAAGGGGCCCGGCCACTACACAAAGTGCGTCAGGGAAGCAAGATATGTCTATATATTAGATCTCCAACCAACGTAAATTAACAAACAACTATCATTTTAATTTACCATCCTCATCCCGTAGCGAAGCACGGGTATTCAGCTATCTACAATGTTATTTATACTGTGTGTTTTATATTTACATTTATTTTTGGAAACAGACATTCTTAAATCCCGGGCAACGCTGGGTACTCCAGCTAGTATATAATAAAAAAAAGTTTTAGAACGTTTGATATCAAATTGTATTATATGATATCTTAACTTTTTTAAATTGTAAATTATTTCGAATTATTATCATGCGAAGCAGCTGTGGTAGTAGAGGCAGTTTTTATTTTCTCCAGACATCAAGAGCATCTAGCGAGATGCGGTTAAGATATCATCTGTCAAGATCCCGGCAGTTGGAATAACATTGCCGGAATCCCGACACCCAACAGAATGCCAGCGCCAGAGTTCTGACAGGGTCATGAGACCGAAACTGGAATCCCACCTGTAAGTATTGTGTGTTGGTTAAGGATAGGGCTGGGGGGAGGGAGGTTAGGTTTAATCACCACTGGGTTTAGGCTGTGAGGAGGGGAGTTATTGTTAGGCACCACTGGGGGAAAGTTAGGGTTAGGTTGCGGGGAAGGGGGGGGGGATAGGTTTAGACGCCACTGGGGGGAGGTTAGTGTTAGGCTGCAGGAAGGGAGGGTTAGGTTTAGGCACCACTGGGGGGAGGTTAGGGTTAGGCTGCAGGAAGGGAGTGTTAGGTTTAGGCACCACTGGGTGGAGGTTAGGGTTAGGCTGCAGGAAGGGAGTGTTAGGTTTAGGCACCACTGGGGGGAGGTTAGGGTTAGGCTGCAGGTAGGGAGGGTTAGGTTTAGGCACCACTGGGGGGGAGGTTAGGGTTAGGCTGCAGGAAGGGAGGCTTAGGGCTAGGCTGCAGGAAGGGAGGGTTAGGTTTAGGCGCCACTGGGGGGAGGTTAGGGTTAGGCTGCAGGAAGGGAGGGTTAGGTTTAGGCTCCACTGGTGCGAGGTTAGGGTTAGATTTAGGCATCATTGGGGGGGAGGTTAGGGTTAGGCTGCAGGAAGGGAGGGTTAGGGTTAGGCTGCAGGAAGGGAGGGTTAGGTTTAGGCACCACTGAGGGGAAGTTAGGGTTAGGCTGCAGGAAGGGAGGGTTAGGGTTAGGCACCACTGAGGGGGAAGTTAGGGTTAGGCTGCAGGAAGGGAGGGTTAGGGGGAAAAGGAGAAGGGATAACATACTTACCTCTCCACTGTCAAGATTTCAAAGATCGGGATGCCAGCGTCTGTATTGTGACTGCCAGCATCACGTCCGCCAGTCAAACATACTGAACCCCAACTAGCGACTGTGTAACCTACAGAGCAGTATAACAAGCACATGGTGGGGAGTGCATCTCATGGATAAGTGTGTGGTGATGTACTGTACCCACACAACGTATTCTTTCACTTTCTTGATGACATGGCTGCTGTTTAGAGTGTCTGGAGTCAATAACAAGAATCGGTTGGATTTCAAAACATCCATTGCTTGAGCATTGATCTGTGGAGCAACACTTCCATTGAAACGCAGGGTCATGTCATAGGTAACCCCTGAAATCAGGTTCACTGTGGGACATCACTGGCCAAAACTCAAGGATGCTAAATAACCATGCTAAGAGGAACCACAGTGCAGCTTGGACACGTAAAGCTAAGTACATCTGCATGCAGCCTCTTGAGCCTTAGGGTCCAGGGTGCTTCCTTAACTTTCATACTAAGGGGCTCATTTATCAACAAGTGATGAAACGTGTTGTGAATGATAAATGGTGTTCCAGCCAATCATCTCCTGTCATGTGTTTGAAAAATGACAGTTGGGAGCTGATTGGCTGAAGCACCATTTATCACATGCCATGAGTTTTATCATTCACAAGTTTTATCACTTATTGATAAATGTGCCCCTAACTGTTAAAAACAGTTAAATTCAGTTTGTTAAAAAGACCAACTTTCAAGGTATGAAGAAACCTCAGAAGTAAATGAAAATATTTGTTTTATAAATAAGAGGACATTTTTGTATCTGAATGACTATGGGGGTTAATCAGGTTTGTTAGCAAAGTAAAAAAAAAGCAAACTAATATGCAAAACCATGTTAAACAGCAGGTGGGGCAGATGTAACATGTGCAGAGAGAGTTAGATTTGGGTTGGTTATATTGTTTCTGTGCAGGGTAAATTCTGGCTGCTTTATTTTTATACTGCAATGCAGATTTCAGTTTGAACATACCCCACCCAAATCTAACTCCCTCTGCACATGTTATATCTGCCCCCACCCCCTGCAGTGCACATGGTTTTGTCCATTAGTGTGCTTTTTTTGGTTTGCTAACAAACCCGAATAAGGCCCTGTATCCATAAACAGGCATAAAAAGGTATTTCTTTCACATTAGAGGCGAAAAAATCAAAATGGAACCATACCAGACATTTTTTATTTTATTTTTTATTTTACCTTTTCAAAACAACTTGAATTAGGTTGTCATAATTCATGAATGAAAGGGTTGAATTGTGACAGTTGGTAATACACTTGTGCCCAGCTACATACTGTATTATTTACTAGAGGGGTGAGGCCCGGGGAGGACTATCAAAGCTTAGAAAGAGATACAGTGGAGAAAGATAAAGTACCAATCAATCAGCTTATGTCATTTAACAGGCTGCGTTTGAAAAATGACAGGAGCTGATTAATTGGTACTTTTTCTCTCTCCAAGCTTTGATAAATCTCCCTCTGAGTGCAATGTGATATAACGCTTCCAAATTACTGTAGGTCCAGAGAGTCTAATTCAGACAGTGTAAATAAGGTATTGTTTCCCTAGGTGTGTGTATATATATATATATATATATATATATATATATAAATAACACTCTCTTTGGGGATGCTTGCTCCTTGGTTCCCTTGAACATTTAGAATCTCAGACAGAGCACAGAGAGCATCTCCTCATACTGTACTGTAACACCATTTTTTTGAAACCATAAATAAAAAAAACGTAAAATATAATAAAGTTAGAATCCACCAGTGGCTGGTGGTAAGGCTTACTGGATTTGGACGTATAAATAAACGTAATACCAGAGGTTCTCAAACACTGTCAATTAAGGGCCCGATTCAAACCTGATTGCTGATGTGCGAAATCGCACAGCGGTCGATTATCAAATGACTGCGCATGCACCGCCAAACAGCGACATGATGGTTTGTAAATTTAAATTACATGGTGTACGCAAGGTGATTGACAGAAGGTGAACATTTGAGGGTGGTAACTGGACGTTTTTTGGGTGTGTCAGGAAAAACGCAGGCGTGACCATGCATTTTCAGGGCGGGTGTGTGACGTCAGCTCCGGCCCCCGATCAGCCTGATTCTATCGCACTGTAGGAGTAAGTCCTGGGACTGCACAGACTGGAAAAATCATTCGATGGTGAGTGACCTGCAGATGTCGGCTGCCTGGTAAAGTTTTCGCACAGCATACACATGCATTCGCACACTTGCACGGGCGGGTTTTCACTCTCCCTGATCGCAAACCTCTGCAGATTTGCAGCACAGTGATCAGGCCTGAATTAGGCCCTAAGTCACTTGTGGCCCAGCATGGATAAACGTAAAACCTGGACCATTGGGGTGCCTTGAGGATCACATTTGAGAACCTGTAAACAGCTAATAATTTTTTTTTTTTTAGAAACTTCTAAAATCTTTCCCAATGACTGTAGTTTTGACTGAATTTAGTGAAAATCTTCAACTATTTTGGTAGAGATGAGCGGGTTCGGTTCCTCGGAATCCGAACCCGCCCGAACTTCATTTTTTTTTACACGGGGCCGAGCGACTCGGATCTTCCCGCCTTGCTCGGTAAACCCGAGCGCGCCCGAACGTCATCATCCCGCTGTCGGATTCTCGCGAGGCTCGGATTCTATATAAGGAGCCGCGCGTCGCCGCCATTTTCACACGTGCATTGAGATTCATAGGGAGAGGACGTGGCTGGCGTCCTCTCCGTTTATAGAGAAGAGAGTGAGACAGTAGAGAGAGAGACACAGTAGTAATTTTGGGGAGCATTAGGAGGAGTACTACTACTTGCTGAAGTGATAGATAGATAGTGTGACTGTATAATGTATATCTGACTTGTGGGGGAGACACTGACAGTGGGGAGCAGTTAGAGTCTGAGAGCAGGACTCAGGAGTACATATAACGTACAGTGCACACTTTTGCTGCCAGAGTGCCACACTGCCATTGTGACCACACTGACCACCAGTATAATATATATTGTGATTGTCTGCTTAGGAGTACTACTTGCAAGTTGCTGATAGTGTGACTAGTGACCTGACCACCAGTTTAATAATCACCACCAGTTTAATATATATATATATATATATATATATATATAATTGTATATAATATATATATAATATTGTATACCACCTACCCGTTTTTTTTTTTTTTTCTTTCTTCTTCTTTATACATACTACTATAGTAGCTTACTGTAGCAGTCTGCGGTGCTGCTGAGCTGACAGTGTCCAGCAGGTCCGTCATCAGACATTACATAATAAATATATATATACCTGTCCGGCTGCAGTACTAGTGATATTATATATATATATATATATATTAATTTCATCTCATTATCATCCAGTCTATAATAGCAGCAGACACAGTATGGTAGTCCACGGCTGTAGCTACCTCTGTGTCGGCAGTCGCTGGTCCATCCATAATTGTATACCACCTACTCGTGTTTTTTTTTTTCTTCTTGATACATACTACTATAGTAGCTTACTGTAGCAGTCTGCGGTGCTGCTGAGCTGACAGTGTCCAGCAGGTCCGTCATCAGTCATTACATAATAAATATATATACCTGTCCGGCTGCAGTACTAGTGATATTATATATATATATATATATTAATTTCATCTCATTATCATCCAGTCTATATATAGCAGCAGACACAGTACGGTAGTCCACGGCTGTAGCTACCTCTGTGTCGGCAGTCGCTGGTCCATCCATAATTGTATACCACCTGCCCGTGTTTTTTTTTTTTCTTTCTTCTTGATACATACTACTATAGTAGCTTACTGTAGCAGTCTGCGGTGCTGCTGAGCTGACAGTGTCCAGCAGGTCCGTCATCAGTCATTACATAATAAATATATATACCTGTCCGGCTGCAGTACTAGTGATATTATATATATATATATTAATTTCATCTCATTATCATCCAGTCTATATTAGCAGCAGACACAGTACGGTAGTCCACGGCTGTAGCTACCTCTGTGTCGGCAGTCGCTGGTCCATCCATAAATGTATACCACCTACCCGTGTTTTTTTTTTTTTCTTTCTTCTTGATACATACTACTATAGTAGCTTACTGTAGCAGTCTGCGGTGCTGCTGAGCTGACAGTGTCCAGCAGGTCCGTCATCAGTCATTACATAATAAATATATATACCTGTCCGGCTGCAGTACTAGTGATATTATATATATATATATATATATATATTAATTTCATCTCATTATCATCCAGTCTATATTAGCAGCAGACACAGTACGGTAGTCCACGGCTGTAGCTACCTCTGTGTCGGCAGTCGCTGGTCCATCCATAATTGTATACCACCTACCCGTGTTTTTTTTTTTTCTTTCTTCTTGATACATACTACTATAGTAGCTTACTGTAGCAGTCTGCGGTGCTGCTGAGCTGACAGTGTCCAGCAGGTCCGTCATCAGTCATTACATAATAAATATATATACCTGTCCGGCTGCAGTACTAGTGATATTATATATATATATATTAATTTCATCTCATTATCATCCAGTCTATATTAGCAGCAGACACAGTACGGTAGTCCACGGCTGTAGCTACCTCTGTGTCGGCAGTCGCTGGTCCATCCATAATTGTATACCACCTGCCCGTGTTTTTTTTTTTCTTTCTTCTTGATACATACTACTATAGTAGCTTACTGTAGCAGTCTGCGGTGCTGCTGAGCTGACAGTGTCCAGCAGGTCCGTCATCAGTCATTACATAATAAATATATATACCTGTCCGGCTGCAGTACTAGTGATATTATATATATATATATTAATTTCATCTCATTATCATCCAGTCTATATTAGCAGCAGACACAGTACGGTAGTCCACGGCTGTAGCTACCTCTGTGTCGGCAGTCGCTGGTCCATCCATAATTGTATACCACCTACCCGTGTTTTTTTTCTTTTTCTTTCTTCTTGATACATACTACTATAGTAGCTTACTGTAGCAGTCTGCGGTGCTGCTGAGCTGACAGTGTCCAGCAGGTCCGTCATCAGTCATTACATAATAAATATATATACCTGTCCGGCTGCAGTACTAGTGATATTATATATATATATATATATATATATATATTAATTTCATCTCATTATCATCCAGTCTATATTAGCAGCAGACACAGTACGGTAGTCCACGGCTGTAGCTACCTCTGTGTCGGCAGTCGCTGGTCCATCCATAATTGTATACCACCTACCCGTGTTTTTTTTTTTCTTTCTTCTTGATACATACTACTATAGTAGCTTACTGTAGCAGTCTTCGGTGCTGCTGAGCTGACAGTGTCCAGCAGGTCCGTCATCAGTCATTACATAATAAATATATATACCTGTCCGGCTGCAGTACTAGTGATATTATATATATATATATATATATATTAATTTCATCTCATTATCATCCAGTCTATATTAGCAGCAGACACAGTACGGTAGTCCACGGCTGTAGCTACCTCTGTGTCGGCAGTCGCTGGTCCATCCATAATTGTATACCACCTACCCGTGGTTTTTTTTTTTTCTTTCTTCTTGATACATACTACTATAGTAGCTTACTGTAGCAGTCTGCGGTGCTGCTGAGCTGACAGTGTCCAGCAGGTCCATCATCAGTCATTACATAATAAATATATATACCTGTCCGGCTGCAGTACTAGTGATATTATGTATATATATATTAATTTCATCTCATTATCATCCAGTCTATATTAGCAGCAGACACAGTACGGTAGTCCACGGCTGTAGCTACCTCTGTGTCAGCAGTCGCTGGTGCATCCATAATTGTATACCACCTACCCGTGTTTTTTTCTTTTTCTTTCTTCTTGATACATACTACTATAGTAGCTTACAGTAGCAGTCTGCGGTGCTGCTGAGCTGACAGTGTCCAGCAGGTCCGTCATCAGTCATTACATAATAAATATATATACCTGTCCGGCTGCAGTACTAGTGATATTATATATATATATATATTAATTTCATCTCATTATCATCCAGTCTATATTAGCAGCAGACACAGTACGGTAGTCCACGGCTGTAGCTACCTCTGTGTCGGCAGTCGCTGGTCCATCCATAATTGTATACCACCTACCCGTTTTTTTTTTTCTCTTTCTTCTTGATACATACTACTATAGTAGCTTACTGTAGCAGTCTGCGGTGCTGCTGAGCTGACAGTGTCCAGCAGGTCCGTCATCAGTCATTACATAATAAATATATATACCTGTCCGGCTGCAGTACTAGTGATATTATATATATATATATATATATTAATTTCATCTCATTATCATCCAGTCTATATTAGCAGCAGACACAGTACGGTAGTCCACGGCTGTAGCTACCTCTGTGTCGGCAGTCGCTGGTCCATCCATAAATGTATACCACCTACCCGTGTTTTTTTTTTTTTCTTTCTTCTTGATACATACTACTATAGTAGCTTACTGTAGCAGTCTGCGGTGCTGCTGAGCTGACAGTGTCCAGCAGGTCCGTCATCAGTCATTACATAATAAATATATATACCTGTCCGGCTGCAGTACTAGTGATATTATATATATATATATATATATTTCATCTCATTATCATCCAGTCTATATTAGCAGCAGACACAGTACGGTAGTCCACGGCTGTAGCTACCTCTGTGTCGGCAGTCGCTGGTCCATCCATAATTGTATACCACCTACCCGTGTTTTTTTTTTTTCTTTCTTCTTGATACATACTACTATAGTAGCTTACTGTAGCAGTCTGCGGTGCTGCTGAGCTGACAGTGTCCAGCAGGTCCGTCATCAGTCATTACATAATAAATATATATACCTGTCCGGCTGCAGTACTAGTGATATTATATATATATATATATATATATTAATTTCATCTCATTATCATCCAGTCTATATTAGCAGCAGACACAGTACGGTAGTCCACGGCTGTAGCTACCTCTGTGTCGGCAGTCGCTGGTCCATCCATAATTGTATACCACCTGCCCGTGTTTTTTTTTTTCTTTCTTCTTGATACATACTACTATAGTAGCTTACTGTAGCAGTCTGCGGTGCTGCTGAGCTGACAGTGTCCAGCAGGTCCGTCATCAGTCATTACATAATAAATATATATACCTGTCCGGCTGCAGTACTAGTGATATTATATATATATATATATATTTCATCTCATTATCATCCAGTCTATATTAGCAGCAGACACAGTACGGTAGTCCACGGCTGTAGCTACCTCTGTGTCGGCAGTCGCTGGTCCATCCATAATTGTATACCACCTACCCGTGTTTTTTTTTTTTCTTTCTTCTTGATACATACTACTATAGTAGCTTACTGTAGCAGTCTGCGGTGCTGCTGAGCTGACAGTGTCCAGCAGGTCCGTCATCAGTCATTACATAATAAATATATATACCTGTCCGGCTGCAGTACTAGTGATATTATATATATATATATATATTAATTTCATCTCATTATCATCCAGTCTATATTAGCAGCAGACACAGTACGGTAGTCCACGGCTGTAGCTACCTCTGTGTCGGCAGTCGCTGGTCCATCCATAATTGTATACCACCTGCCCGTGTTTTTTTTTTTTCTTTCTTCTTGATACATACTACTATAGTAGCTTACTGTAGCAGTCTGCGGTGCTGCTGAGCTGACAGTGTCCAGCAGGTCCGTCATCAGTCATTACATAATAAATATATATACCTGTCCGGCTGCAGTACTAGTGATATTATATATATATATATTAATTTCATCTCATTATCATCCAGTCTATATTAGCAGCAGACACAGTACGGTAGTCCACGGCTGTAGCTACCTCTGTGTCGGCAGTCGCTGGTCCATCCATAATTGTATACCACCTGCCCGTGTTTTTTTTTTTTCTTTCTTCTTGATACATACTACTATAGTAGCTTACTGTAGCAGTCTGCGGTGCTGCTGAGCTGACAGTGTCCAGCAGGTCCGTCATCAGTCATTACATAATAAATATATATACCTGTCCGGCTGCAGTACTAGTGATATTATATATATATATATTAATTTCATCTCATTATCATCCAGTCTATATTAGCAGCAGACACAGTACGGTAGTCCACGGCTGTAGCTACCTCTGTGTAGGCAGTCGCTGGTCCATCCATAATTGTATACCACCTACCCGTGTTTTTTTTCTTTTTCTTTCTTCTTGATACATACTACTATAGTAGCTTACTGTAGCAGTCTGCGGTGCTGCTGAGCTGACAGTGTCCAGCAGGTCCGTCATCAGTCATTACATAATAAATATATATACCTGTCCGGCTGCAGTACTAGTGATATTATATATATATATATATATATATATATTAATTTCATCTCATTATCATCCAGTCTATATTAGCAGCAGACACAGTACGGTAGTCCACGGCTGTAGCTACCTCTGTGTCGGCAGTCGCTGGTCCATCCATAATTGTATACCACCTACCCGTGTTTTTTTTTTTCTTTCTTCTTGATACATACTACTATAGTAGCTTACTGTAGCAGTCTTCGGTGCTGCTGAGCTGACAGTGTCCAGCAGGTCCGTCATCAGTCATTACATAATAAATATATATACCTGTCCGGCTGCAGTACTAGTGATATTATATATATATATATATATATATATTAATTTCATCTCATTATCATCCAGTCTATATTAGCAGCAGACACAGTACGGTAGTCCACGGCTGTAGCTACCTCTGTGTCGGCAGTCGCTGGTCCATCCATAATTGTATACCACCTACCCGTGTTTTTTTTTTTTTTTTTTCTTCTTGATACATACTACTATAGTAGCTTACTGTAGCAGTCTGCGGTGCTGCTGAGCTGACAGTGTCCAGCAGGTCCATCATCAGTCATTACATAATAAATATATATTCCTGTCCGGCTGCAGTACTAGTGATATTTTGTATATATATATTAATTTCATCTCATTATCATCCAGTCTATATTAGCAGCAGACACAGTACGGTAGTCCACGGCTGTAGCTACCTCTGTGTCAGCAGTCGCTGGTGCATCCATAATTGTATACCACCTACCCGTGTTTTTTTCTTTTTCTTTCTTCTTGATACATACTACTATAGTAGCTTACAGTAGCAGTCTGCGGTGCTGCTGAGCTGACAGTGTCCAGCAGGTCCGTCATCAGTCATTACATAATAAATATATATACCTGTCCGGCTGCAGTACTAGTGATATTATATATATATATATATATTAATTTCATCTCATTATCATCCAGTCTATATTAGCAGCAGACACAGTACGGTAGTCCACGGCTGTAGCTACCTCTGTGTCGGCAGTCGCTGGTCCATCCATAATTGTATACCACCTACCCGTTTTTTTTTTTCTCTTTCTTCTTGATACATACTACTATAGTAGCTTACTGTAGCAGTCTGCGGTGCTGCTGAGCTGACAGTGTCCAGCAGGTCCGTCATCAGTCATTACATAATAAATATATATACCTGTCCGGCTGCAGTACTACTGATATTATATATATATATATATATATTAATTTCATCTCATTATCATCCAGTCTATATTAGCAGCAGACACAGTACGGTAGTCCACGGCTGTAGCTACCTCTGTGTCGGCAGTCGCTGGTCCATCCATAATTGTATACCACCTACCCGTGGTTTTTTTTTTTCTTTCTTCTTGATACATACTACTATAGTAGCTTACTGTAGCAGTCTGCGGTGCTGCTGAGCTGACAGTGTCCAGCAGGTCCGTCATCAGTCATTACATAATAAATATATATACCTGTCCGGCTGCAGTACTAGTGATATTATATATATATATATATATATTAATTTCATCTCATTATCATCCAGTCTATATTAGCAGCAGACACAGTACGGTAGTCCACGGCTGAAGCTACCTCTGTGTCGGCAGTCGCTGGTCCATACATAATTGTATACCACCTACCCGTGTTTTTTTTTTTTCAGTCTTCTTGATGCATACTACTATAGTAGCTTACTGTAGCAGTCTGCGGTGCTGCTGAGCTGACAGTGTCCAGCAGGTCCGTCATCAGTCATTACATAATAAATATATATACCTGTCCGGCTGCAGTACTAGTGATATTATATATATATATATATATATTAATTTCATCTCATTATCATCCAGTCTATATTAGCAGCAGACACAGTACGGTAGTCCACGGCTGTAGCTACCTCTGTGTCGGCAGTCGCTGGTCCATCCATAATTGTATACCACCTACCCGTGTTTTTTTTCTTTTTCTTTCTTCTTGATACATACTACTATAGTAGCTTACTGTAGCAGTCTGCGGTGCTGCTGAGCTGACAGTGTCCAGCAGGTCCATCATCAGTCATTACATAATAAATATATATACCTGTCCGGCTGCAGTACTAGTGATATTATATATATATATATTAATTTCATCTCATTATCATCCAGTCTATATTAGCAGCAGACACAGTACGGTAGTCCACGGCTGTAGCTACCTCTGTGTCGGCAGTCGCTGGTCCATCCATAATTGTATACCACCTACCCGTGGTTTTTTTTTTTTCTTTCTTCTTGATACATACTACTATAGTAGCTTACTGTAGCAGTCTGCGGTGCTGCTGAGCTGACAGTGTCCAGCAGGTCCATCATCAGTCATTACATAATAAATATATATACCTGTCCGGCTGCAGTACTAGTGATATTATATATATATATATTAATTTCATCTCATTATCATCCAGTCTATATTAGCAGCAGACACAGTACGGTAGTCCACGGCTGTAGCTACCTCTGTGTCAGCAGTCGCTGGTCCATCCATAATTGTATACCACCTACCCGTGTTTTTTTCTTTTTCTTTCTTCTTGATACATACTACTATAGTAGCTTACTGTAGCAGTCTGCGGCGCTGCTGAGCTGACAGTGTCCAGCAGGTCCGTCATCAGTCATTACATAATAAATATATATACCTGTCCGGCTGCAGTACTAGTGATATTATATATATATATATATATATTAATTTCATCTCATTATCATCCAGTCTATATTAGCAGCAGACACAGTACGGTAGTCCACGGCTGTAGCTACCTCTGTGTCGGCAGTCGCTGGTCCATCCATAATTGTATGTCACCTACCCGTGTTTTTTTTTTTCTTTCTTCTTGATACATACTACTATAGTAGCTTACTGTAGCAGTCTGCGGTGCTGCTGAGCTGACAGTGTCCAGCAGGTCCGTCATCAGTCATTACATAATAAATATATATACCTGTCCGGCTGCAGTACTAGTGATATTATATATATATATATATTAATTTCATCTCATTATCATCCAGTCTATATTAGCAGCAGACACAGTACGGTAGTCCACGGCTGTAGCTACCTCTGTGTCGGCAGTCGCTGGTCCATCCATAACTGTATACCACCTACCCATGGTTTTTTTTTTTTCTTTCTTCTTGATACATACTACTATAGTAGCTTACTGTAGCAGTCTGCGGTGCTGCTGAGCTGACAGTGTCCAGCAGGTCCATCATCAGTCATTACATAATAAATATATATACCTGTCCGGCTGCAGTACTAGTGATATTATATATATATATATTAATTTCATCTCATTATCATCCAGTCTATATTAGCAGCAGACACAGTACGGTAGTCCACGGCTGTAGCTACCTCTGTGTCAGCAGTCGCTGGTCCATCCATAATTGTATACCACCTACCCGTGTTTTTTCTTTTTCTTTCTTCTTGATACATACTACTATAGTAGCTTACTGTAGCAGTCTGCGGTGCTGCTGAGCTGACAGTGTCCAGCAGGTCCGTCATCAGTCATTACATAATAAATATATATACCTGTCCGGCTGCAGTACTAGTGATATTATATATATATATATATATATATAGTAATTTCATCTCATTATCATCCAGTCTATATTAGCAGCAGACACAGTACGGTAGTCCACGGCTGTAGCTACCTCTGTGTCGGCAGTCGCTGGTCCATCCATAATTGTATACCACCTACCCGTGGTTTTTTTTTTTCTTTCTTCTTGATACATACTACTATAGTAGCTTACTGTAGCAGTCTGCGGTGCTGCTGAGCTGACAGTGTCCAGCAGGTCCGTCATCAGTCATTACATAATAAATATATATACCTGTCCGGCTGCAGTACTAGTGATATTATATATATATATATATATATATATTAATTTCATCTCATTATCATCCAGTCTATATTAGCAGCAGACACAGTACAGTAGTCCACGGCTGTAGCTACCTCTGTGTCGGCAGTCGCTGGTCCATCCATAATTGTATACCACCTACCCGTGTTTTTTTTTTCTTTCTTCTTGATACATACTACTATAGTAGCTTACTGTAGCAGTCTGCGGTGCTGCTGAGCTGACAGTGTCCAGCAGGTCCGTCATCAGTCATTACATAATAAATATATATACCTGTCCGGCTGCAGTACTAGTGATATTATATATATATATATTAATTTCATCTCATTATCATCCAGTCTATATTAGCAGCAGACACAGTACGGTAGTCCACGGCTGTAGCTACCTCTGTGTAGGCAGTCGCTGGTCCATCCATAATTGTATACCACCTACCCGTGTTTTTTTTCTTTTTCTTTCTTCTTGATACATACTACTATAGTAGCTTACTGTAGCAGTCTGCGGTGCTGCTGAGCTGACAGTGTCCAGCAGGTCCGTCATCAGTCATTACATAATAAATATATATACCTGTCCGGCTGCAGTACTAGTGATATTATATATATATATATATATATTAATTTCATCTCATTATCATCCAGTCTATATTAGCAGCAGACACAGTACGGTAGTCCACGGCTGTAGCTACCTCTGTGTCGGCAGTCGCTGGTCCATCCATAATTGTATACCACCTACCCGTGTTTTTTTTTTCTTTCTTCTTGATACATACTACTATAGTAGCTTACTGTAGCAGTCTTCGGTGCTGCTGAGCTGACAGTGTCCAGCAGGTCCGTCATCAGTCATTACATAATAAATATATATACCTGTCCGGCTGCAGTACTAGTGATATTATATATATATATATATATATATATATATATATTAATTTCATCTCATTATCATCCAGTCTATATTAGCAGCAGACACAGTACGGTAGTCCACGGCTGTAGCTACCTCTGTGTCGGCAGTCGCTGGTCCATCCATAATTGTATACCACCTACCCGTGTTTTTTTTTTTTCTTTCTTCTTGATACATACTACTATAGTAGCTTACTGTAGCAGTCTGCGGTGCTGCTGAGCTGACAGTGTCCAGCAGGTCCATCATCAGTCATTACATAATAAATATATATACCTGTCCGGCTGCAGTACTAGTGATATTTTGTATATATATATTAATTTCATCTCATTATCATCCAGTCTATATTAGCAGCAGACACAGTACGGTAGTCCACGGCTGTAGCTACCTCTGTGTCAGCAGTCGCTGGTGCATCCATAATTGTATACCACCTACCCGTGTTTTTTTCTTTTTCTTTCTTCTTGATACATACTACTATAGTAGCTTACAGTAGCAGTCTGCAGTGCTGCTGAGCTGACAGTGTCCAGCAGGTCCGTCATCAGTCATTACATAATAAATATATATACCTGTCCGGCTGCAGTACTAGTGATATTATATATATATATATATTAATTTCATCTCATTATCATCCAGTCTATATTAGCAGCAGACACAGTACGGTAGTCCACGGCTGTAGCTACCTCTGTGTCGGCAGTCGCTGGTCCATCCATAATTGTATACCACCTACCCGTTTTTTTTTTTCTCTTTCTTCTTGATACATACTACTATAGTAGCTTACTGTAGCAGTCTGCGGTGCTGCTGAGCTGACAGTGTCCAGCAGGTCCGTCATCAGTCATTACATAATAAATATATATACCTGTCCGGCTGCAGTACTAGTGATATTATATATATATATATATATATATATATATTAATTTCATCTCATTATCATCCAGTCTATATTAGCAGCAGACACAGTACGGTAGTCCACGGCTGTAGCTACCTCTGTGTCGGCAGTCGCTGGTCCATCCATAATTGTATACCACCTACCCGTGTTTTTTTTTTTTTCTTTCTTCTTGATACATACTACTATAGTAGCTTACTGTAGCAGTCTGCGGTGCTGCTGAGCTGACAGTGTCCAGCAGGTCCGTCATCAGTCATTACATAATAAATATATATACCTGTCCGGCTGCAGTACTAGTGATATTATATATATATATATATATATATATTAATTTCATCTCATTATCATCCAGTCTATATTAGCAGCAGACACAGTACGGTAGTCCACGGCTGAAGCTACCTCTGTGTCGGCAGTCGCTGGTCCATACATAATTGTATACCACCTACCCGTGTTTTTTTTTTTTCTTTCTTCTTGATGCATACTACTATAGTAGCTTACTGTAGCAGTCTGCGGTGCTGCTGAGCTGACAGTGTCCAGCAGGTCCGTCATCAGTCATTACATAATAAATATATATACCTGTCCGGCTGCAGTACTAGTGATATTATATATATATATATATATATATATTAATTTCATCTCATTATCATCCAGTCTATATTAGCAGCAGACGCAGTACGGTAGTCCACGGCTGTAGCTACCTCTGTGTCGGCAGTCGCTGGTCCATCCATAATTGTATACCACCTGCCCGTGTTTTTTTTTTTCTTTCTTCTTGATACATACTACTATAGTAGCTTACTGTAGCAGTCTGCGGTGCTGCTGAGCTGACAGTGTCCAGCAGGTCCGTCATCAGTCATTACATAATAAATATATATACCTGTCCGGCTGCAGTACTAGTGATATTATATATATATATATTAATTTCATCTCATTATCATCCAGTCTTTATTAGCAGCAGACACAGTACGGTAGTCCACGGCTGTAGCTACCTCTGTGTCGGCAGTCGCTGGTCCATCCATAATTGTATACCACCTGCCCGTGTTTTTTTTCTTTCTTTCTTCTTGATACATACTACTATAGTAGCTTACTGTAGCAGTCTGCGGTGCTGCTGAGCTGACAGTGTCCAGCAGGTCCGTCATCAGTCATTACATAATAAATATATATACCTGTCCGGCTGCAGTACTAGTGATATTATATATATATATATTAATTTCATCTCATTATCATCCAGTCTATATTAGCAGCAGACACAGTACGGTAGTCCATGGCTGTAGCTACCTCTGTGTCGGCAGTCGCTGGTCCATCCATAATTGTATACCACCTACCCGTGTTTTTTTTCTTTTTCTTTCTTCTTGATACATACTACTATAGTAGCTTACTGTAGCAGTCTGCGGTGCTGCTGAGCTGACAGTGTCCAGCAGGTCCATCATCAGTCATTACATAATAAATATATATACCTGTCCGGCTGCAGTACTAGTAATATTATATATATATATATTAATTTCATCTCATTATCATCCAGTCTATATTAGCAGCAGACACAGTACGGTAGTCCACGGCTGTAGCTACCTCTGTGTCGGCAGTCGCTGGTCCATCCATAATTGTATACCACCTACCCGTGGTTTTTTTTTTTTCTTTCTTCTTGATACATACTACTATAGTAGCTTACTGTAGCAGTCTGCGGTGCTGCTGAGCTGACAGTGTCCAGCAGGTCCATCATCAGTCATTACATAATAAATATATATACCTGTCCGGCTGCAGTACTAGTGATATTATATATATATATATTAATTTCATCTCATTATCATCCAGTCTATATTAGCAGCAGACACAGTACGGTAGTCCACGGCTGTAGCTACCTCTGTGTCAGCAGTCGCTGGTCCATCCATAATTGTATACCACCTACCCGTGTTTTTTTCTTTTTCTTTCTTCTTGATACATACTACTATAGTAGCTTACTGTAGCAGTCTGCGGCGCTGCTGAGCTGACAGTGTCCAGCAGGTCCGTCATCAGTCATTACATAATAAATATATATACCTGTCCGGCTGCAGTACTAGTGATATTATATATATATATATATTAATTTCATCTCATTATCATCCAGTCTATATTAGCAGCAGACACAGTACGGTAGTCCACGGCTGTAGCTACCTCTGTGTCGGCAGTCGCTGGTCCATCCATAATTGTATATCACCTACCCGTGGTTTTTTTTTCTTTCTTCTTGATACATACTACTATAGTAGCTTACTGTAGCAGTCTGCGGTGCTGCTGAGCTGACAGTGTCCAGCAGGTCCGTCATCAGTCATTACATAATAAATATATATACCTGTCCGGCTGCAGTACTAGTGATATTATATATATATATATATATTAATTTCATCTCATTATCATCCAGTCTATATTAGCAGCAGACACAGTACGGTAGTCCACGGCTGTAGCTACCTCTGTGTCGGCAGTCGCTGGTCCATCCATAAGTATACTAGTATCCATCCATCTCCATTGTTTACCTGAGGTGCCTTTTAGTTGTGCCTATTAAAATATCGAGAACAAAAATGTTGAGGTTCCAAAATTAGGGAAAGATCAAGATCCACTTCCACCTCGTGCTGAAGCTGCTGCCACTAGTCATGGCCGAGACGATGAAATGCCAGCAACGTCGTCTGCCAAGGCCGATGCCCAATGTCATAGTACAGAGCATGTAAAATCCAAAACACCAAATATCAGAAAAAAAAGGACTCCAAAACCTAAAATAAAATTGTCGGAGGAGAAGCGTAAACTTGCCAATATGCCATTTACCACACGGAGTGGCAAGGAACGGCTGAGGCCCTGGCCTATGTTCATGGCTAGTGGTTCAGCTTCACATGAGGATGGAAGCACTCAGCCTCTCGCTAGAAAAATGAAAAGACTCAAGCTGGCAAAAGCACCGCAAAGAACTGTGCGTTCTTCGAAATCCCAAATCCACAAGGAGAGTCAAATTGTGTCGTTTGCGATGCCTGACCTTCCCAACACTGGACGTGAAGAGCATGCGCCTTCCACCATTTGCACGCCCCCTGCAAGTGCTGGAAGGAGCACCCGCAGTCCAGTTCCTGATAGTCAGATTGAAGATGTCAGTGTTGAAGTACACCAGGATGAGGAGGATATGGGTGTTGCTGGCGCTGGGGAGGAAATTGACCAGGAGGATTCTGATGGTGAGGTGGTTTGTTTAAGTCAGGCACCCGGGGAGACACCTGTTGTCCGTGGGAGGAATAGGGCCGTTGACATGCCTGGTGAAAATACCAAAAAAATCAGCTCTTCGGTGTGGAAGTATTTCAACAGAAATGCGGACAACATTTGTCAAGCCGTGTGTTCCCTTTGTCAAGCTGTAATAGGTAGGGGTAAGGACGTTAACCACCTCGGAACATCCTCCCTTATACGTCACCTGCAGCGCATTCATAATAAGTCAGTGACAAGTTCAAAAACTTTGGGCGACAGCGGAAGCAGTCCACTGACCAGTAAATCCCTTCCTCTTGTAACCAAGCTCACGCAAACCACCCCACCAACTCCCTCAGTGTCAATTTCCTCCTTCCCCAGGAATGCCAATAGTCCTGCAGGCCATGTCACTGGCAATTCTGACGAGTCCTCTCCTGCCTGGGATTCCTCCGATGCATCCTTGCGTGTAACGCCTACTGCTGCTGGCGCTGCTGTTGTTGCTGCTGGGAGTCGATGGTCATCCCAGAGGGGAAGTCATAAGCCCACTTTTACTACTTCCACCAAGCAATTGACTGTCCAACAGTCCTTTGCGAGGAAGATGAAATATCACAGCAGTCATCCTGTTGCAAAGCGGATAACTGAGGCCTTGACAACTATGTTGGTGTTAGACGTGCATCCGGTATCCGCCGTTAGTTCACAGGGAACTAGACAATTTCTTGAGGTAGTGTGCCCCCGTTACCAAATACCATCTAGGTTCCACTTCTCTAGGCAGGCGATACCGAGAATGTACACGGACGTCAGAAAAAGACTCACCAGTGTCCTAAAAAATGCAGTTGTACCCAATGTCCACTTAATCACGGACATGTGGACAAGTGGAGCAGGGCAGGGTCAGGACTATATGACTGTGACAGCCCACTGGGTAGATGTATGGACTCCCGCCGCAAGAACAGCAGCGGCGGCACCAGTAGCAGCATCTCGCAAACGCCAACTCTTTCCTAGGCAGGCTACGCTTTGTATCACCGCTTTCCAGAATACGCACACAGCTGAAAACCTCTTACGGCAACTGAGGAAGATCATCGCGGAATGGCTTACCCCAATTGGACTCTCCTGTGGATTTGTGGCATCGGACAACGCCAGCAATATTGTGTGTGCATTAAATATGGGCAAATTCCAGCACGTCCCATGTTTTGCACATACCTTGAATTTGGTGGTGCAGAATTTTTTAAAAAACGACAGGGGCGTGCAAGAGATGCTGTCGGTGGCCAGAAGAATTGCGGGACACTTTCGGAGGACAGGCACCACGTACAGAAGACTGGAGCACCACCAAAAACGCCTGAACCTGCCCTGCCATCATCTGAAGCAAGAAGTGGTAACGAGGTGGAATTCAACCCTATATATGCTTCAGAGGTTGGAGGAGCAGCAAAAGGCCATTCAAGCCTATACAATTGAGCACGATATAGGAGGTGGAATGTACCTGTCTCAAGCGCAGTGGAGAATGATTTCAACGCTGTGCAAGGTTCTGCAACCTTTTGAACTTGCCACACGTGAAGTCAGTTCAGACACTGCCAGCCTGAGTCAGGTCATTCCCCTCATCAGGCTTTTGCAGAAGAAGCTGGAGGCATTGAAGGAGGAGCTAAAAGGGAGCGATTCCGCTAGGCATGTGGGACTTGTGGATGGAGCCCTTAATTCGCTTAACAAGGATTCACGGGTGGTCAATCTGTTGAAATCAGAGCACTACATTTTGGCCACCGTGCTCGATCCTAGATTTAAAACCTACCTTGGATCTCTCTTTCCGGCAGACACAAGTCTGCTGGGGTTCAAAGACCTGCTGGTGACAAAATTGTCAAGTCAAGCGGAACGCGACCTGTCAACATCTCCTCCTTCACATTCTCCCGCAACTGGGGGTGCGAGGAAAAGGCTCAGAATTCGGAGCCCACCCGCTGGCGGTGATGCAGGGCAGTCTGGAGCGACTGCTGATGCTGACATCTGGTCCGGACTGAAGGACCTGACAACGATTACGGACATGTCGTCTACTGTCACTGCATATGATTCTCTCCCCATTGAAAGGATGGTGGAGGATTATATGAGTGACCGCATCCAAGTAGGCACGTCAGACAGTCCGTACTTATACTGGCAGGAAAAAGAGGCAATTTGGAGGCCCTTGCACAAACTGGCTTTATTCTACCTAAGTTGCCCTCCCACAAGTGTGTACTCCGAAAGAGTGTTTAGTGCCGCCGCTCACCTTGTCAGCAATCGGCGTACGAGGTTACTTCCAGAAAATGTGGAGAAGATGATGTTCATTAAAATGAATTATAATCAATTCCTCCGTGGAGACATTGACCAGCAGCAATTGCCTCCACAAAGTAGTACACAGGGAGCTGAGATGGTGGATTCCAGTGGGGACGAATTGATAATCTGTGAGGAGCGGGATGTACACGGTTATATATCGGAGGATGATGATGAGGTGGACATCTTGCCTCTGTAGAGCCAGTTTGTGCAAGGAGAGATTAATTGCTTCTTTTTCGGTGGGGGTCCAAACCAACCCGTCATTTCAGTCACAGTCGTGTGGCAGACCCTGTCACTGAAATGATGGGTTGGTTAAAGTGTGCATGTCCTGTTTATACAACATAAGGGTGGGTGGGAGGGCCCAAGGACAATTCCATCTTGCACCTCTTTTTTCTTTCATTTTTATTTGCGTCATGTGCTGTTTGGGGAGTGTTTTTTGGAAGGGCCATCCTGCGTGACACTGCAGTGCCACTCCTAGATGGGCCAGGTGTTTGTGTCGGCCACTAGGGTCGCTTATCTTACTCACACAGCTACCTCATTGCGCCTCTTTTTTTCTTTGCGTCATGTGCTGTTTGGGGAGTGTTTTTTGGAAGGGCCATCCTGCGTGACACTGCAGTGCCACTCCTAGATGGGCCAGGTGTTTGTGTCGGCCACTAGGGTCGCTTATCTTACTCACACAGCTACCTCATTGCGCCTCTTTTTTTCTTTGCATCATGTGCTGTTTGGGGAGTGTTTTTTGGAAGGGCCATCCTGCGTGACACTGCAGTACCACTCCTAGATGGGCCAGGTGTTTGTGTCGGCCACTAGGGTCGCTTATCTTACTCACACAGCTACCTCATTGCGCCTCTTTTTTTCTTTGCATCATGTGCTGTTTGGGGAGTGTTTTTTGGAAGGGCCATCCTGCGTGACACTGCAGTGCCACTCCTAGATGGGCCAGGTGTTTGTGTCGGCCACTAGGGTCGCTTATCTTACTCACACAGCTACCTCATTGCGCCTCTTTTTTTCTTTGCATCATGTGCTGTTTGGGGAGTGTTTTTTGGAAGGGCCATCCTGCGTGACACTGCAGTGCCACTCCTAGATGGGCCAGGTGTTTGTGTCGGCCACTAGGGTCGCTTATCTTACTCACACAGCTACCTCATTGCGCCTCTTTTTTTCTTTGCGTCATGTGCTGTTTGGGGAGTGTTTTTTGGAAGGGCCATCCTGCGTGACACTGCAGTGCCACTCCTAGATGGGCCAGGTGTTTGTGTCGGCCACTAGGGTCGCTTATCTTACTCACACAGCTACCTCATTGCGCCTCTTTTTTTCTTTGCATCATGTGCTGTTTGGGGAGTGTTTTTTGGAAGGGCCATCCTGCGTGACACTGCAGTACCACTCCTAGATGGGCCAGGTGTTTGTGTCGGCCACTAGGGTCGCTTATCTTACTCACACAGCTACCTCATTGCGCCTCTTTTTTTCTTTGCATCATGTGCTGTTTGGGGAGTGTTTTTTGGAAGGGCCATCCTGCGTGACACTGCAGTGCCACTCCTAGATGGGCCAGGTGTTTGTGTCGGCCACTAGGGTCGCTTATCTTACTCACACAGCTACCTCATTGCGCCTCTTTTTTTCTTTGCATCATGTGCTGTTTGGGGAGTGTTTTTTGGAAGGGCCATCCTGCGTGACACTGCAGTGCCACTCCTAGATGGGCCAGGTGTTTGTGTCGGCCACTAGGGTCGCTTATCTTACTCACACAGCTACCTCATTGCGCCTCTTTTTTTCTTTGCGTCATGTACTGTTTGGGGAGTATTTTTTGGAAGGGCCATCCTGCGTGACACTGCAGTGCCACTCCTAGATGGGCCAGGTGTTTGTGTCGGCCACTAGGGTCGCTTATCTTACTCACACAGCTACCTCATTGCGCCTCTTTTTTTCTTTGCGTCATGTGCTGTTTGGGGAGTGTTTTTTGGAAGGGCCATCCTGCGTGACACTGCAGTGCCACTCCTAGATGGGCCAGGTGTTTGTGTCGGCCACTAGGGTCGCTTATCTTACTCACACAGCTACCTCATTGCGCCTCTTTTTTTCTTTGCGTCATGTGCTGTTTGGGGAGTGTTTTTTGGAAGGGCCATCCTGCGTGACACTGCAGTGCCACTCCTAGATGGGCCAGGTGTTTGTGTCGGCCACTAGGGTCGCTTAGCTTAGTCATCCAGCGACCTCGGTGCAAATTTTAGGACTAAAAATAATATTGTGAGGTGTGAGGTATTCAGAATAGACTGAAAATGAGTGGAAATTATGGTTTTTGAGGTTAATAATACTTTGGGATCAAAATTGCCCCAAATTCTATGATTTAAGCTGTTTTTTTGTGTTTTTTGAAAAAAAAAACCGAATCCAAAACACACCCGAATCCGACAAAAAAAATTCGGTGAGGTTTTGCCAAAACGCGGTCGAACCCAAAACACGGCCGCGGAACCAAACCCAAAACCAAAACACAAAACCCGAAAAATTTCAAGTGCACATCTCTTTATTTTGGATTATTATCATTTAGATTTGCTCAATTATGGTGTAGTAGATTTAACAAATACTGTAAGTTACAAATTAAAGGACATCAACTCACCAGATTGCATGAGTCTCCTCACGGGAAGAGGTCAGGATCTTGCCATTCAGAATATTGACAGCGGCATCCCAACAATCAGAAACCTGATGGTAAGTACTGGGGTTAGGGTCAGGGTGCAGGGGTCAGGGGAGGTTAGGCTTGGCCTGCTGTATGCAGAAGGGATGAAGTAGGGCCAAAGTTACAATACTTACTGGGATCAGTCGAGATTGTGACTACCTAGATTTCGTACCCAACCCCTCCTCACAATGTAACAATTCACTTCATCCCAAATAACCAGATCTGTAGATAATTTGATCACTCACAGACCCAGATTGCACAGATCTTATTATCTGCTGAGTATTCTGCACTGGGTAAAACATGTTTAATACATAACAATGTTTAAGATTGGGAGTAAATGTTACTCATAATTACTAATGACCAGTGTCAGACTGGGGCATGAAGGGCCCACCGTGTGAATGCAGTTATAGGGGCCCATACTTAAGGGTGTGGCCACAGTAGTCTAGTGCAGTGTAATGCAACATATCTACCATGTATAATACAAGTGCACAGTCTGGAACCTGATCCCTAGAGGAAGGAGCGGGCCCTCAGGCAGTGGGGCCTACCGTGGTTTCCCTGGTACCCCTGTGGGCCAGTCCGAGCCTGCTAATGACTGCAGAATTATTACAGCGGTGTGAAAAACTGGGAAATGTATAATTATGCATTTTCACTAAACAAAAGTAGTTTGGCTCATTTTATGTTATAATCCTATAGTCCTGGAGTTTCTTAATAGAAATGAGCAGTTTGGATTTGACTTGGGGTTTTTTTTCCGCCAACTTTATGCAAGTTTGGATCTGAAAATGAGGAAAAACTTAATCTTTCATGGACATCTTGGATCGTATGTGGCAGAAAGATGACACTGTGTCTTTTTTTCAGATCCAAATAGAGAAAAGAAATACGTAGACAGTCTTGAAAAAGTTCCAGTGCATAATGGGATGAAACGCGTTGACCAGACCAGATCAGATCATGATACTCCCAAAACAGATTTCCAACTCATCATCCACTTAGCCATACAATTGACCACATGCACCGACCTTTGCCGCCAGGAGAATACCCTCATATCCAGACCAGCTCCCGCAGCAATGACCACCAGCCCCCTCAGCGGTGATCATCACCACTGGGAAAAACAAGCGGGCAGGCACTTGCGAATGGAGACCAGTTCTCACAGAGGCTAACTTACCAATACCTGGAGACATGAGTAAGCGGAGGTACCTACGGCTGGATACCAATCCCGTAGCAGTGAGTGTATCAACACCGGGAGGACAGGCTAAAGCAGAGACGCCCGTGGCCAGTTTTAAACAGAGACACCGAGGGGTAATTATACATTATTATTCTCTGCTTGGAAGGTGAACTGTAGCCGGGCCGCCAGCAATACAGCGCTACCCTTATACTCTGATCCAGGGTTCCGATCATCCAATACTGATAACATTTGGATACAAGTAACTGCTGTGGTTATATTTGTTACTAAATAACTTAAAATCATTTACCTTAACCTTGGAGCAGAAACCTTTTCGGAGTTCGTGAAAAAGATACACTCTATTGCTACTATTATTATAGAAAGTATAAAAAGTTACTTTTTAATCTACATGCATATCTGTGAAGGAAAGAACAAAGATCAATGTTATCACTCTTTCTGAAATGTTATACATTGTTGTTTTTGATTTATATGTGTGAATGTGATTTTTTGAAATGTGATATTACAAAAATACGGGCCTTCTTAAATATTCATTCATTTGGAGGACCATTAGCCTCATTAAAGAATTTTTTTATTTAAATATAACGCAAGCCTATGAGAAATAGGTATCCACAAGCGCAGTAATTACGTATTTGTTTTCTTTGTTTGCCCAGTAGGGGTTCTAACATAGTAACATAGTAACATAGTATCTGAGGTTGAAAAAAGACAATTGTCCATCGAGTTCAACCTATTTGTGGTCTCCTATGCATGATGATTTGACTAAAGTTTCTGACTGATGCTGCTGTCAGCCGTTACATTTTATCCCTATTTATAGTAACTATAATGCATGACTATGCACCATACCCCTGGATATCCTTATCCATTAGGAATTTATCTAACCCATTCTTAAAGGTGTTGACAGATTCCGCCATTACAACTCCCTCAGGCAGGGAATTCCAAACATGTATTGTCCTTACCGTGAAAAAGCCTTTACGCCGTATTGTGCGGAATCTCCTCTCCTCTAACCTGAGCGAGTGTCCACGAGTCCTCTGTGTTGATCTAACCAAAAACAGGTCCCGCGCAAGCTCTGTGTATTGTCCCCTTATATATTTGTAGATGTTGATCATATCCCCTCTTAGTCTCCGCTTTTCCAATGTAAACATGCCTAGTCTTTCAAGCCTTTCCTTGTATTCCATCGTCTCCATGCCCTTAATTAGTTTGGTCGCCCTCCTCTGTACCTTTTCAAGCTCCAGGATATCCTTTTTGTAGTACGGTGCCCAGAATTGTACACAGTATTCAAGGTGTGGCCTCACTAGTGATTTATATAACGGGAGTATAATACTCTCGTCCCTAGCATCAATACCCCGTTTTATGCATGCTAATATCTTATTAGCCTTCTTTGCTGCAGTCCTACTTTGGGTACTACTGCTTAGCTTGCTATCTATGAGGACACCTAAGTCCTTTTACAGTACAGAATCCCCTAATTTTACCCCATTTAGTAGGTAGGTGTAATTTTTGTTCTAGTTACCACAGTGCATTACCTTACACTTGTCTGTGTTGAAGCGCATTCTCCATTTGGCTGCCCATGCTTCTAATTTAACTAAGTCGTTCTGAAGAGACTCGGCATCCTCCTCTGTATTTATAGCCTTACACAATTTGGTATCATCTGCAAAAATTGACACCATGCTCTCTAGACCTTCTGTTAGGTCGTTAATGAAAATATTGAACAATAGCGGTCCTAATACTGAGCCTTGCGGCACACCACTTAGCACTTCAGTCCAAGTTGAAAAAGATCCATTAACCACAACACGCTGCTTCCTATTATCTAACCAGTTTTTGACCCAAGTGCATATTGTGCTTCCAAGCCCTGATTCTTGTAGCTTGTAGATAAGTCTCATGTGTGGTACAGTATCGAACGCTTTGGCAAAGTCTAAAAAGATTACATCCACGTCTTTGCCCTGATCTAGGTTTGCGCTTACTGTTTCATAAAAGCCAAGTAAGTTGGTTTGACAGGATCTGTCCTTCATAAACCCATGTTGATTCCTTTTAATGACCTTATTGGTTTCAAGGAACTTCTGAATACTATCTCTTAGAATACCTTCCAATACTTTCCCCACTATAGATGTAAGACTAACTGGTCTATAATTACCTGGTTCAGCTTTACTTCCCTTTTTGAATATAGGCACTACCAAGCCCTTAATTACAGTACATGCAGTTAAGGTGGATCACAATACTCATAAGAGTGTGACTAGTTACATATCTTGTATATATACTTGTAAAGCAACTTCTAATAGTGCCAGGAGTGGTAGTGTTGGTTACTACCAGTGTTGAAGTATTGTTACGCACACCAGTGCTAACAGGAGTATACCGGTGTATGAACAGAGAGGGAAGCGAAGCAAACGAACTCACAGACAGTATAACATAACATACACAGGAGGTGATGGAATAACTAATAAACACAAAGTGAACGGAGAAGCCCAAAGGCTCAGGAATTGGGTGTCTCCCTAGTATCAGGAATGCTCAGATGGAATAGAGCGGACAATGAAGCGATGTGTAGTGATTTAACATGTGGAGCACCTGAAATGATGTTGCTAAGAGCAACAGAGAAAACCCCAAAGGGTTACCAACGGGTGTGGGAATAAACTCCTTGGTCAGAGATAGAAATATAGACACAAGGAGAGTATCCACAATCCTTACCCCCACTTGCAGGGCACAGGTTCAGCTTACTGCCACTAAACTGACACCTGGACGCCCTGCACAGTGAGGGAGGATTAAGCAAGCAGGTCTGAGAGTACAGCCGCAAACCTGCTGGGTTCACAGAATAGCAAAAGAACCCCAGCAGGTCAAACAACTGACTCCAGTCTTACTGCTAGGTCCGGATTGGCAGAATGAAGTACCGAATCCCAAGGCCTATTCGCAGTAAGCAACAAGTAAATACAAAGTCACACAGTACTAGCTAACTCTCTGGAACTGACTAACAAACAAAGATTCAGCAGCATTTGCCTAGCCTGAGAGGATGGTTTATATAGCAGGTGCTGTCCACACCCCACTCAGACCTCACAGACTGTGAGCACAAAACCAGCGCCGGATTCCCTGCCGTGCACAGAGCCTGTAACCACTACACAGTAAAAACCCGGACCGGAGTATCAGCTGCGCTCAGGTTACTTCGCTAACACTTGCCTCCCGGTTGCCATGGCGACGTGGCAGCACAGAGCAGGAGATCCTAACAGTACCCCCCCTCTGACTAGGGGTCAAAGAACCCCTACCACTGGGTTTATCGGGGAACTGTGAGAAGAAAGAGCGTATCAGTCTGGGGGCATGAAGATCACAACTGCGCACCCACGACCGCTCCTCCGGGCCATACCCCATCCAGTGCACCAAAAATGACAGCCGACCCCGAACCATCTTGGAGTCAAGAACCCTTTCAACCACAAACTCCCTCTGACCCCGTATCAGAAGAGGAGAAGGTCTTCCACTGGAAGAAGGATTATTAACCGCCAGTTTTAAAAGGGAACAATGAAATGTTTTATTGATACCCAATGAACGGGGCAGATCTAACTGAAATGCCACCGGATTGATAACCCTGGTGATCTTATAAGGGCCGATGAACCGGGGGCCAAACTTATGAGATGGCTGTCTCAACTTCAAATTCTTGGTGGACAACCAGACGAAGTCTCCTAATTTGAAGCTGCAGGGTCTTCTCCGCTTATCAAAAACCCTTTTGGTCACTAATGACACAGACACAAGGGCTTTCTTCACTTTCCTCCAAATACCCCTAAGGACCGAAACAACAGAGGAACCACCAGACGTGGAATCCAGGGGGTCAAAAGAATTTGCCTTAGGATGATGCCCATACACACAAAGGAAGGGAGAGATCCCTGTAGCAGAGTGAGCCGCGTTGTTATAGGCAAACTCCGCCATGGACAGATGAGCAACCCAGTCAGTATGACACTTGGAGACATAACACCTGAGGAACTGCTCCAAGGACTGGTTCACCCTCTCAGTCTGCCCATTAGACTGTGGATGGTAGCCTGACGACAAGCTCACAGAAATCTGGAGATCAGAACAAAATGCCCTCCAGAATTTGGCCACAAACTGGGATCCACGGTCAGAGACCACATCAAGTGGCAACCCGTGGAGGCGCACAACATGCTGCATAAATAACTCAGACAGGCGTCTGGCCGATGGCAACCCAACCAGTGGAACGAAATGCGCCATCTTCGAAAACCTGTCAACGACAACCCAAATGGCTGTCATCCCCGAGGATTTGGGCAAGTCCACCACAAAATCCATGGAAATGTGGGTCCATGGCTTAGACGGAATAGAGAGTGGATGTAATGGGCCGACAGGAACCCCTCTAGGAGTTTTATTTCGGGCACAAACGTCACATGCCCGAACCCACTGATCCACATCCCTAGCCACCGAGGGCCACCACACCGCCCTAGACAGCAACTCCCGAGTTCTGGCAATACCCGGATGCCCTGCCGACCTCTTGGCATGGAATTCCAGGAACACTCGCTGTCTTAACCTAGGAGGCACAAACAAGAGACCTACCGGAAGGTCTGGAGGAGCCTGCTCCTGTGCTCTAAGGACTAATGACAAGAGGTCCTGGGTAATGCCCACTTTAATACATGATGGGGACACAATGGGCAATGGCTCCTCGGTGGTCTCTTGAACTGGAGCAAAACTCAGCGAGAGCGCATCAGCCTTGATGTTTTTTGACCCAGGGCGATATGTTATCAAAAAATTAAAGCGAGCAAAAAACAAAGCCCATCGTGCCTGCCTGGCATTGAGCCGCTTCGCTGACTCTAAATATGCCAGATTCTTATGGTCGGTGAGAATTGAGACCACAAACTTAGCCCCCTCAAGCCAGTGTCTCCATTCCCCGAGTGCATCCTTTATAGCCAACAGTTCCCGGTTACCCACATCATAATTCATCTCGGCAGACGAAAATTTACGGGAAAAGTAAGCACAGGGATGAAGGCGATTATCAGACACCCCCATCTGAGAGAGCACTGCCCCAATACCTATCTCAGAGGCATCCACTTCTACCACAAAAGGACGCTCTGGATCTGGGTGTCGCAGCACCTTGGCCGAGACAAATGCCCTTTTGAGACGGGCAAAGGCCGCTTTGGCCTCACAAGACCAGTGAGCAACATCCGCCCCTTTCTTAGTGAGTGCCACCAAGGGGGCTACTATAGACGAAAATCCAGCGATAAACCGTCTATAAAAATTTGCAAAGCCCAGAAAACGCTGAAGCGCCTTCAAACTAGTGGGCTGCACCCAATCCAGGACTGCCTGTACCTTAGAACCCTCCATTTGGAAACCTTCTGAGGAGATAATATACCATAGAAATGCGATTTGCTGGACTTCAAACTCGCACTTCTCCAGCTTCGCCCCAAGCTGGTGGTCTCTGAGTTTCTGGAGGACTAAGCGTACATGCTTCCGATGTTCCTCCAGGGAATGAGAGAAGATTAGGATGTCATCTAGATAAACAACTAAGAATCTATCCAAATATTCCCTGAGCACATCGTTCATGAAATCCTGGAAGACTGCCGGGGCATTAGAGAGCCCAAAAGGCATCACCAAATATTCATAATGCCCTGAGTGGGTATTAAAGGCAGTCTTCCATTCATCCCCCTCTCTTATTCGGATTAGATTGTAAGCACCGCGTAGGTCAATCTTAGAAAAAATGGTGGCAGTACGAAGCTGGTCAAACAAAACCGAAATGAGAGGCAGTGGGTACGAGTTTTTAATCGTGATACGGTTCAATTCCCTGAAGTCGATGCAGGGTCGCAACGAACCGTCCTTTTTACCCACGAAAAAGAACCCCAACCCAACTGGGGACTGTGAGGGTCTGATAAATCCCTTAGCCAAGTTCTCCTGAATGTACTCTGCCATAGCCTGAGTCTCAGGACGTGACAGGGAGTACAACCTGCTCTTGGGAAGCTTAGCATCCGGCAACAAATCCATGGCACAGTCATAGGGGCGATGGGGAGGTAGTACCTCCGCAACTTTTTTGGAGAACACATCCGCAAAATCTGCATAACATCCTGGCAATCCTGGCAAACTTAGCTGCGAGAGCCTGACTGGAAGGCTCAAGCAACTCATGAAACAATCACTACCCCAACTAAGAATCTCCCCAGAGACCCAGTCAAATTGAGGGTTATGGGCCCTTAACCAGGGTAACCCCAAAACCAATGGGGCAAAAGAACAGACAGTCACATAAAAAGACAATTTTTCAGAGTGTGTGGCTCCAATAAACAAAGGAATTTGGCTGGTGCAGGAGGTAATTTTACCCTGGGACAATGGTTCCCCGTTTAACCCACAGATCTCAATCTCTGATGCCAAAGGTACTGAGGGAACAGAGTGTTCCAGGGTGAATTGACGGTCCATGAAAACCCCATTGGCCCCACTGTCAACAAAGGCCTCAGTCTTGACAGTTTGACCGAGGATCTCCAAAGTCACCGGAATGAGAAAAGTATTTTTAG
Organism: Pseudophryne corroboree; assembly: GCF_028390025.1. Lineage (NCBI taxonomy): Eukaryota > Metazoa > Chordata > Amphibia > Anura > Myobatrachidae > Pseudophryne > Pseudophryne corroboree. The sequence goes on from NC_086446.1 coordinate 726,060,844, forward strand.
GAAATTCTGACTTCTGGCCTGACAGGATATTTCCCATCACCCTCAGGCCCTGAAGTTTTCCAGTTTTTCTGGGCATGATACTACAACATGACCTTTATTCCCACAGTACAAACACAAACCCTGCTGTCTCCTCCGCGTCTTCTCACGCGAGGAGAGGCGGGTAGCCCCAATCTGCATAGGCTCCTCGGAATATTCCTCAGAGTCTGAGGTTCCCTTGGGAAAAAAGGAAACTGCGGTCTCCCTTTCAAACCTACGCTCTCTCAGCCGTCTATCCACCCGGATGGAAAACTGCATGAGCTGATCTAAGCTATCAGGCGAGGGATATTGTACCAGTTGGTCCTTTATCTGGTCAGAAAGGCCCCTTCGGTACTGGTTTCTCAGGGCTGGGTCATTCCACTGGGTATCATGAGCCAACCTCCGAAACTCCGTACTATAAACCTCAGCTGGCCGTCGCCCTTGCTTAAGAACCGTAATCTGAGCCTCGGCTGAAGCCATCTTGTCAGGGTCATCATACAAAATGCCCAGTGCCGTAAAAAAAGCATCAACACTTTTAGGCGACGGACAGTCAGGCTGTAACCCATATGCCCAGACCTGTGGGTCTCCTTGTAGCAAGGAAATCACCATGCCCACCCGCTGAATCTCCGACCCAGAAGACTGGGGCCTAAGCCTGAAATATAGCTTACAGCTCTCCTTGAAACAAAAGAACTGCGAGCGATCTCCAGAAAAACGATCCGGGAGATTTACTTTCGGCTCCTTAACCCCTGAACTTGCCGCTGCTGCTGCGGGAGCTCCGCTAGCGGCCTGCGGGGTGTTCATTTTAATGGACATCTCATTAAATTGTCGAGTCAGGACCTGCACCTGATCGACCACCTGTTGCAAAGTATTTTGAGGGGTATACTCCATATTCCCACAAAATTTCAACAGGAGTAGGCTGCTGAATATGTTACGCACACCAGTGCTAACAGGAGTATACCGGTGTATGAACAGAGAGGGAAGCGAAGCAAACGAACTCACAGACAGTATAACATAACATACACAGGAGGTGATGGAATAACTAATAAACACAAAGTGAACGGAGAAGCCCAAAGGCTCAGGAATTGGGTGTCTCCCTAGTATCAGGAATGCTCAGATGGAATAGAGCGGACAATGAAGCGATGTGTAGTGATTTAACATGTGGAGCACCTGAAATGATGTTGCTAAGAGCAACAGAGAAAACCCCAAAGGGTTACCAACGGGTGTGGGAATAAACTCCTTGGTCAGAGATAGAAATATAGACACAAGGAGAGTATCCACAATCCTAACCCCCACTTGCAGGGCACAGGTTCAGCTTACTGCCACTAAACTGACACCTGGACGCCCTGCACAGTGAGGGAGGATTAAGCAAGCAGGTCTGAGAGTACAGCCGCAAACCTGCTGGGTTCACAGAATAGCAAAAGAACCCCAGCAGGTCAAACAACTGACTCCAGTCTTACTGCTAGGTCCGGATTGGCAGAATGAAGTACCGAATCCCAAGGCCTATTCGCAGTAAGCAACAAGTAAATACAAAGTCACACAGTACTAGCTAACTCTCTGGAACTGACTAACAAACAAAGATTCAGCAGCATTTGCCTAGCCTGAGAGGATGGTTTATATAGCAGGTGCTGTCCACGCCCCACTCAGACCTCACAGACTGTGAGCACAAAACCAGCGCCGGATTCCCTGCCGTGCACAGAGCCTGTAACCACTACACAGTAAAAACCTGGACCGGAGTATCAGCTGCGCTCAGGTTACTTCGCTAACACTTGCCTCCCGGTTGCCATGGCGACGTGGCAGCACAGAGCAGGAGATCCTAACAAGTATACAGATCCAAATTGGGTCAAATCTGAACCACTCCTCTTTATTTATAAATCAAGTTGTTTCATATGACATGTGCAATTGTTTAGAAAGTGAATACAGATCATAATAGGAAACCATAAGGGTCACTTAAAGTAAAAAAAATATAGATAATGTAATACTGGTTCTAGGTACACAAATGTGCTATGACCCATAGCAACCATTGTTCCCAGCAGGCACTGCTTCAGTTTCTAAGAACAAAAACAAAAGTTATAGTAATTAGTCATGAGTTACACACAACTTTTTCTCAAAAAGCCTCATAATAGCTTGTTTTATGTATAACGTTTGTTTTTAAAACATAATGAACTTTTCAGCACTGTACTCCACATCCCACAAATGTCAAACTTGACATATTTGAGGGCTGATCCTCACATATTCTAAGCAGCTAATTAGAAATCGTTTACTTGCATAAACTTCCAAAATTATTGATTGCTTGACCTTTTGCCATGAGTGGCAGGCATTAAATATACACTTAGGTTGCAGTTATGTGCTTCATGGTTCCATCAATTATATGTGTTTGTTTGTTTGTTTGTTTGTTTGTTTGTTTCTTTCTTTTCTTCCTTGAACACAGTTTTGTTATTTGAATGTCAATTAAATACAACTACTTCAATTACCATTAAACAGGTTATATGGTAAAGTGCGGTCAGAGTGGTTCATTTAATAGAGCTTTGAATCCTCATGAAAGATTAAAGCGGACATAAAAATAGCATTCGTTATTCTTTGGAAATGAGAAATAATAGAAACACAGGAAGTTTGATTTAAAATTCACCTTGGTATCCAGTTAAGATATCTGAACCGCTGGATCGAAATTTCCCCTGAATCCAATCTCTTGCAGAATGCACAAGTAGGGACATGTGGGAGAAATGGATTAATGGCTCAGAAAAATAAATGCCCTGGGTTATTATAATAGTGTCTGCCATTCCCTCGTGCTGTTTCATTGTATCCAATATATCACAAATGTTGATACTGTATCTTATATTGAAGAACCGTTCAGCCGTGCTATGTAAAATAAGATTACGGGGTGTTTACAATGACCAAATTGCAGTATATAATGACATTCAACCTGCTTTACATGCAATAGGAGATCTGTGTAATTTGCAAACACTAAGAACATTTGGCTGGACAATGGGCAAATCAGGGGCTTTTGGTTTAATCCTAGGCTTACCATATCATCCCTTTAAATGGGGACACACATGAATTACACAGGTTCTGTGGCTGGTTACAGTAAAACCATATGAAATTCAGGCTTGAAGTCAGCCAGCCGCAGTGTAATTCCTGAGTGTCCTGGTTTAAGCCTAGGGTTGGACTGGCACACAGCGTTACAGGGGAAACCCATGGGGACCCCAAACCCCTTATCAAGGGATCAGGTTCCAGACTGTGCACTTGAATTATATATTATACATACAGTATCTTACATTATACTGCACAGGACTGTGGGTGGTGTATTCTCTACAGTGCATTGTTGTTAATAATCTGGTACATTATCATGCATGCACTAGCAGTATTTACTATATATATTTATCAAGGGGCCCATGCCATGCACTTACTAATGGTTAGCCAAGCCTCTAAGCATGGGCCCCTACCACTGCATTCCACCGGTGGGCCCTTCAGGCCCCAGGTTGACACTAAGTAAGCCTATTTAATCCTGACCTGAGTTCTATATGTATGCATTTTGTATAGTTCCACCAAGTGCTGTTGAATTTGCTCCAAATTAGTATAATTTGCTACAAAATTGGCCACGGTGTGAATATAGGGGGTAATTTAGACCTGATCGCTGCTGTGCATTTTCACGCAGCGGGCGATCAGGCACACACTGCGCATGTGTATGCACCACAATCCGCAGGCTCGTTACATGGGTACAAAGCGGATCGACGCTCAGCGATGGGTTTGTGCAATGGATCCATTCACACGGGTGATCGCAAGGAGATTGATAGGAAGAGGGCGTTTCTGGGTGTCAACTGACCGTTTTCAGAGAGTGTTTTGAAAAACGCAGGTGTGTCCATGCATTAGCAGGGACGGTTCTTGATGTCAATTCCGGTCCCGGACAGGCTGATGTGATCGCAGCGGCTGAGTAAGTCCTGGGCTGCACAGAGACTGCACAAGATCTGTTTGTACAGCTCTGCTACACATGCTTTCGCACACTTGCACAGCTAAAATACCCTCCCCTGTAGGCGGCGACTATCTGATCGCAGCAGTGCAAAAATCGCTTGCTAGTGATCAGGTCTGAATTAGGCCCCTAGTATGGATATTGGATTGTAAGTTCCAGTGAATTAGAGAGGTAACGTGTCATTGCCTATGCCTAACTCCAAAACCTCACAATTTGGGGTCTTTAGTCCCCATCCCCCTCCAACTCAGTAGACTATAGCCATAGCCACTTATAGACCAGTTTTGCAGTGTCATCTCTGCTATTTGTCACAGTGTTTGCTGAGTACTCTATATCAATACTCTGCATAATACTTTAACCGATGTCAAGTGAATGATGCTGTGGCTCTCTGAGTGGTCATCCCTCTGCAATTAAACCATTTCAGAGAGGTGCCTGTGTGACATCAAATTCTGGGTGAATGGCAATTTATCCTCAGCATTTTACACTCGTGGGCTCGCTTTGATCATCACGCTTTGGGCCCGGTGTTTTGCTCCGCTCACCACAGGTTATTTTTCCAAATAGTTGATGACTATGACCCAGTGCATTATAGGAAAGGTCCTCTCCATGAAGGAAATCTAGATGCTACCTTTCCAGCAAGGGTTTTACAAGGGTCCACCTGGGGTCCTTACACCAGCTTGTGCAGTTGGGATCCATCCACAGCAGCATCTTCCTACACGATGCCACAGCTGCTGACCCCTGACCTCTCCTGCTCTCTCCCCCTCCTGATAAGCAGGGTATCTGCTTCCATGATGGTCCACACTTCCAGTTCCTCTCCACACCCAGTCGACTACATGGTACCACTGCTCCACAGGTAGGCTCCCATCTGTGTCTCCCCCCTCACTCCTCAGCTGCCTCCTCTTATTCCCCAGCCTCTGGGGTCCCTTCCTCCGCTCCTCAGGAGCCTTGTGTCCTGCTGGTCACAGTCTCCTGGAGACAGCAGGCCCCAGACTCCTCTGCCTTCCAACCCGAGGCTCCAATCAGCTTGGGGGGGGGGGGCTGTTCTTTACAATGGTGACAAAGTGATACCTTAAAAAAAAAATACAGTGGCTGTGACACACAACTATAGTCCTGGAATTTAACAGTGGGGGTACAGGGGTAACCCAACTACCATTAGGATGTAAAACACTAAAGTTAGTTAACATGTATATTTTCCTTTAATGAGACATTGGTCCACTTTGATGGGACATTATGTCTATAAGGAGTCCTGGACTTGGATGACTCTCATAGGAATGAAGAACTCCTGAGGGTCCTTATAAGTAAGACATTTTCTGTGGAGACAGGTTCTGTGAACTGTTTCTAATGCAGACAGGAGTCTTATAAACCCAATAGGTTATTTTTGTTATGAGATTAGAGTAGATGTGAGTGGATCGCCGAGTTAGAAAATCTGGTCTATTTACTAATCCTTAGATTGAGATAAAGTGGACCGATATAAAATACCAGCCAACCAGCTCCTAACGATCATTTTTCAAACACAGCCTGTGATATGGCAGTTAGGAGCTGATTGGCTGGTATTTTATCTCCATCCAAGTCTTAGTAAACAGACCAGTCCTGGCCTCCTCATATTAGTGCTTTAATACACTGTAGTGCCTTTCTCTTTAATAATTGGTACATTGACCTCAGTAGCGGATCTTGCAACGGGCAAGCAGGACTTTTGCCCGGGGCGCCACCTTCCGGAGGGCGCCGGCCCCATCTGGAGGGCGCCGCACCATTAAAAGATCCGCTACTGTGCCCCCCGCCGGTCCCCCACTGTGAAGGGAACCAGATGCTACCCGTCTAGTTTCCCTTCATGGAGGATACCTTTGCCGTGAGGTGCGCGATGACGTAATCGCGCACCGCACAGCATTGTGGCACAGACGCTAGGGGTCATAATTGACCTCTAGTGTCTATGCTGATCCGAGGAGAGAAGCAGCGCCGGCGGAGGTCTGCAGCAGTCTGGAATCAGGAGCAGGGATAGTAAGTATACATTTTTATTTTTTCTCTTTCAGCGCTGCTACAGGGGGCACAAATGGGGGCATAACTGACCACGGCCCCGTATGAAGCCACGCCCTTATCGTTTTGCCCTGGGTGCCACAAGGGCAAGAACCGGCCCTGATTGACCTCTGTGGGCTCATATCTTTAAGCTTCTCCTAAAGATAATCTAGGTTAGTTAGTGTTTAATATCCTTAATCATAGCTGTGTAGGTGAATCTTACGTACCTTTCCTGCCAATATATGAAGCTAGTTTCCCTGCTTCCCCAGTGTCTCTCCTTGTGCCACCTCTCTGGCTTGCTAGGTGCCGGGGTTACGGTCGTTAGGTCAACGCAACTTAGGTCGACACTCATTAGGGCGACCACTGTAGGTTGACAATGCCATTAGGTCAACATGCATTAGGTCGACATGAACTTTAGGTCGACAGGTCAACAAGTCAACATGAGCTTTTAAAAAAAAAATGTTTTTATTTTTTCATACTTAATGATCCACGTGGGCTACGATTGGAACGGTAATCTGTGACGAGCGAAGCAGCAGCAGAGCGAGTCACCTTGTCCGAAGTATGGCGAGCGAACACGGTGCACTAATATGGGTTCCCCGTCACTTTGCACAGAAAACGACACCAAAAACAGTCAAAAACCTCATGTCGACATTTTGACCTGTCGACCTAGTACATGTTCACCTAACGCCCATGTCGACCTAATGGCAATGTTAACCTTCAGTGGTCGAACTAATGAGTGTCGACCTAAGTTTGGTCGACCCAATGACCCATACCCAGGTGCCGCTCCTTCCTCAGCAACCATGGTGGCTCTATTGTGGCTGCAGGGAGGGAAACTTACTGACCTCTGGCAGCTTCTGTAAGATGTAAGAATGTTCCATGCTGTAAACACAATACACCCTGACATTTATTTATAGATGGAACATTTTTAGTGCATTGAACAATAGTGGTGAACATATTTAGTTAAGCATCTATAAGTTATTTTATGCATATTATTAAGCTGGTAATGCAGAATCATTAATATCTGTTATTGCAGTTCATGGTTTGGAATAAAAAATTGTACGAGCTCTAAATGGACGAACCTGCTCAACGTCCTGCGTTATAAATATTGAAATAGTTCTAAAATTTGAGAAAATGTCAACACATTTTTACATTTTATAACCAATAAGCTGAACCAGTACAAGAATAGAATAGATTCTGCAATTCTACATAATGCTACTGTATGTACTGTATTTGAACCATTCATGATAACTAAAGTACCCGATGGACACTTAATATGTTTTTTGTCATTTTCTAAACAAATTTTAAAACAAATTATGGTATATACCTATATGTATGACCTATATATAGGGAAAGGGACATATAAACTTTGTTTTTTAACTGCTGGTACTGCAAAACATTATAGGAACTGTGATAAAAAAATATGCTTAATATGAGGGAATTGGAAATACCAAAACTTACAATGGCATCATCCATGAGTACTGTATATTGGGCTCAAGTTGTCAAAAGGATTAATGCCTTCTGAATATAAAAACTTCTGCTACTTCATGCCACAAACTTTAACAAAAATGAAAACAGATGGCACAACGGTACCAGTTGGGTCACAGTTAGAAGGAAGAAAAAGAGGGGGAGGCACGACATCTCCGAACTATCAAACCCGAACAAATTTGCCCGATTGGACGAGGAATCGGAGGATGATAGTGAAGAAATGACGGTGCCGGAGGAGACTGCTCCCTCTAGCATCCAGAGGTGCGGTCCCTCTGGCGCGGTTGGGATAAAAGATAGAGAGGTACCTAGTCAAATGGTGGTGGTAGGGGATTCTATCATCAGGAAGGCAGATAGGGCAATCTGCTACCGGGACCGTGATCGCCGTACAGTCTGTTGTCTCCCGGGTGCTCGGGTACGGCACATCGAGGACCGGGTAGAGAGATTGTTGGGAGGGGCTGGCAAAGACCCGGCGGTCTTGGTGCACGTTGGCACCAATGACAAAGTTAGCGGAAGGTGGGATGTCCTTAAGAAAGACTATAGGGACTTAGGAAAGAAACTGAAGGCAAGGACATCTAAGGTAATATTCTCGGAATTATTACCAGTGCCACGCGCTAGTCCAGGGAGGCAGAGGGAGATTAGGGAGGTAAATGTGTGGCTTAGGGATTGGTGCAGGAAAGAGGGGTTTGTGTTCCTGGAACACTGGGCGGACTTCTCAGTCAGGCGCCATCTCTTTTGTCGTGACGGATTGCACCTGACTGAGGAGGGAGCAGCGGTGCTGGGGGGAAGGATGGTTAGAAGGTTGGAGGAGATTTTAAACTAGGAGCCTGGGGGGAGGGTTTAGCTAGAAACTACGGGTCATGCAGTGAGAATAGTGGGGACGGCAGTAGTAAACGAAATGGGGGAGAAGTTGGGGGGAGGGTAAGAGCAGGCGGTAAGGTTACTAACATGGGTACTAAAAGGGATTTTACCAAAGCACTAACCAATGACGATTACAGGTCATCCTTGCCACATAAGGTGAAAGATGTCCCTAACGCAAGGGAAAATACTTATCTTAGTTGTATGTATGTAAACGCCAGAAGCATTACTGGTAAAGAGGGTGAACTAGAAATACTTGCAGCAAGCAAACAGTATGATATTATAGGCATTACTGAAACTTGGTGGGATGAATCTCATGATTGGACAGTCAATCTAGAGGGCTATACACTGTTTAGGAGAGACAGACTAAATAAAAAGGGTGGAGGGGTGTGTCTGTACGTAAAGCCGTTTTTAAAACCTAATATATGGGAAGATCGTCAGGAGGGGACTGTAGACACTGTTGAGACATTATGGGTAGAAATTGCATGCGGGGAAAAAGGAACAAAAAAGTTAGTATTGGGTGTATGCTATAGGCCGCCTGGTATCAACGCATCTGATGATGAATTGTTACTAACGCAAATTGAAAAAGCAGCAGGAGTAGGAGACATAGTAGTGATGGGAGATTTTAACTATCCAGAGATAAACTGGAAAAACGATTCATGTGATACTGCTAGGGGCAGTATGTTTTTAAACACACTAAATGATAACTACCTAGTCCAACTAATTGAGGAACCAACTAGGTACAATGCAATCTTAGACCTGGTACAGGTTGAGTATCCCATATCCATATATTCCGAAATACGGAATATTCCGAAATACGGACTTTTTTGAGTGAGAGTGAAATAGTGAAACCTTTGTTTTTTGATGTCTCAATGTACACAAACTTTGTTTAATACACAAAGTTATTAAAAATATTGTATTAAATTACCTTCAGGCTGTGTGTATAAGGTGTATATGAAACATAAATGAATTGTGTGAATGTAGACACACTTTGTTTAATGCACAAAGTTATAAAAAATATTGGCTAAAATGACCTTCAGGCTGTGTGTATAAGGTGTATATGTAACATAAATGCATTCTGTGCTTAGATTTAGGTCCCATCACCATGATATCTCACTATGGTATGCAATTATTCCAAAATACGGAAAAATCCCATATCCAAAGTACCTCTGGTCCCAAGCATTTTGGATAAGGGAGACTCAACCTGTATTAACAAACAATCAGGATTTGGTATCGGGTATTATAGTAGGGGAACCCATAGGAAACAGCGACCACAATATGGTCACATTCAATATCAGTTTCTACAAACAGCCCTATACTGGCTCAACTAGGACTTTAAACTTTAGCAAAGCCAACTTTGAAATGATGAGGGTATTTTTCAGGGATATTGAATGGGAAGGTTTGTTTTTAGGAAAAAATACTACGGAGAAATGGGAGGTACTAAAATTCCTGCTAGCTAAAAATACACTCAAATATATTCCTATGAGTAGCAAAAAAGGGAATAAAAATCATAAACCGATGTGGCTTAACAAAAAGATTATTATCATTTAGATTTGCTCAATAATGGTGTAGTAAATTTAACAAATACTGTAAGGTACAAATTAAAGGACATCAACTCACGAGATTGCATGAGTCTCCTCACGGGAAGAGGTCAGGATCTTGCCATTCAGAATATTGACAGCGGCATCCCAACAATCAGAAACCTGATGGTAAGTACTGGGGTTAGGGTCAGGGTGCAGGGGTCGGGGGAGGTTAGGCTTGGCCTGCGGTATGCAGAAGGGATGAAGTAGGGCCAGAGTTACAATACTTACTGGGATCAGTCGAGATTGTGACTACCTAGATTTCGTACCCAACCCCTCCTCACAATGTAACAATTCACTTCATCTCCCAAATAACCAGATCTGTAGATAATTTGATCACTCACAGACCCAGATTGCACAGATCTTATTATCTGCTGAGTATTCTGCACTGGGTAAAACATGTTTAATACATAACATTGTTTAAGATTGGGAGTAAATGTTACTCATAATTACTAATGACCAGTGTCAGACTGGGGCATGAAGGGCCCACCGGGGGAATGCAGTTATAGGGGCCCATACTTAAGGGTGTTGCCACAGTAGTCTAGTGCAGTGTAATGCAATATATCTACCATGTATAATACAAGTGCACAGTCTGGAACCTGATCCCTAGAGGAAGGAGCGGGCCCTCAGGCAGTGGGGCCTACCGGTGGTTTCCCTGGTACCCCTGTGGGCCAGTCCGAGCCTGCTAATGACTGCAGAATTATTACAGCGGTGTGAAAAACTGGGAAAAGTATAATTATGCATTTTCACTAAACAAAAGTAGTTTGGCTCATTTTATGTTATAATCCCATAGTCCTGGAGTTTCTTAATAGAAATGAGCAGTTTGGATTTGACTTGTTTTTTTTCGCCAACTTTATGCAAGTTTGGATCTGAAAATGAGGAAAAACTTAATCTTTCATGGACATCTTGGATCTTATGTGGCAGAAAGATGACACTGTGTCTTTTTTTCAGATCCAAATAGAGAAAACAAATACGTAAGACAGTCTTGAAAAAGTTCCAGCGCATAATGGGATGAAACGCGTTGACCAGACCAGATCAGATCATGATACTCCCAAAACAGATTTCCTACTCATCATCCACTTAGCCATACAATTGACCACATGCACAGACCTTTGCCGCCAGGAGAATATATCCAGACCAGCTCCCGCAGCAATGACTACCAGCCCCCTCAGCGGTGATCATCACCACTGGGAAAGACAAGCAGTCAGGCACTCGCGAATGGACACCAGTTCTCCCAGAGGCTAACTTACCAATACCTGGAGACACGAGTAAGCGGAGGTACCTACGGCTGGATACCAATCCCGTAGCAGTGAGTGTATCAACATCGGGAGGACAGGTTAAAGCAGAGACGCCCGTGGCCAGTTTTAAACAGAGACACCGAGGGGTAATTATACATTATTATTCTCTGCTTGGAAGGTGAACTGTAGCCGGGCCGCCAGCAATACAGCGCTACCCTTACACTCTGATCCAGGGTTCCGATCATCCAATACTGATAACATTTGGATACAAGTAACTGCTGTGGTTATATTTATAACTAAATAACTTAAAATCATTTCCCTTAACCTTGGAGAAGAAACCTTTTCGGAGTTCGTGAAAAAGATACACTCTATTGCTACTATTATTATAGAAAGTATAAAAAGTAACTTTTTAATCTACATGCATATCTGTGAAGGAAAGAACAAATATCAATGTTATCACTCTTTCTGAAATGTTATACATTGTTGTTTTTGATTTATATGTGTGAATGTGATTTTTATGAAATGTGATATTACAAAAATACGGGCCTTCTTAAATATTCATTCATTTGGAGGACCATTAGCCTCATTAAAGAATTTTTTTATTTAAATATAACACAAGCCTATGAGAAATAGGTATCCACAAGCGCAGTAATTACGTATTTGTTTTCTTTGTTTGCCAGTAGGGGTTCTAACCAAACCCTTAATTACAGTACATGCAGTTAAGGTGGATCACAATACTCATAAGAGTGTGACTAGTTACATATCTTGTATATATACTTGTAAAGCAACTTCTAATAGTGCCAGGAGCGGTAGTGTTGGTTACTACCAGTGTTGAAGTATACAGATCCAAATTGGGTCAAATCTGAACCGCTCCTCTTTATTTATAAATCAGGTTGTTTAATATGACATGTGCAATTGTTTAGAAAGTGAATACAGAACATAATAGGAAACCATAAGGGTCACTTAAAGTAAAAAAAATATAGATAATTTAATACTGGTTCTAGGTACACAAATGTGCTATGACCCGTAGCAACCATTGTTCCCAGCAGGCACTGCTTCAGTTTCTAAGAACAAAAACAAAAGTTATAGTAATTAGTCATGAGTTACACACAACTTTTTCTCAAAAAGCCTCATAATAGCTTGTTTTATGTATAAACGTTTGTTTTTAAAACATAATGAACTTTTCAGCACTGTACTCCACATCCCACAAATGTCAAACTTGACATATTTGAGGGCTGATCCTCACATATTCTAAGCAGCTAATTAGAAATCGTTTACTTGCATAAACTTCCAAAATTATTGATTGCTTGACCTTTTGCCATGAGTGGCAGGCATTAAATATACACTTAGGTTGCAGTTATGTGCTTCATGGTTCCATCAATTATATGTTTGTTTGTTTGTTTGTTTGTTTGTTTGTTTGTTTGTTTGTTTCTTTTCTTCCTTGAACACAGTTTTGTTATTTGAATGTCAATTAAATACAACTACTTCAATCACCATTAAACAGGTTATATGGTAAAGTGCGGTCAGAGTGGCTCATTTAATAGAGCTTTGAATCCTCATGAAAGATTAAAGCGGACATAAAAATAGCATTCGTTATTCTTTGGAAATGAGAAATAATAGAAACACAGGAAGTTTGATTTAAAATTCACCTTGGTATCCAGTTAAGATATCTGAACCGCTGGATCGAAATTTCCCCTGAATCCAATCTCTTGCAGAATGCACAAGTAGGGACATGTGGGAGAAATGGATTAATGGCTCAGAAAAATAAATGCCCTGGGTTATTATAATAGTGTCTGCCATTCCCTCGTGCTGTTTCATTGTATCCAATATATCACAAATGTTGATACTGTATCTTATATTGAAGAACCGTTCAGCCGTGCTATGTAAAATAAGATTACGGGGTGTTTACAAATGACCAAATTGCAGTATATAATGACATTCAACCTGCTTTACATGCAATAGGAGATCTGTGTAATTTGCAAACACTAAGAACATTTGGCTGGACAATGGGCAAATCAGGGGCCTTTGGTTTAATCCTAGGCTTACCATATCATCCCTTTAAATGGGGACACACATGAATTACACAGGTTCTGTGGCTGGTTACAGTAAAACCAGATGAAATTCAGGCTTGAAGTCAGCCAGCCGCAGTGTAATTCCTGAGTGTCCTGGTTTAAGCCTAGGGTTGGACTGGCACACAGCGTTACAGGGGAAACCCATGGGGACCCCAAACCCCTTATCAAGGGATCAGGTTCCAGACTGTGCACTTGAATTATATATTATACATACAGTATCTTACATTATACTGCACAGGACTGTGGGTGGTGTATTTTCTACAGTGCATTGTTGTTATTAATCTGGTACATTATCATGCATGCACTAGCAGTATTTACTATATATATTTATCAAGGGGCCCATGCCATGCACTTACTAATGGTTAGCCAAGCCTCTAAGCATGGGCCCCTACCACAGCATTCCCCCGGTGGGCCCTTCAGGCCCCAGGTTGACACTAAGTAAGCCTATTTAATCCTGACCTGAGTTCTATATGTATGCATTTTGTATAGTTCCACCAAGTGCTGTTGAATTTGCTCCAAATTAGTATAATTTGCTACAAAATTGGCCTCGGTGTGAATATAGGGGATAATTTAGACCTGATCGCTGCTGTGCATTTTCACGCAGCGGGCGATCAGGCACAAACTGCGCATGTGTATGCACCACAATCCGCAGGCTCGTTACATGGGTACAAAGCGGATCGCCGCTCAGCGATGGGTTTGTGCAATGGATCCAATCACACGGGTGATCGCAAGGAGATTGATAGGAAGAAGGCGTTTGTGGGTGTCAACTGACCGTTTTCAGAGAGTGTTTTGAAAAACGCAGGTGTGTCCATGCATTAGCAGGGAGGGTTCTTGATGTCAATTCCGGTCCCGGACAGGCTGATGTGATCGCATCGGCTGAGTAAGTCCTGGGCTGCACAGAGACTGCACAAGATCTGTTTGTACAGCTCTGCTACACATGCGTTCGCACACTTGCACAGCTAAAATACCCTCCCCTGTAGGCGGCAACTATCTGATTGCAGCAGTGCAAAAATCGCTTGCTAGCAATCAGGTCTGAATTAGGCCCCTAGTATGGATATTGGATTGTAAGTTCCAGTGAATTAGAGAGGTAACGTGTCATTGCCTATGCCTAACTCCAAAACCTCACAATTTGGGGTCTTTAGTCCCCATCCCCCTCCAACTCAGTAGACTATAGCCATAGCCACTTATAGACCAGTTTTGCAGTGTCATCTCTGCTATTTGTCACAGTGTTTGCTGAGTACTCTATATCAATACTCTGCATAATACTTTACCGATGTCAAGTGAATGATGCTGTGGCTCTCTGAGTGGTCATCCCTCTGCAATTAAACCATTTCAGAGAGGTGCCTGTGTGACATCAAATTCTGGGTGAATGGCAATTTATCCTCAGCATTTTACACTCGTGGGCTCGCTTTGATCACCACGCTTTGGGCCCGGTGTTTTGCTCCGCTCACCACAGGTTATTTTTCCAAATAGTTGATGACTATGACCCAGTGCATTATAGGAAAGGTCCTCTCCATGAAGGAAATCTAGATGCTACCTTTCCAGCAAGGGTTTCTACAAGGGTCCACCTGGGGTCCTTACACCAGCTTGTGCAGTTGGGATCCATCCACAGCAGCATCTTCCTACACGATGCCACAGCTGCTGACCCCTGACCTCTCCTGCTCTCTCCCCCTCCTGATAAGCAGGGTATCTGCTTCCATGATGGTCCACACTTCCAGTTCCTCTCCACACCCAGTCGACTACATGGTACCACTGCTCCACAGGTAGGCTCCCATCTGTGTCTCCCCCCTCACTCCTCAGCTGCCTCCTCTTATTCCCCAGCCTCTGGGGTCCCTGCCTCCGCTTCTCAGGAGCCTTGTGTCCTACTGGTCACAGTCTCCTGGAGACAGCCAGGCCCCAGACTCCTCTGCCTTCCAACCTGAGGCTCCAATCAGCTTGGGGGGGGGGGGGGGGGGGGGACTGTTCTCTACAATGGTGACAAAGTGATACCTTAAAAAAAAATACAGTGGCTGTGACACACAACTATAGTCTTGGAATTTAACAGTGGGGGTACAGGGGTAACCCAACTATCATTAGGAAGTAAAACACTAAACTTAGTTAACACGCTATGTATATTTTCCTTTAATGAGACATTGGTCCACTTTGATGGGACATTATGTCTATAAGGAGTCCTGGACTTGGATGACTCTCATAGGAATGAAGAACTCCTGAGGGTCCTTATAAGTAAGACATTTTCTGTGGAGACAGGTTCTGTGAACTGTTTCTAATGCAGACAGGAGTCTTATAAACCCAATAGGTTATTTTTGTTATGAGATTAGAGTAGATGTGAGTGGATCGCCGAGTTAGAAAATCTGGTCTATTTACTAATCCTTGGATTGAGATAAAGTGGACCGATATAAAATACCAGCCAACCAGCTCCTAACGGTCATTTTTCAAACACAGCCTGTGATATGGCAGTTAGGAGCTGATTGGCTGGTATTTTTTCGCCATCCAAGTCTTAGTAAACAGACCAGTCCTGGCCTCCTCATATTAGTGCTTTAATAAACTGTAGTGCCTTTCTCTTTAATAATTGGTACATTGACCTCAGTAGCGGATCTTGCAACGGGCAAGCAGGACTTTTGCCCGGGGCGCCACCTTCCGGAGGGCGCCGGCCCCATCTGGAGGGCACCGCACCATAACAAGATCCGCTACTGTGCCCCCCGCCGGTCCCCCGCTGTGAAGGGAACCAGATGCTACGCGTTTAGTTTCCCTTCATGGAGGAGACCTTTGCCGTGAGGTGCGCGATGACGTCATCGCGCACCGCACAGCATTGTGGCACAGACGCTAGGGGTCATAATTGACCTCTAGTGTCTATGCTGATCCGAGGAGAGAAGCGGCGCCGGCGGAGGTCTGCAGCAGTCTGGAATCAGGAGCAGGGATAGTAAGTATACATTTTTATTTTTTCTCTTACAGCGGCGCTACAGGGGGCACAAATGGGGGCATAACTGACCGTGGCCCCGTATGAAGCCACGCCCTTATAGTTTTGCCCTGGGTGCCACAAGGGCAAGAACCGGCCCTGATTGACCTCTGTGGGCTCATATCTTTAAGCTTCTCCTAAAGATAATCTAGGTTAGTTAGTGTTTAATATCCTTAATCATAGCTGTGTAGGTGAATCTTACGTACCTTTCCTGCCAATATATGAAGCTAGTTTCCCTGCTTCCCCAGTGTCTCTCCTTGTGCCACCTCTCTGGCTTGCTAGGTGCCGGGGTTATGGTCGTTAGGTCAACACAACTTAGGTCGACACTCATTAGGGCGACCACTGTAGGTTGACAATGCCATTAGGTCAACATGCATTAGGTCGACATGAACGTTAGGTCGACAGGTCAACAAGTCAACATGAGCTTTAAAAAAAAAAATGTTTTTATTTTTTCATACTTAATGATCCACGTGGAACGGTAATCTGTGCCGCTCTGAGTCACCTTGTCCGAAGTATGGCGAGCGAACACGGTGCACTAATATGGGTTCCCCGTCACTTTGCACAGAAAACGACACCAAAAACAGTCAAAAACCTCATGTCGACATTTTGACCTGTCGACCTAGTACATGTTCACCTAACGCCCATGTCGACCTAATGGCAATGTCAACCTTCAGTGGTCGACCTAATGAGTGTCGACCTAAGTTTGGTCGACCCAATGACCCATACCCAGGTGCCGCTCCTTCCTCAGCAACCATGGTGGCTCTATTGTGGCTGCAGGGAGGGAAACTTACTGACCTCTGGCAGCTTCTGTAAGATGTAAGAATGTTCCATGCTGTAAACACAATACACCCTGCCATTTATTTATAGATGGAACATTTTTAGTGCATTGAACAATAGTGGTGAACATATTTAGTTAAGCATCTATAAGTTATTTTATGCATATTATTAAGCTGGTAATGCAGAATCATTAATATCTGTTATTGCAGTTCATGGTTTGGAATAAAAAATTGTACGAGCTCTAAATGGACGAACCTGCTCAACGTCCTGCGTTATAAATATTGAAATAGTTCTAAAATTTGAGAAAATGTCAACACATTTTTACATTTTATAACCAATAAGCTGAACCAGTACAAGAATAGAATAGATTCTGCTTTTAGCAATTCTACATAATGCTACTGTATGTACTGTATTTGAACCATTCATGATAACTAAAGTACCCGATGGAAACTTAATATGTTTTTTGTCATTTTCTAAACAAATTTTAAAACAAATTATGGTATATACCTATATGTATGACCTATATATAGGGAAAGGGACATATAAACTTTGTTTTTTAACTGCTGGTACTGCAAAACATTATAGGAACTGTGATAAAAATATGCTTAATATGAGGGAATTGGAAATACCAAAACTTACAATGGCACCATCCATGAGTACTGTATATTGGGCTCAAGTTGTCAAAAGGATTAATGCCTTCTGAATAAAAAAACTTATGCTACTTCATGCCACAAACTTTAACAAAAATGAAAACAGATGGCACAACGGTACTTTTTGGATGGGGTCTCGGTACATTTCATAGATGTGCTAAATCATTTCTACAAACTCCCCAGCACAACAGATTAACATGGACTTTTTGATTTATGAATGTCAACTGCCATAGTTTTTTAAATATTGTCTTTGCTTTTTGTCATAACAGGTCACTTTTTTAAAGTGAAAGTACACCAAAAACAAAAGTCATAAAAGAGCTCTATATTAGAGATGTGCACTTGAAATTTTTCGGGTTTTGTGTTTTGGTTTTGGGTTCGGATCCGCGGCCGTGTTTTGGGTTCGACCGCGTTTTGGCAAAACCTCACCGATTTTTTTTTGTCGGATTCGGGTGTGTTTTGGATTCGGGTGTTTTTTTCAAAAAACACTAAAAAACAGCTTAAATCATAGAATTTGGGGGTCATTTTGACCCCAAAGTATTATTAACCTCAAAAACCATAATTTCCACTCATTTTCAGTCTATTCTGAATACCTCACACCTCACAATATTATTTTTAGTCCTAAAATTTGCACCGAGGTCGCTGGATGACTAAGCTAAGCGACCCTAGTGGCCGACACAAACACCGGGCCCATCTAGGAGTGGCACTGCAGTGTCACGCAGGATGGCCCTTCCAAAAAACACTCCCCAAACAGCACATGACGCAAAGAAAAAAAGAGGCGCAATGAGGTAGCTGTGTGAGTAAGCTAAGCGACCCTAGTGGCCGACACAAACACCTGGCCCATCTAGGAGTGGCACTGCAGTGTCACGCAGGATGGCCCTTCCAAAAAACACTCCCCAAACAGCACATGACGCAAAGAAGAAAAAAAGAGGCGCAATGAGGTAGCTGTGTGAGTAAGCTAAGCGACCCTAGTGGCCGACACAAACACCTGGCCCATTTAGGAGTGGCACTGCAGTGTCACGCAGGATGGCCCTTCCAAAAAACACTCCCCAAACAGCACATGACGCAAAGAAGAAAAAAAGAGGCGCAATGAGGTAGCTGTGCGAGTAAGCTAAGCGACCCTAGTGGCCGACACAAACACCTGGCCCATCTAGGAGTGGCACTGCAGTGTCACGCAGGATGGCCCCTCCAAAAAACACTCCCCAAACAGCACATGACGCAAAGAAGAAAAAAAGAGGCGCAATGAGGTAGCTGTGTGAGTAAGCTAAGCGACCCTAGTGGCCGACACAAACACCTGGCCCATCTAGGAGTGGCACTGCAGTGTCACGCTGGATGGCCCTTCCAAAAAACACTCCCCAAACAGCACATGACGCAAAGAAGAAAAAAAGAGGCGCAATGAGGTAGCTGTGTGAGTAAGCTAAGCGACCCTAGTGGCCGACACAAACACCTGGCCCATCTAGGAGTGGCACTGCAGTGTCACGCAGGATGGCCCTTCCAAAAAACACTCCCCAAACAGCACATGACGCAAAGAAGAAAAAAAGAGGCGCAATGAGGTAGCTGTGTGAGTAAGCTAAGCGACCCTAGTGGCCGACACAAACACCTGGCCCATCTAGGAGTGGCACTGCAGTGTCACGCAGGATGGCCCTTCCAAAAAACACTCCCCAAACAGCACATGACGCAAAGAAGAAAAAAAGAGGCGCAATGAGGTAGCTGTGTGAGTAAGCTAAGCGACCCTAGTGGCCGACACAAACACCTGGCCCATCTAGGAGTGGCACTGCAGTGTCACGCAGGATGGCCCTTCCAAAAAACACTCCCCAAACAGCACATGATGCAAAGAAGAAAAAAAGAGGCGCAATGAGGTAGCTGTGTGAGTAAGCTAAGCGACCCTAGTGGCCGACACAAACACCTGGCCCATCTAGGAGTGGCACTGCAGTGTCACGCAGGATGGCCCTTCCAAAAAACACTCCCCAAACAGCACATGACGCAAATAAAAATGAAAGAAAAAAGAGGTGCAAGATGGAATTGTCCTTGGGCCCTCCCACCCACCCTTATGTTGTATAAACAGGACATGCACACTTTAACCAACCCATCATTTCAGTGACAGGGTCTGCCACACGACTGTGACTGAAATGACGGGTTGGTTTGGACCCCCACCGAAAAAGAAGCAATTAATCTCTCCTTGCACAAACTGGCTCTACAGAGGCAAGATGTCCACCTCATCATCATCCTCCGATATATCACCGTGTACATCCCGCTCCTCACAGATTATCAATTCGTCCCCACTGGAATCCACCATCTCAGCTCCCTGTGTACTTTGTGGAGGCAATTGCTGCTGGTCAATGTCTCCACGGAGGAATTGATTATAATTCATTTTAATGAACATAATCTTCTCCACATTTTCTGGAAGTAACCTCGTACGCCGATTGCTGACAAGGTGAGCGGCGGCACTAAACACTCTTTCGGAGTACACACTTGTGGGAGGGCAACTTAGGTAGAATAAAGCCAGTTTGTGCAAGGGCCTCCAAATTGCCTCTTTTTCCTGCCAGTATAAGTACGGACTGTCTGACGTGCCTACTTGGATGCGGTCACTCATATAATCCTCCACCATTCTTTCAATGGTGAGAGAATCATATGCAGTGACAGTAGACGACATGTCCGTAATCGTTGTCAGGTCCTTCAGTCCGGACCAGATGTCAGCATCAGCAGTCGCTCCAGACTGCCCTGCATCACCGCCAGCGGGTGGGCTCGGAATTCTGAGCCTTTTCCTCGCACCCCCAGTTGCGGGAGAATGTGAAGGAGGAGATGTTGACAGGTCGCGTTCCGCTTGACTTGACAATTTTGTCACCAGCAGGTCTTTGAACCCCAGCAGACTTGTGTCTGCCGGAAAGAGAGATCCAAGGTAGGTTTTAAATCTAGGATCGAGCACGGTGGCCAAAATGTAGTGCTCTGATTTCAACAGATTGACCACCCGTGAATCCTTGTTAAGCGAATTAAGGGCTCCATCCACAAGTCCCACATGCCTAGCGGAATCGCTCCCTTTTAGCTCCTCCTTCAATGCCTCCAGCTTCTTCTGCAAAAGCCTGATGAGGGGAATGACCTGACTCAGGCTGGCAGTGTCTGAACTGACTTCACGTGTGGCAAGTTCAAAAGGTTGCAGAACCTTGCACAACGTTGAAATCATTCTCCACTGCGCTTGAGACAGGTACATTCCACCTCCTATATCGTGCTCAATTGTATAGGCTTGAATGGCCTTTTGCTGCTCCTCCAACCTCTGAAGCATATATAGGGTTGAATTCCACCTCGTTACCACTTCTTGCTTCAGATGATGGCAGGGCAGGTTCAGGCGTTTTTGGTGGTGCTCCAGTCTTCTGTACGTGGTGCCTGTACGCCGAAAGTGTCCCGCAATTCTTCTGGCCACCGACAGCATCTCTTGCACGCCCCTGTCGTTTTTTTAAAAATTCTGCACCACCAAATTCAAGGTATGTGCAAAACATGGGACGTGCTGGAATTTGCCCATATTTAATGCACACACAATATTGCTGGCGTTGTCCGATGCCACAAATCCACAGGAGAGTCCAATTGGGGTAAGCCATTCCGCGATGATCTTCCTCAGTTGCCGTAAGAGGTTTTCAGCTGTGTGCGTATTCTGGAAACCGGTGATACAAAGCGTAGCCTGCCTAGGAAAGAGTTGGCGTTTGCGAGATGCTGCTACTGGTGCCGCCGCTGCTGTTCTTGCGGCGGGAGTCCATACATCTACCCAGTGGGCTGTCACAGTCATATAGTCCTGACCCTGCCCTGCTCCACTTGTCCACATGTCCGTGGTTAAGTGGACATTGGGTACAACTGCATTTTTTAGGACACTGGTGAGTCTTTTTCTGACGTCCGTGTACATTCTCGGTATCGCCTGCCTAGAGAAGTGGAACCTAGATGGTATTTGGTAACGGGGGCACACTACCTCAAGAAATTGTCTAGTTCCCTGTGAACTAACGGCGGATACCGGACGCACGTCTAACACCAACATAGTTGTCAAGGCCTCAGTTATCCGCTTTGCAACAGGATGACTGCTGTGATATTTCATCTTCCTCGCAAAGGACTGTTGGACAGTCAATTGCTTGGTGGAAGTAGTAAAAGTGGTCTTACGACTTCCCCTCTGGGATGACCATCGACTCCCAGCAGCAACAACAGCAGCGCCAGCAGCAGTAGGCGTTACACGCAAGGATGCATCGGAGGAATCCCAGGCAGGAGAGGACTCGTCAGAATTGCCAGTGACATGGCCTGCAGGACTATTGGCATTCCTGGGGAAGGAGGAAATTGACACTGAGGGAGTTGGTGGGGTGGTTTGCGTGAGCTTGGTTACAAGAGGAAGGGATTTACTGGTCAGTGGACTGCTTCCGCTGTCGCCCAAAGTTTTTGAACTTGTCACTGACTTATTATGAATGCGCTGCAGGTGACGTATAAGGGAGGATGTTCCGAGGTGGTTAACGTCCTTACCCCTAGTTATTACAGCTTGACAAAGGCAACACACGGCTTGACAAATGTTGTCCGCATTTCTGTTGAAATACTTCCACACCGAAGAGCTGATTTTTTTGGTATTTTCACCAGGCATGTCAACGGCCATATTCCTCCCACGGACAACAGGTGTCTCCCCGGGTGCTTGACTTAAACAAACCACCTCACCATCAGAATCCTCCTTGTCAATTTCCTCCCCAGCGCCAGCAACACCCATATCCTCCTCATCCTGGTGTACTTCAACACTGACATCTTCAATCTGACTATCAGGAACTGGACTGCGGGTGCTCCTTCCAGCACTTGCAGGGGGCGTGCAAATGGTGGAAGGCGCATGCTCTTCACGTCCAGTGTTGGGAAGGTCAGGCATCGCAACCGACACAATTGGACTCTCCTTGTGGATTTGGGATTTCGAAGAACGCACAGTTCTTTGCGGTGCTTTTGCCAGCTTGAGTCTTTTCATTTTTCTAGCGAGAGGCTGAGTGCTTCCATCCTCATGTGAAGCTGAACCACTAGCCATGAACATAGGCTAGGGCCTCAGCCGTCCCTTGCCACTCCGTGTGGTAAATGGCATATTGGCAAGTTTACGCTTCTCCTCCGACAATTTTATTTTAGATTTTGGAGTCCTTTTTTTACTGATATTTGGTGTTTTGGATTTTACATGCTCTGTACTATGACATTGGGCATCGGCCTTGGCAGACGACGTTGCTGGCATTTCATCGTCTCGGCCATGACTAGTGGCAGCAGCTTCAGCACGAGGTGGAAGTGGATCTTGATCTTTCCCTAATTTTGGAACCTCAACATTTTTGTTCTCCATATTTTAATAGGCACAACTAAAAGGCACCTCAGGTAAACAATGGAGATGGATGGATACTAGTATACTTATGGATGGACGAGCGACTGCCGACACAGAGGTAGCTACAGCCGTGGACTACCGTACTGTTTCTGCTGCTAATATAGACTGGATGATAATGAGATGAAATTAATATATATATATATATAATATCACTAGTACTGCAGCCGGACAGGTATATATATTTATTATGTAATGACTGATGACGGACCTGCTGGACACTGTCAGCTCAGCAGCACCGCAGACTGCTACAGTAAGCTACTATAGTAGTATGTATCAAGAAGAAAGAAAAAAAAAACTACGGGTAGGTGGTATACAATTATGGATGGACGAGCGACTGCCGACACAGAAGTAGCTACAGCCGTGGACTACCGTACTGTGTCTGCTGCTAATATAGACTGGATGATAATGAGATGAAATTAATATATATATATATAATATCACTAGTACTGCAGCCGGACAGGTATATATATTTATTATGTAATGACTGATGACGGACCTGCTGGACACTGTCAGCTCAGCAGCACCGCAGACTGCTACAGTAAGCTACTATAGTAGTATGTATCAAGAAGAAAGAAAAAAAAAAAAAAACACGGGTAGGTGGTATACAATTATGGATGGACGAGCGACTGCCGACACAGAGGTAGCTACAGCCGTGGACTACCGTACTGTGTCTGCTGCTAATATAGACTGGATGATAATGAGATGAAATTAATATATATATATATATATAATATCACTAGTACTGCAGCCGGACAGGTATATATATTTATTATGTAATGACTGATGACGGACCTGCTGGACACTGTCAGCTCAGCAGCACCGCAGACTGCTACAGTAAGCTACTATAGTAGTATGTATCAAGAAGAAAGAAGAAAAAAAAAACACGGGTAGGTGGTATACAATTATGGATGGACAAGCGACTGCCGACACAGAGGTAGCTACAGCCGTGGACTACCGTACTGTGTCTGCTGCTAATATAGACTGGATGATAATAAGATGAAATTAATATATATATATATATAATATCACTAGTACTGCAGCCGGACAGGTATATATATTTATTATGTAATGACTGATGACGGACCTGCTGGACACTGTCAGCTCAGCAGCACCGCAGACTGCTACAGTAAGCTACTATAGTAGTATGTATCAAGAAGAAAGAAAAAGAAAAAAAACACGGTTAGGTGGTATACAATTATGGATGGACGAGCGACTGCCGACACAGAGGTAGCTACAGCCGTGGACTACCGTACTGTGTCTGCTGCTAATATAGACTGGATGATAATGAGATGAAATTAATATATATATATATATATATATATATATATAATATCACTAGTACTGCAGCCGGACAGGTATATATATTTATTATGTAATGACTGATGACGGACCTGCTGGACACTGTCAGCTCAGCAGCACCGCAGACTGCTACAGTAAGCTACTATAGTAGTATGTATCAAGAAGAAAGAAAAAAAAAAAAACACGGGTAGGTGGTATACAATTATATATATATTATATACAATTACATATATATATATATATTAAACTGGTGGTGATTAATTAAACTGGTGGTCAGGTCACTGGTCACACTATCAGCAACTTGCAAGTAGTACTCCTAAGCAGACAATCACAATATATACTGGTGGTCAGTGTGGTCACAATGGCAGTGTGGCACTCTGGCAGCAAAAGTGTGCACTGTACGTTAAAATATGTACTCCTGCTCTCAGACTCTAACTGCTCCCAACTGTCTCCCCCACAAGTCAGATATACAGTCACACTATCACTTCAGCAAGTAGTAGTACTCCTCCTAATGCTCCCCAAAATTACTAAAGTAAATATACTGTGTCTCTCTCTACTCTAGTCTCACTCTCTTCTCTATAAACGGAGAGGACGCCAGCCACGTCCTCTCCCTATCAATCTCAATGCACGTGTGAAAATGGCGGCGACGCGCGGCTCCTTATATAGAATCCGAGTCTCGCGATAGAATCCGAGCCTCGCGAGAATCCGACAGCGGGATGATGACGTTCGGGCGCGCTCGGGTTAACCGAGCAAGGCGGGAAGATCCGAGTCGCTCGGACCCGTGTAAAAAAACCTGAAGTTCGGGCGGGTTCGGATTCCGAGGAACCGAACCCGCTCATCTCTACTCTATATATGTGGTATTGGAAAGCTGGCTACAGTATCTTATAGGTTGATTTCATGGCCAATAGACTGAATAAAGGAGCACGGGTGGGTCCCCATTCCTTTATAGCAAAGCTGAGATGTCCATCAAGCTCTGCATCACTGAACAGAGAGAAATTAGGGAATGAATAAGAAGAGCCGAGTGCAGAGTATACAGTAAGTGTCTTAAAGCGCAAGCCTAGGGGATGGCCCGGATGTTCTCTTTCCCCTCATCCCCTTTTTTAGCTTGCAGAAACATGCGCCCCCATAGACCCATGGCCCCCTGCCCACTTGATGGCCTCCCTGACTACAGAGGCTGGACCCTACCTTGGCCGCATGACACAAGTGCCCGCTCTGAACCCCGGCCATCTGACTCCAGAGTTGGGCCTGCCTCCAGTAAATATGTCTGATTGCAACCTTATGGTGGTTCACTGAAGTGACTGCGACACTATGCTGCTGAATCCCCTAAAGTGTCAAGGGATCTTGCTCCCTCAAGGATGCCATCTACTATTATAACAGGGGGCTTGCATGGTCAGATGCCAACTTAAACCTAATACAGCAAGGCTTAGGGGGGTGAAACTGCTGCACCCACACTGGGAAAGTGCAGGATGTATCCAAGGTCAAATTCAGATGCCACTGGGGGGATGCTGAGGAGCAGCACACTGCTGCTGCATTGGCT
This sequence comes from Pseudophryne corroboree, assembly GCF_028390025.1. Lineage (NCBI taxonomy): Eukaryota > Metazoa > Chordata > Amphibia > Anura > Myobatrachidae > Pseudophryne > Pseudophryne corroboree. The sequence continues at coordinate 726,086,635 of NC_086446.1, forward strand.
GGTACTGTAATTGCGCTGCCAACTGCTGGGGTTAGTGATGGTGCTGTTGTGGAAGATGGCAGGGGTTTGCTTGAGCCTAGTGCCCAAGGGGCTACACAGAGCTCCTCTTGCCGATTTCGGCCTGGGAGTGTTAGGAGATTTTTTATGTATTTATCTGATTAGATGGCTGCACCTGGCTCATTGTTCCTTCAACAGGGTTTTTTTTTCACTCGCAGAGTTCACCTGTGTGTTCCATTTTCTGCCAGGCACTCCCTATCCCATTCTTTGATTTACCCCTTCTGTGTTTTACTTTACCCTCTCCTGGTTCTGCTTACTGGTGGAGGTTTTTTTTTTTTATTATTATTGCTTTGTATTACCATGTTTTTATATTTTGGCCCCTTTTGGTTTAGGCTTTAGTCAAAATGGGTATGATATTCGGGTTGTTGGCCATTTCTACAGTGCGTCCTTTTGGCTGCTCTGTTTGAGGTAGTTAGTCTGTTGGGCTTGTTTGTTGGTGTCGGTAGCATGCTGGGTGGTGGGGCATGCTGTGAGATGTTTATTCAGCAGTGGTGAAGAAGCTTGGTGTGCCCTATTACTTGGTGGTTCATTTTAGAGGTAACAATCTTGCTAAGAGAGAGGCCTGCCTTGGATTTGCATCTCGCTATTGTGAGGGATTTGGGACATTTGCATGCAGCCTCTGTGTGGTGCTGGTTTGTTTGGTCACGCATGGTCTCCAGACTGTCTGACATGATGGTCAAGATTTTGTGGCTATTGACAAAGTCCATAAGAAAGTGAATGTTGCTTTTTCCAAATTTCTCTTGTCCCATGGGGGATATTTTTGGGATCCGGTCTGAAGATCGACAGTATCTAGGTCGACAATGTTTAGGTCGACAGTCACTAGGTCGACATGGATGGAAGGTCGACAGGGTTTCTAGGTCGACATGTGCTAGGTCGACAGGTCTAAAGGTCGACATGAGTTTTTAAAAAAAAATTCTTTTTTTGAATTTTTTCATACTTAACGATCCACGTGGACTACGATTAGAACGGTAAAGTGTGCCGAGCGAAGCGGTAGCGGAGCAAAGGCACCATGCCCGAAGCATGGTGAGCGAAGCGAGCCATGCGAGGGGACGCGGTGCACTAATTTGGGATCCCGGTCACTCTACGAAGAAAACGACACCAAAAAAAAAAAAAAACTCATGTCGACCTTTAGACCTGTCGACCTAGCACATGTCGACCTAGAAACCATGTCGACCTTCCATCCATGTCGACCTAGTGACTGTCGACCTATAGTGGTCGACCTAAACATTGTCGACCTAGATACTGTCGATTTGATGAACCACACCCGGATTTCTTACCCTTTCTTTGATCTGTTTCTGCTATAAATACTGTAACTTTACCTTTTGGCCTCAGTGGCATGGGGCCACCTGGCACCACTGCAGTTCTCCACAAAAAAAGAATTGCGCCCAGGCACTCACACGCACTCTGCATCACTAGCACACAGACACAAATGTCAAAACCGTGACTTCCAGTGGTTATGGTGGCTTTTGATGTGGCACACCTTAGGCATGTCACCTGACATGACCATCATCAGCAATAGCATGAGTTCCGAAGGGAGACACCGCTAGCTCCTACACTGCCTCTGGTCTGTCATGTGTACTGCACCACACACTTACATGAAAAGCAGCGCTTGCAGCTTGGGGCCGGATTGCACAAATGCTGTAGGAGGAGAATCAGGGAATGAGTGAGGTCAGAAATGAATGTGTGAGTGTGTGCTGTTGCTGCAGATAAAATAGGGTCTCTCAGTCTCATTCTTCCAGCATGCAGTGATTAGATATGATTCTGCTGAATGCTGACCACCTGCTGATCTTACTAACATCTGGGTAAGACCTCCTTGCACAGTAAAACAAGTATTTGGGGACCACTCTGTCAATTTGCTTGCCAGCTGTTATTAGGTAGAGCAGGTCATTGGGGAGTCTCCAGCTCCAAGTCCGTTGTCTAGCAGTGAGGCTGAGGAGCCTGTAGGTCTGTAAATTATGCTTAAGTGCAGGAGGAATGCATACCTCCCAACCACTGGTGAATTTATAATGGGTGCAGTGCACACAGGGCCCCGAGGTCCTGGGGGGTTCAAACCTCACACCCTGCACCCATTATTTCCAATACTCACCCTCCGGAGTCCCGAGATCAGGGCCGGTTCTAGACCTTGTGGCGCCCAGGGCGAAAGTTTTGTGTGACACCCCCCCAGCCGTAAAATAGAGCTGGTGCGCGCCAAAGGCGCACAGCCAAAAATAGGGGCATTCCCTGTAGCTGTGCCCTCCTTAGATTTGCCCCCAGTAGCTGTGCTCCCTGTAGCAATGCCCCCAGTAGCTGTGCTCCCTGTAGCAATGCCCCCAGTAGCTTTGCCCCCTGTAGCTGTGCCCCTGTAGTTGTGCCCCCAATAGTAGTGCCCCCAATAATAGTGCTCCCTGTAGTTGTGACCCCTGTATCTGTGTCCCAGTTGGGCTGCTTACAAACACACACAATAAAAAAAACAAAAAAACAACTACACAATACTTACCAGACCCTTTTCTGCTTCCGGACCGCTACTGCGCTGCCCTCTGTCTCTGGCTGCCAGCTCCTCTCTATGGGAGAGACGTCATGATGTCTCTCCCATAGCAGCGCCGACTGACACTAGAGGTCAGTTATGACCTCTAGTGTCTGTCAGTGGAGCCGGCTGCAGCGGGCGCCCACACAGCCCACTGCGCCTGCTGCAGCCGGGGAGAGGGATTCAGTAGCGGCTCTTGCCATGGCGGCGGCAGCGCCCTGGGGACAGCGGCACCCCGGGCAAAAAGCCTGCTTGCCCATGGCAAGAACCGCTACTTCCCGCGATGAAGCAGTGACGCTGCAGAAATCACTGGGAGAATAGCGCAGTGCCATTTTCCGGTGATTTGTGCATGTGCAGTAAAAAAAAATCACTGGGAAAATGTCCACTGCGCCATTTTCCCAGAGATCTGCGCATGCATTCTAGACTCTGGGAGAGCGCTAGGCCTAGTGTCCTGAGCTACAGCGATGCCAGTGGCTAGACAGGAGGGGGCCTAGACAGAGCCTGCAAACAGGCCTCCTCCTCTCTAGAAATGCCCCTGTTCCCAATTGTCCTGATTTGCAAAAATGGACCTGAAACACTTAAATCGCACTGGTCCGGGGGGCAGATGGCACTCTGCCCACCTTTCCAGCCAGCCCCTGCATATTCTGTGATGTAGATCTTATAGAAGCACAGCCTTTCACAAAAGTTACAGATGTAGCAGTGTTCATAGTTGCCGCAATGTATACGTACGTGCATATGCATCACGGCAATGACTAGATGCAGCCACAATGAACGGGATGCGGTCAATTTACCTACAATCAAAATCCTGACCGTCAAAATACCAGCAACCATTGACCAGCAGTCAGGTCAAACAAGGTCAAAATACTGACATTTAGAATGTCGACAGGTCAAACAGTCGACATGATTTTTCATGATTTTTTTAAATTGAAACACACATATAATAGTATGTGAGCGTTGCGAGCCATGCGAGGGGACACGGAACACTTATACGGTGTCCATGTCAACCTATGTCGACATGCATACACCAAAAAAATGAAAACCTTGTGTCGATTTTTCGACCTGTTGACATTTTAAATGTCGATATTTTGATCTTGTCTGTATTTTAAATGTCGGTATTTTGACCTTGTCGGGATTTTGATGGTCTGTCAATTTTGGAATTTTGATTGTAGGTATTTCATACTAAACCCCAATGAACATGGCTATAACTGTACGTCCAAATGTACCCCTGCAAAAAATGTACTTACTATCTGTTGAGAATGTTGCACCTAAGGTCCTCATATACAACATACAAACACATTTGTAGAATACTCAAAGTAAGTTTAATATCTATCATTATAGATGGTCAGATATATGCCGACGATACAGAGCCATACTGAGGCTGACGTCACAGTCATTACTCTTCTTGGCCAAGGATTGAGAAATATTGTGACCAGGATGCCAGCTGTACAGCCCTCCATCTCACATCAACAGTGCACCAGCCCTGGCCAAGCTTATTCCAGTCATTCCTGGGTGTGAAGAAGATCTTGCCAGCAGCTGGCCCCTTCTTTTTGGAAGTCTGCACAGAAGCGTGGCCACCGCAAGTGACTGCACAATGATCTCTTACCAGATCTTAACTGTAGACCATACTTACCTACATTGTGGCTGCTACCTCCGGGAGGGAGCAGCCAGGTCACATAGGAGGGGGCATGTAGGAGGCAGTACGGAGGCGTGGAGGAGGCAGTACGGTGGTGTGGTGATGTGATTGTGTCATCTTAGCCCCGCCCCCCACTTTACAGTGCCCACATTACCAGCATTCTAAGGTGGCGGCTGGGGCTACGATGACGCAATTTAACATGAATTGCGTCTTTGCCCCGCCCACTTCTGTGTGATGGGATGCCACGGTAACCGGGATATGCTGTGAGCATTGGGGTGCAACAGGAGGTGAGCGCCATGCGGTAGACTTGCCCACTTGCCACACGATTTTCGAGAGCCTCCCAGCCTTTCAGGGAGAGCAGGCAAGTATGCTGTAGACCCCAAACTGTCCAGTGACACAAGGATTTTAAGCTGCCTGAGGCTGAAATATGGCACTATGGTGTTCTCGTTTGGATCCTACCTGATTTGGCAGTTGTCAGGTGACGTGGCCCAGGAATGTCATGTTCCTTTAAGGAAACCGTAGTGCTGGTCCCTTGTTTTGTTGCGTTGTAAGTGTGTGCTTGAAACGCGTTGCAAGCCCCATTAATACTTTTTGTTTTATTTAATAAAATATGTATGTTCCTTACAGGGCCGGTCCTACCCCTTGTGGCGCCCGGTGCGAGAGTTACCACTGGCGCCCCCCCCCATGGCAAAACAGTTAGTGTGCGGGGGCGTGGCTTCATAGGGGAGGGGCGTGGCCAGTTATGCTCACAGTAGCTGTGCCCCCCAGTTGATTTGCCCCTGTAGATATGCCCCCAGTAGTTGTGCCCCCTCTTTATTTGCTCCCAGTATTTGTGCCTCCTCTTTATTTGCCCCCAGTAGTTGTGCCCCCTCTTTATTTGCGCCTCCTCTTTATTTTGCCCCCAGTAGTTGTGCCCCCTCTTTATGTGCCTCCAGTATTTGTGCCTCCTCTTTATTTGCCCCCAGTAGTTGTGCCCCCTCTTTATTTGCGCCTCCTCTTTATTTTGCCCCCAGTAGTTGTGCCCCCTCTTTATGTGCCCCCAGTATTTGTGCCTCCTCTTTATTTGCCCCCAGTTGTTGTGCCCCCTCTTTATTTGCCCCCTGTAGTTGTGCCCCCTCTTTATGTGCCCCCAGTATTTGTGCCTCCTCTTTATTTGCCCCCAGTTGTTGTGCCCCCTCTTTATTTGCCCCCTGTCGCTGTGCCCCCCCCCCCGCTTACAAACACACACACAAAATAATAAAAACAATACTTACCACTGCCCCGCTCCTGCTTCTTCTGCTGCTGCTGCTCCGTCAGTCTGGCCGCCCGCTCCTCTCTATGGGAGAGATGTCAATGACGTCTCTCCCGTAGCGACGCACAGACACTAGAGGTCAATAACGACCTCTAGTGTTTGTGCCTGGAGCCGGCTGCAGCGGACGCCCACACAGCCCACGGCATCTGCTGCAGCCGTGGAGCGGGGAGCGGAGTGCGGGCAGACGGTGGTGCCTGCGGGGTGACTGCGGCCGCGCCCCCAGGCCGCAGCGCCCCGGGCAAAGGCACTGCTTGCCCGCACCAAGGACCGCTCCTGGTTCCTTAATATATTAGTCCTTAATACTTCTAAGGTCCTAGAACAGGCATGACCAACCTGTGGCTCTCCAGCTGTTGTGAAACTACAAGTCCCAGCATGCCCTGCCACAGTTTTGCTATTAAGGAATGGTAAAACAGTGGCAGGGCATGCTGGGATGTGTAGTTTCACAATAGCTGGGGAGCCACAGGTTGGCCGGGCCTATCCTAGAATATAGCAAATAATCACATGTACCAGAAAGTTGCAACATAGCTTACACTTTGGTTACAAATTATATTCACGGAGAACAGTTAAGATACTGTAAAAGAATGCGTCAGTGTATTTGTTTATGAAAAGTGCTAAAAAAAACAAAACACTGTGGCTGGCAAAGTATCAGCAAATTAGGTATTTGTGTTCCCTTACAGCAGTGTTTTTCAACCACTGTCCCGTGGCACACTAGTGTGCCTTGAGCAGTCTCCAGGTGCACCACCATAGACGCACAGCCAGGCCCGTCAGTGTTTTGCCGCTACTGAGGCCCTGGAACGATCAATACTGAAGGTATTAGTGGTTGCAGAGCCAGGTCTAATTTTGGGGCCGGGCAATGTCGGACTCTTCTGGCTTTCTGAGATGTGGCTCAGGCGTTACCTGGAGAAGCTGCGACATGACATTCTAGGGCACGCTGCTGCAGGGCCGTAACTACGTGTGTGCCAAGTGGGCTTGGCACACAGCGCAGCTGCCCTGAGGGCTCAACGGCCAGCGGCATGTAATGAGTCAAATTGACTCATTACATGCCGCCTCTGGCTGCTGTGTGCGCCGTACGCCGCGCTGGAGGGAGAAGAGACCAGCGCCGGGCAGCGTTCAAGGAGGAGGAGGGAGGGGGAGCAGGGAGCCGCAGCAGCGCTATTTGATTGGTAGTAAGCGCCGCTGCAGCATCCCCCTCTCCTTCTGTATTGGCTGCCCGGCGCTGCTATGGATGCTGGGATGCGGTTCCTTCATCCCAGCATCCACAGCAGCGCCAGGCAACCAATACGGAAGGAGAGGGGGATGCTGCAGCGGCGCTTACTACCAATCAAATAGCGCTGCTGCGGCTCCAATCCCCCTCCCTCCTCCTCCTTCTCACCTCACTGCCTGCACCGAGAGGGAGATGCCAGCACGAGGAGCCTGTCAGCGGGGAGAAGGTAAGTATATCCCTCCCTCTCTCTCTCTCTCTCTCTCTCTTTCTCAGGGGGACACCGTCTGCCGCAATGTGTAAAAAGGGGTCATGGCTGCCGCAATGTGTAAAAAGGGGTCCTGGCTGCCGCAATGTATAAAAAGGGGGCCTGGCTGCCGCAATGTGTAAAAAGGGGTCCTGGCTGCCGCAATGTGTAAAAAGGGGGACTGGCTGCCGCAATGTGTAAAAAGGGGGACTGGCTGCCGCAATGTGTAAAAAGGGGTCCTGGCTGCCGCAATGTGTAAAAAGTGGGACTGGCTGCCGCAATGTGTAAAGAGGGGGCCTGGCTGCCGCAATGTGTAAAAAGGGGTCCTGGCTGCTGCAATGTGTAAAGAGGGGGCCTGGCTGCCGCAATGTGTAAAAAGGGGGCCTGTCTGCCGTAATGTGTAAAAAGGGGGCCTGGCTGCCGCAATATGTAAAAAGGGGGACTGGCTGCCGCAATGTGTAAAAAGGGGGACTGGCTGCCGCAATGTGTAAAAAGGGGTCCTGGCTGCCGCAATGTGTAAAAAGGGGGACTGGCTGCCGCAATGTGTAAAGAGGGGGCCTGGCTGCCGCAATGTGTAAAACAGGGGTCCTGGCTGCTGCAATGTGTAAAGAGGGGGCCTGGCTGCCGCAATGTGTAAAAAGGGGGCCTGGCTGCCGTAATGTGTAAAAAGGGGGCCTGGCTGCCGCAATATGTAAAAAGGGGGACTGGCTGCCGCAATGTGTAAAAAGGGGGACTGGCTGCCACAATGTGTAAAGAGGGGGCCTGGCTGCCGCAATGTGTAAAAAGGGGGACTGGCTGCCGCAATGTGTAAAAAGGGGGACTGTCTGCTGTAATGTGTAAAAAGGGGGACGCTATCTGCTGTAATGTATAAAAGGGGCTCTACCTGGTGTAGTGGCGCTACTGTGCAGCGTAATTTGAATAATGTAGACTACTGTGCACCGTAGTATGAATTATTATTTTGTGGCCACGCCCCTTCCCCGTGAAGCCACGCCCCTATAAATTTTGCGCGCGACTACGGCGCGCACTGCCCCTATCTTACATGGGGGGGCGCCACTGTCGTTTCTTGCACACAGCGCTAAAATGCCTAGTTACGGCACTGCGCTGCTGCACCATGCATCACCTTTATATTTGAATGTGCCGGGAAGATGCAATTGTAGGAGTCTCTGTTTTCGGGAAAAGTGGGGAGTGACCTATGGAAAAGGGGCATGGCTTCATGGGAGTACCACGTTTGTGGGCCGCTCCCCTGTTTTCTGTCACTGTGGGGGCATGCCCAGCACTGTGAGCTGCTGGCATTCCCCTAGGCCCTCTATCTACCGTCAATAGACGCTGTGCGCATGTGCACAGCATCTATTCACCGCTGCTCTGCAGTGAGTGACAGAAGTCTCGCAACTGCCCCCAATCACAGGACACTGCGGCCCGTGGGTGGGACAGTCCCAAAAAACGGGACTGTCCCATGAAAATCAGGATATTTTGGGGGTATGTGATATCTTTAGTACATTGCATTCTGTTTTTCTCATGTGCTCAGTAAGGGTTTCTTCTCAGCTGCACAAGCACCAATTATTACTCCTAACTGCGTTCTTTCAACTGTGTCCACCTCTGTATCGGCCCAATGTCATCCATTTATACTTAACTTTAATATAGATCCATTTATAATATATCCATTTATATTAAACTTTAATAATTAAAATTTTATGAACATCCAAAGCACTTTTTTATATACTGTACTTGCAAAATGCTGGAGCTTTAGGATTTATCAAGCCTTTATAACACTCACAGTTTCATGCACAGTAAGTTCCTGCAGATGTAAATTTCCTTTATAGATATTTCTATTCCATGAGTCTTTGGCACATTCTAGGCTGGGAACAGGTACTGTACAGTAAATGTTGTCATAGCGATGAATGCTTGGATTTTAAAAAGAAGTTTTACTATAAGTTTTTTTAAAGACATTTGCATTTTACAAGATGTTTTAACAGACTTTGGCTGTGGGTAGCCCTGGTCATAATAAAGATAATAGCAAAGCTGAGTTTTAGTTAGATAAATTGTGAGACAATTAATTCTTATGCAATTGCTGTGTTAAATCAGTTGGACTCGAGTGGCAACAGAAAGAGACTTATTGGGGTAAATTTACTAAGACGGGAAGTCTATTTAAGATGGGATGTTGCCGATAGCAACAAATCAGATTCCAGGTATTATCTTCTAGAAGGGACTCGATAAATGAAAAGTAGATTCTGATTGGTTGATATGGGCAACATCCCATCTTAAATAGAACTCCTGTCTTAGTAAATTTACCCCATTGAGTCCTTCAAGATACCTTGAAATGCAATTCCCAAATTAGCCTTAATAATGTGTTCCTGTTTTGTTTTTAGACTTCATGCAGTTTTATCTTATAAATTGCAAGTTCCTTAAGTAGCTGCATGATAAAGCCATGAATCAGATTATGTCAGTAAGGACACTTTAATACCCCTTTCACACATGCATCTATATCAGGAGCAGTTTTAGCCGCGGGCAAGCCGTGCTGGTGCCCGGGGCGCTGCGGCCTGCGGGCTCGGCCACAGTCACCCAGCAGGGACCCGGCCCACCCGCACCCCGGCTGCAGCAGGTGCCATGGGCTGTCTGGACGCCCGCTGCAGCTGGTAGCAATCAGACGCTAGAGGTCCTAATGGACCTCTAGTTTCTGTGCGGCGCTATAGGAGAGATATCATGACTTCTCTCCTATAGATCCGAGGAGCGGTTGCCCAGAGACGGAGCAGCAGCGGTCAGGAAGCAAGAGCGGGGCTAGTGAGTATTGTGTGTTGCATTTTTGTGTGTGTAAGCGGCGCTACTAGGGGGCATAACTACAGGTGGCACATCTATGTGGGGCACATCTACAGGGGGCAAATCTACTGGAGGCACAACTACTGGGATCATAACTACGGGGGCATAACTACGGGGGCAATACTACTTGGAGGCATTACCACTGGGGGCACTACTAATGAGGGCATTGCATAGGGGGCACTTAATAAGTGCAATGTGTATAAGGGTCTTCCTGGTGCAATATGTCTAAGGGTCTACCTGTCACAGTGTGTATAAGGGTATACCTGGTGCAATGTGTGTAAGGGGCTACCTGGCGTAACGTGTATATGGGGCTCTGCTCTACTGTGCTGTAATGTGTGGGGGTTCTAACATGGTATAAGGGGTACTACTGCATGGTGTAATGTGACTGACGGACACTACTGTGTGGTGTAATGTGAATTGGTACTATTCTGTGGCCATGCCCCTTCCCTTTGAAGCCATGCCCTTATTATTTGCTGCACCCCCTCAGCGCACACTAACCCTAGTTTGCCTGTCGGGGGGGCGCCAAAGGAAACTTTCAAACTAGGCGCCACAAGGTCTAGAACCAGCGGTGATCTACATCCTGGGATTTTGCACGTGAACTTGCATCAACCTGGGATTTCTGCATGTGTGAAAGGAAACAACCCAGAACTAAGTCCCAGGTCCATGACCCTGCTCCCGACCAGGTCAGGGCCATGGAGCAGAGACCTGGGAATTTGCTGACTTGCTAGACCTGAAAGCGGCATAATTCATGCTTAAGGTGCATACATATGGTGCAATGTAACCTTACGATTTTGACTATATTAGAGCTGAGCAAGTTCGGTTCTCAGAGAACCAACCCCCCCCCCCCCCTTCCCTGAAAGTCACACTCCAAGGCCGGATCCGAGTCCGGCTCAGGACGTCCCGCCAGACTCGGAAACCAGAACGAGGCAAAATGTCATCATCCCGCTGTCAGATTCTCACGGGTTTTGGAATCCATATAAACAGCCGCGCGTCGCCGCCATTTTCACTCTGGACTTGGAGAGTGAAAGAGACAACCTCAGTCTTTCTGTGGGCGGTGGCGCCGGGTGGGGACAGTGTGTGCTCTGTAGCAGTGCTGCTTCTGTCACTGTGGTGTACCTGTGCTGTTAGGGGTGCTGTCCTGGCTGTCACTGGTGTTTCATGTGCTGTTAGGGGTGCTGCAGCTGTACATGGGTGTTGTTGCTGTCCTGGCTGTTACTGTGCATGCTGTAAAAATTCAGAGGTGCTGTTGTTAAAATATTACACTGGCCCTGTATGCTGTAAAAATTCTGGGGTGCAGTTGTTAAAATAAAAGCACACTGGTCCTGTATGCTGTAAAAATACAGGGATGCTGCTGTTAAAATATTACACTGGCCTTCTATGCTATAAAAATTCAGGGGTGCTGTTGTTGAAATAAAAGTACACTGGTCCTAAGTGCTGTTAAAATACAGGGGTGCTGGTCCTGTCTTGTATACTATAAAATGTATGGGGTGCTGCTGTTGTTAAATAAAAGCACACTGGTCCTGTATGCTGTAAAAATTCAGGGGTGCAGTTGTTAAAATAAAAGAACACTGGTCCTGTTTGCTGTAAAAATACAGAGGTGCAGTTGCTAAAATAAAGGCACACTGGTCCTGTATGCTGTGAAAATACAGGGGTGCCAGCCCAGTCTTGTATGCTGTAAAAATACAGGGGTGCTGCTGTTAAAATAATATTACACTGCCACTGTATGCAGAGCCAGCGCTAGCCGCTCAGCAAAAGGATGCTGTGCAGGGAGGCGCCAAACTGAAGAGGCGCTCTTCCTACTCTGCATCCCTGCTGCTGCCGTCTGCTGCTGCACCTGTCAAACTGGATGACAGGTAGCGGCGCTGGCAACTTGCAGCGCGGGTCCCTCCCCCTCCTCCTTCCCAGAGAGAGTGCACGTAGTGTGTGGCACCAGCCCACACACAGTGCCGCTGCCACTTACATCCCGTGCTGCTTAGAGGATTGGGGGCGTGTCCTAATCACTGTAGCCGTGGTCACGCACCTTTATGGAAAAAGCAATTTCAAAAAAATCTTTGCAGTGCTTAGCAGGGTGGGTGCAGTGCCTGATCCCTGAGCCCCCAGCCCCTCAGCCAAGGTCAATTCGAGGGAACAGTGTGATCAGTGTGCTCACTATCCCCCTCCTTCACACACCTATACAGGAACAGACAGAGGCTCAGCAGTAGCAGCAGCCTCTCTGCCCCACTGCAGCACAGCACATTGCAGCATGTGCTGTGCTACCAAGATGAGAACTGATGCTGCTGCTGCCCAGTAAGGTGGGACCTCTCCATCAGTCCCAGTCCCTGGTAATTAGTACCCGAACGTGACATCTAGTGCCCAGTCTAACAAATAAAAAGGCCGAAGCCTTAAACTGGTGCCAGGGGTAAGCTGCGGCCCCCCCATCTAGTATCCAGTCTAACAAACAAAAAGGCCGAATCCTTTAAATGGTGCTAGGGGTAACCTGCAGCCAGGGCCGGTGCTAGGGTGTTTGGCGCTCCCTGGCAAACTATAAATTTGCGCCCTCCTTCCCATATTTAATAAAGGGATACACAGTAATACCCCTTATACACGTTACAAGTTTACAACACACAGTAGTGCCCCTTACACACAATGACCATGGTATTGCTCAAGGACAGTGTCACCCCCCACCCCGTGTACCCACCAGGCCAGTGTCACCGCATACTCATGTGTGTTCTCCAGGACAGTGTTACCCCCCACCCCTGTGTGGCCAGTGTCTCCCCCCCACCCACCCCTGTTTTCTCTCCAGGCCAGTATCACCCCCCAACCCTGTGTGGCTAGTGTCACCCCACCCCCACCCCTGTGTTCTCTCCAGGCCAGTGTCACCCCCCACGCCTGTGTTCTCTCCAGACCAGTGTCACCCCCCACCCCTGTGTGGCCGGGTATGGGACACAGGGTCGACAGTGTCTAGGTCGACACATATTGGTCAACAGTGACTATGTCGACACATGAAATAGGTCGACGCGGCCATTAGGTTGACATGGAAAAAGGTCCCCCTGTGTTCTCTCCAGGCCTGTGTCACCCCCCACCCCTGTGTGGCCAGTGTCACCCCCCCCACCCACCCCCCACCTGTGTTCTCTCCAGGCCAGTGTCACCCCCCCCCCCCCCCCGTGTTCTCTCCAGGCCAGAGTCACCCCCACCCCTGTGTGGCCAGTGTCACCCCCCACCCACCCACCCCTGTGTTGTCTCAAGGCCAGTGTCACCCCCCCCCACCCCAGTGTTGTCTCCAGACCAGTGTCACCCCCCACCCCTGTGTTCTCTCCAGGCCATTGTCACCCCCCACCCCTGTGATCTCTCTAGGCGAGTGTCACCCCCCACCCACTCCTGTGTTCTCTCCCAGCCACTGTCACTCTGCACCCCAGTGGTTTCTCTTTCTGTCAAAACACCCCCCCCCCCCCCCCCTCACCAGCGCGCTGTCTGTTCAGCTGATCTGCTTAACTCAGCCATTACACCAGGTGTAGCTCTACCCTGGTGTCAAGTGTCTGTGGTGGGCCGTCCATTCCAGTGCCTTTGAGTTCTCCCGTTTCCCATCATTATTTAAGCGGCACTCTACTCCTCCCCCTCCATGTCGCGTTGTGGGTCAGCGTCATGGTCAGCCTGCCTCTGGAAGCCCTGCAAACAGCTTCCTTCCCAGTCCCAACCCCTGCTCTGACGCTATTTGCACTTGATCCTCGCGCTCCGCCCACACTACCGCTCCTCCTAGAGCAGAGCTCTCACTGCTCTGTACTTGCCACAGTGGTGCTTTGAAGTCAGTGCCATTATACTGCTCAGCAGGGTAGCAGAGGGAGGAGAGCTCCTGTTTAGCTAGGTGCCTTCCTGCTTTGAGCGGATTGCGCCGGCTCGGCTTCAGCCCCACCATCTAGTGCCCAGTTTAACAAACAAACAGACTGGAGCCTTAAACTGGTGCCAGGAGTAACCTGTGGCCCCACCATCTAGTGCCCAGTCTTAGAAAAAAAAGGCAGAAGCCTTAAACTGATGCCAGGGGTAACCTGCGACCCCACCATCTAGTGCCCAATCTGACAAACAGACAAGCTGAAGCCTTACACAGGTGCCAGGGGTAAGCTGCGCCCCCCCCCCCCCACCCCCATCTAGTACCCAATCTATCAAACAAATAGGCCGAATTCTTAAACTGGTGCCAGGGGTAACCTGCGGCCCCACCATCTATTGCCCCGTCTTAGAAATAAATAAGCTGGAGTCATAAACTGGTGCCAGGGGTAACCTGCAACCCAACAATCTAGTGCCCAGTCTAACAAACAAAAAGGCTGAAACCTTTAACTAGTGCCAGGGGTAACCTACAGCCCCTCCATTTAGTGCCCAGTTTAACAAATAAACAGGCCGGAGCCTTAAACTGGTGCCAGGGGTAACCTGCGGCCTCACCATCTAGTGCCCAGTCTTAGAAAAAAAGGGTGGAGCTTTAAACTGATGCCAGGTGTAACCTATGACAACACAATCTAGTGCCCAATCTTAGAAATAAACAGGCCGGAGCCTTAAACTGGTGCCAGGGGTAACCTGCGACCCCACCATCTAGTGCCCAGTCTAACAAACAAACAGGCTGGAGCCTTACACTCGTGCCAGGGGAAAGCTGCGCCCCTTCCCCCCCCCCCCCCCCCCCCCCCCCCCCCCCCATCTAGTGCCCAGTATATCAAACAAACAGGCCGAATTCCCAAACTGGGGCCAGCGGTAACCTGTGCCCCTCCATCTAGTGCCCAATCTAACAAACAGAAACACTGGATCCTTAAACTGGTGTCAGGGGTAAGCTGAGGCCCCACCATCTAGTGCCCAGTCTTAGAAAGAAACAGGCCGGAGCCTTAAACCTGTGCCAGGGGTAACCTGCGACCCCACCATTATTTTTTTTCCCCCAAGAATGTAGCTGCTACATAATGGGGATAATTGTAATCAGGGAGATTGCTGAACTATTCAGGGAGTCAGGAAGATTGCTACTATTTCAGGGAGTCTCCTGCATAATGAGGAAGGGTAGGCAACTATGGATGTAAATATATATATATATATATATATATATATACATACAAAGCGCTAAGGGCAGAGTCTTGTCTTGTCTTTGGCTTTGAAAAGTCCGTGAGTGCCACCTACCTGTCCGTATATACTGTGTCTGCACCCTGTGGATGGCACCCGGCCCGTTGTACCCTACACTGCACTAAGTGTCGAATATCCCCTCTCTCTCTCTCTCTCTCTCTCTCTCTCTCTGTATATATATTTATATATATATATATATATACACTGCTCAAAAAAATAAAGGGAACACTAAAATAACACACACTAAATCTGGATGAATGAAATATTCTTATTAAATACTTTGTTCTTTACATAGTTGAATGTGCTGACAACAAAACCACACAAAAATTATCAATGGAAATCAAATTTATTAACCCATGGAGGACTGGATTTTGAGTCACATTCAAAATTAAAGTGGAAAAACACACTACAGCCTGATCCAACTTTGATGTAATGTCCTTAAAACAAGTCAAAATGAGGCTCAGTAGTGTGTGTGGCCTCTACGTGCCTGTATGACCTCCCTACAATGCCTGGGCATGATCCTGATGAGGTGGCGGATGGTCTCCTGAGGGATCTCCTCCCAGACCTGGACTGAAGCATCCACCAACTCCTGGACAGTCTGTGGTGCAACAGTCTGGTGGATGGAGCGAGACATGATGTCCCAGATGTGCTCAATTGGATTCAGGCCTGGGGAACGGGCGGGCCAGTCCATAGCATCAATGCCTTCGTCTTGCAGGAACTGCTGACACACTCCAGCCACATGAGGTCTAGCATTGTCTTGCATTAGGAGGAACCCGGGGCCAACCGCACCAGCATATGGTCTCACAAGGGGTCTGAGGATCTCATCTCGGTACCTAATGGCAGTCAGGCTACCTCTGGTGAGCACATGGAGGGCTGTGCGGCCCCATGCTCTGGACACTATGCTGACTGACACAGCAAACCTTCTTGCCACAGCTCGCATTGATGTGCCATCCTGGATGAGCTGCACTACCTGAGCCACTTGTGTGGGTTGTAGACTCCGTCTCATGCTACCACTAGAGTGAAAGCACCGCCAGCTTTCAAAAGTGACCAATACATCAGCCAGAAAGCATAGGAGCTGAGAAGTGGTCTGTGGTCACCACCTGCAGAACAACTCCTTTATTGGGGGTGTCTTGCTAATTGCCTATAATTTCCACCTGTTGTCTATTCCATTTGCACAACAGCATGTGAAATTGATTGGCAATCAGTGTTGCTTCCTAAGTGGACAGTTTCATTTCACAGAAGTGTGATTGACTTGGAGTTACATTGTGTTGATTAAGTGTTCCCTTTATATTTTGGAACAGTGTATATATATATCCGGAAAGGATTCACAGCGCTTCATTTTTTCACATTATCTTATGTTACAGCCTTATTCCAGAATGGAATAAATTAATTTTTTTGCCTCAAAATTCTACACACAATACCCCATAATGACATTGTGAAGAAAGTTTTTTGGAGATTTTTGCATATTTATTAAAAATAAAAAAAACTAAGAAATCACATGTACGTAAGTATTCACAGCCGTTTCTCAATACTTTCTTGATGCACCTTTGGCAGCAATTATAGCCTCAAGTCTTTTTGAATATGATGCCACAAGCTTTGCACACCTATCTTTGGGCAGTTTCGCCCATTCCCTTTGAAGCACCCCTTAAGCTCCATCAGGTTAGATGGGAAGCGTCGGTGCACAGCCATTTTCAGATCTCTCCAGAGATGTTCAATCGGATTCAAGTCTGGGCTCTGACTGGGTCACTCAGGGACATTCATAGAGTTGTCCTAAAGCCACTCCTTTGATATCTTGGCTGTGTGCTTATGGTCGTTGTCCTGCTGAAAGATGAACCGTCACCCCAGTCTGAGGTCAAGAGCGCTCTGCAGCAGGTTTTCATCCAGGTTGTCTCTGTACATTGCTGCATTCATCTTTCCCTCTGTCCTGACTAGTCTCCCAGTTCCTGCCACTGAAAAACATCTCCACAGCATGATGCTGCCACCGCCATGCTTCACTGTAGGGATAGTATTGGCCTGGTGATGAGCGGTGCCTGGTTTCCTCCAAACATGACACCTGGCATTCACGCCAAAGAGTTCAATATTTGTCTCGTCAGACCAGAAAATTTTGATTCTCATGGTCTGAGAGTCCTACAGGTGCCTTTTTGCAAACTCCAGGTGGGCTGCCAAGTGCTTTATTACTAAGGAGTGGTTTCCGTCTGGCCACTCTACCATACAGGCCTGATTGGTGGATTACTGCAGAGATGGTTGTCCTTTTGGAAGGTTCTCCTCTCTCCACAGAGGAATGCCATAGCTCTGACAGAGTGACCATCAGGTTCTTGGTCCCCTCCCTGACTAGGGCCCTTTCCCGCTGATCGCTCAATTTAGATGGCCGACCAGCCCTAGGAAGAGTCCTGGTGGTTCCAAACTTTTTCCATTTACGGATGATGGAGGCAACTGTGCTCATTGGGACTTTCAAAGCAGCAGATATTTTTCTATACCCTTCCCCAGATTTGAGCCTCTAGACAATCCTGTCTCAGAGGTCTACAGACGATTCCTTTGACTTCATGCTTGGTTTGTGCTCAGACATGCACTGTCAAATTTGGGACCTTATATAGACAGGTGTGTGCCTTTCCAGATCATGTCCAATCAACTGAATATACCACAGGTGGACTCCAGTTAAGCTGTAGGAACATCTCAAGGATGATCAGTGGAAACAGGATGCACCTGAGCTCAATTCTGAGCTTCATAACAAAGGCTATGAATACTTATGTACATGTGATGTCTTAGTTTTTTATTTTTAATAAATTTGCAAAAATCTCAAAAAAAAACCTTTTTTCACGTTGTCATTATGGGGTATTGTATGTAGAATTTTGAGGGGGAAAAATTAATTCATGCCAACTTGGAATAAGGCTGTAACAAAACAAAATGTGGAAAAAGTTAAGTGCTGTGAATACTTTACATATGTACTATATGTATGTATATATATATATATATATATATATATATATTAGAGATGTACAGCGGGCATTTTTCGGATTTTGTGCTCTGGTTTTGTATTCGGTTCCGCGGTCGTGTTTTGGATTCGGACGCATTTTGGCAAAACCTCCCTTAAGAATTTTTGTCGGATTCTGGTGTGTTTTTTTTTTCCAAAAAACCCTCAAAAACTGGCTCTACAGAGGCAGGATGTCCACCTCCTCTCTATCGTCCGATTCCTCAACCCTTTCACTGTGTACATCCCCCTCCTCACAGAGTATTAATTCGTCCCCACTGGAATCCACCATCACAAGTCCCTGTGTACTTTCTGGAAGCAATTGCTGGTAAATGTCTCCATGGAGGAATTGATTATAATTCATTTTGCTGAACATCATCTTCTCCATATTTTCTGGAAGTAACCTCCTACGCCGATTGCTGACAAGGTTACCGGCTGCACTAAACACTCTTTCGGAGTACACACTGGAGGGGGGGCAACTTAGGTAAAATAAAGCCAGTTTGTGCAAGGGCCTCCAAATTGCCTCTTTTTCCGGCCAGTATACGTACGGACTGTCTGACATGCCTACAGTGATGCTGTCACTCATATAATCCTCCACCATTCTTTCAATGGTGACAGAATCATATGACATGTCAGTAATCGTTGGCAGGTCCTTCAGTCCGGACCAGATGTCAGCTATCGCTCCTGACTGCTCTCCATCACCGCCAGCGGGTGGTTTTGGAAATTTTATCCTTTTCCTGGCAGCCCCAGTGGCGTGAGAAAATGAAGGAGGAGCTGACAGGAGCTGTCTAAGGAGGAAATTGACACTGAGGGAGTTGGTGGGGTGGTTTGCAGGAGCATGGGTACAAGAGGAAGAAGGGATTTAGTTGTCAGTGGACTTCTTCCGCTGTCACCCAAGTTTTTGAACTTGTCAATGACTTCTGATGAATGCGCTCCAGGTGACGTATAAGGGAGGATGTTCCTAGGTGGTTAACATCCTTACCCCTACTTATTACAGATTGACAGAGGCAACAGAGGCTTGACACCTGTTGTCCGGATTTGAGGAGAAATAATTCCACACCGAAGAGGTGGCTTTTTTGGTAGTTTGCCCAGGCATCACAATGGGCTTCTTCATCCCAAGGACAACAGGTGTCTCACCGGGTGCCTGACTTAAACAAACCACCTCTCCATCAGAATCCTCCTTGTCAATTTCCTCCTCAGCGCCAGCAACACCCATATCCTCATCCTGGTGACATCTTCAATTTGAATATCAGGAACTGGACTGTGGGTGCTCCTTCCAGCACTTGCAGAGGACGTGCAAATGGTGGAAGGAGCCACCTCTTCCCGTCCAGTGTTGGGAAGGTCAGGCATCGCAACCGACACAATTGGACTCTCCTTGGGGATTTGTGATTTAGAAGAACGCACAGCTCTTTGCTGTGCTTTTGCCAGCTAAACTCTTTTCATTTTTCTAGCGGGAGGATGAGTGCTTCCACCCTCATGTGAAGCTGACCCACTAGTCATGAGGAACATAGGAGAGGGCCTTAGCCGTTCCTTGCCACTCCGTGTCGTAAATGGCATATTGGCAAGTTTATGCTTCTCCTCAGACGCTTTTAATTTAGATTTTTGGGTCATTTTACTGAACTTTTGTTTTTTGGATTTTACATGCTCTCTACTATGACATTGGGCATCGGCCTTGGCAGACGACGTTGATGGCATTACATCATCTCTGCCATGACTAGTGGCAGCAGCTTCAGCACTAGGTGGAAGTGGATCTTGATCTTTCCCTATTTTACCCTCCACATTTTTGTTCTCCATTTTTTTAATGTGTGGAATTATATTCCAGTAATATATCTGGAATTAGACGGCAGTAATGTCTGGAATTAGATACCACTAGATAGATACCAGATACCACTGTGACTGGAATGATGATGACCTATGCACAGTGAAAGGACACTACCACAGCACCCTACAGCAGCAAGATGCAGCACAAGACACTGGACTTTTAGTCACCACAATGCAGCACAAGACAATGAGTAGTGATACTGAGCACTGATAAGGATACTAGAACCGACACGGAGCAGCAAGATACAGCAATGGACTACTGTACTGTAGTATTATATACTGGTCACCACAATGCAGCACTGATACTGAGCACAGATATTGAGCACTGATGAGGATACTAGAACTGACACAGAGCAGCAAGATACAGCAATGGACTACTGTACTGTACTGCTATATACTGGTCACTACAATGCAGCACTGATACTGAGCATAAATATTGTGCACTGTTCAGGATACTAGAACTGACAAGGAGCAGCAAGATACAGAAATGGACAATTGTACTGTAGTATACTGGTAATGTTTTTTATTTGAATATTGCAACCTTCTTACATTTTATTTACATATTTACAAATTTACAACAAATAAATAAAGTAAAATTGAATAACAAACAAAAATTTCCCATTTATTCTTAACATTTCCTCCTTTTTACATTCCCTTCAAAATGTTACCTTAATTCTAACAATTTCCGTTAGAAACTTTCTTTTTCTGAAACTAGCCTCCTCATCCTCCTCCATACTCCCCTTTCACCTGTTCTTGAGCCCATACATACCTCTCTCACCCCTCCTTTCATTCCCCTCCACCTCCATTCACTCCACTCTCAATCCACCCATCCTCTCACCTTTTATACCATTTACTCTCCTTTCATCCTGGACAATCCAACATTTAAATGAGAAGTCAATAACAAATCTAGGCAGCTCTTCCAGTGTATGCAACCATTTAGAAAAGAAAAACAAATCTCAAAATTCTATTTCAACTAAAAAGTGAGATAGTTATAGAAAGTTTTTCCAGTACCTGGAGGCTAGAAATCTTCCATCACCCACTAAGGGGGCTTCAGCTGGCGCCACAAGTGGGACCAACTGACGACATCCAATCTCTCCTCCTCCATTTCCATCATCCGCTTCACCTCGTGTAGTATTAAGCCCTCCACCACTTCGCAGGGAAGGATTTTATTTCTCAGTGAAACCTGACACCGTGCATTCCATAAGTGATACCTGACAGCTAGACTTATCATAAAAATTGTGCATAAATCAAATTCTTCATACCCTTTGAGTGCCCCATATGCCCATCCCGGGTAATCCAGACCAGAAAGACAAGGTATTCCTAGAGCGCTTGACACTCTTTTGCAAATGTTTATATTAAAAGGACACTGAAGCAAGAAATGGTCCATACTCTCCTCCTGACCTTGACACTCCTCCCGTGGACAATCACGATCATTGGATCTTCTAAACTTCAGGGTACCCCTAACATAGAGCTTCCCTTGGAATGAGAACCAGGCGATGTCCCTAAATTTCAACGGGATCCTCTGAGAATTTATCAGAAAAATCCCTTCTGAACATACAGTTTCTGGGCAATCCTTCAGGGCCAATGGGACATGGAAGTGAGTTTGCAAGACCCTCTTCCCCAACTCCTTCCTACTGAGATCTCTTAACTCCCCCACTCCCAAGCCCCATCGCCCAATCACTTTCAAGCACTGGATCACATAGATCGGGAGGTAGCCTCTTCTACGCCGAGAGTTTCTCAAGTGACCTCCTTCTATCCATACTGTGAGGAAGGGAGATATCCATTCCCCAAAACCGTCTGCCCACCGAGGAGGGGTCTCTGAAAACAGACCCCCAAAATTCATTTTTAAAAAAGCTGTTATAAAAAACACCACAGGGTTGACCATATCCAGTCCCCCCTTGGTCCTCGGTTTGCACGCAATGCCTCTCTTGACTATATTCATTTTGTTCCCCCACAACAGCTGGAAAAACAAAGAGCCAATTTTAGACCACAGTGGTTGTGGCAAAAAACATACATAACTGACATATAAAAATAATGGGATCAGGTAGGTTTTACACAAATCAACCCTTTCCCTCAGTGAGAATTTCCATCCTCTCCAACTTCTTACTTTCCGGGTCGCCTCTTCCAGTATCCTTTCCCAATTTGCTGTGGCATAATCGCCCTGGTCGAATCTTATTCCTAGAATCTTAATTGGATGGCTGGCCACGGGGAGGCTGTCCGGAAGGTCGAATTCCCTACCTTCCTCCCCCATCCAGAAAACTTCACACTTGTCCTGATTTATCATGGAGCCCGAGGCTCCTGAGTATTCGCCTATCAGTTGGTCCACATCACAGGCCTCTGTGTTTGACGACAGAACCACTGTAACATCATCAGCATAGGCAATTACCCTTAGTGGTTCTCCCTGGCCCAGCTGCACCCCTCCCACCATGCTGTCCTCAATCCTCCGAATAAAAGGATCGATCGCAAACACGTAAAGAAGAGGGCTCAGGGGGCAACCCTGACGGACACCAGAGTTCACCACAAAGGCAGGCCCTACCCAACCATTAACAAGCGGGAAGCTCTCGGCCTTGCTGTACAATATGCGTAGCCAATTGACTAGTTTAACTGGAATGCCATACCTTTCCAGCAAAGTCCAGAGGTACTCATGGTTGACTCGGTCAAAAGCTTTGGACTGATCCAATGCCAGTAAATACTTCCCCCACTTCTCTACCTTGCACCGTTCTATGGCCTCCCGGACACCAAGGACAGCACTAAATGTGCTTCGACCTTTCACAGTACAATGCTGAGAAGTTGAGAGCAACTGCCCGGAAAATTCCATCAGCCTATTAAATATGATTTTTGCCAACACCTTTCTATCCGTATTGAGGAGTGCTATGGGGCGCCAATTCTCAATGCGGGCTGGGTCCTTTCCTTTAGAGAGTAAGATAAGCGCAGAAAGCCTCATGGAGGGAGGGAGTTCACCCTCTGTCAGGCCACTGTTAAAAACCTCCACGAGACGAGGTGCCAGGACATCTGAGAATTCTTTATAGAATTCAGCTGTCAAACCATCTGGCCCAGGTGTCTTTTTTAATGTTAAACCGCCAATTGCTTCCCTGACCTCCTCCACTGATATCTCACTCTCTAAGCAATCAATTGAGGCATCCGGTTCTACAAGCCCTGGTATCCTCCCCAGAAAATCCTCCATCTTTTCTCTGCTAAGTGCCTTCTCGGACAGCAGATCAGTGTAATAGGTTCTAATGACTTCCAGGATGCCCTCTCTCCCCTCCTGCACGACACCCTTTCCATCAATCAGACCTCTGATTTCCTTTAACTCAATCTTTCGCCTACAATTCTGGTAGGGATCCGGGGAGTGGTACTTGCCATAATCCCTCTCCCGAATCAAAGACGAAAGTCGACTATACTGCAACTGCTGCATCCGAGATTTCACCCGGGAGATTTCCCCATCATCTCCTCTTTCAGAGATCAGGAAGTCTAATTTCCTCCTCAGAGCATAGTAGGCATTTTTCTTTACCAAGTTTTTCTTTGCTACCAGCCACTTGAAAAACCCTCGGGTCCTCTCTTTGACTTCCTCCCACCACTCCGATCTACTCCATCCTGCCTCCAACAGTGTTTCCTGTGCTTGGAAGAATTCCCTAAAAGATTGTCTTACCTTCTCTTCCTTTAAGAGCTCTGAGTTCAGCCTCCATAGGCCCCTTCCTTTCGAAATGGACTGTGAGGCATTCAAAGAAAAAGTCAAGAACCCGTGATCCGAAAATTCTACCAACCTTACCTGTGAAGGCAAAGTCTTAGAAGTTTCTTTAACAAAAAATCTATCTATTCTAGTCCTACTCTGACCACTAAAATAAGTGTAACCCGTGAGGTCTGGATGGTGCCGAATATGAACATCAACCAAACCCGCCTGCCTAACCATTGATACTAAATAATTTGAATCATAGCCCATGGTTTTTTTGGCTCCTCCCCTGTCTTTTGGCCTAACTACGGCGTTGAAATCGCCACCAAAAACAACCTGCTGGGCCGTAAAAAGAAATGGCTTGATCCTCTTGAAAAGGCATTTCCTATCCCAGGCTGTCTGGGGCCCATAGATGTTGATCAGCCTTAGGTCATGCCCTCTCAAGGTGACATCTAAGATCATACACCTTCCAATTTGTAACTCAATAACCTTGTGCACAGTTACTATGCCGGCAAAAAGTACCGCCACCCCACCATAAGGCTCAGCCGCAAGAGACCAATAGGAGGGCCCACCTCTCCACTCGCTTTTGGCTTTGTGGAGAGCCGCCAACCTGTTAACCCGGGTCTCCTGCAAAAACAAAATATCAAAATCCTGGTTGTTAAAAAATTCAAAAGCCATAAACCGAGCCTTATCGGAAAGAACGGAAGCCACATTAATCGTGGCGCATCGTATAGGGTGGAGATCCATGTTTCTTTGGTGATTGAGCTTCACTACCCATTTTCCTTATTCACTTCTCCCCACCACCTCCATCACCATCACCACCACCAACACCACATTCCATTCTTACGACAGCCTCACCTTCTTTCATCCCGGCTCCCTCCACGCCTGAACCAGGATCTGGGGGTTTCCGGGCAGGATCCATTGAAGGCGAATCCTTCTCTATTGTGGATTCCTGCACTCCCTCCCTAATTTCCTCCATGTTTGATTCTACATGATCACCTTCCTCCTTGTCCTTCCCCACTAATGTAGATCCTACCGGGTCCCACTCCAACTCACTTTCTGATTCTTTCCCTGAAACCTCCGTTAAACTTCCTTTTCTCTCCTTCTTTTTTTTTCCACCTTCCCCACTCCCTTTCTCTCTCTTCCTTCTCTTCCTTACTTTCCTTTGCTTTAGCACTAGCTCTCCTTTTTCTTTCATTATTTCCCCCTCTTCTTCATCCGTAGGTGCCCCTTCAAACCTATTGAAAAGTAGTACATTTTCTTTAATTATCCCTGCCTGCCTTTTTCCTCCCTTTACTACTAGTTGGAACCCCTCATCTTTATCTTCCTTTCCTTTCCCTTCCCTCTTCCTCCTGCTAACTTCCATTCCACCTTCCCTTCCTGTACCTTCACTGATCCTACTTGCACATTTTTCTCTCTTTCTTCCATCTCCTTTGCCCTCCTCTGTGTTACTAACTCCTCTACACTTTCTCTTCTCCTCCTCCATTCTTTTGTTTTCACCGCTTCCGGGCACCTACTATATGGGTGACCTTCACCCCCACATAAATTGCAACAAATTATATTACATGTCTTTGAAGTATGGCCCAGTCCGCCGCATAGATTGCACTTGACCGCGTCACACTCATGGTTCAAGTGCCCAGGGTCACCACACCTGAAACAAGTCTTTGGCTGACCCTGGTAGAACACCTGAATGCGATCGCGGCCAATGTATGCGGCGGACGGCAGATGTTTTACACCTTCTCCACTTCTCAACAAGTGCACGTTTGCTGACCAAGTTCCCCCCCAAACCCCAAGTGTATAATCATTTTTTTCCAAACTTAATACCTTTTCGCATTGCCTGCTGAGCCAGAATTTGATGTCATTTTCTGGTATTGTCTCATTTCTTACCAGTATAGAAACCTTAATGCTTTCAATCCTCCCCCTCATGAAAAAGGAAAATTGATTGAAATATCCACCTTCCTCTACGTCGGTTAATTTCAAGAAGCATTCCTGCATCACCCTGTTTGCCATAAAGGCCACGTCAAACTCTTTCGAGTTCACAGGGTGAATGCAGGAGTACAATTGTCTGGCCGAGAACCCTAGGGCAAAGAATTCCCTCAAAAAATCTACCTTAGAAGGAGTTTCCCCTTTCCCATTCCATTTAAAATGGATTATTTTTCTCCTTCCAAAGCCTCCCGCCTCCCCTCCATCTCCCCAAACATCATCACTCCGTCCTATTGTCACTGGTTCACTCAGTACCTTTGCATAAGATATGTCACCGTCCTTAGATGTACCACCTTTACCTGCAACAGGGACAGGGACAAACACAGGGGCAGGGGTTGGAAGAGGGACGGATGCAGACTTCATTTGCATACATTTTATAACAGGCAGAACATTTTTACTTTTATCTTTATGTTTTAATGTTTCTGTACTTATCAATTTTGCTGCCGCTCGCATCCTCTCTGGCACTTGCAGTTCTCCATAAACAGTGTTCACCACCTCCGTCTCCTGTTTCGACAGTGAGCTTTTATCCAGTCTTGGCTGTCCTTGCACCATAGCAGGCTTCTTCATATTCCCTCCTTCTTTATTTGTTTTATCATTTTTACCTGTATTTCCTTTATTACCGCCTTGGTCCCCCTCCCCCCTGAAAAGCCCAAGTGGGCCCCCTCCACCCAAACAAATTTCTGGAGCCCCCCTTGCCTCCTTCACTCCTCCACCACCAGGGACACTTATTTCCTGCCTGCTGTTTCCAGCCGCTTTGCAGATTTCCCCGCTGACCGGGACTCCCGCTGACATCACCTTCCTTTCAGTCGGGATCCCCGCACGGGTCTTTTCTGTCTCCTTGCTCACAGAGTTTACCACTCTGGCCACCGCTTCTTGGTCTTCCTGCTGCCTCTGTATCGCCACTGGCTCACCTTTGTCCACGGACCCCGGCTTTTCCTCCGTCTCCATGGCAACCGGGGTTCCCTTCACGTCAGTTACCGTGTCACCGGGGTTCCCTCGGCTGCCGCATTGGTCTTCTGCTCTCGGGACCACCTCCTCACTGATGTCACAGGGAAATCCTTCCTGAAGCTGCGCCTCCTGCACCGCTGACTCCTGCTGCACTACAGGGGAATCCTTGGCAGATGGCAATGCTGTTAACCCCTGTTGCGCTGGCAGATTTTCAATACTGCTTTTCTTACAGCTTTCTTCCCTGGAAATAATCATTTTCTCCTTAATACGAGCATGGTACTGTGTCAAATCCTCTATTTGATTTCTATACCTCTGCCTCTCCCACACTTGACCTTTATTCCGTCTTTTCTTTGCTGTTATAATACGGGTATTAATTCTCTTTGACTCCATTATTAGCTCCTGTAGTGACATCTTGGATAATATTTCTTCAGTGTCAGATGTGTCTTCCGAAGAAGAATTTTCCCCCAATTCTGACACTTCTTCCATGCTGCTTTCCTCTTGATTAACCCCTAACCCCCCGGTATCCGCAGATTTCCCCCCAGGGGCTGGCATGCCCCCAAAGGTACTCTCCGCTAACTCGAGGGGCTCGGGGGATGCATCATACCATGAAATTGATTCTTCAATTTTAATTGTAGCTTTTCCAACTAGCGGCACCTGCTGCTCCCCTCCGTCCCGCAGCTTTCCCCCAATCCCCTCACGGGAACCCCCGGCCATTGCAGCATTCTCCCCGGGAGCTGCACTACCCCCAGGGATACCTGCTGCTAGCACGGGAAGGGGGGCTGCCCTGGACAGGGACCCTTCTCGGGATTTGTTTCTTTGCTGTGCCGTTCTCCGCTCCCCTTCTCTGGACGGACCTGCAGACACCACTTTCCCTTCTATGGGCGGACCTTTCTCAGCTCTGGGATTCTCTGCTCCCACTGCCTCTTGCTTTGAGGTACCCCCCCTTTGCACGGAGGGGGTGCTTTGCCTACCTCTTGTTTTCTCAGGTCCCTGGCATTCAGCTTTAGTCTCCTGCATCTTCTCTTTTGCTTCCTTCACAGCAGCAGCCGCTGCTGCAACACGGACAGATGTTCTGATGTTCTCTTTCTTTTTCACTTTAGCTGTGGAGGCCAACGGGCCTCCCCCCTTCTTCATCATGATGATAGGGCACCGCCAGGCACCCCCTGATGTCTAGGAATACAAGACCAAGCCTGGGCCCTCCAGGCAGGGGATTTTCCTGCTGCAGCTGCCCACTCCCCAGCTCCCACAGCAGGGAGAGGGGGCGGGATCCCACAGGTAACCAGATGGAGCCCAGGAGCTCCTGCAGACACGTCCAGACACGTCCAGAACTGAGTAGTATACTGGTCACCACAATGCAGCACTGATACTGAGCACAGATATTGAGCACTGTTCAGGATACTAGAATTGACACGGAGCAGGAAGATATAGCAATGGACTACTGTACTTTACTACTATATACTGGTTACCACAATGCAGCACTGATACTGAGCACAGATATTGAGCACTGTTCAGGATACTAGAACTGATACGGAGCAGCAAGATACAGCAATGGACTACTTTACTGTACTACTATATACTGGTCACCACAATGCAGCACTGATACTGAGCACAGATATTGAGCACTGTTCAGGGTACTAGAACTGACACGGAGCAGCAAGATACAGCAATAGACTGCTATACTGTACTACTATATACTGGTCACCACAATGCAGCACTGATACTGAGCACAGATATTGTGCACTGTTCAGGATTCTAGAACTGACACGGAGCAGCAAGATGCAGCAATGGACAATTGTACTGTAGTATACTGGTCACCACAATGCAGCTCTGATACTGAGCACAGATATTGAGCTGATATTTAGCTGATATTGGGCTATTCAGGCAGAGAGCATAGCCACGTCCTCTACGCTCAATCTACAATGCACAAGTGAAAATGGCAGTGACGCGCGGCTCTTTATATGGAATCCGAATCTCGTGAGAATCCGACAGCGGGATGATGACGTTTTGCCTCGTTCGGGTTTTGCGAGTAAGGCGGGAAGAACCGAGGCTGCCTCGGACCCGTGTTACCAATGTGAAGTTCGGGGGGGTTTGGATCTCGACGAACCGAACCTGCTCATCTCTAATAAATATATTATATATATATATATATATATATATATATAAAATCTTTATTATTATTATTATTATTTTGGGAGATGGTTGCTTGGCAACCCCTACAACTGTAAAAGGAACATTACCATTGGGAGATGTCCGCTCCTTGGCAATAGGACTTTCTCCGGAGATGACGTACCGGGACTTAGAAGGTAACCTGGCAACAGTGCCCCAACCAGATGTGAGGTATAAAAATATGATCGGATGCACTGTACGGAGTATCAAGTTGCCATGGTAACAATAAGCTCTGTGGTAACACGTGGGACAATAACATAGGACTGATTGGTTTGGGGATGTGACGCACTGAGAGGAAGCCCTGTATAGGCAGATGTGTTGTGTATAGTAAAATTACTTATACTGACAGATTGGTTAGATGTGATGTATTTATTCTGTGAGGAAAATGAGGATAGCGCACTGAGGCCCAAATGTATTAAGCGTTAACAAGAGATAAATCTGAGACCCATAAGGAGAGAGAAATGACAGCAAACCAGCTCCTAACTGCCATGTCACAGGTGTTTGAAAAATGAGAGACAGGAGCTGGTTGGCTGGACATTTATGTCTCCTTATGCGTCTCAGATTTATCTCTTTTTAACGCTTAATACATTTGGGCCTGTGATAGATGCATCATCGCTTGGAGAGTGATAAAATGGAGAGAGAAAGTACCAGCCAATCAGCAATCAGCTCCTAACTGCCATGTCACCGGCTGTGTTTGAAAAATGACAGTTAGGAGCTGATTGGCTGGTACTTTATCTCTCTCCATTTTATCACTCTCCAAGCGATGATGCATCTCGCACACTGGGGATAATTCCAAGTTGATCGCATCAGGAATTTTGTTAGCAGTTGGGTAAAACCATGTGCACTGCAGGGGAGGCAGTGCCGTACTTTGGCTTCCGAGTCCGGATCCGAGCCAGGCTCGGATTTTCCCTCTTGACTCGGAAACCCGAACTCGGCAAAACGTTATCATCCCGCTATCGGATTCTCGCGGGGATTGGATTCCATATAAGGAGCCGCGCGTCGCAGCCTTTTTCACTCCAGTCTCGGAGAGTGAGAGGACATTTCCTTAGTGTGTTCAGTGTCTGTGTGTTGGGGCGGGATAGTTGGGTGGCAAGTGTTGTGCTGCTAAGTCCAGTCCAGTGTAGTCAGTGTATTGTGCTGTATCAGTCCAGCCATTCACAGTGTTGGTGTTCTCTACTGCCATATATCCAGTGTAGCTGTATAAAGTGGTGCTGTGTTGTGCAGACCAGTGGTAGTGTCCTGTGTCATCAGTAAGTCCAGTGATGATATACGCTGCTGCTATATATATTCAGTGCTGCAGTATAACAAATTACAATTATATTATTATTAACAACAACCTGGTGGGCTGCATCAGACCAGTGGTAGTGTCCTGTGTCATCAGTAATTCCAGTGGCGATATACGCTGCTGCTATATATATCCACTGCTGCAGTGTAACAAATTACAATTATATTATTATTAACAACCTGGTGGGCTGCATCAGAGCAGTGGTAGTGTCCTGTGTCATCAGTAATTCCGGTGGCGATATACGCTGCTGCTATATATATCCACTGCTGCAGTGTAACAAATTACAATTATATTATTATTAACAACCTGTTGGGCTGCATCAGACCAGTGGTAGTGTCCTGTGTCATTAGTAATTCCAGTGACGATATACGCTGCTGCTATATATATCCACTGCTGCAGTGTAACAAATTACAATTATATTATTATTAACAACCTGGTGGGCTGCATCAGAGCAGTGGTAGTGTCCTGTGTCATCAGTAATTCCGGTGGCGATATACGCTGCTGCTATATATATCCACGGCTGCAGTATAACAAATTACAATTATATTATTATTAACAACCTGTTGGGCTGCATCAGACCAGTGGTAGTGTCCTGTGTCATCAGTAATTCCAGTGACGATATACGCTGCTGCTATATATATCCACTGCTGCAGTATAACAAATTACAATTATATTATTATTAACAACCTGTTGGGCTGCATCACACCAGTGCTAGTGTCCCGTGTCATCAGTAATTCCAGTGGCGATATACACTGCTGCTATATATATCCACTGCTGCAGTATAACAATTATAACAACCTGTTGGGCTGCATCAGACCAGTGGTAGTGTCCTGTGTCATCAGTAATTCCAGTGGCAATATATGCTGCTGCTATATATCCACTGCTGCAGTATAACAATTATAACAACCTGTTAGGCTGCATCAGACCAGTGGTAGTGTCCTGTGTCATCAGTAATTCCAGTCATTCTTGTGACGCATATTGTCTCATATACTGTAACTCCCAAAAAATAATGGAGAACAAAAATTTTGAGGAGAAAATAGGGAAAGATCAAGAAGAACCACTTACTCCTAGTGCTGAAGCTGCTGCCACTTGCCATGACATAGATGATGAAATGTCATCAACGTCGTCTGCCAAGGCCGATGCCCAATGTGATAGTAGAGGGCATGTAAAATCCAAAAAGCCAAAGTTCAGTAAAAAGAACCAAAAAAAAGAAATTGAAATCATCTAATGAGAAACGTAAACTTGCCAATATGCAATTTACGACACGGAGTGGCAAAGAACGGCTGAGGCACTGGCCTATGTTCATGGCTAGAGGTTCAGCTTCACATGACGATGGAAGCCCTCATCCTCCCGCTAGAAAAATTAAAAGAGTTAAGCTGGAAAGAGCACAGAAAAGAACTGTGCGCTCTGAGACGGTATCACAAATCCCCAGGGAGAGTCCAATTGTGTCGGCGGTTGCGATGCCTGACCTTCCCAACACTGGATGGGAAGAGGTGGCTCCTCCCACCATTTGTACACCCCCTGCAAATGCTGGAAGGAGCACCCACAGTCCAGTTCCTGATATTGAAATAAAGATGTCACTGTTGAAGTACACCAGGATGAGGATATGGGTGTTGCTGGCGCTGAGGAGGAAGTTGACGATGAGGATTCTGATGGTGATGTGGTTTGTTTAAGTCAGGCACCGGGAGAGACACCTGTTGTCCTTGGGATGAAGAAGCCCATTGTGATGCCTGGGCAAACTACCAAAAAAGCCACCTCTTCGGTGTGGAATTATTTCTCCTCAAATCCGGACAACAGGTGTCAAGCCATCTGTTGCCTCTGTCAATCTGTAATAAGTAGGGGTAAGGATGTTAACCACCTAGGAACATCCTCCCTTATATGTCACCTGCAGCGCATTCATCAGAGTCACTGTCAAGTTGTGAAACTTTGGGTAAGAGCATAAGCAGTCCACTGACACCTAAATCCCTTCTTCCTCCTGTACCCAAGCTCCTGCAAGCCACACCCCCAACTTCCTCAACGTCAACTTCCTCCTCAATCAGGAATGTCCATAGTCCTGCAGGCCATGTCACTGTCAAGACTGAGGAGTGCTCTCCTAACCGAGATTCCTCCGTAGGAACCTTGAGTGGTACGCCTGCTGTTGCTGCCGCTGCTGTTGTTTCTGCTGGGAGTCAATCATCATCCCAGAGAAGAAGTCAGAAGACCACTTGTACTACTTCCAGTAAGCAATTGACTGTCCAACAGTCCTTTGTGAGGAAGATGAAATATGACAGCAGTCATCCTTTTGCAAAGCAGACAACTGAGGCCTTGACAGCTATGTTGGTGTTAGAGGTGCGTCTGGTATCCACCATTAGTTCAAAGTCACTTAGAGATTTGTTTGAGGTACTGTGTCCCCGGTATCAAATCCCATCTAGGTTCCACTTCTCTAGGCAGGCGATACCGAGAATGTACACAGACGTCAGAAAAAGAGTCACCAGTGTCCTAAAAAATGTGGTTGTATCCAGTGTCCACTTAACCACGGACATGTGGACAAGTGGAACAGGGCAGACTAAGGACTATATGACTGTAACAGCCCACTGGGTAGATGTATGGCCTCCCGCAGCGGCACAAGTAGCAGCATCTTGAAAACGCCAACTCATTCCTAGGCAGGCTAGGCTATGTATCACCGCTTTCCATAAGAGGCACACAGCTGACAACCTCTTACGGAAACTGAGGAGCATCATCGCAGAAAGGCTTACCCCAATTGGACTCTCCTGGGGATTTGTGATATCGGACAACGCCACCAATATTGTGCATGCATTACAACTGGGCAAATTCCATCACGTCCCATGTTTTGCACATACAATTAATTTGGTGGTGCAGATTTTTTTGAAAAATTAGAGGGGTGTGCAGGAGATGCTGTCGGTGGCCCGAAAAATTGTGGGCCACTTTCGGCATTCTACCACTGCGTGCCGAAGACTGGAGTGCCAGCAAGCACTCCTGAACCTGCCCCGCCATCAACTGAAGCAAGAGGTGGTAACGAGGTTGAATTCAACACTCTATATGCTTCAGAGGATGGAGGAGCAGCAAAAGGCTATTCTAGCCTATAATCCACCTACGATATAGGCAAAAGAGGGGTACTGCACCTGACTCAAGTGCAGTGGAGAATGATTTCCATCTTGGGGAAGGTTCTCCATCCCTTCGAACTTGCCACACGTGAAGTCAGTTCAGACACTGCCAGCTTGAGTCAGGTCATTCCCCTCATCAGGCTTTTGCATAAGCAGCTGGAGAAATTGAAGGAGGAGCTAAGACGGAACGATTCCACAAAGTAGGTGGGACTTGTGGATGGAGCCCTTCATTCGCTTTGCAAGGATTCAAGGGTGGTCAATCTGTTAAAATCAGAGCACTACATTTTGGCCACCGTGCTCGATCCTAGGTTTAAAGCCTACATTGTATCTCTCTTTCCAGCAGACACAAGTGTGCAGAGGTGCAAAGACCTGCTGGTTAGTAAATTGTCAACTCAAGCGGAACATGACCCGTCAACAGCTCCTCCTTCAATTTCTCCCGCCACTGGGGCTGCAAGGAAAAGGATAACATTTCCTAGCCCACCCGCTGGCGGGGATGCAGGGCAGTCAGGAGCGAAAGCTGACATCTGGTTCGGACTGAAGGACCTGCCAACGATTACTGACATGTCTATTGTCACTGCATATGATTCTGTCACCATTGACAGAATGGTGGAGGATTATATAAGTGACAACATCCAGGTAGGCATGTCAGGCGGTCCGTACGTATACTGGCAGGAAAAAGAGGCAATTTGAAGGCCCTTGCACAAACTGGCTTTATTTTACCTAAGTTGCACCCCCTCCAGTGTGTACTCTGAAAGAGTGTTTAGTGCAGCCGGTAACCTTGTCAGCGATCGGCGTAGGAGGTTACTTCCACAAAATGTGGAGAAGATGACGTTCATCAAAATGAATTATAAAGTCTCCCGGGAAGACCTTTACCAGCAATTGCCTACAGAAAGTACACAGGAACCTGTGATGGTGGATTCCAGTGGGGACGAATTAATATTCAGTGAGCAGGATGTACACTGTGAAAGGGGTGAGGAATCAGAGGATGATGATGAGGTGGACATCTTGCCTCTGTAGAGCCATTTTGTGCAAGGAGAGATTGATTGCTTCTTTTTTGGTGGGGGCCCAAACCAACCAGTCATTTCAGCCACAGTCGTGTGGCAGACCCTGTCGCTGAAATGATTGGTTTGTTAAAGTGTGCATGTCCTGTTTATACAACATAAAAGTGGGTGGGAGAGCCCAAGGACAATTCCATCTTGCACCTCTTTTTCTTCTATGCATCATGGGGGGACTAGTTTTTTTAAGTGCCATCCTGTCTGTAACTGCAGTGCCACTCCTAGATGGGCCATGTGTTTGTGCCACACACTTGTGTCGCTTAGCTTGGCCATCCAGCTACCTAATTGCACCTCTTTTTCTTCTTTGCATGATGTGCTGTTTGGGGCCTTTTTTTTTATATCTGCCCTCCTGTCTGCCACTGCAGTGCCACTCCTAGATGGGCCAGTTGTTTGTGCCGCACACTTGTGTCGCTTAGCTTAGTCATACAGCCACCTCTGTGCAACCTTTTGGCCTAAAAACAATATTGTGAGGTGTGAGGTGTTCTGAATAGACTGGAAATGAGTGAAAATGATTGTTATTGAGGATAATAATACTGTAGGAGCAAAATTACCCCCAAATTCTGTGATTTTAGCTGTTATGTTTTTTTTTTCTTCAAAAATCATCCAGATCCAAAACCAAAACCAAAACACGAAAGGGTGGTTTTGGCAAAACCAAGCCAAAACCAAAACATGAAAATGGAATTAGAACACAAAACACGAAAAGTGCCAGCCACACATCTCTAAAGAAAAGTAGACTGTGCAGGCAAGCCAATCTTGACTATACTATGTACAATCTAGTACATAGCATAGTCAGAATTTTCACTTAGTCAGAATCTCACATAGTCAAAATCTCAAGTAAAGATAGTCAATATCGGTGGTTCAGGGGAAATCGCTAAGTCAAAATCAGAGATAGTCAATATCTCACCGTGTGTATGCACATTAATTTTCTCAAATTCAGTTGTCAGAACTCCAGACAGTTCACAGAATTACAAGTGAAATAATCAGCTCCACCTGTGGATCTTTTAAAATGTGTCAGTGAGTAATGAATTAGAGATGTGCAGCGGACACTTATCGTGTTTTGGTTTTGGATCTGGATCCCCGCTCGTGTTTTGGATCTGGATTGGTTTTGCCAAAACCACCCTTTCGGGTTTTGGTTTTGGATCTGGATGGCCCATCTAGGACTGGCACTGCAGTGTCAGATAGGATGGCATTTTTAAAAACTAGGCCCCAAACAGCACATGATGCAAAGAAAAAAAAGAGGTGCACCGAGGTAGCTGGATGACAAACCTAAGTGACACAAGTGTGCGGCACACCTGGCCCATCTAGGAGTGGCATGCAGTGGCTGAATGGCGAAATTGGCCTGCAATTTTTCAGGCCACCGAAAGCATCTGCTGCACGCCCATGTCATTTTTCAAAAAATTCTGCACCACCAAATTAATTGTATGTGCAAAACATGGTTCGTGCTGGAATTTGCCCAGATGTAGTGCACGCACAATAGTGGTGGCGTTGTTCAATATCACAAATCTCCAGGAGAGTCTAAGTGGGGTATGCCATTGTGCGATGATGTCCCTCAGTTTCCGCAAGAGGTTGTCAGCGGTGTGCGTCTTACGGAAACCGGTGATACACAGCGTAGCCCAGTGGCGTGCGGTGAGGTCAGTGGCTGGTGAGGCACTACAGCCATAATGTCCGCCGGATCCTGCTGATGACCCCTACCGCCGCCAAGCCAATGCCTGCTACTGCCTCTGAGCCGCTGTCCGCTGCCACCATCAATGGCTTACAAACTTACCCATCATCAACTGACCCAGCCCTCCGCTACTAATTTGCATCTCAGTCCGATGTCGCCAATGCCCGCTGCCTGCCTACTCATCATACTTGTGATATATTGTACATTTTTATGGAAAAAAAAAAAATTAGTGTTTGGGACTGGGAAGGGAGTGGGAGGAGGACATGAGTGCAATTTTGTTGTCCAGGGCTTCCATTAAATTAATTGAGAAGGGTCTGAATGGGTTAAAAAAAAATGCGTGAGGTCCCCCCTCCTAAGTATAACCAGCCTCGGGCTCTTTGAGCCGGTCCTGGTTGTTTAAATACTGGCAAAAAATTGGACAGGGGTTCCCCATATTTAGACAACCAGCACCGGGCTCTTAGTCCGGTCCTGGTTCCAAAAATACGGGGGACAAAAGATGTAGGGGTCCCCTGTACTTTTAAAAACAGCACCGGGCTCCAATAGCCAGGGACATAATGCCATAGCCGGGGGACACATTTATGTAGGTCCCTGCGGCCGTGGCATTACCCCCCAACTAGTCACCCCTGGCCGGGGTTCCCTGGAGGAGTGGGGACCCTTTAAATCAAGGGGTCCCCCCCCTCCAGGCACCCAAGGGCCAGGGGTGAAGCCCGAGGCTGTCCCCAGCACCCCTGGCGGTTGGTACCGGGCTGATAGCCATAAGTGTGTAAAAAAATAATATTGTTTTTTGTTGTGGAACTACAAGGCCCAGCAAGCCTCCCCCGCTTGCTGGTACTTGATGAACCTCAAGTACCAGCATGTGGGGAAATAACGGGCCTTCTGGTACCTGTAGTTCTACAACAACAAAAAATACTCAAATAAAAACACAACACACACCGTGAAAGTAAAAATTTATTAAAACACACACACACTCACACATACTTACCTACATCCCACGCCGGTCACATCCACTTGTCCAGTAGAATCCTATAGGGGTACCTATAAAAATTAGAGAGATTACTTACCTACACCCCACGCCGATCACGTCCACTTGTCCAGTAGAATCCAATGTAAAAATGAACATTAAACTTACAAATGAAGTAATCCACAGGAGGGGGGGGGGGGGGGTAGGGAGAGAGAGAGAGAGAGAGAGAGAGAAATGAATGAATATTATGCACTCGCTGACTTGGGACGACGTTAGCACATATAGGGGAGAGTGCTGCTGCTGGCTGGGAGGATGGAGCAGGCACCCCCAGTAGTTGTGACCCCTCTAGCTGTGCCCCCAGTAGCAGTGCCTGTGTAGTTGTGCCCACTGTCGCTGTGCCCCCTGTCACTGTGCCCCGAGTAGTTGTGACCCCTGTAGCTTTGCCCCCAGTAGCTGTGCCCCTTGTGGCTGTGCCCCCAGTAGTTGTGACCCTTTTAATTGTGCCCCCAGTCGCTGTGCCCCCTGTAGCTGTGCCCCTTGTAGCAGTGCCCCCTGTAGTTGTGACCCCAGTCACTGTGCCCCCAGTAGTTGTGACCCCTCTAGCTGTACACCCAGTAGCAGTGCCTGAGTAGTTGTGCCTGCTGTTGCTGTGCCCCCTGTCGCTGTGCCCCGAGTAGTTGTGCCCCCAGTCGCTGTGCCCTTTGTAGCTTTGCTCCCAGTAGCTGTGCCCCTTGTGGTTATGCCCCGAGTGGCAGTGCCCCCAGTCGCTGTGCCCCCTGTAGTTGTGCCCCCAGTCACTGTGCCCCTTGTAGTTGTGTCCCCAGTCACTGTGCCCCTTGTAGTTGTGTCCCCAGTCACTGTGCCCCTTGTAGTTGTGCCCCCAGTCGCTGTGTCCCCTGTAGTTGTGACCCCTGTAGTTGTGCCCCCAGTAACTGTGCCCCTTGTAGCTGTGCCCCTTGTAGCTTTGCCCCCAATAGCTATGCCCCTTGTAGCAGTACCCCTTGTGGCGGTGCCCCCTGTGGCTGTGCCCCAAAGCCCAAACACAGACACATAAAAAAAAAACAACACACACAATACTTACTGCTCCTGCAGCGCTGCCTCCGTCTCCGTCCGCCAGCTCCTCTCTACTATGGGAGAGACGTCATGACTCATGACGTCTCTCCCATAGTAGCGCCGCTCAGACACCAGGGGTCAATTATGACCTCTAGTGTCAGTCAGCGGCACTGGCTGCAGCGGGTGCCCACACAGCCCACAGCGCCTGCTGCAGCCGGGAAGGGGGCTCGCTAGTGATTGGACAGCAGATCCAGCACTGGATCCGCTGGGCCAATCACATCTGAGGGAATGACAGGGGCGTGCATTCATCAGGGCTGAATGCACGCCCCTGTCATTGCGGCACCAGTAAAGGTGCCACTTCCCCACGCATTTTCAATGGGCTTTCACAGCCCATTGCTGCGCTCCGCCCCCTGCCCACCCCCCGCTTCCCGGACTATAACAGTAGCAGCGGGAGGTACCTCTCCTGCTGCCTCCAACCCAAGGATGCAGCCACAGTAACAGGGGGGAATGGTTAAAATAATAGAAGAAGATATTTATAACAGACTCTGTTTATTATTTTAATCATTATGACAGGGGAGGCACTGCCTCCCCTGACTGCACGTCCCTGGCGTAGCCTGCCTAGGAACGAGCTGCCGTTTGTGAGATGCTGCTACTGGTGCCGCTGCTGTTGTTGCTGCGGGAGGCAATACATCTACCCGGTGGGTTGTCACAGTCATGTAGTCCTTAGTTTGCCCTGCTCCACTTGTCCACATGTCCGTGGTTAAGTGGACACTGGGTACAACCGCATTTTTCAGGACACTGAGGACACTTTTCTTAATGTCCCTGTACAGTCCGGGAATTGCTTTCCTAGTGAAGCGGAATCTAGACGGGATTTGGTACTGGAGACACACTACCTCCATCAATTGTCTAAATCCCACTGCACTAATGGCGGATACCGGACACACGTCTAACACCAACATAGCTGTCAAGGCCTCAGTTATCCGCTTTGCAACAGGATGACTGCTGTCATATTTCATCTTCCTTGCAAAGGACTGTTGGACAGTCAATTGCTTAGTTGAAGTAGTACAGGTGGTCTTCCAACTTCCCCTCTGGGATGACGATTGACTCCCAGCAGCAACAACAGCAGTGGCAGCAGAAGTAGGAGAAAGTGGTTCTTGATCTTTCCCTATTTTATCCTCCAAATTTTTGTTCTCCATTATTTTTCTGGAGTTATATAACAATATGCGAAACAGGAGAGCGTACCTCTACACCACACAGGGCAAACCCTGTAAAAATTATTTGGAGTAAATAATATACAGGACAGCATCACTGGACTTATACTGCAGCACCACTGGTCTGGACTTATACGGCAGAACCCCTGGACTTATATGGCAGCACCACTGGACTGGACTTATACGGCAGCACCCCTGGACTTATACGGCAGCACCTCTGGACTGGACTTATACGGCAGTACCCCTGGACTTATACGGCAGCACCACTGGACTGGACTTATACGGCAGAACCCCTGGACTTATATGGCAGCACCACTGGACTGGACTTATACGGCAGCACCCCTGGACTGGACTTATACAGGAATACCCCTGGACTTATACGGCAGTACCACTGGACTGGACTTATACGACAGTACCCCAGGACTCCTATGGCAGTACCCCTGGACTTATACAGCAGCACCACTGGACTGGACTTATATGGCAGTACCCCTGAACTAACATGGCAGTACCTCTGGACTTATATGGCAGCACCACTGAACTGGACTTATACAGCAGCACCACTGGACTGGACTTATACGGCAGTACCCCTGGACTTATACAGCAGCACCACTGGACTTATACGGCAGTACAACTGGATTGGATTTATATGGCAGTACCCCTGGACTTATATGGCAGTACCACTGGACTGGACTTATACGGCAGCACCACTGGACTGGACTTATATGGCAGTACCACTGGACTGGACTTATACGGCAGTACCCCTGGACTTATATGGCACCACCACTGGACTGGATTTATAAGGCAGTACCCCTGGACTTATACAGCAGCACCAATGGACTGGACTAATATGGCAGCACCACTGGACTGGACTCATACGGCAGTACCCCATGACTTATGCGGCAGCACCACAGGACCTATATGGCAGTACCACTGGATTGGACTTATACGGCAGTACCACTGG
Organism: Pseudophryne corroboree; assembly: GCF_028390025.1. Classification (NCBI taxonomy): domain Eukaryota; kingdom Metazoa; phylum Chordata; class Amphibia; order Anura; family Myobatrachidae; genus Pseudophryne; species Pseudophryne corroboree. The sequence goes on from NC_086446.1 coordinate 726,126,297, forward strand.
ACTGGACTTATATGGCAGTACCCCTGGACTTATACGGCAGAACCACTGGACTGGACTTATACGGCAGCACCACTGGATTGTACTCATATGGCAGTACCTCTGGACTGGACTTATACGGCAGCACCACTGGATTGTACTCATATGGCAGCACCACTGGACTGGACTTATACAGCAGTACCCCTAGACTTATATGGCAGCACCACTGGACTTACACGGCAGCACCACTGGACTTATATGGCAGCACCACTGGACTTATACGGCAGCACCACTAGACTTACATGGCAGCACCACTGGACTGAACTTATACGGCAGTACCCCTGGACTTATACAGCAGCACCACTGAACTTACACGGCAGCACCACTGGACTTATATGGCAGCACCACTGGACTTATACGGCACCACTGGACTTACATGGCAGCACCACTGGACTGAACTTATACGGCAGTACCCCTGGACTTATACAGCAGCACCACTGGACTTATACGGCAGCACCACTGGACTGGACTTATACGGCAGTACCCCTGGACTTACACGGCAGCACCACTGGACTGGACTTATACGGCAGTACCCCTGTACTTATATGGCAGAACCACTGAACTTATTTGGCAGCACTACTAAACTGGACTTATACGGCAGTACCCCTGGACTTATATGGCAGTACCACTGGACTGGACTTATACGGCAATACCACTGGACTGGACTGATATGGCAACACCACTGGACTGGACTGATATGGCAGCACCACTGGACTGGACTGATACAGCAGCACCACTGGACATATAGCAGCACAGGACACCACTACTGGACTTATGGCAGCACAAGACACCACCACTGGACTGATGCAGCACAAGACATCACCACTGGACTGGACTGGACTTATACAGCAGCACTGGACTAATGGCAGCACAGGACACAACCATTGTGACTGGACTGATGCAGCACAAGACATCACCACTGGACTGATGCAACACAAGACAGCACTGGAATGACACAAAAGAGCAGGTCACCACCCCACGAGCCACACCACTTTCCCGAACAGACACTGAGGAGACACGTCCTCTCGCTACACTCTCAAGGACTGGAGTGAAAATGGCGGCTCCTTATATGGAATCCAAAACCAGCAAGAATCCGACAGCGGGATGATGACATTTTGCCTCATTCTGGTTTCCGAGTCTGGCTGGAAAACCCGAGCCAGGCTCGGATCCAGGCTCGGGACTTGATGTTCAGGGGGATTTCGGTTCTCAGGGAACCAAACCCACTCATCCCTATAATGAATACACCTGTGCACCTGCTAGGTGACCTGGAAAACATGATCTGTATTGGGTCCTTAGGACAGAGTTTGAAAACCACTGTTTTAGAGGTATTTGTTTAATAAAGGCTTAGCTCATCTGTATATTATGTTATAACATTTGCATGATGTACCAATGAACATTTATAAACTATCTGACATCATTGTAAATGTCTTAGACATGTATTGAGAACCTGGTTGATTCAGTGGATTGCTGTAATTATTACAATAAGTGACTTAATGATTTTATAAAGAGAATACATCATATGCTTTAAACGGTTGATTATGAAGATACACTGAGCAATTATTTTGATTATGCCAAACAATCTAAGCAGAATATCACATTCTAAAATCAACTGCATACACAGGAAATGTATTTGAAGGTGTACAGTATTTTTTATTTACCTGGCAGACAAGCACTTTGCAATACGTATCTTTATGGGGAGCAGAAATAAGAACTCTCTATATCTTTAACCCTTAAAATAATAATGTTTTCAAATATCTCATTTGCCATTGTCATACCAAAGATTGACGTTTGAAAAACACGATTCTAGAGATAGAAACATAGAAATTGACAGCAGGTAAGAACCTCTTGGCCCATCTAGTCTGTCCCTTTCTATTTTATCCTTTGGATAACTACAACCCTATTTGATCCTATTTCTTTGTAAAGATATTCTTATGTCTATCTCAAGCATGTTTAAATTGCTCTACTTTATTAGCCTCTATCACCTCTGATGAGAGTCAAATCCACTTATCCACTACCCTTTCTGTAAATGAATTTTTCCTCAAATTTCCTTTGAACCTACCTCCCTCCAGTGTCAGTGCATGTCCTCATATTCAAGCACTCCTTATCCTTTAAAAAATGTCTCTCTCCTGTACCTTGTGTCCTCCCTTTCCTTTCTCTGTTCCAAACTATACATATTGAGATCTTTTAGTATTTCCAGGTAAGTTTTCTGATGTAGGACATGCACTATTTTAGATGTCCTTCTTTGCACAATCTCTAATGTATTGATATCCTTCTCGAGATATAATAATAATAATAATAATAATAATAATTTTATTTATATAGCGCTCTTTCTCCAATAGGACTCAAGGCGCTTAACAGATACATTGCATAATATAGTACAGAAAATAATGAACTACATTTTCATAAAATACAGAAGCATGAAGATACTAAAAGGGACACTATGGAAATGCTTTAGTAAACAGAAAAGTCTTGAGTCTACTTTTGAAGGATTCTATAGTTGGGGCCTCTCGCACTGTGCGGGGAAGTGAGTTCCATAGAGTCGGAGCCGCATGACTAAAAGCTCGACCCCCAGATGAATTACGGTAGATTCTAGGTACTGCTAAAAGTCCTTCATCTACAGATCGCAGTAATCGAGTGGGGCAGTATGGGGTCAGAAGCTGTTTCAGGTACCTTGGGCCTTGGTCATGTAATGCTTTGAAACTCAGTAAGCCAATCTTGAAGATGATTCGCCATCTTACAGGCAGCCAGTGAAGGGAGTAGAGGATGGGTGTTATGTGGCTAGAACGGGGCTGGTTGGTTAATAGCCTGGCAGCTGTGTTTTGCACCAGCTGTAAGCGTTGCAATTCTTTTGCTGGTAGACCAAGGTAGAGGGCATTACAGTAGTCTAAACGAGATGATACAAATGCATGTATGACTTTTGGCATGTCATCTGAGGGAATTAAGTGCTTGATTCTGGCTATGTTCCTCAGGTGAAAGAATGAGGATTTGATTGTGGCTGATATCTGATGTTTAAGTGTCAAGCCACCATCCAGGACAACGCCAAGATTCCGCACACGATCACTGGTCTGTAATTCTGAATCCCCCAGTGTAAGTCCAGTTGGTTGGCTATGCTGCAGTCTTGTCCTTTGATGTTGCGGTCGTATCAAAAGGACCTCTGTTTTATCCGGGTTCAGTCGCAGCCAACTGGCGCTCATCCACTCCTGTAGTTCAGCTAGACAGCCATTTAGGGTTGCTATTGGGTTATCAGTGCCCGGAGCAAAGGACAAGTACAGTTGTGTATCATCTGCATAGCAGTGGTAGACCAGGCCATGGCGCCTGATTATTTCGCCCAATGGGAGCATGTATACTGCAAAAAGCATGGGGGATAGTATAGAACCTTGTGGGACACCACATGGCAATGGCACTGGTGGTGATGAGTATAATCCAGATGATACTCTCTGTGACCTGCCTGTGAGAAATGATTTGAACCAGCTTAGGACTGTGCCATCCAGACCACAGAAATGTATCAGTCGCTCAATCAGAAGCCCATGGTCCACGGTATCAAATGCTGCTGAGAGATCCAGAAGGATTAATATTGAACAGTCACCTCTGTCTTTTGCCATCAGAAGATCATTTAACACACACACCAGGGCTGTTTCAGTGCTATGTCTTCTCCTGAATCCTGATTGAAATGGATCATAAATATCATGGGTTGTCAGGCGGGTTTCCAGTTGATTTGCAACGACTTTCTCAATAACCTTTCCTAGGAAAGGAAGGTTCGATACCGGTCTGTAGTTGGTCATGCAGTCGGGATCTAAATTAGGTTTTTTAAGAAGCGGTCTAACAATTGCTTCCTTTAGGGGTCCAGGAAAAATGCCTGTCTGCAAAGAACATTGAACAATTTTTGTAAAGACAGGACCAATTATATCCATACAACCTATTAGAAGCTTGGTTGAGGCTGGGTCCAGATCACAGGTGGTGGGACGCAAAATTCGAGCAATTTCAGCAGTGTCCTTTACATCCACTGGGTCAAAGCTGGTCCATGAAGGCAGGTAGCTTATATTGGCAGGCTTTGTAGTTTGGCACTCCTTTGATGGCACTGTGGAGATTCCAGCCCGGATGGTGGATATTTTATCTGCAAAGAAGTTTGCAAACTCGTTGCATCTTGCCTGGGAGGGGGTCTCATCAGTCTGCAGGCATGCTGGCTTGCAAAGCATCTCCACAGTGCGGAAAAGCTGAGCTGGCCTATTGTTTGCTGCTGTGATCTCATTTCACAGGAACTGTGCCTTCTTACGAGTGATTGTCGATTGATATTCTTCGTTATGCTTTATTAGTTTTATTTTGTCATCCACTAGGTTAGTCTTCCTCCATCGTCTTTCCAGTCTACGCCCCCTTTTCTTGAGCTCACTAACACTGTTGTCGAACCATGGAGCTTGACGTTGTGGTTTACGAGGTCTTAAACGCACAGGGGCGATAACATCAATTGCAGCCATAACATCCCTATTATAATAACGGACTAGGGAACAGGGATCTTCACAGGCACCCAGTATAGCAGAGAGATCCAGATTTGCTGCAAGAGCCTGGGTAGTCATACCCCTCCTTGGACGATACCTGGTCAACTCCACGGGCAGAGATCTTATTTGAGGGGTTGCAACTGAGAACCAGAGGGAGTAGTGGTCTGACCAGATGACTGGGTTTATTTTTAGGTCAGTGACTTCTAATCCAATCTGAAAGACAAGGTCGAGAGTGTGACCACTTTTATGTGTGGCAGAGGGAACGACCTGTGTGAAGCCCAGACCATTCATTGTGCACAGGAGGTCTTGGCCAAGGCGTGAGAGCTCATCATCCACCCATGCATTGAAATCCCCGAGGATGAGCCATCTTTGATGTTCCAGAACCAGGCCAGCAACAGTGTCTGCAATTTCTTGTCGAAATATCTTTCCATCTCCAGGTGGCCGGTAAATGAGAAGTACTCTGAAACCTAATCCTGTCGAACTCCGGGCAGCAATGCACTCGAATGAGCGAGTAGTTTCAATAGGGTGGACCCTAAGTTTAAGTTCTTTTTTGAAGCAGATAGCCACCCCGCCACCCCTGCGGTCCAGTCTTGGGTTGTGGATGACAGAGTAGTTTGTTGGTACTGCAGCCTCCAATATAGGTGCTGCATTTTCATCTAGCCAGGTCTCTGTAATACAGGCTAGATCTGCAGATTCAAAGAATCTGGCCTCCAGAATTGAACACAGTATTCTAGATGCGGCTGTACCAATGACCTATACAGTGGCATTATTACTTATTTTTTCCTGCTTCCTCTTCCTATGCAACCAAGCATCTGACTTGCCTTCCTCATTACTTTTTTACATAGCTTACCTGTCTTCAAGTCACTTGAAACAGTGACTCCTAGATCCTTTTCCTGCTCCGGAGTTTCCCTTATAGTACCCTTGATGCTGTATTTAGCCATTGGGTTTTTAAGACAGAAGTGCATGATTTTTCATATTTTTATATTAAATTGTGGTTGCCATGCTCTTGACCATTTCTCTAGTCTACCTAGACCCTCAATTATTTGTTTTATCTTTCCTGGTGTGTCTACTCTCTGTTGCATACCCTGCTGATGGTGAGATAGTGGTCATCCATACAGTTAGTCTTTATCCACCAAATACAGCTGTCAATAAAGTCAGTTGGTGGTCAGTGTAATGGGAAATGGTCTGTTTGGTTCCTCTTCTCAATTGTCCATAGAGATCACAACATTTTCACCCTCAGACATCAGAAGGTCTTTGACTTTGAACAGGATAACTGGATCATCTAGCCCATGATGCGAGATGTTGCTATTAAATATATGCAGATGTGGACTTTTTACTGTCTGGTATTGTAGTATTAATACTATAGATCCAGCTTGTGCTGAACCGATTTTTTTTTTTTTTTAAAGGAAGAACTGTTTGATCTTCTCATTACTCCTATGGGCCTCCATTGATTTAAAAAAAAAAAACTTTGTTGAAAACTAAAAATTAAATTTATTGAGTGGATTTACTGTACATGGAGATACAATGTAAAATGTTTTTATAGTGAGTTGTTCCAAAATTAACGAGTATACAGTATTGCAGATTTGTCCTACTACACTTCTGATGAAGATAGGTGACCACGCTTTGGGAAAGGCGTTAAGTACGAGGAACTGCCACTGCTTATTTCCACTTGCATCTATGGATCTAGATATGGACTACCTAAGAACTCCCTTGACCTTAAAACTGCTTGTTGGGACCATACTGCATACAGCATTATTTGGAAAACCTGGTTGACTGCACACAGAAAGCTTGCTTGTTGAGAATTAAAAGTGCATTTGGATCTAATCATCACCACGGGTAATACCAGCTGAACTATTTGGTACCCTATTGGGAGTATATGCTATTTGTCCGGGATCCATCTGTGGACTTATACTTTGGGCAGTTATACCAAAACTATTTTTAAAATAGAATGCATAGTTTTAATAAATGCTATGCGTGTTTTTTTTTTAGGGGGGTTTGACTACTGACATCAGTTACTGTTATTTTATGACAATAGTTAGGGGGCACTACTTTGCTACTATTCTTTTAAACACTACAGTTCTATACCTTATATTCCCCACCAGGGCAGTTTCCAGGCAATATGGCTGCCAGTGCAAACAATTGAAGTCAATCAAAATGCAACCTCTTTCCCTACCTTGCTCTGGATATTTTCCAAATGTATTGCACTTCCAAACTTTTTTCAAACAGTGGGTGTAACCTTTGCATGCACCGAAAGCACATGTGCCAAAAAAGGGCATGGCCTCACAGCAAAGGAGGCATGGCCTTGTGGGAAGATAATAACTTACACCCTAGTTTTGCACCCTGTACCCCCACTAAAATGGCCCCCACAGGGGGAAAAAAACACTGACCATGAAAAGGAAAAATAAATATTGGCCCTGATAGGAAAAAAAAAATCACATCGGCCCCTACAGGAAAATAACACAAACACACTAGTCTCCACAGTAAAAAAAAAAAAAAAAAAAGACACATTGGCCCCCACCGGGAAAAAAATAAAACACACATTAGTTGCACTAACCCCCAACAGAAGACTTACCTGAGCTATCAGTAGCACTGCAGATATGAAGAAGATCTTCGTCACCCTTGAGCTGTGCAGCCTCAGTGATGCAGAGGCTGCACTGTGCGGCGGGAACGACATGCAGCTGCATAATCTATGATGTCATAGGTCATATCCGAGGCCATGTTTGAGTCACCTGGAAGTGCCCAGCGGTGCCCGGACATTAAGATAGTTTGTCTTCGGCTCTGGTAAGCGGTAGCAGAAGTGGTGGGAGTACACCATGTGGCTGCTTGACTCACCCACCCATAGAAACAGCCCTGTGCCCCACATCCTCTCCATGACACCTCCTTAACATATTTACACACCACTCACCCCAATAAGATTTCAATTCTGCAGCTAACAGATCCACCACTAAACATTTTAGTGCAGAATATTTTTTTATTAAGGTACAGCATAAATAAAACAACGTGGACATCGCTTGACAGAAATAAAACAATAACAATTACAGACAGGTCCATCATAGAGACATTAAAAAAAACAACAACGTAGATACAGTAGATTTTATCCACAGAAAAGTCTCAATAGCAAACACTGGTGCTCTGTGACATACAGTATATAACACTCCCAATAGGTTCTAGGACTAGATTTCCTCAGTACGAATGCATATTACACATATATTGTGGGTTGTAAAAAGATGAATCCTGTATATTCCACACAATTTCCATTTGTTGGAAATACATATTCGCTGTCAAATAAATCATTTACTAGGATGCCCCCTCCTTGTTACACTCACAGATTGAAGACTTCAAATAAGCACATCAGGTGTGTCTTTGTAGTTGATTTCAATATGCTTCTATCCTCTCTCTCCCCCACCTCCAGAATCAATGAAGGAATACTTTCTAGAATGCGGTTATGACCGGAGGAGGAGATGCAGCCCAGCTGTGTCTGTGAGGGAAAGCTCAACTGCCTCCCGCTGCTGGACGCCAGCCAGGAGCCTGTTATACTTTTTCTGCGCACTAGGAATTACCTACATTTTTCAGTTGTGTAGTAGATTTTGTATTAAGCTCCATATAGCATCTGAAAAAACATGAGTGAAACCAATATAATCACAGAGATCTGTATCCACAATAAACCTAACTGTAAATGTAAAAATAAAAACCATAACATCTAATAATGAAGAGGAAAAAAAAGGAGGGAGAAAGAATGAAAGATGAAGGAAGAAGAGTAAAGTAGGACAGGGAAGAAGGTTATAGGAAAGAGTAGAGCTACGACAAAAGAAAGTAGAAGGAAAGCCACATTATAATAGGGGTAAAACACACAGTTACAGTCACCTTTAAATCCGGGCAAACCTAAGGAACCTGAGGAACCTAGGGGAGTTGGGAAAAAGGATGGTCTTGAAGGTGAAAGAGTCCTTGAAGTCCATCCGTCAGGACCAGGTATCACTGAAGGCTGCATATCCCCCATCTGCGGAAGTCAATATATCATCATTTCCGTATAAAAGTCAATTTTATTGATTGAATTTGGTAAAGTTGGAGGGGATGAGGAGTGCCATCATACAGGAATAACAGATTTAGCAGTGTTATTTAGATGGCACAATAGGGACTTCCTGTATTTCAAGATGGCTTTGGCTTAAAAGTGAAACAGACAAAACACAGGGTCCGTAGCGACAGGCTCCCCCAGAATTTTAGCTGAAAAGGTAATAACCTCTTTCCAAAAGGGTTGAAGAAGAGGGCATTGCCGCCAAATGTGAAGCGGATTACCTGGGCCATTAGAACACCACCATCAAATATTAGGAACCCCCATTTTAGAATGGGTATCTGGGCATCTATACCAACGAGAAATCAGTTTATATTGGGTCTCTACCAAACAAACACTGGAGGAGCAAGCATGAGCTAGGCAGAATATGTTTACCCATTTATCGTCCCCCAATTCCCAATTCCTTACCAATCTTTAGGTGCCAAATTTTAGTAAAAGAAGGAAGTCAGGCTAGTAACACAAAACATTTTAATGCAATTTACAGTATTGTAGTTCTCAATGCGTTTTGGTGTCCTTCTGAATTTGTTCTTGGAACTTCAAGTGTTTATATGAAATCACCTCTGCATCAAGCAGCTTGTAGTGGGTAGACAGGCCTATGTTGCAAGTAACTCTAAGCCAAAACAAGGCTGGCCAGCAGGCATTAAGGATATAAGGGAGCTCTGAGGCTTATATAGGTTCCAAAAGGAGCATTCACTAGATAAAGGGGTATAAAGGAGCTTTGAGTCATACAAAGAGTTATGAGAAGGCTCTATCCAGTCATATAAAGGCATAATGAGGCTATGAGGCATACAGTATTCGAGGGGCATAAGGGGGGCTCTGGGACATATAAAAGGGCATAAACGGACTCAGGCATATAAAGGAGTATGCAGGGGCAATTTATTAGACTAGTTTGATAATGGCATGACATCTGACAAATACATTGGTTATAAGCCTACTGTGAATTTGGTCTTGCCCCTGGTCACTCCCCCTAGTCAGTCCCCATGTCAGGGAATCTGAAAATGAAAAGGTGGTAATACTAGAAAGGGAGATGTTCTAGTTTAATTCTAAATCTCATTGTAAAACCAAAGCTTCCCAGCAATTGTTCCTTACATGTAAAATCAGTCACTAGGTTACCTGCATGCAACAAAATAAATCCATTGCAGCATGATGTATTTCAAAGAGCAATTGCTTCTAACTCTGAATCAGGTCCGATATAGGAACATTCAATTGTGAAGATTGAGGCTGAAGTTAGCTGTATCTGGACATTGCTGATATGTGCCAGTGTATATTCCCTATCCACAAGCCTCAGATGAGTGATACAGCATTAACACAATACACTGAATTGCACAATATATAAAACCTACTGACACAAAAAAAGTATAGACAATCCAGATGCTGTATTTCATTTAAGTTTGAAAAAAAAAACAATATTGTGTGCAACATTTTTGCATGATGAAGTTATACTTGTGAAGGTTATACATTTATACACTGGAACATTTGAAAGCCAGGGCTGGTCCCATGTCTACTAGTGCCCTATGCCATAAATTTTGACACACACTCCCCCCCACCCCCCAATCCAACTATATTTATAATGAATGTTATTATTAGTGGTAGTAGTATTTATTATTATTTAAAGAAAAACACATTGGACTGGAATGGAAAAAAACACTTTGGCCCCCTCAACGAAAAAGGAAACACAATGGCTCCTGATAGAAAATAAAAACACACACACAGGCCGCCACAGGAAAACATAAAACACAATGGCCCCTGAGAGGAAAAATACAAGCACTTTGGTCCCCAATAAAAAACATAAACACAATGACACTTGACAGGAAACAAAAAACAATTACATTGCCCCAATAGTTAAAAAACAAACACATTGGCCCCCACAGGAAAAATATAAAACATAATGCCCCTGACAGGAAAAATATAAAACACAATGGCTCCTGACGGGAAAAAGCAACACATACCTTGGCTCACACAGGGGGGAAAAAAACATTAGCCCTGATAGGGGAAAAAAACTAACACATTGCCCCTTCCCCACATGAAAATATAAAACAGTTACCCTAAAAGAAAAAAACAACATAGGTAGAAAGAAGTTAGGCAAACCTGGGGGTGGGGGGTTGTTTTTGGTTGCCCAGAAACCCCACTTCTCTTGGGCAGTGGCATAAATTATGACCACAATAGCAATAGTATTTAATACGATTACTAGAGCTGCTGTCACAACATGCAGTTTAATGGACGGAGCGGAATTGCTGCACATGGCCCAGTAGTAGCAGCTTCTTCAACCAAGTTTGCTGTGAATGTGGATCAGAGCGCTCAATCAGTGCATTGGACCAGAGAGTAGTTGCCAGGAAGAAGAGACAGACACCTTACCATGAGGTGAGAGAATGTGTGCTTAGAAACTACAGATCTGTCTCCTACTGGTTCTATTATGTTTGTGCATTTATCTATTATGGGATGTTTAACCTTTTCCTGACCACCAACAACCCATTAGCCCCCACAAAGAAAAATAAAATAAAACACATTGATTACATTTCATTGCATCTCAGCACCACAGCTAGAGTCATCACCACAGCCTGGATCAGCACTGCGCCTTCAGTCACTGCATCACTGCGGTTAGGTTGTTGTACGGCTAATGGCTGAGAAGGGAGAATGGAGACCCCTGCACTGGTAACTGGGGGTCATGGAGATATACACGCTGGTGACTGGCGTTGGAGGGGGACAGTGAGACATACACACTGGTGACAGGGGAGAGAGGGGACATGAAGACATACACTGTGGTGACTACAGGGGACCTGGAGACATACATACTGGGTCCTAAAGGGGAATATGGAGACATACACAATGGTGCAACACAGTAGAGCCGCTTATACAGTTACACCACAGTAGAGCCGCTTATACAGGTTACACCACAGTAGATCTGCTTATACATATTACACCACACAGTAAACCTGCTTATACAGGTTACACCACACAGTAGATCTGCTTATACACGTTACACCACACAGTAGAGCCACTTATGCACATTACACCACACAGTAGAGCCGCTTATACACATTACACCACACAGTAGAGCTTCTTATACACATTACACCACACAGATCTGCTTATACATGTTACACCACACAGTAGAGCCACTTATACACATTACACCACACAGTAGAGTTTCTTATACACATTACACCACACAGTTATCTTGCTTATACACGTTATGCCACAGTAGACCTGATAATCCTCCCAATCTCTCAATGAAAATAATGCCCCAAAACTGATCTGATAATCTCCCAAAGCTTCAATGAAAATAATGCCCAAAATGTGACACCCACACAGACCTGAACTCTCCCCCAAACTCTAAATGAAAATAATGTACCAAAACTGCCCCCAACTTGATATTTCCCAAATGCCTCAATGAAAATAATACCCTAGAACTGCCATCCCAGACCTGATAATGCCACTGTGCCTCAATAAAAATAATGTCCCAGAATTGCCTGAGGGGCAGAGAGAGCTATGCCGCAGCAGCCTGAGGGGCAGATAGAGCTGTGCCGCAGCAGCCTGAGGGACAGAGAGAGCTGTGCTGCAGCAGCCTGAGGGGCAGAGAGAGCTGTGCTGCAGCAGCCTGAGGGGCAGCGACAGCTGCTCCACAGCAGCTTGAAGGGCAGCGAGAGGTGCTGCAGCTGCCTAAGAAGCAGAGTGAGGTGCTACAGCATCAATAAAGAGAGAGGTGCTGCAGCACCCGGGGCAGAGATGTGCTGCAGCAGCTGAGCCAGAAAGACGTGCTGCAGCAGCTAGGGCAGAGAGAAGTGCTGAAGCAGCTAGGGCAGAGAGAGGTGCTGCATCTGAAGTAGATGTGCTGCAGCTTACAGGAAGAAGAGAGATGTTTCAAAAGCTGGGGCAGAGAGAGATTATGCAGCAACTAGGGTAGAGAGAGGTGCTTCAGCAGCTGGGCTAGAGAGAGAGAGGTGGTGCAGTAGTGAGGGCAGAGAGTGGTGCTACAGGACAGAAGTAACCCTTCTGCACAGCCACAATCAAACAGTGAGTCATATAAAGAGGGTGGCAGAGCTCCAGCATGTGCCGGCTTCCAGTATCTTCTACTGTCACCTCTGGCCTGTCCTGTTCCCTACCTAGTCTCAGAGTCCAAGTCAGTGTGCGCCACATCTGATTCTACTGGTCTGCGGCTGCCTGTACAGCGGTCCGTCGTGCCCTCTAACTTTTCCAGCTCCTGGAGCTTGCGCTATACCCCTGTCTATACCTTACTACCCAAATGCCATTGGTTTGTAAAGCAACAATCCTCTCTGCATAGTATCTATATCAAATAAATAATGAAGAACATCATATACCATGTGATTAGGTTATGTAGATATAATTATAATACACATCTAAAACAGGAATAGAGTCAATAGCTTCTTTTGGCGCATGGGAAAAAGCCTCCAAGATAAGGAGGTAATTGTACTTTCCTAATTACAATAATGTAACGTTGATATTCGTCGTACCCCCACTCACGCTGATAAGGAGTGGGTTACACACATCAAGGTATCTTTTATTCTCCCATATCACACTCAAGGTATAAAGGTAATCCTGGATATCGTACCCCAACTCACACAGCAATGAATATCAGGACTCCTATCAAGGTTTCTTTATATCGTTCTTCTCAGAATGGTTCATGGAAGTGTATCCTCAATGTGTAATGGCCTCATAAACATGAAATCAAAAGAAATATCCAATGTGTAGTAAATTCTATTAGCATGTATTACATATATGATTCGTAATAATAAGTCACTCCCGTGCCTAGATTGCACCCTTGCTCATTCCACCGAATAAGGTATCCTTATACTTCCAAGTGCAATATCGACATGTGTGCCCTTCACCGAAGTATATATAAGGTGTGCGTACCCCTCACTCACAGAATGAATATGGGGAAGACTCATATAACGGTTTCTTTATGTGAAGAAATGTGTCTAGCAGGCGTACCCCAACTCACACATGGATATGGAAGCTGAATCTCATCAAGGTATCTTTATCCAGTCCTTTCTCCCAACTGGAGGTGAATCACAAAAACCTCTATAGCACTTTGGAGGGGGGAGCACCTGACCTCCAAACTCCAAATCAAAGAGAGGGTATTCAAAAAGAATCTTTTCTTTCTCCACAGTCAAGTAAGTCCCAAACGTGAAAAAATGTTCCACAAAATTTTATTTAAAACAAGCCAATAAAACAATTCATCTAAAAAGCATGCAAAAATGGTTTAAAAGTAATTCCGTTAGAAGGATGGCTACTCACACAATGATCAGTCGACGCGTTTCGGTCTCTTGGACCTTTTTCAAGACATGACCTTCTGTGTGAGAAGCCAGCTATTTATGATACCTGTAGCCAATCCTATCCTGCCAGGAAATGGAAATACAGGAAGTGACTTAATCTAGTAGTTTATACTTAGATATGAATTAGAAAATGTATTTAATTCATTAGTCTTCACTCCCCATAATACCCAGCAGGATCTATTTATATTTCTATATTCTTATCTCATCTAATAAAAACAATTCTAAAACCCTTGTCACTCATTTTCGTCCCTTTGTAATAACGCAAAGGATTCTGGATGATGTAGTTCTATATACCAATGATCCCTCTTTATCCATTTAGTAATCCCCATAATTTAAACAAATCTAACAGTCCTCCGGAATGTATATATAAGATAACCTTATGTTAGACTAATTAAACACAACAATAGTCTTATTAGTTGAGTCCCATCGCGTTCTGAAACCGGAACTGGAAGTATACAATCGCGGACCTGCGTTGTGAAGCATACTGGGAAATGTAGTTCCTTTCTCATGGTCCGCGCATGTGTCCTCATCGTCCTAGAAATGAAAAATGATGATTTGTTGCTTCACCGTGATGGTCAATTGAAACGTTCTTCTGGATTGTGCGCATGCGGCCTCCCAGTGTGTACTGGGAAGTGTAGTTTCCTCTTCGTAGTTCGCGCATGCGTACTCGTTATCATGTCCAGAGGACACTAAAATTGATCAACTCCTCCTTCATTGACGCCAGATATCGGGAAATATAGTTTCAGAAAATATAGTTCCTCCTTCATAGAACACACTTATGCGCTTCCATAATCCCAAAGTTCCAGTGGGACATATATCCCTCTGTTTTCGCTTTTAGAAGGGATCAGCAATTGTATCATGGGAAGTGTAGTTTCCGCCTGCGGCCATCTTTGTAGTCTGATTCATCCATGCAGAGTACAGTTTTGGATATACTGGTCGGATTAGGTTTGATTAACTTAAGAAATAGAGACCCTTCTGCAGCATTAGCGAAAGCTGAAATGAGACTAATTTACCAATGCAAAACTTTAATTCAGAATGGTCTCAATTCGGATTTCGAATTAAAATGGTTTCTATAAAGATCATGCATGATTTATTATATTGATATCTTTTGTTTTTTTTCTTCTAATTTTTCGCATGATCCCCCTAATGAAATATGATCGGCCATATGAATTACGGAAGTTGATCTAGAAAATTATCAAGATCTCCGACCAGTATATCCAAAACTGTACTCTGCATGGATGAATCAGACTACAAAGATGGCCGCCGGCGGAAACTACACTTCCCATGATACAATTGCTGATCCCTTCTAAAAGCCAAAACAGAGGGGTATATGTGCCACTGGAACTTTGGGATTATGGAAGCGCATAAGTGAATTCTATGAAGGAGGAAGTATATTTTCTGAAACTATATTTCCCGATATCTGGCGTCAATGAAGGAGGAGTTGGTCAATTTTAGTGTCCTCCGGACATGATAACGAGTACGCATGCGCGAACTACGAAGAGGAAACTACACTTCCCAGTACACACTGGGAGGCCGCATGCGCACATTCCAGAAGAACGTTTCAATTGACCATCACGGTGAAGCGACGAATCATCGTTTTTCATTTCTAGGACGATGAGGACACGTGCGCGGACCATGAGAAAGGAACTACATTTCCCAGTATGCTTCACAACGCAGGTCCGCGATTGTATACTTCCAGTTCCGGTTTCAGAACGCGATGGGACTCAACTAATAAGTAGAGATGAGCGCCTGAAATTTTTCGGGTTTTGTGTTTTGGTTTTGGGTTCGGTTCCGCGGCCGTGTTTTGGGTTCGACCGCGTTTTGGCAAAACCTCACCGAATTTTTTTTGTCGGATTCGGGTGTGTTTTGGATTCGGGTGTTTTTTTCAAAAAACCCTAAAAAACAGCTTAAATCATAGAATTTGGGGGTAATTTTGATCCCAAAGTATTATTAACCTCAAAAAACATAATTTACACTCATTTTCAGCCTATTCTGAACACATCACACCTCACAATATTATTTTTAGTCCTAAAATTTGCACCGAGGTCGCTGTGTGAGTAAGATAAGCGACCCTAGTGGCCGACACAAACACCGGGCCCATCTAGGAGTGGCACTGCAGTGTCACGCAGGATGTCCCTTCCAAAAAACCCTCCCCAAACAGCACATGACGCAAAGAAAAAAAGAGGCGCAATGAGGTAGCTGACTGTGTGAGAAAGATAAGCGACCCTAGTGGCCGACACAAACACCGGGCCCATCTAGGAGTGGCACTGCAGTGTCACGCAGGATGTCCCTTCCAAAAAACCCTCCCCAAACAGCACATGACGCAAAGAAAAAAAGAGGCGCAATGAGGTAGCTGTGTGAGAAAGATAAGCGACCCTAGTGGCCGACACAAACACCGGGCCCATCTAGGAGTGGCACTGCAGTGTCACGCAGGATGTCCCTTCCAAAAAACCCTCCCCAAACAGCACATGACGCAAAGAAAAAAAGAGGCGCAATGAGGTAGCTGACTGTGTGAGAAAGATAAGCGACCCTAGTGGCCGACACAAACACCGGGCCCATCTAGGAGTGGCACTGCAGTGTCACGCAGGATGTCCCTTCCAAAAAACCCTCCCCAAACAGCACATGACGCAAAGAAAAAAAGAGGCGCAATGAGGTAGCTGACTGTGTGAGAAAGATAAGCGACCCTAGTGGCCGACACAAACACCGGGCCCATCTAGGAGTGGCACTGCAGTGTCACGCAGGATGTCCCTTCCAAAAAACCCTCCCCAATCAGCACATGATGCAAAGAAAAAGAAAAGAAAAAAGAGGTGCAAGATGGAATTATCCTTGGGCCCTCCCACCCACCCTTATGTTGTATAAACAAAACAGGACATGCACACTTTAACCAACCCATCATTTCAGTGACAGGGTCTGCCACACGACTGTGACTGATATGACGGGTTGGTTTGGACCCCCCCCAAAAAAGAAGCAATTAATCTCTCCTTGCACAAACTGGCTCTACAGAGGCAAGATGTCCACCTCATCTTCACCCTCCGATATATCACCGTGTACATCCCCCTCCTCACAGATTATCAATTCGTCCCCACTGGAATCCACCATCTCAGCTCCCTGTGTACTTTGTGGAGGCAATTGCTGCTGGTCAATGTCTCCGCGGAGGAATTGATTATAATTCATTTTAATGAACATCATCTTCTCCACATTTTCTGGATGTAACCTCGTACGCCGATTGCTGACAAGGTGAGCGGCGGCACTAAACACTCTTTCGGAGTACACACTTGTGGGAGGGCAACTTAGGTAGAATAAAGCCAGTTTGTGCAAGGGCCTCCAAATTGCCTCTTTTTCCTGCCAGTATAAGTACGGACTGTGTGACGTGCCTACTTGGATGCGGTCACTCATATAATCCACCACCATTCTATCAATGTTGAGAGAATCATATGCAGTGACAGTAGACGACATGTCCGTAATCGTTGTCAGGTCCTTCAGTCCGGACCAGATGTCAGCATCAGCAGTCGCTCCAGACTGCCCTGCATCACCGCCAGCGGGTGGGCTCGGAATTCTGAGCCTTTTCCTCGCACCCCCAGTTGCGGGAGAATGTGAAGGAGGAGATGTTGACAGGTCGCGTTCCGCTTGACTTGACAATTTTGTCACCAGCAGGTCTTTCAACCCCAGCAGACCTGTGTCTGCCGGAAAGAGAGATCCAAGGTAGGCTTTAAATCTAGGATCGAGCACGGTGGCCAAAATGTAGTGCTCTGATTTCAACAGATTGACCACCCGTGAATCCTTGTTAAGCGAATTAAGGGCTGCATCCACAAGTCCCACATGCCTAGCGGAATCGCTCCGTGTTAGCTCCTTCTTCAATGCCTCCAGCTTCTTCTGCAAAAGCCTGATGAGGGGAATGACCTGACTCAGGCTGGCAGTGTCTGAACTGACTTCACGTGTGGCAAGTTCAAAGGGCATCAGAACCTTGCACAACGTTGAAATCATTCTCCACTGCACTTGAGACAGGTGCATTCCATCTCCTATATCGTGCTCAATTGTATAGGCTTGAATGGCCTTTTGCTGCTCCTCCAACCTCTGAAGCATATAGAGGGTTGAATTCCACCTCGTTACCACTTCTTGCTTCAGATGATGGCAGGGCAGGTTCAGTAGTTTTTGGTGGTGCTCCAGTCTTCTGTACGTGGTGCCTGTACGCCGAAAGTGTCCCGCAATTTTTCTGGCCACCGACAGCATCTCTTGCACGCCCCTGTCGTTTTTTAAAAAATTCTGCACCACCAAATTCAAGGTATGTGCAAAACATGGGACGTGCTGGAATTTGCCCATATTTAATGCACACACAATATTGCTGGCGTTGTCCGATGCCACAAATCCACAGGAGAGTCCAATTGGGGTAAGCCATTCCGCGATGATCTTCCTCAGTTGCCGTAAGAGGTTTTCAGCTGTGTGCGTATTCTGGAAAGCGGTGATACAAAGCGTAGCCTGCCTAGGAAAGAGTTGGCGTTTGCGAGATGCTGCTACTGGTGCCGCCGCTGCTGTTCTTGCGGCGGGAGTCCATACATCTACCCAGTGGGCTGTCACAGTCATATAGTCCTGACCCTGCCCTGCTCCACTTGTCCACATGTCCGTGGTTAAGTGGACATTGGGTACAACTGCATTTTTTAGGACACTGGTGAGTCTTTTTCTGACGTCCGTGTACATTCTCGGTATCGCCTGCCTAGAGAAGTGGAACCTAGATGGTATTTGGTAACGGGGGCACACTGCCTCAATAAATTGTCTAGTTCCCTGTGAACTAACGGCGGATACCGGACGCACGTCTAACACCAACATAGTTGTCAAGGACTCAGTTATCCGCTTTGCAGTAGGATGACTGCTGTGATATTTCATCTTCCTCGCAAAGGACTGTTGAACAGTCAATTGCTTACTGGAAGTAGTACAAGTGGGCTTACGACTTCCCCTCTGGGATGACCATCGACTCCCAGCGGCAACAACAGCAGCGCCAGCAGCAGTAGGCGTTACACGCAAGGATGCATCGGAGGAATCCCAGGCAGGAGAGGACTCGTCAGACTTGCCAGTGACATGGCCTGCAGGACTATTGGCATTCCTGGGGAAGGAGGAAATTGACACTGAGGGAGTTGGTGGGGTGGTTTGCGTGAGCTTGGTTACAAGAGGAAGGGATTTACTGGTCAGTGGACTGCTTCCGCTGTCACCCAAAGTTTTTGAACTTGTCACTGACTTATTATGAATGCGCTGCAGGTGACGTATAAGGGAGGATGTTCCGAGGTGGTTAACGTCCTTACCCCTACTTATTACAGCTTGACAAAGGGAACACACGGCTTGACACCTGTTGTCCGCATTTCTGGTGAAATACCTCCACACCGAAGAGCTGATTTTTTTGGTATTTTCACCTGGCATGTCAACGGCCATATTCCTCCCACGGACAACAGGTGTCTCCCCGGGTGCCTGACTTAAACAAACCACCTCACCATCAGAATCCTCCTGGTCAATTTCCTCCCCAGCGCCAGCAACACCCATATCCTCCTCATCCTGGTGTACTTCAACACTGACATCTTCAATCTGACTATCAGGAACTGGACTGCGGGTGCTCCTTCCAGCACTTGCAGGGGGCATGCAAATAGTGGAAGGCGCATGCTCTTCACGTCCAGTGTTGGGAAGGTCAGGCATCGCAAACGACACAATTGGACTCTCCTTGTGGATTTGGGATTTCAAAGAACGCACAGTTCTTTGCGGTGCTTTTGCCAGCTTGAGTCTTTTCAGTTTTCTAGCGAGAGGCTGAGTGCTTCCATCCTCATGTGAAGCTGAACCACTAGCCATGAACATAGGCCAGGGCCTCAGCCGTTCCTTGCCACTCCGTGTGGTAAATGGCATATTGGCAAGTTTACGCTTCTCCTCCGACAATTTTATTTTAGGTTTTGGAGTCCTTTTTTTTCTGATATTTGGTGTTTTGGATTTGACATGCTCTGTACTATGACATTGGGCATCGGCCTTGGCAGACGACGTTGCTGGCATTTCATCGTCTCGGCCATGACTAGTGGCAGCAGCTTCAGCACGAGGTGGAAGTGGATCTTGATCTTTCCCTAATTTTGGAACCTCAACTTTTTTGTTCTCCATATTTTATAGGCAGAACTAAAAGGCACCTCAGGTAAACAATGGAGATGGATGGATTGGATACTAGTATACAATTATGGACGGACTGCCACGGTTAGGTGGTATAAAAAAACCACGGTTAGGTGGTATATATTATAATAATAATACAATTATGGATGGACGGACTGCCTGCCGACTGCCGACACAGAGGTAGCCACAGCCGTGAACTACCGCACTGTACACTGGTTGATAAAGAGATAGTAGTATACTCGTAACAACTAGTATGACACTATGACGACGGTATAAAGAATGAAAAAAAAACCACGGTTAGGTGGTATATATTATAATAATAATACAATTATGGATGGACGGACTGCCTGCCGACTGCCGACACAGAGGTAGCCACAGCCGTGAACTACCGCACTGTACACTGGTTGATAAAGAGATAGTAGTATACTCGTAACAACTAGTATGACACTATGACGACGGTATAAAGAATGAAAAAAAAACCACGGTTAGGTGGTATATATTATAATAATAATACAATTATGGATGGACGGACTGCCTGCCGACTGCCGACACAGAGGTAGCCACAGCCGTGAACTACCGCACTGTACACTGGTTGATAAAGAGATAGTAGTATACTCGTAACAACTAGTATGACACTATGACGACGGTATAAAGAATGAAAAAAAAACCACGGTTAGGTGGTATATATTATAATAATAATACAATTATGGATGGACGGACTGCCTGCCGACTGCCGACACAGAGGTAGCCACAGCCGTGAACTACCGCACTGTACACTGGTTGATAAAGAGATAGTAGTATACTCGTAACAACTAGTATGACACTATGACGACGGTATAAAGAAAGAAAAAAAAATACCACGGTTAGGTGGTATATATTGTAATACAATTATGGATGGACGGACTGCCTGCCGAGTTCCGACTGCCGACACAGAGGTAGCCACAGCCGTGAACTACCGCACTGTACTGTGTCTGCTGCTAATATAGACTGGTTGATAAAGAGATAGTATACAATACATACAACAATATACTACTATACTGGTGGTCAGGCACTGGTCACCACTAGTCACACTGGCAGTGGCACTCCTGCAGCAAAAGTGTGCACTGTTTAATTTTAAATTAATATAATATTATGTACTCCTGGGGGCTCCTGCTATAACAACCTGCAGTGCTCCCCAGTCTCCCCCACAATTATTATAAGCTTTGCCTTTTATACATTGATGTGCAGCACACTGGGCTGAGCTGAGTGCACACAGACTGAGTCACACTGTGTGACTGGCTGCTGCTGTGTATCGTTTTTTTTCAGGCAGAGAACGGATATAGCAGAGAACGGATATATTATATTAAAATAAATAAAAGTTAACTAACAACAACTGCACTGGTCACTGTGGTAAACTCTGTCTGACTCTGCACAATCTCTCTCTCTCTTCTAATCTAATTTCTAATGGAGAGGACGCCAGCCACGTCCTCTCCCTATCAATCTCAATGCACGTGTGAAAATGGCGGCGACGCGCGGCTCCTTATATAGAATCCGAGTCTCGCGAGAATCCGACAGCGTCATGATGACGTTCGGGCGCGCTCGGGTTAACCGAGCAAGGCGGGAGGATCCGAGTCTGCTCGGACCCGTAAAAAAAACATGAAGTTCGTGCGGGTTCGGTTTCAGAGAAACCGAACCCGCTCATCTCTACTAATAAGACTATTGTTGTGTTTAATTAGTCTAACATAAGGTTATCTTATATATACATTCCGGAGGACTGTTAGATTTGTTTAAATTATGGGGATTACTAAATGGGTAAAGAGGGATCATTGGTATATAGAACTACATCATCCTGAATCCTTTGCGTTATTACAAAGGGACGAAAATGAGTGACAAGGGTTTTAGAATTGTTTTTATTAGATGAGATAAGAATATAGAAATATAAATAGATCCTGCTGGGTATTATGGGGAGTGAAGACTAATGAATTAAATACATTTTCTAATTCATATCTAAGTATAAACTACTAGATTAAGTCACTTCCTGTATTTCCATTTCCTAGTAGGATAGGATTGGCTACAGGTATCATAAATAGCTGGCTTCTCACACAGAAGGTCATGTCTTGAAAAAGGTCCAAGAGACCGAAACGCGTCGACTGATCATTGTGTGAGTAGCCATCCTTCTAACGGAATTACTTTTAAACCATTTTTGCATGCTTTTTAGATGAATTGTTTTATTGGCTTGTTTTAAATAAAATTTTGTGGAACATTTTTTCACGTTTGGGACTTACTTGACTGTGGAGAAAGAAAAGATTCTTTTTGAATACCCCCTCTTTGATTTGGAGTTTGGAGGTCAGGTGCTCCCCCCTCCAAAGTGCTATAGAGGTTTTTGTGATTCACCTCCAGTTGGGAGAAAGGACTGGATAAAGATACCTTGATGAGATTCAGCTTCCATATCCATGTGTGAGTTGGGGTACGCCTGCTAGACACATTTCTTCACATAAAGAAACCGTTATATGAGTCTTCCCCATATTCATTCTGTGAGTGAGGGGTACGCACACCTTATATATACTTCGGTGAAGGGCACACATGTCGATATTGCACTTGGAAGTATAAGGATACCTTATTAGGTGGAATGAACAAGGGTGCAATCTAGGCACGGGAGTGACTTATTATTACGAATCATATATGTAATACATGCTAATAGAATTTACTACACATTGGATATTTCTTTTGATTCCATGTTTATGAGGCCATTACACATTGAGGATACACTTCCATGAACCATTCTGAGAAGAACGATATAAAGAAACCTTGATAGGAGTCCTGATATTCATTGCTGTGTGAGTTGGGGTACGATATCCAGGATTACCTTTATACCTTGAGTGTGATATGGGAGAATAAAAGATACCTTGATGTGTGTAACCCACTCCTTATCAGCGTGAGTGGGGGTACGACGAATATCAACGTTACATTATTGTAATTAGGAATGTACAATTACCTCCTTATCTTGGAGGCTTTTTCCCATGCGCCAAAAGAAGCTATTGACTCTATTCCTGTTTTAGATGTGTACAATTTATTTTGGATTAAGGGGTGATATCCATTTGAGTCAATAATTTCCATTAGGCAGCATTTCCCTTGCGCCAATTGATAGAGTGTACAGAAACTTTTTCCTTTCTGAATTATAATTATAATACAGTTATTTGTTTTTATTTTATTTTTTTTACTTGTTTGCTTGTTAAGGTCCATTTTAACATTACGTTCATGTTGAATCTGGATGAAAATTCAGAGTACAAAAGGTGAGATTTTGGTCCATTGTTCGAGTTGAGAATGATGACAATTATTGAAAAGACTATTATAAAATAAATCACCATAATTAGGCTTCATTATCTTTCAAATACATTATTTTTTAATAATTGCATCTATGGCATCTTTATCTTCTGCATGCATGACTTTCAATCTGTTTTGAAAGGATTGAGGTCAAACCTATAAGTTTTCAGAAACTTTTCGAAAACCTGGAGCACTTTAAGAAGGTGAAATAATACAAAGCAAACAATGAGACATGTAGGAATCAATTCAATTAGAAGTGATGCAGAATTGCTTGTTCTGGAGTGATTTATGGACGCTGTGCAGTACACAAAGCAGATAAATACGGTAAGCCTTAATATGCACTCCTATGGGGCTGGGAACAAAAATGCACAAGGTAATGATGATGTACGGACTATTTAGTGAAGAGAAGATGTAGGGCTTCTGTTGTAAGAGTCCATAGCCAGCAATTGCCTTGACTCCTTACTCTCATTTTCTTACCTAGAAACACCTGATTGTTTACAGAAACTTTTTTGTGTACACCAATTTTAACAAACATTCCCAATGTTTTTTTTTTAAATGTCAGTAAACATAAGCTAAAATATATTTTGAGCAGGTAAGTTATGGTTGGTGTAGTGGTTAGTGCCACTGCCACACATCCTTGAGGTCCTGAGTAAATTCTTGAACAAGACACTTTCTATGTGAAGTTTTGTTTCTGACAAAAATAATTGCCCTAGTGTTTACTGTATGTGTGTCGAGGTGAGAGGGGAATATAGGCCCAGATTTACAAAGCCTTGGAGAGTGATAAATTGCATGGTGATAAAGTACAATCCAGCCAGCTCTTAACTGTCATTTTTCAAACACAGCCTGTGACATGGAAGTTAGGAGCTGATTGGTTGGTACTTTATCACGTGCTATTTATCACTTTACAAGGCTTGATAAATGGGGGCCATAGATTGTAAGCTGCAATAGGGCAGGGATACATGTGAATGACTGAAATTGTGCGGAATATGTGTGTGCTATATAAATAACTGGTAATAAATACTGTTTTTCTTTAGAAAAATTAGCTTTTTAAATAATATATCTTCTGTAACATCATGCAAGTTGCCACATATCTTTAGACATCCTTACCACACACCAAATAACTGACTAATAAGTAAATCAATTTTCTTTTGCAGAAATGTTGTGGTAAGATCATTATTTTGATCCTTTCTTTAAATGATCACTTAAAATCGATTGGAGTAATATATATATTGTGAGAAGATCAGGGTAAGGATGCCATCTCCTGGGGTAGATGGGTGCACTTTCTTCCACAGCCCAAACAATAACACACCAATCCAGGGTGTTTGGCACAAATAGCCTTAGCTATTTTTATTTTCATCAAAAGTAAATCATAAACATAAATCCTAGCCTGTTCTTCTCTGACTAGACATAAAGTTGCCTCTCTAAGCATGAGAAGTAACTGCTGTCCAACTCCCAAAACAGCCATTCAATACAGTACTCACTTCAAGCAGTGATGGTGTCTCTCTCTGCAAGCCAGCACTTGCTCCACTGGCAAATGTGACACATCCTATCCAGGCTGACAAGCTTCTACCATACCCATGCTGCTATAAGCACTAATTAACCTTCTCTAAGGCTAAGGCCCTAAAGACCCGAACTGGTCCTAATGGTTGGAGCCCACCTTTACTCTCCATCCATAACCCCAGGAACCCTTATCCAGCTTTTACAGAAGTCAAAAATACTCTTACCAAGCCATTTACAAACACATTCCTGGGCCAGTATTTACTGAAAATCCGAGTTTGGCCGATTTGTGTTTTTTTTTCTAAGTCCCAATCCGGGAATTCACTAAGCACCAATCTCGGCAGTGTCTGGTCTATTCGTAATGGTTTGATTGGCAACGTTCTGAAATACGAATGAATAGACCATCGGTCAAACGCGGCTGTTATTTCATACAATACGGGCATTCACTATTCATTCGTATTTGGGTGTTAGTCTCTGAGTGCTCAAGTGCGGGTCTATTTTTTTTCGATTCGTTAAAAAAAGCAGGAAAAAAATAGACCTGCTTTTTCCAGTCGAGTTTGGATATCTATGCACGGATCAGTGAGATCTGTGCATGGTTATCTATGTGAAAGGGTCTGTTTAGTGTAAAAACTGAAAAAAAAATTGCGTGGAGTCCCCCCTCCTAAGCATAACCAGCCTCGGGCTCTTTGAGCCGGTCCTGGTTGAAAAAATATGGGGGGGAAAATGACAGGGGTTCCCCCATATTTAATCAACCAGCACCAGGCTCTGCGCCTGGTCCTGGTTCCAAAAATACGGGGGACAAAAAGCGTAGGGGTCCCCCGTATTTTTGAAACCAGCACCGGGCTCCACTAGCAAGGTACATAATGCCACAGCCGGGGGACACTTTTATAGTGGTCCCTGCGGCCCTGGCATTACATACCCAACTAGTCACCCCTGGCCGGGGTATCCTGGAGGAGTGGGAACCCCTTAAATCAAGGGGTCCCCCCCTCCAGCCACCCAAGGGCCAGGGGTGAAGCCCGAGGCTGTTCCCCCCATCCAAGGGCGGCGGATGGGGGGCTGATAGCCTTTTGTAAAAATGTGAATATTGTTTTTAGTAGCAGTACTACAAGTCCCAGCAAGCCTCCCCAGCAAGCTGGATCTTGGAGAACCACAAGTACCAGCATGCGGTGGAAAACCGGGCCCGCTGGTACCTGTAGTACTACTACAAAAAAAATACCCCCAAAAAAACAGGACACACACACCGTGAAAGTATAATTTTATTACATACATGCACACCTCCAAACATACATACTTACCTATGTTCTCACGAGGCTCTGTCCTCTTGTCCCTGTAGAATCCTTGGGGTACCTGTGAAAAAAATTATACTCACATAATCCAGTGTAGAATCAGACCTTTGTATAATCCACGTACTTAGCAAAATAATAAAACGGAAACCCGACCATGCACTGAAGGGGTCCCATGTTTACACATGGCACCCCTTTCCCCGACTGCCAGGACCCCCCCTGACTCCTGTCAAAGAGGGTCCCTTCAGCCAATCAGGGAGCGCCACATCGTGGCACTCTCCTGATTGGCTGTGTGCTCCTGTAGTGTCTGTCAGGCAGCACACGGCAGAGATACAATGTAGCGCCTAGGCGCTCCATTGTATCCAATGGTGGGAACTTTGCGGTCAGCGGTTGACCGAAAGTAACCTCACCGCTGACCGCAAAGTTCCCACCATTGGCTACAATGGAGCGCATAGGCGCTACATTGTATCTCTGCCGTGTGCTGCCTCACAGACACTACAGGAGCACACAGCCAATCAGGAGAGTGCCACGACGTGGCGCTCCCTGATTGGCTGAAGGGACCCTCTATGACAGGAGTCAGGGGGGGTCCTGGCAGTCGGGGAAAGGGGTCTCATGTGTAAACATGGGACCCCTTTCTGTGCGTGGTCGGGTTTCCGTTTTTTTTGTTTTGCCAAGTACGTGGATTATTAAAAAAGGACACGACACACTGGATTTAGGTGAGTATAATTTTATTTTCAGGTACCCTGGAATGGACGTCAAGTCGTCATCTGAACATAGGTAAGTATGTGTGTGTCGGAATGTATGTAATAAAGTTGTACTTTCAAGGTGTGTGTGTACTGTTTTTATTTGGGTATTTTTTTTGCAGAAGAACTATAGGTACCAGCGGGCCCGTTTAACCCCCGCATGCTGGTACTTGTGGTTCTCCAAGTACCAGTTTGCGGGGGAGGCTTGCAGGGACTTGTAGTTCTTGTGCAAAAAACAATATTCTTTTATTTTACACTTGGCTATCAGCCCCCCATCCGCAGCCCATGGATGGGGGGGACAGCCTCGGGCTTCACCCCTGGCCCTTGGGTGGCTGGAGGGGGGGGACCCCTTGATTTAAGGGGTCCCCACTCCTCCAGGGTACCCCGGCCAGGGGTGACTAGTTAGTGATTTAATGCCAGGGCCGCAGGGACCTATATAAAAGCGTCCCCTGGCTGTGGCATTATCTCTCTGACTAGTGGAGCCCGGTGCTGGTTCAAAAAATACGGGGGACCCCTACGCTTTTTGTCCCCCGTATTTTTTGCACAAGGACCAGGCGCAGAGCCCGGTGCTGGTTGATCAAATATGGGGGAACCCCTGTCAATTTTCCCCCCATATTTTTTCAACCAGGACCGGCTCAAAGAGCCCGAGGCTGGTTATGCTTAGGAGGGGGGACCCCACGCAATTTTTTTCAGATTTTTAAACACTTTAAAAACCTTTTTAAGGTACACAATGAAGCCCTGCACGGATCTCACAGATCTGGCCGGGATTCCTTGTGTTTTGTCAGGCAGTGTTTTACTCATCACTCCCGTAAAACACTGCCTGATATTACGAATCACATCGACATCGGAAAATACGAATTGTGAAAAGTCGGCAACTTAGTGAATGACCGTATCAGGATTCAAAAAGTTGCAGTAAAATGCACCCGATACCATTCGAGTTCAAACACCCTTCAAAACGGCCAAAACACGAATCTTTGTAAATATACCCCCTGGGCTGTAAAAGATCGTCATGTAATATTCTATATGGCTGTGTGTACATTTTAAATCTCTGACCTAATCTCCCTTCACACTGCCACCTGCCCTCTTTGCTCCACAAATGCATTTTGCCTCCTCTGCCTACTCATTACTTTCAACTCCAAGATTTTGCATGTGCTGCTCCTACAGTACCTCTGGAATTCTCTCCCTATCAGACTCTCCACCTCTACAAATCTTCAAACAGGCACTTAAGACCCACTTCTTCAGCAATGCCATTCATCTCTCATCCTAACCCGCTGTTCCATGTTACCCCATCTGTATCACCATGGTCTGTCTGCCCCTCCCCTTTAGAATGTAAGGAGAGCCCTTTTCTGTTATGTGCTTCTCCTTCTCTTACAGTATAATATAATCTACTCCATACATTGTCTTGTACTGTAAGTCACTGTTTTCTTATTATACTCATTAATTATGCACAATGTTAGGCGCTGCAGAACCCTTGTGGCGCAGTATAAATACAGAATAGTAATAATGATAATACTGCATACAATAGCTGTCTGCAAATCTTAATACAGTGTATAGGATGAACTGAAAATGCGGCATGTTTTCTGCAATGTGATTTACTCCTTCATTTGTAGCTAGGATCCCATAGGGTTCGCTGTCTAAGTTTTAAAGCCAATTAATGGTTATGTAAAACAGTCTTAAACATTGCAATTTAGCTATATTGTGAAATATCCCCAAAGAACCGAAGACAGTATATTATTCCATTGTCAAAATAGAGATTCTCTGATGACTCAAGCGGTTTCCTCCTCACAATATTTATGTTAACAATTATCCATGTTGATTAATGTGATACAAACATGAACATATGAGTTTCTCTTGTAAGCATATGTCTGGAGTATAGCTTTTTCTGTGAATGGCATACCTTAATTATTTTTCCATTTGCCTTGAATATGAAAGTCTATTTATTAACTGTTTATTATATAGCAACAGAATATTACACAATGCTTTGCAGAACATATTTAATCATTCACATTCTCTCACTGCCCCAGTGGAGCTTACAATCTATTTTCTTTGCCATATGGACGCACACACACTAGGGTCATTTTCATCAGAAGCCAATTAACCTTGCTGTATGTCTTTGAAGATTGGGAGGAAACACTAGCAAACACGCAAAGAACCTAGAACGCCACATAGATAGTTATGTACCGTTAGAGGCCTGTTACAGTTACAATAAGCCATTAATGCAGCTCTATCGGTACATGATCTGAATTTATTTAAATTCTTAGCATTTAGGGTAAATGTAAGCTATAACTTTGCTTTCATAAGTCATGGCTAGACGGAATTTGGGATGATTAAGTTTATCCTTAATGCTTTAAATTGAAGATTGCATTTTATGTATTTACAATTTAGGAACCTCCAAAATCAATGTCGATGAGTAGGCCTAAACAATTGATGATGAAATTGGGATAATGTCAAAGTGATGTTGTTTTTTTGTTTTTGTTTTTTAGACAAAATTAACATTTGTACCTACAAATAAATGGCATTATTGGTTCAATTTTATTTTTTGGCTAATTATAACTCTTCTTTACGTAAAGTCCTGATTCAGAGATGGAGGCAAAAGGCACGTCAACTGCACCTTTGGATGCTAATTCTACAAGAGGCATCTTGTGTCCCACTGTTGGCATCTGAGATGCGATGCCAACATCTGAAGGGGGCGCAGTTAATTTCCCGAACAACGGGATCCCGGCAGTTGGAAAATCGACACTGGAATCCTGACAGCAGGGGAAATGCTGGCAGTCAGAATCCCGACCGCAGCCCAGTATTCCCACTTGGGTGGTGGGTCCATGCCACTACCCGAGAGGGAATATAATAGTGTGGTGAGCTAAGCTTGCCACCGGGCCCGAAGTATGGCACGTGCAGTGAGCCAATGGGTGGACTCACTGCCTCAATGTTGTAATTCCGACGTCTGTCTCCTGATCGCTGGGACCCAGCCGTCGGGACTTCATACCAGATCCATCTGAAGATGCAGCATTGGGTTACAATTGTGACGCTAGTTATTCAGGATGGCCACATCATCTCTGCTGCCTAGGCCAAGAAATATGAGTTGGAAGATGCAGTCACTGAGCTAGCCACTCCCACATTTGTAAAATGGACCCCGACACCTCCCTCATACAGCTGCAGCCTGTCAATCAGGCTGTGACATCCAGGACGCTGCCATTGTGGTCACAGTGACATCGTAGCAAATGGCTGTGACATCCAGTGACACGTGCCCAGGCTGTGGCATCCAGTGACACGTGTCCAGTGACGTGTGGTGAGAGCCTTTTCCTGTCATACTAATGTATTCGTCAGAGTTATCACTATATAAAGTATATGAAAAATACAAAGAAAATGTTAGAAATATCTTCTATAATGTATAATTCCAATCATTTTTATAGTTAAAATTCTGGAGTAAAAAGTCTATGACAGGTGAGGCAGTATCCCCCCCCCCCCCAATACCCCCGCCTATACTTTCAGCACGTCTGTGATCAAAACTCACCAAATTTACAGGAGTATGTACTGCTGCACCTGTGTATAATGCCCACATGTATTTACTGCTACACCTGTGTATAATGCCCACATGTATATAGTACTGCTGCACCTGTGTATAATGCCCACATGTATATCCTGCTGCACCTGTGTATAATGCCCACATGTATATCCTGCTGCACCTGTGTATAATGCCCACATGTATATCCTGCTGCATCTGTGTATAATGCCCAACTGTATATCCTGCTGCACCTGTGTATAATGTCCACATGTATATCCTGCTGCACCTGTGTATAATGCCCACATGTATATCCTGCTGCACCTGTGTATAATGCCCACATGTATATCCTGCTGCACCTGTGTATAATGCCCACATGCAGTGCTGCAGTTGTGTATAATGCCCACATGTATATACTGCTGCAGTTGTGTATAATGCCCACCTGTATATCCTGCTTCACCTGTGTATAATGTCCACATGTATATACTGCTGCACCTGTGTATAATGCCCACATCAATCCTTAAGCTCATATATTGTTTGTGAATTGTTTGTAGCTAGTGCCTCCTGAGACATTTACCTCACTGCACCTCCCTGGGCACTGCAGCCCAGAAAAACATTGGACCGACTGGGGACTGCGTGCAGAAATGAATCAGCCTCATAATAGCTACTTCTACTTGTAGGCTTTTTCTATATACAAAGGCACCTCTATAATAAGGTTATAGCAATCTTGTCACACTCATACTTTTTTTTTTTACAATGATAGTGATTTTTCCATCACTTTGAAGCACTATTACAGTTGTAAAATAAAAGCTGTATACTAATTGTAACCTGTTTCATGAACTTTACTCGACCATTTGTAATGTACTGTAACAAGGGTGCAATTCAAAAATACCTTTGACCTAAACAATGAACTAGATGCCCTTAGTCCCGGGGAACTAGACATGTCAATGAAAGATAATAGGCTCGGGATCATACATACTGTAAGTTTCCTGAGCTGTGTTCACAGGATGGAGAGATCATTATGAAGTATGGTGCACAGTGGAGCGTATTGTCTATCCTATTTCCTGATACATATAAAATAGAATAGTAAAGGTTTTATCAAAATTGGTTCAGTAGTTTTTAAGTTAACTTGGAACAGACAAAAATTCTAAAAATGGCTAATTCAGTCTAGATATCTATAAACTATACGTCCAAGCTCAAACTGCCTACAAATGTTACAATTACAGACAGGTACAATTTTATGTATATATAAATATTGATTAACAGCTATTTATATATATTTTTAGAGTGAGAACATAAAAACTCTACTCAGATAGCTTTAGTTAGAGATTGAACTCATTAGCACAGTGCTGTGGGGCAGTAATGCTAATCACTATGCCACCGTGCTGCCTGACTCCGTTCAGAGTCTCTTTGTAGTGGTTAATAAATATAATTTGTAAATAAATAAGTAAAAGGTCAATACATTTGTCCATACATCTATTAATCATTGTTGATTAATCAGCAAGGGAATGCAATTCTGCACAATGGGGGTCAATCCGAGTTGATCGTAGCTGTGCTAAATTTAGCACAGCTACGATCAGACACTCAGACATGCGGAGGTGCAGCACAGGGCTAGTCTGCCCCACATGTCAGTCCCGCCCCCCGCAGAAGTGCAAAAGCATCGCACAGCGGCGATGCTTTTGCATTTCAGGAGTACCTCCCGGCCAGCGCAGCTCCTGCAGCTGGCCGGGAGAACCTCCTCGCTGCCCAGGTCGTAGCGGCTGTGTGTGATGTCACGCAGTTGCCGTGGCCCACCCCCCAATGGTCCGGCCATGCCTGCGTTGGCCGGACCACGCCCCCTAGCGCCGCCGTCCAGCCTCCTCCTGCCCAGCGACCGCCTCTGCCTGTCAATCAGGAAGAAATCGCTAGGCAACGACGGCTTTCGGCCGTTTGGCATGTGCCAGTGCACTGCGGCGGCGGCGGCGCATGCGCAGTTCTTACCCGATCGCACTGTTGCAAACAAATGCAGCGTGCGATCGGGTCGGAATGGCCCCCACTATACGCTGGTGGATGGAAACTCACATTAATACATTTACTGTTAGGAAGATTATCATGTACATATAGTAGTGCCAGATATCTCATACAGAAGGTTTCTGGGAATGTTTGGTTTCTACATTATTGATTTAATAATAAAGTGATAATTATAGATCCAAGCCTCTGTATTGTCATTTCAAATCCTGCAGTGCTGTACATAAAACTATTTCCATTGACAGATCAAGTATCACAATGTTTGAGTCCCATTCTAAACTAATATTTGACAAACCTCATGAATATTTCAGGTTGGATACGAGAGAAGTCATCTATATATTAATTTCAAAATGTCCCAACTCCTGAATGTGTGCCGTGGGAGATGTAGCGTACGCCCCAATGACTTCCACTATGAGGGAGACAGGACAGAACTACTGGGGATATTCAGGGCAACCATCGGGGGGGAGGACTGTGGGGACTGGTGTCCCGGGCCCTTACAGACAGGGGGGCCCACCCCTGGCTCCTACCACCAATACCTGGAGAACTGCACCAGGCTGAGAAACAACAGCGGGATGATGCACAGGGAGGACTTCTTAAAACAAGTTTTCGCTGTGCATCAGCTCTCTGTGAACTGTTCCTGTAGGTCCGACTCCACCTATATGTAACAGCACAATGTACGACATAACATAGGGGCGGAGCGGTGAGGCTGAATTTTTTTTTTCGGGGGGAGGGCCCCGAGCCCCACAATTTCTGATGGCAGCCCTGGGGATAGTTATCAAAGCTTGGAGAGAGATAAAGGGAGAGATGTATCAAAGCTAGGAGAGAGATATTGTGGAGAGAGATAAAGTACCAACCAATCCGCTCCTGTCGTGTTTTTCAAGAACAGCCTATAAAATGACAGGAGCTGATTGGTTGATACTGCATCTCTCTCCACTTTATCTCTCTTCTAGTTTTGATTAAAAAAAAAATCTTCCCAAAGTATCAATCAATCAGCTTCTAAATGTCATTTTACTGGCTGTGTTTTAAAAATGACAGGATCTGATTGGCTTGTACTTTATCACTTTCTACTTTATCTTTCTTTGAGTTCTTTAGTCAGAGTGAAGGGCTGAGTTGGACAGAGTGGAGGAGGGCTATGCGATGGGTGCAGACTTAGGTGACCCTTTACTAGTTCTTTAATAAGCTCAGATTTAAGGCATATCTGGGGTTAAATATTTGAACTGAAGATCAAATTGGTATTTTAGTCAAAACATGAAAAATGACAACACCTCTATCCAGAAATCCGCTTGGATATTTTATTATGATATACTGTAGATAAAATAATTTATTACGTTTTCTAACCATAAGACATTGGGGTCCATTCATAAAGCATTGAAAAAGGTGGAGAAGTTGCCCATGGCAACCAATCAGTGTTGAGTTAACAGTTATAAAATGCATTCTATAAAATTATATGTAGCAGCTGATTGGTTGCCATGGGCAATTTCTTCTCTGGCTCATTTCTCCACACTTTTCACTGCTTCATGAATAGACCCCATTATCTATCATCCAATACTGGTCCTTATTAAAATTAAAATCATTTCCTGTATGGATACAGTATGTTTGATTTACTTTTTTTTTTTGCCTCTGTCAACAAAAATAGGTTACGCATTGATTAATCTTTCATATCAAAGTGGTGTACAATGACTGTCAAAACATAATTAAAATCCCTAAATCAGTAGATTAAAGTAGATTGCTTCACTTGGCTGTATGACTAAATGAGGTTTGTGTGCATATTACAAGAGATTGCTCAACAGTTTCTTCAAGGCTTCGTCCCTTATATCATTGTTAAGTGCTGCATTTTACGGCATAATCAAAATAAACATGAATTTCTTTAGAAAAGCTTTAGGTTATGTGAATTATAGCAGAGTGCATAGTGTACTTTAACTTGTTGTGACTGTAAAAAAACTAACAACATTTATCTAAGAGGATTCTCAGAGCTAATGGTTGTATTCTATAGCAGTGAAAGATGTCCATAGAGCACTTTAAACTAAGTCATTGTAAAACAGCACAAATTCTGTATGTTTTATTAATTGTTTTTTAAAAGTTACACTTGAAATGCAGCATATGATAATTAGAGATGAGCGGGTTCGGTTTCTCTGAATCCGAACCCGCACGAACTTCATGTTTTTTTTCACGGGTCCGAGCGACTCGGATCTTCCCGCCTTGCTCGGTTAACCCGAGCGCGCCCGAACGTCATCATGACGCTGTCGGATTCTCGCGAGACTCGGATTCTATATAAGGAGCCGCGCGTCGCCGCCATTTTCACACGTGCATTGAGATTGATAGGGAGAGGACGTGGCTGGCGTCCTCTCCATTTAGATTAGGAGAGAGAGAGAGATTGACCTGATGCTGATACTGTAGAAGAGAGTGCAGAGTTTAGTGACTGACCACAGTGACCACCAGCAGTGCAGTTGTTTTATTTAATATATCCGTTCTCTGCCTGAAAAAAACGGTACACACAGTGACTCAGTCACATACCATATCTGTGTGCACTGCTCAGCCCAGTGTGCTGCATGCCTGCATCATCTATGTATATATTATATATCTGACTGTGCTCAGCTCACACAGCTTATAATTGTGGGGGAGACTGGGGAGCACTGCAGTGCCAGTTATAGGTTATAGCAGGAGCCAGGAGTACAAGACAGTCACATACCATATCTGTGTGCACTGCTCAGCCCAGTGTGCTGCATCATCTATGTATATATTATATATCTGACTGTGCTCAGCTCACACAGCTTATAATTGTGGGGGAGACTGGGGAGCACTGCAGTGCCAGTTATAGGTTATAGCAGGAGCCAGGAGTACATATTATATTAAAATTAAACAGTGCACACTTTTGCTGCAGGAGTGCCACTGCCAGTGTGACTGACCAGTGACCTGACCACACTGACCACCAGTATAGTTAGTAGTATACTATATTGTGATTGCCTGAAAAAGTTAAACACTCGTCGTGTGACTTCACTTGTGTGGTGTTTTTTTTTTTATTCTATAAAAAACTCATTCTGCTGACAGACAGTGTCCAGCAGGTCCGTCATTATATAATATATATACCTGTCCGGCTGCAGTAGTGATATATATTAGAGATGAGCGCCGGAAATTTTTCGGGTTTTGTGTTTTGGTTTTGGGTTCGGTTCCGCGGCCGTGTTTTGGGTTCGACCGCGTTTTGGCAAAACCTCACCGAATTTTTTTTGTCGGATTCGGGTGTGTTTTGGATTCGGGTGTTTTTTTCAAAAAACCCTAAAAAACAGCTTAAATCATAGAATTTGGGGGTAATTTTGATCCCAAAGTATTATTAACCTCAAAAAACATAATTTACACTCATTTTCAGCCTATTCTGAACACATCACACCTCACAATATTATTTTTAGTCCTAAAATTTGCACCGAGGTCGCTGTGTGAGTAAGATAAGCGACCCTAGTGGCCGACACAAACACCGGGCCCATCTAGGAGTGGCACTGCAGTGTCACGCAGGATGTCCCTTCCAAAAAACCCTCCCCAAACAGCACATGACGCAAAGAAAAAAAGAGGCGCAATGAGGTAGCTGTGTGAGTAAGATTAGCGACCCTAGTGGCCGACACAAACACCGGGCCCATCTAGGAGTGGCACTGCAGTGTCACGCAGGATGTCCCTTCCAAAAAACCCTCCCCAAACAGCACATGACGCAAAGAAAAAAAGAGGCGCAATGAGGTAGCTGACTGTGTGAGAAAGATAAGCGACCCTAGTGGCCGACACAAACACCGGGCCCATCTAGGAGTGGCACTGCAGTGTCACGCAGGATGTCCCTTCCAAAAAACCCTCCCCAAACAGCACATGACGCAAAGAAAAAAAGAGGCGCAATGAGGTAGCTGACTGTGTGAGAAAGATAAGCGACCCTAGTGGCCGACACAAACACCGGGCCCATCTAGGAGTGGCACTGCAGTGTCACGCAGGATGTCCCTTCCAAAAAACCCTCCCCAAACAGCACATGACGCAAAGAAAAAAAGAGGCGCAATGAGGTAGCTGACTGTGTGAGAAAGATAAGCGACCCTAGTGGCCGACACAAACACCGGGCCCATCTAGGAGTGGCACTGCAGTGTCACGCAGGATGTCCCTTCCAAAAAACCCTCCCCAATCAGCACATGATGCAAAGAAAAAGAAAAGAAAAAAGAGGTGCAAGATGGAATTATCCTTGGGCCCTCCCACCCACCCTTATGTTGTATAAACAAAACAGGACATGCACACTTTAACCAACCCATCATTTCAGTGACAGGGTCTGCCACACGACTGTGACTGATATGACGGGTTGGTTTGGACCCCCCCCCAAAAAAGAAGCAATTAATCTCTCCTTGCACAAACTGGCTCTACAGAGGCAAGATGTCCACCTCATCTTCACCCTCCGATATATCACCGTGTACATCCCCCTCCTCACAGATTATCAATTCGTCCCCACTGGAATCCACCATCTCAGCTCCCTGTGTACTTTGTGGAGGCAATTGCTGCTGGTCAATGTCTCCGCGGAGGAATTGATTATAATTCATTTTAATGAACATCATCTTCTCCACATTTTCTGGATGTAACCTCGTACGCCGATTGCTGACAAGGTGAGCGGCGGCACTAAACACTCTTTCGGAGTACACACTTGTGGGAGGGCAACTTAGGTAGAATAAAGCCAGTTTGTGCAAGGGCCTCCAAATTGCCTCTTTTTCCTGCCAGTATAAGTACGGACTGTGTGACGTGCCTACTTGGATGCGGTCACTCATATAATCCTCCACCATTCTATCAATGTTGAGAGAATCATATGCAGTGACAGTAGACGACATGTCCGTAATCGTTGTCAGGTCCTTCAGTCCGGACCAGATGTCAGCATCAGCAGTCGCTCCAGACTGCCCTGCATCACCGCCAGCGGGTGGGCTCGGAATTCTGAGCCTTTTCCTCGCACCCCCAGTTGCGGGAGAATGTGAAGGAGGAGATGTTGACAGGTCGCGTTCCGCTTGACTTGACAATTTTGTCACCAGCAGGTCTTTCAACCCCAGCAGACCTGTGTCTGCCGGAAAGAGAGATCCAAGGTAGGCTTTAAATCTAGGATCGAGCACGGTGGCCAAAATGTAGTGCTCTGATTTCAACAGATTGACCACCCGTGAATCCTTGTTAAGCGAATTAAGGGCTGCATCCACAAGTCCCACATGCCTAGCGGAATCGCTCCGTGTTAGCTCCTTCTTCAATGCCTCCAGCTTCTTCTGCAAAAGCCTGATGAGGGGAATGACCTGACTCAGGCTGGCAGTGTCTGAACTGACTTCACGTGTGGCAAGTTCAAAGGGCATCAGAACCTTGCACAACGTTGAAATCATTCTCCACTGCACTTGAGACAGGTGCATTCCATCTCCTATATCGTGCTCAATTGTATAGGCTTGAATGGCCTTTTGCTGCTCCTCCAACCTCTGAAGCATATAGAGGGTTGAATTCCACCTCGTTACCACTTCTTGCTTCAGATGATGGCAGGGCAGGTTCAGTAGTTTTTGGTGGTGCTCCAGTCTTCTGTACGTGGTGCCTGTACGCCGAAAGTGTCCCGCAATTTTTCTGGCCACCGACAGCATCTCTTGCACGCCCCTGTCGTTTTTTAAAAAATTCTGCACCACCAAATTCAAGGTATGTGCAAAACATGGGACGTGCTGGAATTTGCCCATATTTAATGCACACACAATATTGCTGGCGTTGTCCGATGCCACAAATCCACAGGAGAGTCCAATTGGGGTAAGCCATTCCGCGATGATCTTCCTCAGTTGCCGTAAGAGGTTTTCAGCTGTGTGCGTATTCTGGAAAGCGGTGATACAAAGCGTAGCCTGCCTAGGAAAGAGTTGGCGTTTGCGAGATGCTGCTACTGGTGCCGCCGCTGCTGTTCTTGCGGCGGGAGTCCATACATCTACCCAGTGGGCTGTCACAGTCATATAGTCCTGACCCTGCCCTGCTCCACTTGTCCACATGTCCGTGGTTAAGTGGACATTGGGTACAACTGCATTTTTTAGGACACTGGTGAGTCTTTTTCTGACGTCCGTGTACATTCTCGGTATCGCCTGCCTAGAGAAGTGGAACCTAGATGGTATTTGGTAATGGGGGCACACTGCCTCAATAAATTGTCTAGTTCCCTGTGAACTAACGGCGGATACCGGACGCACGTCTAACACCAACATAGTTGTCAAGGCCTCAGTTATCCGCTTTGCAGCAGGATGACTGCTGTGATATTTCATCTTCCTCGCAAAGGACTGTTGAACAGTCAATTGCTTACTGGAAGTAGTACAAGTGGGCTTACGACTTCCCCTCTGGGATGACCATCGACTCCCAGCGGCAACAACAGCAGCGCCAGCAGCAGTAGGCGTTACACGCAAGGATGCATCGGAGGAATCCCAGGCAGGAGAGGACTCGTCAGACTTGCCAGTGACATGGCCTGCAGGACTATTGGCATTCCTGGGGAAGGAGGAAATTGACACTGAGGGAGTTGGTGAGGTGGTTTGCGTGAGCTTGGTTACAAGAGGAAGGGATTTACTGGTCAGTGGACTGCTTCCGCTGTCACCCAAAGTTTTTGAACTTGTCACTGACTTATTATGAATGCGCTGCAGGTGACGTATAAGGGAGGATGTTCCGAGGTGGTTAACGTCCTTACCCCTACTTATTACAGCTTGACAAAGGGAACACACGGCTTGACACCTGTTGTCCGCATTTCTGGTGAAATACCTCCACACCGAAGAGCTGATTTTTTTGGTATTTTCACCTGGCATGTCAACGGCCATATTCCTCCCACGGACAACAGGTGTTTCCCCGGGTGCCTGACTTAAACAAACCACCTCACCATCAGAATCCTCCTGGTCAATTTCCTCCCCAGCGCCAGCAACACCCATATCCTCCTCATCCTGGTGTACTTCAACACTGACATCTTCAATCTGACTATCAGGAACTGGACTGCGGGTGCTCCTTCCAGCACTTGCAGGGGGCATGCAAATAGTGGAAGGCGCATGCTCTTCACGTCCAGTGTTGGGAAGGTCAGGCATCGCAAACGACACAATTGGACTCTCCTTGTGGATTTGGGATTTCAAAGAACGCACAGTTCTTTGCGGTGCTTTTGCCAGCTTGAGTCTTTTCAGTTTTCTAGCGAGAGGCTGAGTGCTTCCATCCTCATGTGAAGCTGAACCACTAGCCATGAACATAGGCCAGGGCCTCAGCCGTTCCTTGCCACTCCGTGTGGTAAATGGCATATTGGCAAGTTTACGCTTCTCCTCCGACAATTTTATTTTAGGTTTTGGAGTCCTTTTTTTTTCTGATATTTGGTGTTTTGGATTTGACATGCTCTGTACTATGACATTGGGCATCGGCCTTGGCAGACGACGTTGCTGGCATTTCATCGTCTCGGCCATGACTAGTGGCAGCAGCTTCAGCACGAGGTGGAAGTGGATCTTGATCTTTCCCTAATTTTGGAACCTCAACTTTTTTGTTCTCCATATTTTATAGGCAGAACTAAAAGGCACCTCAGGTAAACAATGGAGATGGATGGATTGGATACTAGTATACAATTATGGACGGACTGCCACGGTTAGGTGGTATAAAAAAACCACGGTTAGGTGGTATATATTATAATAATAATACAATTATGGATGGACGGACTGCCTGCCGACTGCCGACACAGAGGTAGCCACAGCCGTGAACTACCGCACTGTACACTGGTTGATAAAGAGATAGTAGTATACTCGTAACAACTAGTATGACACTATGACGACGGTATAAAGAATGAAAAAAAAACCACGGTTAGGTGGTATATATTATAATAATAATACAATTATGGACGGACTGCCTGCCGACTGCCGACACAGAGGTAGCCACAGCCGTGAACTACCGCACTGTACACTGGTTGATAAAGAGATAGTAGTATACTCGTAACAACTAGTATGACACTATGACGACGGTATAAAGAATGAAAAAAAAACCACGGTTAGGTGGTATATATTATAATAATAATACAATTATGGATGGACGGACTGCCTGCCGACTGCCGACACAGAGGTAGCCACAGCCGTGAACTACCGCACTGTACACTGGTTGATAAAGAGATAGTAGTATACTCGTAACAACTAGTATGACACTATGACGACGGTATAAAGAATGAAAAAAAAACCACGGTTAGGTGGTATATATTATAATAATAATACAATTATGGATGGACGGACTGCCTGCCGACTGCCGACACAGAGGTAGCCACAGCCGTGAACTACCGCACTGTACACTGGTTGATAAAGAGATAGTAGTATACTCGTAACAACTAGTATGACACTATGACGGTATAAAGAATGAAAAAAAAACCACGGTTAGGTGGTATATATTATAATAATAATACAATTATGGATGGACGGACTGCCTGCCGACTGCCGACACAGAGGTAGCCACAGCCGTGAACTACCGCACTGTACACTGGTTGATAAAGAGATAGTAGTATACTCGTAACAACTAGTATGACACTATGACGACGGTATAAAGAAAGAAAAAAAAATACCACGGTTAGGTGGTATATATTGTAATACAATTATGGATGGACGGACTGCCTGCCGAGTTCCGACTGCTGACACAGAGGTAGCCACAGCCGTGAACTACCGCACTGTACTGTGTCTGCTGCTAATATAGACTGGTTGATAAAGAGATAGTATACAATACATACAACAATATACTACTATACTGGTGGTCAGGCACTGGTCACCACTAGTCACACTGGCAGTGGCACTCCTGCAGCAAAAGTGTGCACTGTTTAATTTTAAATTAATATAATATTATGTACTCCTGGGGGCTCCTGCTATAACAACCTGCAGTGCTCCCCAGTCTCCCCCACAATTATTATAAGCTTTGCCTTTTATACATTGATGTGCAGCACACTGGGCTGAGCTGAGTGCACACAGACTGAGTCACACTGTGTGACTGGCTGCTGCTGTGTATCGTTTTTTTTCAGGCAGAGAACGGATATAGCAGAGAACGGATATATTATATTAAAATAAATAAAAGTTAACTAACAACAACTGCACTGGTCACTGTGGTAAACTCTGTCTGACTCTGCACAATCTCTCTCTCTCTTCTAATCTAATTTCTAATGGAGAGGACGCCAGCCACGTCCTCTCCCTATCAATCTCAATGCACGTGTGAAAATGGCGGCGACGCGCGGCTCCTTATATAGAATCCGAGTCTCGCGAGAATCCGACAGCGTCATGATGACGTTCGGGCGCGCTCGGGTTAACCGAGCAAGGCGGGAGGATCCGAGTCTGCTCGGACCCGTGAAAAAAACATGAAGTTCGTGCGGGTTCGGTTTCAGAGAAACCGAACCCGCTCATCTCTAATATATATATATATTTTTTATATCATTATTTATCATCCAGTCGCAGCAGACACAGTACGGTAGTTCACGGCTGTAGCTACCTCTGTGTCGGCACTCGGCAGTCCATCCATAATTGTATACCACCTACCCGTGGTTTTTTTTTCTTTCTTCTTTATACATACATACTACTACATCTCTTTATCAACCAGTCTATATTAGCAGCAGACACAGTACAGTACGGTAGTTCACGGCTGTGGCTACCTCTGTGTCGGCACTCGGCAGTCCGTCCATAATTGTATACCACCTAACCGTGGTTTTTTTTTCTTTCTTCTTTATACATACACACTACGACATCTCTTTATCAACCAGTCTATATTAGCAGCAGACACAGTACAGTACGGTAGTTCACGGCTGTGGCTACCTCTGTGTCGGCACTCGGCAGTCCGTCCATAATTGTATACCACCTAACCGTGGTTTTTTTTTCTTTCTTCTTCATACATACATACTACGACATCTCTTTATCAACCAGTCTATATTAGCAGCAGACACAGTACAGTACGGTAGTTCACGGCTGTGGCTACCTCTGTGTCGGCACTTGGCAGTCCGTCCATAATTGTATACCACCTAACCGTGGTTTTTTTTTCTTTCTTCTTTATACATACATACTACGACATCTCTTTATCAACCAGTCTATATTAGCAGCAGACACAGTACAGTACGGTAGTTCACGGCTGTGGCTACCTCTGTGTCGGCACTCGGCAGTCCGTCCATAATTGTATACCACCTAACCGTGGTTTTTTTTTCTTTCTTCTTCATACATACATACTACGACATCTCTTTATCAACCAGTCTATATTAGCAGCAGACACAGTACAGTACGGTAGTTCACGGCTGTGGCTACCTCTGTGTCGGCACTCGGCAGTCCGTCCATAATTGTATACCACCTACCCGTGGTTTTTTTTTCTTTCTTCTTTATACATACATACTACGACATCTCTTTATCAACCAGTCTATATTAGCAGCAGACACAGTACGGTAGTTCACGGCTGTAGCTACCTCTGTGTCGGCACTCGGCAGTCCGTCCATAATTGTATACTAGTATCCATCCATCTCCATTGTTTACCTGAGGTGCCTTTTAGTTGTGCCTATTAAAATATGGAGAACAAAAATGTTGAGGTTCCAAAATTAGGGAAAGATCAAGATCCACTTCCACCTCGTGCTGAAGCTGCTGCCACTAGTCATGGCCGAGACGATGAAATGCCAGCAACGTCGTCTGCCAAGGCCGATGCCCAATGTCATAGTACAGAGCATGTCAAATCCAAAACACCAAATATCAGTAAAAAAAGGACTCCAAAACCTAAAATAAAATTGTCGGAGGAGAAGCGTAAACTTGCCAATATGCCATTTACCACACGGAGTGGCAAGGAACGGCTGAGGCCCTGGCCTATGTTCATGGCTAGTGGTTCAGCTTCACATGAGGATGGAGGCACTCAGCCTCTCGCTAGAAAAATGAAAAGACTCAAGCTGGCAAAAGCAGTAGCACCGCAAAGAACTGTGCGTTCTTCGAAATCCCAAATCCACAAGGAGAGTCCAATTGTGTCGGTTGCTATGCCTGACCTTCACAACACTGGACGTGAAGAGCATGCGCCTTCCACCATTTGCACGCCCCCTGCAAGTGCTGGAAGGAGCACCCGCAGTCCAGTTCCTGATAGTCAGATTGAAGATGTCAGTGTTGAAGTACACCAGGATGAGGAGGATATGGGCGCTGGGGAGGAAATTGACCAGGAGGATTCTGATGGTGAGGTGGTTTGTTTAAGTCAGGCACCCGGGGAGACACCTGTTGTCCGTGGGAGGAATATGGCCGTTGACATGCCTGGTGAAAATACCAAAAAAATCAGCTCTTCGGTGTGGAACTATTTCAACAGAAATGCGGACAACAGGTGTCAAGCCG
Organism: Pseudophryne corroboree; assembly: GCF_028390025.1. NCBI lineage: Eukaryota > Metazoa > Chordata > Amphibia > Anura > Myobatrachidae > Pseudophryne > Pseudophryne corroboree. The sequence goes on from NC_086446.1 coordinate 726,169,962, forward strand.
TGTGTTCCCTTTGTCAAGCTGTAATAAGTAGGGGTAAGGACGTTAACCACCTCGGAACATCCTCCCTTATACGTCACCTGCAGCGCATTCATAATAAGTCAGTGACAAGTTCAAAAACTTTGGGTGACAGCGGAAGCAGTCCACTGACCAGTAAATCCCTTCCTCTTGTAACCAAGCTCACGCAAACCACCCCACCAACTCCCTCAGTGTCAATTTCCTCCTTCCCCAGGAATGCCAATAGTCCTGCAGGCAATGTCACTGGCAATTCTGACGAGTCCTCTCCTGCCTGGGATTCCTCCAATGCATCCTTGCGTGTAACGCCTACTGCTGCTGGCGCTGCTGTTGTTGCTGCTGGGAGTCGATGGTCATCCCAGAGGGGAAGTCGTAAGCCCACTTGTACTACTTCCAGTAAGCAATTGACTGTTCAACAGTCCTTTGCGAGGAAGATGAAATATCACAGCAGTCATCCTGCTGCAAAGCGGATAACTGAGGCCTTGACAACTATGTTGGTGTTAGACGTGCGTCCGGTATCCGCCGTTAGTTCACAGGGAACTAGACAATTTATTGAGGCAGTGTGCCCCCATTACCAAATACCATCTAGGTTCCACTTCTCTAGGCAGGCGATACCGAGAATGTACACGGACGTCAGAAAAAGACTCACCAGTGTCCTAAAAAATGCAGTTGTACCCAATGTCCACTTAACCACGGACATGTGGACAAGTGGAGCAGGGCAGGGTCAGGACTATATGACTGTGACAGCCCACTGGGTAGATGTATGGACTCCCGCCGCAAGAACAGCAGCGGCGGCACCAGTAGCAGCATCTCGCAAACGCCAACTCTTTCCTAGGCAGGCTACGCTTTGTATCACCGCTTTCCAGAATACGCACACAGCTGAAAACCTCTTACGGCAACTGAGGAAGATCATCGCGGAATGGCTTACCCCAATTGGACTCTCCTGTGGATTTGTGGCATCGGACAACGCCAGCAATATTGTGTGTGCATTAAATATGGGCAAATTCCAGCACGTCCCATGTTTTGCACATACCTTGAATTTGGTGGTGCAGAATTATTTAAAAAACGACAGGGCGTGCAAGAGATGCTGTCGGTGGCCAGAAAAATTGCGGGACACTTTCGGCGTACAGGCACCACGTACAGAAGACTGGAGCACCACCAAAAACTACTGAACCTGCCCTGCCATCATCTGAAGCAAGAAGTGGTAACGAGGTGGAATTCAACCCTCTATATGCTTCAGAGGTTGGAGGAGCAGCAAAAGGCCATTCAAGCCTATACAATTGAGCACGATATAGGAGGTGGAATGCACCTGTCTCAAGCGCAGTGGAGAATGATTTCAACGTTGTGCAAGGTTCTGATGCCCTTTGAACTTGCCACACGTGAAGTCAGTTCAGACACTGCCAGCCTGAGTCAGGTCATTCCCCTCATCAGGCTTTTGCAGAAGAAGCTGGAGACATTGAAGGAGGAGCTAACACGGAGCGATTCCGCTAGGCATGTGGGACTTGTGGATGGAGCCCTTAATTCGCTTAACAAGGATTCACGGGTGGTCAATCTGTTGAAATCAGAGCACTACATTTTGGCCACCGTGCTCGATCCTAGATTTAAAGCCTACCTTGGATCTCTCTTTCGGGCAGACACAAGTCTGCTGGGGTTGAAAGACCTGCTGGTGAGAAAATTGTCAAGTCAAGCGGAACGCGACCTGTCAACATCTCCTCCTTCACATTCTCCCGCAACTGGGGGTGCGAGGAAAAGGCTCAGAATTCCGAGCCCACCCGCTGGCGGTGATGCAGGGCAGTCTGGAGCGACTGCTGATGCTGACATCTGGTCCGGACTGAAGGACCTGACAACGATTACGGACATGTCGTCTACTGTCACTGCATATGATTCTCTCACCATTGAAAGAATGGTGGAGGATTATATGAGTGACCGCATCCAAGTAGGCACGTCACACAGTCCATACTTATACTGGCAGGAAAAAGAGGCAATTTGGAGGCCATTGCACAAACTGGCTTTATTCTACCTAAGTTGCCCTCCCACAAGTGTGTACTCCGAAAGAGTGTTTAGTGCCGCCGCTCACCTTGTCAGCAATCGGCGTACGAGGTTACATCCAGAAAATGTGGAGAAGATGATGTTCATTAAAATGAATTATAATCAATTCCTCCGCGGAGACATTGACCAGCAGCAATTGCCTCCACAAAGTACACAGGGAGCTGAGATGGTGGATTCCAGTGGGGACGAATTGATAATCTGTGAGGAGGGGGATGTACACGGTGATATATCGGAGGGTGATGATGAGGTGGACATCTTGCCTCTGTAGAGCCAGTTTGTGCAAGGAGAGATTAATTGCTTCTTTTTTGGGGGGGGTCCAAACCAACCCGTCATATCAGTCACAGTCGTGTGGCAGACCCTGTCACTGAAATGATGGGTTGGTTAAAGTGTGCATGTCCTGTTTTGTTTATACAACATAAGGGTGGGTGGGAGGGCCCAAGGACAATTCCATCTTGCACCTCTTTTTTCTTTTATTTTTCTTTGCGTCATGTGCTGTTTGGGGAGGGTTTTTTGGAAGGGACATCCTGCGTGACACTGCAGTGCCACTCCTAAATGGGCCCGGTGTTTGTGTCGGCCACTAGGGTCGCTAATCTTACTCACACAGTCAGCTACCTCATTGCGCCTCTTTTTTTCTTTGCGTCATGTGCTGATTGGGGAGGGTTTTTTGGAAGGGACATCCTGCGTGACACTGCAGTGCCACTCCTAAATGGGCCCGGTGTTTGTGTCGGCCACTAGGGTCGCTAATCTTACTCACACAGTCAGCTACCTCATTGCGCCTCTTTTTTTCTTTGCGTCATGTGCTGATTGGGGAGGGTTTTTTGGAAGGGACATCCTGCGTGACACTGCAGTGCCACTCCTAAATGGGCCCGGTGTTTGTGTCGGCCACTAGGGTCGCTAATCTTACTCACACAGTCAGCTACCTCATTGCGCCTCTTTTTTTCTTTGCGTCATGTGCTGATTGGGGAGGGTTTTTTGGAAGGGACATCCTGCGTGACACTGCAGTGCCACTCCTAAATGGGCCCGGTGTTTGTGTCGGCCACTAGGGTCGCTAATCTTACTCACACAGTCAGCTACCTCATTGCGCCTCTTTTTTTCTTTGCGTCATGTGCTGATTGGGGAGGGTTTTTTGGAAGGGACATCCTGCGTGACACTGCAGTGCCACTCCTAAATGGGCCCGGTGTTTGTGTCGGCCACTAGGGTCGCTAATCTTACTCACACAGTCAGCTACCTCATTGCGCCTCTTTTTTTCTTTGCGTCATGTGCTGATTGGGGAGGGTTTTTTGGAAGGGACATCCTGCGTGACACTGCAGTGCCACTCCTAAATGGGCCCGGTGTTTGTGTCGGCCACTAGGGTCGCTTATCTTACTCACACAGTCAGCTACCTCATTGCGCCTCTTTTTTTCTTTGCGTCATGTGCTGATTGGGGAGGGTTTTTTGGAAGGGACATCCTGCGTGACACTGCAGTGCCACTCCTAGATGGGCCAGGTGTTTGTGTCGGCCACTAGTGTCGCTTAGCTTAGTCATCCAGCGACCTTGGTGCAAATTTTAGGACTAAAAATAATATTGTGAGGTGTGAGGTATTCAGAATAGACTGAAAATGAGTGGAAATTATGGTTTTTGAGGTTAATAATAATATGGGATCAAAATGACCCCCAAATTCTATGATTTAAGCTGTTTTTTAGTGTTTTTTTTAAAAAACACCCGAATCCAAAACACACCCGAATCCGACAAAAAAAATTCGGTGAGGTTTTGCCAAAACGCGGTCGAACCCAAAACACGGCCGCGGAACCGAACCCAAAACCAAAACACAAAACACAAAAAATTTCAGGCGCTCATCTCTAATGATAATGTTACAAGCTGATAACTTTAAGTTCTGTTATTGCAAAGTAATAGTAGTACAAATTACTACCACTGTTTCTTCACAATCTGTCTTTCTTTTCGCAACTGCCACTTCGCTCTTCTTTTCCTTCTTGGCTCATTGGACGTGCATGTTTGAGACCATTTCACCATTTCCGCCATTTGATACTATTGTCACATTCCCCTCCCTCTCTCTCTCTCTCGACATTCTTGCCTACTCATTCTGGGAGTTCCCCCCCCTGCTCCCCTTACCCGACTCCACTTGCCCTCTCCCACTTTTGTGTTTTCACCAACATGTTGTTCTTGCAGGTTTACCCTTTCATGCCCTGTTCTCCCATTATATATTTGTTGCAATTTCTCTGTAATTTTCTACCTATGAAGATTGTTGCTTTTGAAGTTGTCATTTTAATATGTCCTTCTGTAACTATTTCCTTGAAACCCTAATAAACTGCATGATTCACAAAGAGTCAGGGTCGGACTGGCCCACAGGGGTACCAGGGAAACCACCGGTAGGCCCCACTGCCTGAGTGCCCACTCCTTCCTCTAGGGATCAGGTTCCAGACTGTGCACTTGTATTATACATGGTAGATATGTTGCATTACACTGTGTATTTCAAGCCTCTGTGGAGGCTGGCCACACCCTGTTTGTAGGCTGACCACGCCCCTATCACTGCATTCCCCTTGTGGGCCCTTCATGCCCCAGTCCAACACTGCAAAGAGTAAAAGGGCCTGATTCATAAGAAACATCACAGCTGCAGACAGTGGCGTCGAGGGGGGCGGGGGAGAGGATGCCAAATACCTGGACCCAAGTCTGATGGAGAGACCCAGCCTCCCCCTCCTTGCCTGGCAGCAGTAGCTGCAGCTTTACACCTCAGCACAGCACACGGTGCCCAGGTCCCATTCCCCCACCCTCCCTTACCTGACAGCAGTAGCTGCAGCTTTACTCCTCAGCACAGCACACGGTGCCCAAGTCTCCCCCTCCCACCACCCCCCCCCCCTTACCTGGCAGCAGCTGCAGCTTTGCTCCTCAGCACAGTACACGCTGATGTGTGCTGGGCTGCAGTGTGGCCAGGTCTGATGGAGGGCTGTAGAATCCGGACAGCCAGGTCCAAGAAGTCTGATGGCACAGACCCTGAGTCCGACATGCCTTCAAAACAGGGGCAATATGTGTACAGAACAGATCTTATGCATACTACTAATTAGATATCTACATGCACCACCGGGTTTACGTACAAATCCAAATCAGGCCTTCAGCAACTGAGCACCCTACATGCCCAAATCTTCATGTGCAAAAGTAAGCACATGTCATAGATTAAACAGTAACAACTTAAATATACAAAATAATTTTATCAAACTCCCTAACGGTTGAAGTTAGAGACCCAACACCCTTAAAGTGGCAATCATAAATTCTTAAGGGCCCTACACACTGGCAGATAAAATGCACGATATGAACGTTCTCGTTCATTAATGAATGAGAACTCGTTCATATCGTGCAGTGTGTAGGCACCAACGATTAACGATGCGCAGCCCCGCGCTCGTTAAACGTTGGTGCCCCATCGCTTATGCATGCAGGCCAATATGGACGAGATTGTCCATATTATCATGCAGTGCTATGGAGCCGGGTGACGGGGTAAATGAAGAAACTCGGCAGCAGATCGGTAAGTGTGTAGGGCCCATTAAAGTGGCCACTTTCAACCCACCAGCCTTACAGTATGTCTCACGTATTGTTACAATCAATGTTACAAATGTATAAATAAATAAAGCTTAAACACATCATAAAATCTGTTTGTATTTACTCCTAAGTTTGATCCAAAAGCAGCGGGTATATTAGTAAAGAACATTATCAACACTGTAACACTGTCAATTGACGCAAACTGTAATTAAACCTACTGTGCATTTTAATGCCTCTAAACTACACAACAGATAAAATAATGACCTAATAGAACAAGATGTCAATATAATACATCAAACACTGACCTCAGGTAAATGTATACTTCAATAACAGCAACCCAAGTTAGAGGCAACAGTTACATTTGCATTATTCCTTAATACCAATTGCCACAAGTGCATCTAGCACATTAAGCCAAAACACCTCAGGTTACCAAAAACGTCTTCTAGTAAATTTTTCTAAACATATTAAGAATAGGAATGATAAAAAATATCTAGCCACCAATGTGTTCTATTTAGGCATGTGTTTATTTTCCTCCTTTCACTAATTTATTTTTCTATTCTGTTCAAATGTCAGATCTGGGTTAATTCCAACTAGAGATGTGCACCGGAAATTTTTCGGGTTTTGTGTTTTGGTTTTGGATTCGGTTCCGAGGCCGTGTTTTGGATTCGGACGCGTTTTGCCAAAACCTCCCTGAAATTTTTTTGTCGGATTCGGGTGTGTTTTGGATTCGGGTGTTTTTTAACAAAAAACCCTCAAAAACAGCTTAAATCATAGAATTTGGGGGTCATTTTGATCCCATAGTATTATTAATCTCAATAACCATAATTTACACTCATTTTCAGTCTATTCTGAACACCTCACAATATTATTTTTAGTCCTAAAATTTGCACCGAGGTCGCTGGATGGCTAAGCTAAGCGACCCAAGTGGCCGACACAAACACCTGGCCCATCTAAGAGTGGCACTGCAGTGTCAGGCAGGATGGCACTTCAAAAAAATAGTCCCCAAACAGCACATGATGCAAAGAAAAAAAGAGGCGCACCAAGGTCGCTGTGTGACTAAGCTAAGCGACACAAGTGGCCGACACAAACACCTGGCCCATCTAGGAGTGGCACTGCTGTGTCAGACAGGATGGCTCTTCAAAAAAATAGTCCCCAAACAGCACATGATGCAAAGAAAAAAAGAGGCGCACCAAGGTCGCTGGATGGCTAAGCTAAGCGACACAAGTGGCCGACACAAACACCTGGCCCATCTAGGAGTGGCACTGCAGTGTCAGACAGGATGGCACTTCAAAAAAATTGTCCCCAAACAGCACATGATGCAAAGAAAAAAAGAGGCGCACCAAGGTCGCTGTGTGACTAAGCTAAGCGACACAAGTGGCCGACACAAACACCTGGCCCATCTAGGAGTAGCCCTGCAGTGTCAGACAGGATGGATTTTCAAAAAAATAGTCCCCAAACAGCACATGATGCAAAGAAAAAAAGAGGTGCAATGAGGTAGCTGTGTGACTAAGCTAAGCGACCCAAGTGGCCGACACAAACACCTGGCCCATCTAGGAGTGGCACTGCAGTTTTCTAGCGAGAGGATGAGTGCTTCCATCCTCATGTGAATCTGAACCACTAGCCATGAACATAGGCCAAGGCCTCAGCCGTTCCTTGCCATTCCGTGTCGTAAATGGCATATTGGCAAGTTTACGCTTCTCATCAGACGCTTTTAATTTTGATTTTTGGGTCATTTTACTGAACTTTTGTTTTTTGGATTTTACATGCTCTCTACTATGACATTGGGCATCGGCATTGGCAGACGACGCTGATGGCATTTCATTGTCTCGGCCATGACTAGTGGCAGCAGCTTCAGCACGAGGTGGAAGTGGATCTTGATCTTTCCCTATTTTAACCTCCACATTTTTGTTCTCCATTTTTTAATGTGTGGAATTATATGCCAGTATCAATAGCAATGGCCTACTACTATATATACTGCGCACAACTGAAATGCACCACAGGTATGGATGGATAGTATACTTGACGACACAGAGGTAGGTAGAGCAGTGGCCTTCCGTACCGTACTGCTATATATACTGGTGGTCACTGTCAGCAAACTGCAAAACTAAAATGCACCACAGGTATAGAATCTAGATGGATAGTATACTTGACGACACAGAGGTAGGTAGAGCAGTGGCCTTCCGTACCGTACTGCTATATATACTGGTGGTCACTGTCAGCAAACTGCAAAACTAAAATGCACCACAGGTATAGAATCTAGATGGGTAGTATACTTGACAACACAGAGGTAGGTAGAGCAGTGGCCTTCCGTACCGTACTGCTATATATACTGGTGGTCACTGTCAGCAAACTGCAAAACTAATATGCACCACAGGTATAGAATCTAGATGGATAGTATACTTGACGACACAGAGGTAGGTAGAGCAGTGGCCTTCCGTACCGTACTGCTATATATACTGGTGGTCACTGTCAGCAAACTTCAAAACTAAAATGCACCACAGGTATAGAATCTAGATGGGTAGTATACTTGATGACACAGAGGTAGGTAGAGCAGTGGCCTTCCATACCGTACTGCTATATATACTGGTGGTCACTGTCAGCAAACTGCAAAACTAAAATGCACCACAGGTATAGAATCTAGATGGATAGTATACTTGACGACACAGAGGTAGGTAGAGCAGTGGCCTTCTGTACCGTACTGCTATATATACTGGTGGTCACTGTCAGCAAAATTCTGCACTGTACTCCTCCTATATAATACTGCTGGTCCCCAGTCCCCACAATAAAGTAGTGTGAGCACAGATATATGCAGCACACTGAGCACAGATATGGAGCGTTTTTCAGGCAGACAACGTATAATACTGGTGGTCACTGGTCAGCAAAACTCTGCACTGTACTCCTCCTATATAATACTGCTGGTCCCCAGTCCCCACAATAAAGCAGTGTGAGCACAGATATATGCAGCACACTGAGCACAGATATGGAGCGTTTTTCAGGCAGAGAACGGATAAAACTGGTGGTCACTGATAATCAAAACTCTGCACTGTACTCCTCCTATAAAATACAGCTGCTCCCCAGTCCCCACAATTAAGCAATAAGCACAAATATTTGCAGCAACATTAATAAACGGAGAGAACGCCAGCCACGTCCTCTCCCTAACATTTCCAATGCACGAGTGAAAATGGCGGCGACGTGCGGCTCCTTATATAGAATCCGAATCTCGCGAGAATCCGACAGCGGGATGATGACGTTCGGGCGCGCTCGGGTTAACCGAGCCATACGGGAGAATCCGAGTATGCCTCGGACCAGTGTAAAATGGGTGAAGTTCGGGGGGGGTTCAGTTTCCGAGGAACCGAACCCGCTCATCACTAATTCCAACACAAGGAAAAGCTTCTAGCTTTTGCGCTTAAAAGCAATTTTTAATTTATACTTTTTTTAAAATGTATTATTATTATTATTATTATTATTATTATTTATATAGCACTTTTCTTCAAATTGTGCTTTACATTTGCATTTACAGCACAAAATACAAAATAGGCTTAACAGGAGAGAGAACAAATAATTTGGGTTAGAATTTCTAGGATCTAAAGGGACATTAGTGAAATGGGTAACAGCAGGGCCGAAACTAGGATTTCTGTCACCCGGGGCAAGGCAGTAATTCGGCAGTAATTCCAAAATACACAAACACACTCCCCACCCCCCAAAAAACAACAACAAAACACCACCACAACTGTAGACTCTGCCCTTTCAGACATTTTTCTGATGGGCTACGGGCCCCGGGACATTGGCTTATTTGATGTGACACCTGACAATATACTGTTAACACTTAAAAAGACCCTGAGTGCAACTATAATTAATTGGAAAGGCACACACCTGTCCATATAAGGTCTCACACTTGACAGTGCATGTCTGAGCACAAACAAAGCATGAAGTCAAATGAGAAAAAACAATTTGTGTTCCCAAATGCACACTGAGTGAAAAATAATACTACATAATAATCAGATATCCCTAATACTAGGTATGGGTCTGGGGTGCAGGACCCCATCACGTCGGCACAGGTCGGCTACCCCAGGTCAGCACACAGGTGAAAATGAATAAGGGTTAATAAGAAGCACATAAGTGCTATGTAAGTGAAGTGTGATTAAAATAATACCAAAATATATACAGAGTGATAGGGTGCGCCGACCTGAAGCCGCCCAGCCATACCGACATAGGGGCCACCACCCTACACCCACCCCATAAATAATTACACATATGTCTGGGTCTGAGTGCCCAATGTAAGGCCACATGATAATGGCTCCTACAGCATCTGAGATCCAGCTTACCTGGAGACACCCCAAACTTCTCCAATGGCACTCTGGAGTCAGCAATCCCTCGTAATGCTGACCCATCCATGCCTCTCTAACTACAATGCACATATATTGGCAAGCTGCTCAATCAGATTGTGATGTCACACAGGTACTGTGATGTCACTCAGATGGGTCAGAATTAGGAGGGATTGCTCTCAGATGCTGTAGGAGCCATTATCATGTGGCCTTACACTGGGCACTCAGGCAGGTGACCAAGAACCCGATGGTAACTCTGTCAGGGCTACAGTACAGCATTTCTCTGTGGAGAAAGGAGAAACTTCCAGAAGGACAACCATCTCTGCAGCAATCCACCAATCACCAATCCACCAAACTGTATGGTAGAGTGGCCAGACGTAAGCCACTCCTTAGTAAAAAGCACATGGCAGCCCACCTGGAGTTTGCCAAAATGCACCTGAAGGACAATATTCTCTGGTCTGATGAGACAAAGATTGAACTCTTTGGCATGAATGCCAGGCGTCACGTTTGGAGGAAACCAGGCACCGCTCATTACCCTATAGTGAAGCATGGTGGTGGCAGCATCATGCTGTGGGGATGTGGGGAACTGGGAGACTAGTCAGGATAGAGGGAAAGATGAATGCAGCAATGTACCGAGACATCCTGGATGCAAACCTGTTCCAGAGTGCTCTTGACCTCAGACTGGGGCGACGGTTCATCTTTCAGCAGGACAACGAACAACCCTAAGCACACTGCCAAGATATCAAAGGAGTGGTTTAAGGACAACTCTGTGAATGTCCTTGAGTGTCCCAGCCAGAGCCCAGACTTGAATCCGATTGAACATCTCTGGAGAGATCTGAAAATGGCTGTGCACCGACGCTTGCCATCCAACCTGATGGAGCTTGAGAGGTGCTGCAAAGAGGAATGGGCGAAACTGCCCAAAGATAGGTGTGCCAAGCTTGTGGCATCATATTCAAATAGACAAGGCTGTAATTGCTTCCAAAGGTGCATCAACAAAGTATTGAGCAAAGGCTGTGAATACTTATGTACATGTGATTTCTTAGTTTTTTATTTTTAATAAATTTACAAAAATCTAAAATAAATTTTTCACGTTGTCATTATGGGGTGCTGTGTGTAGAATTTTGAGGGATCAGTGCTACCATATGGTCCCTACTGGTCTGCACATGTGCACTGATGTTGCTTGCTCACTGGTAGCTGCATTAGAAGTTGTTGAATTCCACAGGAGGAGCTAGCTTCATATATCCAGTTTTGCGTTCCACATGAGATGCACAGTTCGGGAGCACCAGTGGCACGTTTTACACATGGTACCCTGAGGTTACCGGCAGAGAGGTGCATCTCTGCATTACCGATTACATGACTTAAGTGTTGAAAAGTGTAATATTTTTTTTTTTTTTTTGTTGCACTTGACCTTTGGGACCTTGTGTTAATATTGTTGCTATAGGAAGTGACACCACTACCAGGCAGGCCATGTGGTCCAAATTAAACTACTGTACATGTAGATTGCCGCCTTTATGCTCATTATTCTGTTGGTATAAGCATACTTGCCTACGCTCCCTCATTCTGCAGGAGACTCCCTGAAATAGAAGCAATCTCCCTGACTACCGGAATAGTCCAGCAATCTCCCTGATTGCTCCTTAATCCCATTGTGCAGCTGTTACATTCTTGGGGGGAAACCAGAACGAGGCAAAACGTCATCATCCCGCTGTCGGATTCTCGCAAGGTTTGGATTCCATATAAGGAGCAGCGTGTCTCCGCAATTTTCACTCCGGCATTGGAAAGTGCAGAGAGAGGACGTGTCTCCATCTTCAGTGTCCTCAGTGGTAGTGTCTTGTGCTGCATCTCTACAGTCACAGTGGTTGTGTCCTCTGCTGCCATATGTCCAGTGCTGCTGTATAAGTCCAGTCCAGTGGTGCTGTGTTGTCCTGCATCAGTCCAGTGGTGGTGTCCTTGTGCTGCTGTATATGTCCAGTGATACTGCCGTATATGTCCAGTGATACTGCCGTATATGCCCAGTGATACTGCCGTATATGTCCAGTGATACTGCCGTATATGTCCAGTGATACTGCCGTATATGTCCAGTGATACTGCCGTATATGTCCAGTGATATTGCCGTATATGTCCAGTGATACTGCCGTATATGTCCATTGATACTGTCGTATATGTTCAGCGGTACTGCCGTATAAATCCAATGATCCTGCCGTATAATTCCAGTGATCTTTCCATATAATTCCAGTGATCCTGTCGTATAATTCCAGTGGTACTGTCATATAAGTCCAGTCCAGTGATACCGCCGTATATGTCCATTGATACTGCCATATATGTCCAGCAGTACTGCCGTATAAATCCAGTGATACTGCCATATATGTCCAGCAGTACTGCCGTATAAATCCAGTGATCCTGCCATATAAATTGGAGCTCATTGGCTGGTGCATGTATCACCTTGCATTTATCACTGGTTTATCACTTCATTATGCCTTCTCCAGGTTAATATATCTACCCCACAGCTTGTAAAATATATGGCAGAAGCTGACTGGCTAGTACTTTATCACTCACTTTTTATTTTATATCTCTGAGCTTCAATAAATGCCCCCCTTAGTAATGAAAAGATCCCAGTTGAATTACAAATTGATGTAAAGCAGATGTGCTTACATGGATATTGTGAACACAGGGTGATCTTCAATAATATTTCAAAAGAACCTTGAGTCACAAAAGCAATATATGCACTTCAAGGAAATGAATGTGTCTTTCTTATGGCCAAAGGGAGAAGTACATTGTAAACAAGAATAAAACACATTTTATTGGTGATACAGTAAAACAAGTAAAACACGGTAACAGTTTTCTTTCCTCGTCTCTGTGTTGTTTACTGCCCCAAATTTGTGCACATATACAATTTGTAAAAAAAATAAAATGTATCCTTGTATTAGAGATGAGCGGGTTCGGTTCCCTGAGAACCGAACTCTACCGGACTTCACTACCCAAGCCCCGAGTTCGGAAACCAGAACGAGGCAAAACGCCATCATCACGCTATCGGATTCTCGTGGGTTTGGAATTCTATATAAGGAGCGGCGCGGCGCCGCCATTTTCACTGCGGCATTGGAGAGTGTAGCGAGAGGACGTGTCTCCGTCCTCCGTGTTTGTGTGGGAGGGAAAGTGGGGTGGCGAATCCAGTGCTGTCTTGTGCTGCTCAGTCCAGTGTAGTGTCTTATGCTGCATCAGTCCAGTCACAGTGGTTGTGTCCTCTGCTGCCATATGTGCAGTGCTGCTGTATAAGTCCAGTGCAGTGGTGCTGTGTTGTCCTGCATCAGTACAGTGGTGGTGTCTTGTGCTGCATCAGTCCAGTCACAGTGGTGGTGTCCTCTGCTGCCATATGTCCAGTGCTGCTGTATAAGTCCAGTCGAGTGGTGCTGTGTTGTGCTGCATCAGTACAGTGGTGATGTCTTGTGCTGCATCAGTCCAGTCACAGTGGTGTGTCCTCTGCTGCCATATGTCCAGTGCTGCTGTATAAGTCCAGTCCATTGCAGTGGTGCTGTGTTGTCCTGCATCAGTCCAGTGGTGGTGTCCCTGTGCTGCCGTATGTGTCCAGTGGTACTGCCGTATATGTCCAGTGGTACTGCCGTATATGTCCAGTGGTACTGCCGTATATGTCCAGTGATACTGCCATATAAATCCAGTGGTACTGGCATATAAATCCAGTCCAGTGATACTGTCGTATATATGTCCAGTAGTATTGCCGTATAAATCCAGTAATACTGCCGTATATGTCCAGTGGTACTGACATATAATTCCAGTGATACCGCCGTACATGATCAGTGGTACTGTCGTATAAATCCAGTGGTACTGTGAGAGGTGCGGCTGCGGTGTGGTGGTGCCTGCTGCCGTGCAGGTGTAAATTCGGTACTCACCAGGCGCCGCTGTCTCTCACCTTCAGGTACCGGAACTTTCAACGGACCTGGCAATCTTCAATCGGATCCGGACACGGCGATTCCCTCTCGGAGCTGACCGACGATCGAGCTGAGGAGAGAATAGGTTACCTCAAGGGGGTATCGACCCTTCTTCCACTGGAAAAGGGGATACCCCAGGGGTGACCGCGACCTTCACCGGTTGGGTGAAAGGTCATCACCGGCACAAAGCCTCAGCCACCCAGATTTCACACACTCGCGCTCTCGCACGTAGTGTGATGAAAAGGATTCTCACGTCCGTGAGCAATCCCGACTCCGGCGCTCGGGGACAGACAAGGGACAAACGTACACGGATGCTACTTACCGTCACAAGTCTTGCACTCCGATCTTCTCCACTTACAGGTCCCTGTAAGGAGGCAAAGAGAAACAGCCGTGCAGGGCCAAGAACTACCCTAGTGTGCGTCCGCTACACTAGCTACATAAACAGAGCCCTCAAACTAGCTCGTGTGGGTGGTGCGACACAACTATGCACAACTTAAACAACGCATACACTTTGCCCTGCACGGTAACAACATACATCACAATATCGGAATACAAGATCACACGGTGCTGTCCCTTCAAATCCCTCCCGCTTGAAAGGGGGTGGGCGCCGCACGGCCTACCCACCTCCTGTACCTTCCCTTATGTGGGCCCCAGGCCTGCCTACCTAAATACCTCGGGGTGGCCTGGGCCTAGCGCCCAGTGCCACCTGTACTCACCTCGGGGGTCTTATTCACTGGGCCTAGCGCCCCCTAGCTGCACACAGGCCGGAGGCCTGATTTCGCCCACGGGCCTAGCGCCCGCCTAACTTGTTGCCCGTTGGGTGACCTGGGCCTTGTGCCCAAGGTCACCTTATCATATCCCTAATCGGCCAAAATCCACTAGGGCCTAATGCCCTCTAATGTCCCCACAGGCCTATTGCCTGAACTGCCCGCGGGCCTAGTGCCCGCCTACTGCGCCGCTTTCAGGTGGCTTGGGCCTAATGCCCAAACCCCCTAATCAATGTGGTCGGGTCTGGGTGCTTGGGCCACGGGCCGGGTGGAACCCCGGCTGCACGTGGCCTTGGACCCAGAGAGCCGACCACACTTGTGCCCACGGGCCGGGAGGGCCCGACTGAATGCCCACAGGCCGGGAGGGCCTGACTGTGCTCACGGGCCTAATGCCCGAACACCCGGTGGTCTAGGAAGGAGCGGGTACAGGGGCACCTGAAAAGGGCCTACCTGACCCGCTGGGAGAGGCACCAGGGGGGAGCTTCGCCAGGCCTTTGCTTCCCACCCCTGGTGACCTCTCTGGCGCTCTTCTTTAACCTTCGGCCGCTGGCCCGTCCTGGCCAGCGGCACCGCCGTCGCCTCGCCGCGTTCAGCCGCCGTTGGACATCTTCTTCCTGCCGCCGGACGTCTTCGGGCCTCTTCCGCGGCCACCCGAGCTCCCACCGCGACGTCTTCTTCCTCCGAGTCCCGGCCGCTTCTCTTCCGCTCCGGCGCGCCGACGACCTTCTCCGCTGCTCCCGCCCATCTTCTTCTCTCTTCGCGCCCCGCGCGCGGTCTTTTCTTCTGGCTCCCGCCCGGCGTCTGACGTCAGATCCCGGGGGCGGGGCCTATGACGCGGCGAGCGCCGATTGGCTCGCCGCGTCCCTCTCTGATGGGCTGCCGCTCCGGGAGCCGCGATTGGCTCCCGGCGGGCGCCAACGCTTGAAACTACCCGCAGCCTCCGGTCCGGTGCAGGGAAAAGGGTAATCCCTGCACCGGACACCCGCCGCCACGAACCCAGCGCTGGGGACAGACAAGCTGTCCCAGCGCTGTCAGCGACGTTGTCCCGCAGGGGACACAGGCACCCTGGCTGCTGCTGGAATGTGTCCTGTAAAACAGGACACATTCCCACATTTCCCCCCCCTTTTTCCTTTGTAGTCCCTACAAAGTTCCTCACGATGTCCCTTGTCCGCGGGTCAGGGAATTCCGAGGTCCCTCCGGCGAGGTTGTGTTCGAGGGCCCAGCCCGGACGGGCTGTGACCCCACATCCTTCCACCTCCAGCTCCGGGTTCCTCTTCTTACCTCCTGGCCTCCATCGGCGGATCCTCTGGGGGAGTGGCACCTCCTCACGGTCACTCGACGTTGGCCACCAAGGGGAATCTTCCTCCACGGGGACAACAGTCACCCACTCTTGACCTCCCATATCGTCTGTGGCTTCGTCCCTGTCTTCAGGGGGTGGTACCGACCACCACCCAACAGTGGAATCCTCCGGGGCATCCGTTTCCTCCCGGGCAACAACCACCATCTGTCTCATCTCCTCGTGGGGCATCTACAAAGGTCCCATGTCTTCCTCTGGAACGGGTCCTCCCACGGCATCGCGATCCTCTCCCCGTACGTCCGTCCATTTCGGCACTTCCGGCAGGTATTCTTGCTCCAGGACTACCTCCTCCCCTTCACGGAGGGCATTCAACTGGGAGCACGACTCCACCCGATCCTGCCAGTCACTCTCGTCGGCGCTTCCGATGCCAGAGTCGTCCTCCATCTGTTCTTGGAGGGATTCGTCGGCGGACAGCTCACCGTAGTCCGAGTCCTCCTCCGATATCTGGACTGGGGTATTATTTTCCTCCTCAGCGTACTTCTTCGCTTCCGCTGGCACCTCTGCTTCCTCAGCGTACTCCTTCGCTTCCGCTGGCATCGTTACTCCCTCAGCGTACTCCTTCGCTTCCGCTGGCATCTTTACTTCCTCAGCGTACTCCTCTTCCGCTGGCATCTCTAGGTACCCAGGACACACCTGTTCCGCACGTCCTGGGCGTGGATGGTTCCATCGCGGGGAGATTCTGGACGTCTCAGTCACTGGGTCTTCACGCTTTTCTTCGCAGCGTGGTCTCTTCACCTCCCAGTCGTCCACCTCCGC
This sequence comes from Pseudophryne corroboree, assembly GCF_028390025.1. NCBI lineage: Eukaryota > Metazoa > Chordata > Amphibia > Anura > Myobatrachidae > Pseudophryne > Pseudophryne corroboree. The sequence continues at coordinate 726,186,697 of NC_086446.1, forward strand.
CTTATGCGGGAAAGGATTCTGCCTTACTGGGGTCACTTTCTTGGGACAGAGTAGGTCCGCGGCATCTTCCCAGGGGCACTCACTGGCCGCATGTCCTGGTCGCCGACACTTCCAACAAGGGAGGGCCACTGCCACCTTCTCCAAGACGGGTTCCTGGTCCACCTCCTTCACTGGGGAATCTTCACCCGTTGGTTCCGGCTCAGAGGAAATGGGCACCTGCGAACAAACTTCAAGCAGGGTCTTCCGCTCCATTTCCCTGGTTTCCTCCTCCCATCTCTGGGCGCGACGATCCGCAATCATCCGGTCTTCATTCCACGGACAATCGGGAAGCGCATGTCCTCTCGCCTCGCAGAGCGCACACACAGGCTCTGCAGCCACCCGGTCCAAAAGTTGCTGACGAGACTCCGTCATCTGCTTCACCGTGGCCTCGTAGTCCATCCTGTCTTCCGTCCATGGGCATTCCAGGAGCCGATGTCGGGGATCTCCACAGCTTTCACACCGGGGATCAACCTCGTCTTCGCTCAACTCTTCGTCCCAGGGACAACTGTTATGCTCATGCCCGTAGTTTCCGCAGAGCAAACACCAGGACTCCTTCTTCACTTGGCCCTGCTGACGTCTTCGGTCCGCTTCCTGGACCACCTTCTTTGGGGATGTCTCTCGCCACGTACACTTGTCAGCAAAGTGCCCCGTTTGCCGACATTTCTTGCAGGGCGTCACCGCGGCCTTCTTGCGCCCCTTCTCCCGGCGCTCTTCCTTTCCACGCTGGACCGACCGCTGCACCATCTTCAGGAGGTCTGCCCCGGACACCGTCACCCAATCGCTCTGGTCCGCACGCGTCCGTGGGTGAGTCTGTTCCGGAGCCATCCGCAGGGAGGTCTTCTTGGTGGCGTTCCACATCGTGTCCGTGATCCAGTCTCTCTGATCCTGCCGACTACGCCAAGTGTGAGAGGTGCGGCTGCGGTGTGGTGGTGCCTGCTGCCGTGCAGGTGTAAATTCGGTACTCACCAGGCGCCACTCTCTCTCACCTTCAGGTACCGGAACCTTCAACGGACCTGGCAATCTTCAATCGGATCCGGACACGGCGATTCCCTCTCGGAGCTGACCGACGATCGAGCTGAGGAGAGAATAGGTTACCTCAAGGGGGTATCGACCCTTCTTCCACTGGAAAAGGGGATACCCCAGGGGTGACCGCGACCTTCACCGGTTGGGTGAAAGGTCATCACCGGCACAAAGCCTCAGCCACCCAGATTTCACACACTCGCGCTCTCGCACGTAGTGTGATGAAAAGGATTCTCACGTCCGTGAGCAATCCCGACTCCGGCGCTCGGGGACAGACAAGGGACAAACGTACACGGATGCTACTCACCGTCACAAGTCTTGCACTCCGATCTTCTCCACTTACAGGTCCCTGTAAGGAGGCAAAGAGAAACAGCCGTGCAGGGCCAAGAACTACCCTAGTGTGCGTCCGCTACACTAGCTACATAAACAGAGCCCTCAAACTTGCTCGTGTGGGTGGTGCGACACAACTATGCACAACTTAAACAACGCATACACTTTGCCCTGCACGGTAACAACATACATCACAATATCGGAATACAAGATCACACGGTGCTGTCCCTTCAAATCCCTCCCGCTGGAAAGGGGGTGGGCGCCGCACGGCCTACCCACCTCCTGTACCTTCCCTTATGTGGGCCCCAGGCCTGCCTACCTAAATACCTCGGGGTGGCCTGGGCCTAGCGCCCAGTGCCACCTGTACTCACCTCGGGGGTCTTATTCACTGGGCCTAGCGCCCCCTAGCTGCACACAGGCCGGAGGCCTGATTTCGCCCACGGGCCTAGTGCCCGCCTAACTTGTTGCCCGTTGGGTGACCTGGGCCTTGTGCCCAAGGTCACCTTATCATATCCCTAATCGGCCAAAATCCACTAGGGCCTAATGCCCTCTAATGTCCCCACAGGCCTATTGCCTGAACTGCCCCCGGGCCTAGTGCCCGCCTACTGCGCCGCTTTCAGGTGGCTTGGGCCTAATGCCCAAACCCCCTAATCAATGTGGTCGGGTCTGGGTGCTTGGGCCACGGGCCGGGTGGAACCCCGGCTGCACGTGGCCTTGGACCCAGAGAGCCGACCACACTTGTGCCCACGGGCCGGGAGGGCCCGACTGAATGCCCACAGGCCGGGAGGGCCTGACTGTGCCCACGGGCCTAATGCCCGAACACCCGGCGGTCTAGGGAGGAGCGGGTACAGGGGCACCTGAAAAGGGCCTACCTGACCCGCTGGGAGAGGCACCAGGGGGGAGCTTCGCCAGCCCTTTGCTTCCCACCCCTGGTGACCTCTCTGGCGCTCTTCTTTAACCTTCGGGCGCTGGCCCGTCCTGGCCAGCGGCGCCTCCGTCGCCGCGCCGCGTCCAGCCGCCGTTGGACATCTTCTTCCTGCCGCCGGACGTCTTCGGGCCTCTTCCGCTGCCACCCGAGCTCCCACCGCGACGTCTTCTTCCTCCGAGTCCCGGCCACTTCTCTTCCGCTCCGGCGCGCCGACGACCTTCTCCGCTGCTCCCGCCCGTCTTCTTCTCTCTTCGCGCCCCCGCGCGTGGTCTTTTCTTCTGGCTCCCGCCCGGCGTCTGATGTCAGACGCCGGGGGCGGGGCCTATGACACGGCGAGCGCTGATTGGCTCGCCGCGTCCCTCTCTGATGGGCTGCCGCTCCGGGAGCCGCGATTGGCTCCCGGCGGGCGCCAACATTTGAAACTACCCGCAGCCTCCGGTCCGGTGCAGGGAAAAGGGTAATCCCTGCACCGGACACCCGCCGCCACGCACCCAGCGCTGGGGACAGACAAGCTGTCCCAGCGCTGTCAGCAACGTTGTCCCGCAGGGGACACAGGCACCCTGGCTGCTGCTGGAATGTGTCCTGTAAAACAGGACACATTCCCACATTACTGGCGTATAAATCCAGTCCAGTGATAATGCCGTATATGTCCAGTGATTCTGCCGTATATGTACAGTGGTACTGTCATATAAATCCAGTGGTACTGGCATATAAATCCAGTCTAGTAATAATGCTGTATATGTGCAGTGATTCTGCCGTATATGTACAGTGGTACTGCCGTATAAATCCAGTACAGTGATACTGCCATATATGTCCAGTGGTAGTGCTATATAATTCCAGTGATACTGCCGTATATGTCCAGTGGTACTGCCCTATAAATCCAGTCCAGTGATACTGCTGTATACGTCCAGTGGTACTGTCGTAAACCTCCAGTGGTACTGGCGTAAAAAATCCAGTAATACTCGCGTATAAATTCAGTCCAGTGATACTGCCGTATATGTCCAGTGATACTGCCATATAAGTCCAGTGATACTGCCGTATAAATCCAGTGGTACTGGCGTAGAAATCCAGTCCAGTGATACTGCCATATATGTCCAGTGGTATTGCCATATAAATCCAGTGATACTGCCGTATATGTCCAATAATACTGCCTTATAATTCCAGTGATACTGCCGTATATATGTCCAGTGGTACTGGTGTATAAATCCAGTGGTACTGGCGTATAAATCCAGTCCAGTGATAATGCCGTATATGTCAAGTGATTCTGCCATATATGTACAGTGGTATTGCCGTATAAATCCAGTCCGGTGATACTGCCGTATATGTCCAGTAGTACTGCCATATAATTCCAGTGATACCGCCGTACATGTCCAGTGGTACTGTCGTATAAATCCAGTGGTACTGGCGTATAAATCCAGTCCAGTGACTCTGCCATATATGTCCAGTGATTCTGCCATATATGTCCAGTGATTCTGCCGTATATGTCCAGTGGTACTGGCGTATAAATCCAGTCCAGTGATACTGCCATATATATGTCCAGTGGTACTGGTGTATAAATCCAGTGGTACTGGCGTATAAATCCAGTCCAGTGATGATGCCGTATATGTCCAGTGATTCTGCCATATATGTATAGTGGTACTGCCGTATAAATCCAGTCCAGTGATACTGCCGTATATGTCCAGTGGTACTGTCGTATAAATCCAGTGGTACTGGCGTATAAATCCAGTCCAGTAAAAATGCTGTATATGTCCAGTGATTCTGCCGTATATGTACAGTTGTACTGCCGTATAAATCCTGTCCAGTTATACTGCCGTATATGTCCAGTCGTACTGCCATCTATTTCCAGTGATACTACCGAACAAATCCAGTATAAATCCAGTACAGTGATACTGCCATATATGTCCAGTGGTACTGCTATATAACTCCAGTGCTACTGCCGTATAAATCCAGTGGTACTGCCCTAAAAATCCAGTCCAGTGATACTGTAGTATATGTCCAATGGTATTGCCGTATAAATCCAGTAATACTGCCGTATATGTCCTGACGTATAAATCCAGTGGTACTGCCGTATAAATCATGTCCAGTGATACTGCCATATATGTCAAGTGGTACTGCCATATAATTCCATTGGTACTGCCGTATATGTCCAGTGGTACTGCCATATAAATCCAGTGGTACTGGCGTATATAAATCCAGTCCAGTGATACTGCCATATATGTCCAGTGATACTGCCGTATAAGTCCAGTGATTCTGCCGTATAAATCCAGTGGTACTGGCTTATAAATCCAGTCCCGTGATACTGCCGAATATGTCCAGTGGTACTGCCGTATAAATCCAGTGATACTGCTGTATATGTCCAGTGGTACTGGCGTATAAATCCAGTGGTACTGGCATATAAAATTCAGTCCAGTGATTCTGCCGTATATGTCCAGTGGTACTGCCGTATAAGTCCAGTCCAGTGGTGCTACCATATAAGTTCAATGGTGCTGTCCTGTGCTGTATATTATTTATTCAAAATAAAGGGGTTATTAATATTTAATCCAAATACATTTTTACAGGGTTTGCCCTGTGTGGTGTAGAGGTACGCTCTCCTTTGATGCATTTTGTTATATAACTCCAGAAAAATAATGGAGAACAAAAATTTGGAGGAAAAATAGGGAAAGATCAAGAACCACTTTCTCCTACTGCTGCTGCTGCCGCTGCTGTTGTTGCTGCTGGGAGTTGATCGTCATCACAGAGGGGCTGTCAGAAGACCACTTGTACTACTTCAACTAAGAAAATTACTGTTCAGCAGTCCTTTGTGAGAAAGATGAAATATGACAGCAGTCATCCTGTTGCAAAGCGGATAACTGAGGCCTAGACAGCTATGTTGGTGTTAGATGTGCGTCCAGTATCCGCCATTAGTGCAGTGGGACTGCAGTGCCATCCCTAGATGGGCCAGGTGTTTGTGCCACACACTTGTATCGCTTAGATTAGTCATACAGCTACCTCATTGCACCTCTTTTACTACTTTGCATGATGTGCTGTTTGGGGACTATTTTTTTTTAAGAGCCATCCTGTCTGACACTGCAGTGCCACTCCTAGATGGGCCAGGTGTTTGTGCCACACACTTGTGTCGCTTAGCTTAGTCATACAGCCACCTCATTGCACCTCTTTTACTTCTTTGCATGATGTGCTGTTCAGGTTTTTTTTTTTTTTTAAGTGCCATCCTGTCTGACACTGCAGTGCCACTCCTAGATGGGCCAGGTGTTTGTGCCGCACACTTGTGTCGCTTAGCTTAGTCATACAGGCACCTTGGTGCAATCTTCTGGCCTAAAAACAATATTGTGAAGTGTGAGGTGTTTAGAATAGACTGGAAATGAGTGGAAATTAATGATATTGAGATTAATACTACCGTATGATCAAAATTACCTCCAAATTCTGTGATTTTAGCTGGGGGTTTTTTTGTTTTTTTTAAATCATCCAGATCCAAAACCAAAACACGAAAGGGTGTTTTTGGCAAAACCAATCAGGATCCAAAATACGAGCATGGAACCAGAACCAAAAATATATATACTTATCTTTATTCTAAATAAATTACATTGATATAAGGTTTTTTTTCTCACCTATACTGTCAGTTTTGCGCTGGGACTGCCTTTCCGTTGTGTATGTACAAATGGCATGCCTGTTTCTGACGGATCTTTTGCACCCAGCGTAAGGTGGGTATAAATGCCAATACCAATGCTACCTTTTAGAAATTAAAGGCCTGCTTCAGAGATGGATGGATGGATGTAATGCTAATGCAGCAGGAGGCATCTGTAGGAAAAAAGACACCTCCTGCCAGCATCTCTGAGCATGGCCGCAACTAGGTGGGGGCTAGGGGGACATGTGACCTGGGCGCCAGATTGGAGGGGACGCCGTCACGATCCGTTTAATCCACCCTTCACCTCCCTCCCTATGCGCATCGGTTCCTTAGAGCTCGTTAGGCAGCTGCAGCAGCTAGTAGAGTCTGGAGCTTGTGCTCCAGACTCTACTAGCTGCTGCAGGTGCCTAACAAACCGTGCACTAAGCATTGCTGTGGTGAAACTGAAAATAAACTGCAGCTCCCAGCAGTCCTTGCTGCGGGAGCTGTAGTTTACTTTCAGTTTCTTTCTTCTATGCAGTCGCGTGTTGTGCCCGCCCCGGCAGAGCCGGATAAAGAGGGGGCACAAGAAACAAGCTGATTCCCCAGCCTCCCCTCCCTGCTGCCTTTAATCATCTCAGCAGTATTGAGCTGGAAACAAAGAGTTAGCTGGAAGGGGGCGGGGCTACACGGCACTGTACACAGTGCCAGTCCAGCCAGCAGAAGCATGGGAGACAGAGAGCTCACTATGCAGCAGAAGACCCTAAATAGTGAGTGTGACAAAGGGAAGGGGCATGTATGTGACTGTACATGAATAGGTGTGTGACTACATATATGTGTGCTTGTATGTATACATGTGTGACTCCATGTATGTATGTATACAGGTGTGTGACTATATGTGAGTGAATATATGCGTGCGTGTATGTGTTTATATTTCCTATTTTTCCTTCATATGTAGATCAAATAAATGTCTAACTACCCCCCACCCTCCTCCATAAGAAGCTGTACAACAGCTGCCAGCCCTTTGCCCTTATGAAGGGGATTTATATGTGTGTGTGTGTGTGTGTGTGTGTGTGTGTGTGTGTGTGTGTGTGTGTGTGTGTGTATATATATATATTAGTCACACGCTGGGGGGGATCGGGGGCGCCAACTTACTGCCTTGCCCCAGGTGCCGAAGATCCTAGTTTCGGCCCTGCTCTGAGTGCTGCATCCGGTCATCTGCGTAAGCTGAAGCTTGCTCAGAACGACCGCCAGAACCGCTCACACTGGTCCAGGAAATCTGCATCAGAAGCCGCAGACCCTGGCCTTGGCTCTACCAGGGTATGCTGGCCAGCAGGGCCATCTTAACATTTGGGCTCAGTGGGCAGCTGCCCAGGGCTCCATGATTCTAGTGACTTTCAAGCAAGGGTGGGCTGAGCCGGGGGCATTTGACCCCATGTCGGTGCCTCCGGAGCTTCTTGGATTCTCTATCTGCCAAAAGGCCTGCAGCCAGACAGTGAATGGCTGACAGCCTGTTTATTGGTGGATGGATGGAAGCATGTGTAGAGACGGTGTGAGACCGCAGGAGGGGTACGTTATTATTTTAATTTATTTGTGTGAATATATGGGTAGGGGCCTAGGGCCTACAATGCTGTAAAGATGACCCTGCTGGCCAGCTCTACCCGCCTTCTGCCCCCAGATGATGGCAGCCTGCCAATCAGTCTGTGACTTAAAGGGAACCGCGTGCGATCACACAGGACCCGTTTACACATACGCAGAATGGGTCCAGCACATGCACAGTCCAACCACCATCAGAGATGTGCGCAAAACATCAGGTTTGCTTACATGTCTGAATCAGGCACAAAAATGCAGTAACATAGTTAAAGGAATATACTCCCCCTATGGGGGGTATTCAATTAGTGTCGTTTTTCAACCTGTCGATAAAAACTGCACTTTTTGCCGGTTTTTAGGTCAAATTTAGATCCGACCTATTCAATGCCCATGCCATTTATTTCGACTGGTCGAAAAAATCCGTCACGGGCGAAAACCACATGGATCGGCAGCGAATTCGCCGATCCATGTGGTTTTTGCCCATGCCGGAGTTTTCGACCATTCGAAAAAAATGGTATGGGCATTGAATAGGTCGAATGTAAATTCACCCTAAAAACAGGCATTTTGTTGAATTTGCAGGCGTTTTCGACAGTTTTTGGGTCCGTTTTCGCTCATGCCGATTTGACAGAATAAAACCCGAAAAGATATGGGCGAAAATGTATTCAAAAATGGGTGAAAACGCCGCTATTGAATACACTCAGGTCAAATTAGTGCCACTTTTACAACGGTCGGAAAATGTGTCACTGATTGAATATACCCCTATATCTGTTAATCCGTCTCCTCCGTTTAAAAGAAAAAATGATCAAATCAAGCTGAGAAATTAGCCAAACTATTCATCCATTTTTGCAATTAATTACATACTGTATTAGTGGGATGATGATTGCAAGTGTTATTATATCTCAGCATAATCATCCCTAAAAATATGACATCCTACTGATAATATTATTTTAAATGTATTATAGAAGCACTCACTCATCCCCTTCTTATACATATACATTGCTTTTTTTTCATTGATTGTATTCAAAGATTAATACACTTTCATCTTCAATACAATTTTCACTTCCTGGTGATTTTTTTTCTATTTAATCAACACATGTAACAAATGATTTTATATAGTCTGTATGAGTCTATGGATGGCTTGACTTTACTAGAATGAGTTTATCTGCAGTGTACATGTTTTTTATATTTTTATTTACAGATTTTTTATTTGCGTATGCAAAGGATTTTTTCTGGAGGCATACAACCAACTCATGTACCTAAATTGAAATATTTTTTTTTATTATTTTTATAAGATTTAAAATAAACAGGATTTTATATACCTACCTGTAAATCCTTTTCTCTTAGTCCATAGAGGATGATGGGGTTCAATAGTGTAACAGTGTGGGCTGGCCCCTCCCTCTATGCCCTTCCTACCAGACTCAGTCTAGAAGCTGTGCCCGAGGAGACGGACATGCTTCAAGAGCAGGAAATACACAGATAGTGGTGAGATTCACACCAGCTCAAACATAATAAAAGGAAAACCAAGCTAACCAATTTGAAACAATTCAGCAACGACTGAACCAATAATACTTAACCAAGTAACAAGCAGGAATACGAAGCACTGGGCGGGCGCCCAGCATCTTCTACGGACTACAAGAAAAGGATTTACAGATAGGTATATAAAATCCTGTTTTCTCTTACGTCCTAGAGGATGCTGGGGTTCCATTTAGTACCATGGGGATGTACCAAAGCTCCCAGGACGGGAGGGAGAATGCTGAGGGTCCTGCAAAACTGACTGACCAAACTGTAGGTCCTCAGAGGCCAAAGTATCGAACTTGTAGAACTTAGCAAACGTGTTCGACCCTGACCAAGTAGCTGCACGGCAAAGCTGAAGGGTCCGAGACACCACAGGCAGCCGCCCAGGAAGAACTCACTTTACGAGTAGAGTGAGCCTGTGCAGAACTTGGAACCGGCAATCCTACCGTAGAATAAGCATGCTGGATAGCAAGCCTGATCCAGCGAGTAATCGTCTCCTTAGAAGCAGGACACCCAATTTTGTTGGGATCATAAAGGACAAATAGTGCGTCCGACTTTCTGTGAGGAGCAGTTCTCTTCACATAAATTTTTAAAGCCCTCACAACATCCAAGGACTTTGACGTAGTCGAGGTGACAGTAGCCACTGGCACCACAATAGGTTGGTTGATATGAAAAGCCAACACAACCTTTGGAAGAAATTGCTAACGCGTTCTGAGCTCAGCTCTATCCTCATGGAAAATCAAGTAGGGGCTCTTGTGCGACAATGCCCCCAATTCTGACACACGTCTTGCAGAAGCCAATGCCAACAGTTTGACCGCCTTCCAAGTAAGAAACTTTACGTCCACCTCCTGTAAAGGTTCGAACCAATCCGATTGCAGGAACTGCAGCACCACATTAAGATCCCAAGGTGCCGTAGTAGGCACAAAGGGTGGTTGAATGTGAAGAACCCCTTTTAAGATTGTCTGAATCTCAGGGAGAGCAGCCAATTGTTTCTGGAAGAAAATGGACAAGGTCAAAATCTGGACCTTTATGGAGCCTAAGCGTAGGCCCACATCCACACCAGCTTGCAGATAGAGGAGAAAACGTCCTTGTTGAAACTCCATCGCAGGAAACTTCTTGGATTCACACAAAGACACATACTTTTTCCAAATCCGATGGTAATGTTTAGACGTTACTACCTTCCTAGCTTGTATCAGAGTAGGAATGACTTTGTTCGGAAACCCTTCCGAGCTAAGATCTGGCATTCAACCTCCATGCTGTCAAACGTAGCCATGGTAAGTCTTGATAGGCGAACGGCCTCTGTTGTAGAAGGTCCTTGCGAAGAGGAAGAGGCCTCAGATTTTCCAGCAGTAATTCGAGAAGATCCGCGTACCAAGCCCTTCTTGGCCAGTCCGGAGCAATGAGGATTGCCTGAACTCTTGTTCTTTTTATTAGTTTGAGAATCTTTGGGATGAGTAGAAGTGGAGGGAACACATACACTGACTGGCACACCCACGGAGTTACCAGGGCGTCCACCGCTACTGCTTGTGGGTCTCTTGACCTGGAACAGTACCTCTGAAGCTTCTTGTTGAGGCGAGAGGCCATCATGTCAATCTGAGGAACACCTTGTTACCTCTGCAAATACCTCCGGGTGGAGGCCTCATTCTCCTGGATGGAGATCGTGTCTGCTGAGGAAGTCCGCTTCCCAGTTGTCCACTCCCGAAATGAAGATCGTCAACAGCGCCACCATGTGCCTTTCTGCTCTGACATTGCCACTCTGCTCTTCGTTCCACCCTGTCGGTTTATGTAGGACACTGCCGTTACATTGTCTCACTGAACCTGAATGGCCTGATCTTGCAGAAGATGTGCCGCTTGTAGAAGACCGTTGTATATGGCCCTTAGTTCCAGAATGTTTATTGGAAGGATGGTTTCCAGACTTGACCACTTTCCATGGAAGTGTACCCCCTTGGTGATTGCTCCCCAACCTCTGAGACTTGCATCCGTTGTTAGAAGGATCCAATTCCGAATCTCGAACCTGCGTCCCTCGAGTAGGTGAGAAGATTGCAGCCACCAGAGGAGTAAAATTCTGGCTTTCGGCGACAGGCGTATCTGCTGGTGCATGTGAAGATGTGATCCTGACCACTTGTCCAGGAGATCCACCTAGACGAACCTTGCATGGAATCTTCCATACTGAAGAGCCTCATAGGCAGGGGTGTAGCAAGGGTGGCTCCAGTGGAGCGCGAGCTCCGGGTGCCAAAAAAGTTAGAGGGCGCGCTGCTACCCACACCCTTCCCACTGGCCACTGTACTGGCAGCCACAGAACACGAGAAGCAGGGGGCGCACACTGACTCGTATACTAGGTAGGGAACAGGGAAGGCCAGAGGCGACAGCAGGAGATACGGACAGCCGGCACATGCCGGAGCTCTGCCCGCCCTCTTTATATGTCTCACTGTCTGCTTGTAGCTGTGCAGCAGGGTTACTTCTGTCCTGCCCAGGCTGCTGTGGCATTTCTCTGCCCCGGCTGCTGCAGCACTTCTCTCTGCTCCAGCACCTCTCTCTCTCCCACTCAGGCTGCTGCAGTACCTCTCTCTGCCCCTCAGGCTGCTGCAGCACCTCTCTCTGCCTCTCAGGAAATTCTGGGACGTTATTTTCATTGAAGCATAGTGGGATTATCAGGTCTGGGATATCAGTTCTAGGGTTAAGGCATTGGGGATATGTGTGTGTGTGTGTGTGTGTGTGTGTGTGTGTGTGTGTGGGGGGGGGGGGGGGGGGGGGGATTTTTATGCAGTATTTTCTTTGAGAGTTTAGGGGGTGTTGGGTCTGTGGGGGGTCAGATTTGAGGCATTATTTCAATTGAGGCATTGGGAGATTATCAGATTGACATGAGATCCACAATGTCTATAACAACACTTGTCACCAATTTAGGATTTTTAAATATTGTTTCTTTTCAAATGTAACATGCCACCACATGTTGGCTAGGCCCCCAATTCAGTATTCAGTATAGGGGAGGTGGGCACCAAATCATGCCCTTGCTCTGAGCACTAAGGCACCTAGCTACACCTCTGCTCGTAGGAGACTACCATCTTTCCCAGAAGGTGAATGCACTGATGAACCGATACCAGGGCTGGCTTCAGGACATCCCGGGCCATTGATTGGATCATCAACGTTTTCTCCACTGGTAGAAACACCCTCTGTACTTCCGTGTCGAGTATCATCCCCAGGAAGGGCAGTCTCCTTGTCGGCTCCAAATGTGACTTTGGAAGGTTCAGGATCCACCCATGATCCCGAAGTATTTGAGTTGAGAGAGCAATACTCTGCAACAGCCTCTCCCTGGATGATGCCTTTATCAGGAGATCGTCCAGATATGGAATATAGGGGGTCATTCCGAGTTGTTCGCTCGCAAGCGGATTTTAGCAGATTTGCTCATGCTAAGCCGCCGCCTACTGGGAGTGAATCTTAGCATCTTAAAATTGCGAACGATGTATTCGCAATATTGCGATTACACACCTCGTAGCAGTTTCTGAGTAGCTCCAGACTTACTCGGCATCTGCGATCATTTCAGTGCTTGTCGTTCCTGGTTTGACATCACAAAGACACCCAGCGTTCGGCCAGACACTCCTCCGTTTCTCCGGCCACTCCTGCGTTTTTTCCGGAAACGGTAGCGTTTTTTCCCACACGCCCATAAAACGGCCTGTTTCCGCCCAGTAACACCCATTTCCTGTCAATCACATTACGATCGCCAGAACGATGAAAAAGCCGTGAGTAAAATTCCTAACTGCATAGCAAATTTACTTGGCGCAGTCGCAGTGCGGACATTGCGCATGCGCATTAAGCGGAAAATCGCTGCGATGCGAAGATTTTTACCGAGCGAACAACTCGGAATGACCCCCATAGTTCACTCCCTGCTTGCGGAGGAAGAGCATCATCTCTGCCATGACCTTGGTGAACACCCTCGGTGCTGTGGAGAGGCCAAATGGCAAGGTCTGGAACTGATAGTGACAGTCCTTTAGTACAAACCTTAGATAGGCCTGGTGAGGCAGCCAGATCGGAATGTGAAGGTACGCATACTTGATATCCATGGAAACTAGAAATTCTCCCTCCTCCAGCCCTGAGATCACCACTCTCAGAGACTCCATCTTGAATTTCAATACCTTTAAGCAGGAGTTCAATGACCTCAGGCTCAATATTGGTCTTACCGAACCATCCGGTATTTGGTACCATAAACAGGTTTGAGTAGTAACTAGAGATGTGCAGCGGGCATTTTTCGTGTTTTGTGTTTTGGTTTTGGATTCGGGTCCGCGGTCGTGTTTTGGATTCGGACGTGTTTTGGCAAAACCACCCTTTCGGATTTTTGTCGGATTCGGATGCGTTTTGGATTCGGGTGTTTTTTTTAAAAAAAAAACCTCAAAAACAGCTAAAATCATAGAATTTGGGGGTAATTTTGATCCTATAGTATTATTAACCTCAATAACCATAATTTCCACTCATTTCCAGTCTATTCTGAACACCTCACACCTCACAATATTATTTTTAGTCCTAAAATTTGCACCGAGTTCGCTGGATGACTAAGCTAAGCGACCCAAGTGGGTAGCGCAAACACCTGCCCCATCTAGGAGTGGCACTGCAGTGTCAGACAGGATGGCACTTAAAAAAATAGTCCACAAACAGCACATGATGCAAAGATGAATAAAAAAAGAGGTGCAAGATGGAAGTGTACTTCAACAGTGACATCTTCAATTTGAATATCAGGAACTGGACTGTGGGTGCTCCTTCCAGCACTTGCAGGGGGCGTGCAAATGGTGGAAGGAGCCACTTCTTCCTGTCCAGTGTTGGGAAGGTCAGGCATCGCAACCGACACAATTGGACTCTCCTTGGGGATTTGTGATTTAGAAGAATGCACAGTTCTTTGCTGTGCTTTTGCCAGCTTAACTCTTTTCATTTTTCTAGCGGGAGGATGAGTGCTTCCATTGTCATGTGAAGCTGAACCACTAGTCATGAGGAACATAGGAGAGGGCCTTAGCCGTTCCTTGCCACTCCGTGTCGTAAATGGCATATTGGCAAGTTTACGCTTCTCCTCAGATGATTTTAATTTAGGTTTTTAGGTCATTTTACTGAACTTTAGCTTTTTGGATTTTACATGCTCTCTACTATGACAATGGGGGTCGGCCTTGGCAGACGACGTTGATGGCATTTCATCATCTCTGCCATGACTAGTGGCAGCAGCTTTAGCACTAGGTGGAAGTGGATCTTGATCTTTCCCTATTTTACCCTCCAAATTTTTGTTCTCCATTTTTTAATGTGTGGAATTATATGCCAGTAATATATCTGGAATTAGACAGCAGTAATGTCTGGAATTAGATACCACTAGATCACAGGTTCTCAAACTTGGTCCTCAGGACCCCACACGGTCCATGTTTTGCAGGTCACCTGTAGATTTTTGAAATGTGACAGTTGGTGATACACAGTGCAGCTCCTGGGTGACATGGAAAACGTGAACCGTGTGGGGTCCTGAGGACCGAGTTTGAGAACCACTGCACTAGATAGATACCAGATACCACTGTGACTGGAATAATGATGACCTATGCACAGTGACAGGACACTACCACAGCACCCTACAGCAGCAAGATGCAGCACAAGACACTGTACTAGTATTAGTAATGTAGTATTACTGAGCGCCACAAGACAATGAGCAGTGACACTGATCACTGATGATACTGAGCACTGATGATACTACGGAAAACTGACACTGAGCAGCACAAGACACTGTACTAGTATTAGTAATGTAGTATTACTGAGCACCACAAGACAATGAGCAGTGATACTGAGCACTGATGATACTGAGCACTGATGATACTACGGAGAACTGACACTGAGCAGCACGATTAGGACAAGACACTGTACTAGTATTAGTAATGTAGTATTACTGAGCACCACATGACAATGAGCAGTGATACTGAGCACTGATGATACTGAGCACTGATGATACTACGGAGAACTGACACTGAGCAGCACGATTAGGACAAGACACTGTACTAGTATTAGTAATGTAGTATTACTGAGCACCACAAGACAATGAGCAGTGATACTGAGCACTGATGATACTACGGAGAACTGACACTGAGAAGCATGATTAGCGCAAGAAACTGTACTAGTATTAGTAATGTAGTATTACTGAGCACCACAAGACAATGAGCAGTGATACTGAGCACTGATGATACCACGGAGAACTGACACTGAGCAGCATGATTAGCACAAGACACTGTACTAGTATTAGTAATGTAGTATTACTGAGCACCACAAGACAATGAGCAGTGATACTGAGCACTGATGATACTGAGCACTGATGATACTACGGAGAACTGACACTGAGCAGCACGATTAGGACAAGACACTGGACTAGTATTAGTAATGTAGTATTACTGAGCACCACAAGACAATGAGCAGTGATACTGAGCACTGATGATACTGAGCACTGATGATACTACGGAGAACTGACACTGAGCAGCACGATTAGGACAAGACACTGTACTAGTATTAGTAATGTAGTATTACTGAGCACCACAAGACAATGAGCAGTGATACTGAGCACTGATGATACTACGGAGAACTGACACTGAGAAGCATGATTAGCGCAAGAAACTGTACTAGTATTAGTAATGTAGTATTACTTAGAGATGAGCGGGTTCGGTTTCTCTGAATCCGAACCCGCCCGAACTTCATGGTTTTTTTCACGGGTCCGAGCAGACTCGGATCCTCCCGCCTTGCTCGGTTAACCCGAGCGCGCCCGAACGTCATCATGACGCTGTCGGATTCTCGCGAGACTCGGATTCTATATAAGGAGCCGCGCGTCGCCGCCATTTTCACACGTGCATTGAGATTGATAGTGAGAGGACGTGGCTGGCGTCCTCTCCATTTAGATTATAAGAGAGAGAGATTTACTGGAGCTTAGGACTAGGAGGAGTACTGTAGAAATGTAGAGAGTGCAGAGAGTTTACTAGTGAGTGACCACCAGACAGTGCAGTTTATTTAATATATCCGTTCTCTGCCTGAAAAAAGCGATACACACAGTGACTCAGTCACATACCATATCTGTGTGCACTGCTCAGGCTCAGCCCAGTGTGCTGCATCATCTATATATATTATATATCTGTCTGACTGCTCAGCTCACACAGCTTATAATTGTGGGGGAGACTGGGGAGCACTGCAGTGCCAGTTATAGGTTATAGCAGGAGCCAGGAGTACATAATATTATATTAAAATTAAACAGTGCACACTTTTGCTGCAGGAGTGCCACTGCCAGTGTGACTGACCAGTGACCTGACCACACTGACCACCAGTATAGTTAGTAGTATACTTATATTGTGATTGCCTGAAAAAGTTAAACACTCGTCGTGTGACTTCACATGTGTGTTGTTTTTTTTTTTATTCTATAAAAATAAAACTCATTCTGCTGACAGACAGTGTCCAGCAGGTCCGTCATTATATAATATATAATATATACCTGTCCGGCTGCAGTAGTGATATATATATATTTTTTATATCATTTATCATCCAGTCGCAGCAGACACAGTACGGTAGTTCACGGCTGTGGCTACCTCTGTGTCTGCACTCGGCAGGCAGTCCGTCCATAATTGTATACCACCTAACCGTGGTTTTTTTTTCTTCTTTATACATACATACTACTACGACATCTCTTTATCAACCAGTCTATATTAGTAGCAGACACAGTACAGTACGGTAGTTCACGGCTGTGGCTACCTCTGTGTCTGCACTCGGCAGGCAGTCCATAATTGTATACTAGTATCCATCTCCATTGTTTACCTGAGGTGCCTTTTAGTTGTGCCTATTAAAATATGGAGAACAAAAATGTTGAGGTTCCAAAATTAGGGAAAGATCAAGATCCACTTCCACCTCGTGCTGAAGCTGCTGCCACTAGTCATGGCCGAGACGATGAAATGCCAGCAACGTCGTCTGCCAAGGCCGATGCCCAATGTCATAGTACAGAGCATGTCAAATCCAAAACACCAAATATCAGAAAAAAAAGGACTCCAAAACCTAAAATAAAATTGTCGGAGGAGAAGCGTAAACTTGCCAATATGCCATTTACGACACGGAGTGGCAAGGAACGGCTGAGGCCCTGGCCTATGTTCATGGCTAGTGGTTCAGCTTCACATGAGGATGGAAGCACTCAGCCTCTCGCTAGAAAAATGAAAAGACTCAAGCTGGCAAAAGCAGCACAGCAAAGAACTGTGCATTCTTCGAAATCCCAAATCCACAAGGAGAGTCCAATTGTGTTGGTTGCGATGCCTGACCTTCCCAACACTGGACGTGAAGAGCATGCGCCTTCCACCATTTGCACGCCCCCTGCAAGTGCTGGAAGGAGCACCCGCAGTCCAGTTCCTGATAGTCAGATTGAAGATGTCAGTGTTGAAGTACACCAGGATGAGGAGGATATGGGTGTTGCTGGCGCTGGGGAGGAAATTGACCAGGAGGATTCTGATGGTGAGGTGGTTTGTTTAAGTCAGGCACCCGGGGAGACACCTGTTGTCCGTGGGAGGAATATGGCCGTTGACATGCCAGGTGAAAATACCAAAAAAATCAGCTCTTCGGTGTGGAGGTATTTCACCAGAAATGCGGACAACAGGTGTCAAGCCGTGTGTTCCCTTTGTCAAGCTGTAATAAGTAGGGGTAAGGACGTTAACCACCTCGGAACATCCTCCCTTATACGTCACCTGCAGCGCATTCATAATAAGTCAGTGACAAGTTCAAAAACTTTGGGTGACAGCGGAAGCAGTCCACTGACCAGTAAATCCCTTCCTCTTGTAACCAAGCTCACGCAAACCACCCCACCAACTCCCTCAGTGTCAATTTCCTCCTTCCCCAGGAATGCCAATAGTCCTGCAGGCCATGTCACTGGCAATTCTGACGATTCCTCTCCTGCCTGGGATTCCTCCGATGCATCCTTGCGTGTAACGCCTACTGCTGCTGGCGCTGCTGTTGTTGCTGCTGGGAGTCGATGGTCATCCCAGAGGGGAAGTCGTAAGCCCACTTGTACTACTTCCAGTAAGCAATTGACTGTTCAACAGTCCTTTGCGAGGAAGATGAAATATCACAGCAGTCATCCTGCTGCAAAGCGGATAACTGAGGCCTTGACAACTATGTTGGTGTTAGACGTGCGTCCGGTATCCGCCGTTAGTTCACAGGGAACTAGACAATTTATTGAGGCAGTGTGCCCCCGTTACCAAATACCATCTAGGTTCCACTTCTCTAGGCAGGCGATACCGAGAATGTACACGGACGTCAGAAAAAGACTCACCAGTGTCCTAAAAAATGCAGTTGTACCCAATGTCCACTTAACCACGGACATGTGGACAAGTGGAGCAGGGCAGGGTCAGGACTATATGACTGTGACAGCCCACTGGGTAGATGTATGGTCTCCCGCCGCAAGAACAGCAGCGGCGGCACCAGTAGCAGCATCTCGCAAACGCCAACTCTTTCCTAGGCAGGCTACGCTTTGTATCACCGCTTTCCAGAATACGCACACAGCTGAAAACCTCTTACGGCAACTGAGGAAGATCATCGCGGAATGGCTTACCCCAATTGGACTCTCCTGTGGATTTGTGGCATCGGACAACGCCAGCAATATTGTGTGTGCATTAAATATGGGCAAATTCCAGCACGTCCCATGTTTTGCACATACCTTGAATTTGGTGGTGCAGAATTTTTTAAAAAACGACAGGGGCGTGCAAGAGATGCTGTCGGTGGCCAGAAGAATTGCGGGACACTTTCGGCGTACAGGCACCACGTACAGAAGACTGGAGCACCACCAAAAACTACTGAACCTGCCCTGCCATCATCTGAAGCAAGAAGTGGTAACGAGGTGGAATTCAACCCTCTATATGCTTCAGAGGTTGGAGGAGCAGCAAAAGGCCATTCAAGCCTATACAATTGAGCACGATATAGTAGGTGGAATGCACCTGTCTCAAGCGCAGTGGAGAATGATTTCAACGTTGTGCAAGGCTCTGATGCTCTTTGAACTTGCCACACGTGAAGTCAGTTCAGACACTGCCAGCCTGAGTCAGGTCATTCCCCTCATCAGGCTTTTGCAGAAGAAGCTGGAGACATTGAAGGAGGAGCTAACACGGAGCGATTCCGCTAGGCATGTGGGACTTGTGGATGGAGCCCTTAATTCGCTTAACAAGGATTCACGGGTGGTCAATCTGTTGAAATCAGAGCACTACATTTTGGCCACCGTGCTCGATCCTAGATTTAAAGCCTACCTTGGATCTCTCTTTCCGGCAGACACAAGTCTGCTGGGGTTGAAAGACCTGCTGGTGACAAAATTGTCAAGTCAAGCGGAACGCGACCTGTCAACATCTCCTCCTTCACATTCTCCCGCAACTGGGGGTGCGAGGAAAAGGCTCAGAATTCCGAGCCCACCCGCTGGCGGTGATGCAGGGCAGTCTGGAGCGACTGCTGATGCTGACATCTGGTCCGGACTGAAGGACCTGACAACGATTACGGACATGTCGTCTACTGTCACTGCATATGATTCTCTCAACATTGATAGAATGGTGGAGGATTATATGAGTGACCGCATCCAAGTAGGCACGTCACACAGTCCGTACTTATACTGGCAGGAAAAAGAGGCAATTTGGAGGCCCTTGCACAAACTGGCTTTATTCTACCTAAGTTGCCCTCCCACAAGTGTGTACTCCGAAAGAGTGTTTAGTGCCGCCGCTCACCTTGTCAGCAATCGGCGTACGAGGTTACATCCAGAAAATGTGGAGAAGATGATGTTCATTAAAATGAATTATAATCAATTCCTCCACGGAGACATTGACCAGCAGCAATTGCCTCCACAAAGTACACAGGGAGCTGAGATGGTGGATTCCAGTGGGGACGAATTGATAATCTGTGAGGAGGGGGATGTACACGGTGATATATCGGAGGGTGATGATGAGGTGGACATCTTGCCTCTGTAGAGCCAGTTTGTGCAAGGAGAGATTAATTGCTTCTTTTTTGGGGGGGGTCCAAACCAACCCGTCATATCAGTCACAGTCGTGTGGCAGACCCTGTCACTGAAATGATGGGTTGGTTAAAGTGTGCATGTCCTGTTTTGTTTATACAACATAAGGGTGGGTGGGAGGGCCCAAGGACAATTCCATCTTGCACCTCTTTTTTCTTTTCTTTTTCTTTGCATCATGTGCTGATTGGGGAGGGTTTTTGGAAGGGACATCCTGCGTGACACTGCAGTGCCACTCCTAAATGGGCCCGGTGTTTGTGTCGGCCACTAGGGTCGCTAATCTTACTCACACAGTCAGCTACCTCATTGCGCCTCTTTTTTTCTTTGCGTCATGTGCTGTTTGGGGAGGGTTTTTTGGAAGGGACATCCTGCGTGACACTGCAGTGCCACTCCTAGATGGGCCCGGTGTTTGTGTCGGCCACTAGGGTCGCTAATCTTACTCACACAGTCAGCTACCTCATTGCGCCTCTTTTTTTCTTTGCGTCATGTGCTGTTTGGGGAGGGTTTTTTGGAAGGGACATCCTGCGTGACACTGCAGTGCCACTCCTAGATGGGCCCGGTGTTTGTGTCGGCCACTAGGGTCGCTAATCTTACTCACACAGCTACCTCATTGCGCCTCTTTTTTTCTTTGCGTCATGTGCTGTTTGGGGAGGGTTTTTTGGAAGGGCCATCCTGCGTGACACTGCAGTGCCACTCCTAGATGGGCCCGGTGTTTGTGTCGGCCACTAGGGTCGCTAATCTTACTCACACAGCTACCTCATTGCGCCTCTTTTTTTCTTTGCGTCATGTGCTGTTTGGGGAGGGTTTTTTGGAAGGGACATCCTGCGTGACACTGCAGTGCCACTCCTAGATGGGCCCGGTGTTTGTGTCGGCCACTAGGGTCGCTTATCTTACTCACACAGCGACCTCGGTGCAAATTTTAGGACTAAAAATAATATTGTGAGGTGTGAGGTATTCAGAATAGACTGAAAATGAGTGTAAATTATGGTTTTTGAGGTTAATAATACTTTGGGATCAAAATGACCCCCAAATTCTATGATTTAAGCTGTTTTTTAGTGTTTTTTGAAAAAAACACCCGAATCCAAAACACACCCGAATCCGACAAAAAAAATTCGGTGAGGTTTTGCCAAAACGCGTTCGAACCCAAAACACGGCCGCGGAACCGAACCCAAAACCAAAACACAAAACCCGAAAAATTTCAGGCGCTCATCTCTAGTATTACTGAGCACCACAAGACAATGAGCAGTGATACTGAGCACTGATGATACTGAGCACTGATGATACTACGAAGAACTGACACTGAGCAGTACAATGCAGCACAAGACACTGTACTAGTATTACTGAGCAGCACAAAAGCACTCTGGAATTGTCTACCTCCCCACCCCCCCCCCCCCCCCCCCTAGATACCACTGTGACTGGAATGATAATGACCGATGCAGTCACAGGACCCTACTACCAGAGCACCCTACAGCAGCAAGATGCAGCACAAGAGAGACACTGTACTAGTATTACTGAGCAGCAATAAGCACTGATACTAAGCAGTGATACTGAGATTTGACACTGAGAGAACATAGCCACGTCTTCTCTGTACCCTCTACAATGCACGAGTGAAAATAGCGGCGATGTGCGGCTCTTTATATGGAATCCGAATCTCGCGAGAATCGGACAGCGGGATGATGACGTTTTGCCTCGTTCAGGTTTTCCGAGTCAGGCGGGAACAACTGAACCTGGCTCGGAACCGTGTTTGACACATGAAGTTCGGTAGGGTTCGGTTCTCAGAGAACCGAACCTGCTCATCTCTAGTAGCAACCCTTGTTTTTTTGGAGAGGTGGAACTGGAACAATGACACTTGTTTGTAGTTGTTCCAATTTTTTAATGGGTTCCTGCAGGATTGTACTTTCTGTCAGCGAAGCTGGTAAGCCTGATTTGAAGAATCTGTGAGGTGGGAGTTCCTGAAACTCCAGTTTGTAACCCTGGGCAACAATATCTTTTACCCAGGGGTCTAGGCATGATGACACCCAGATGTGACTGAATTTTTTTTAGTCTCGCTCCCACCTGCCCGATCTCCACGCTGGGAGGTCCACCGTCATGCTGAAGATTTTGAGGAAGCAGAACCTGGTTGCTGTTCCTGGGATCCTGTTGGTGCAGGTTTTTTGGATTTTTCCCGACCTCCCCTAAAGAAGGTGGGGGCACCCTTGGATTTTTAAAATTTTGCGGTCAGAAAGGACTGCAGTGTAGGTGTATGCAGGGACGTATCTACCTATTGGCCAGGATGGCACTCGCCATGGGCGCCAGGCAAGGTGGGGGCGCAAAAGGTAGAAAAGTAGTACTGTCAGACTGTACCTGGTGAGAGTCTGTTACTGCCGGTGCGGCGCAAGCGTCCGTCAGCAACGCACTGCACTTGTAATCAAACTCAAAATAAACTACAGCTCCCAGCAGTCCTTGTTGCTAGGAGCTCCTAGCAGAAATGGCTGCTGGGTACTGTAATACACAGCAATTGTTATATAACACAGTGCTATAGATCTATTTGTTGTTGAAGATTATAAAAAAGGAGCAGTGTTTTTCATGCATGTTAGATGTAAGTAAGTAGTAAGTAAGCAAAAATGATCAATTATACAATTAACTGATATACATTTCCTTGAACCTGGCCTTGAAATAGGTAAGATATGTATTTTCTTTATTACACACAAGTTAAAGTTTTTGCTTACTTACTACTTACTTACATCTAACATGCATGAAAAACACTGCTCCTTTTTTATAATCTTCAACAACAAATAGATCTATAGCACTGTGTTATATAACAATTGCTGTGTATTACAGTACCCAGCAGCCATTTCTGCTAGGAGCTCCTAGCAACAAAGACTGCTGGGAGCTGTAGTTTATTTTGAGTTTGATTACAAGTGCAGTGCGTTGCTGACGGACGCTTGAGCCGCACCGGCAGTAACAGACTCTCACCAGGTACAGTCTGACAGTACTACTTTTCTACCTTTTGCGCCCCCACCTTGCCTGGCGCCCATGGCGAGTGCCATCCTGGCCAATAGGTAGATACGTCCCTGCATACACCTACACTGCAGTCCTTTCTGACCGCAAAATTTTAAAAATCCAAGGGTGCCCCCACCTTCTTTAGGGGAGGTC
Source organism: Pseudophryne corroboree (assembly GCF_028390025.1). Taxonomy (NCBI): domain Eukaryota; kingdom Metazoa; phylum Chordata; class Amphibia; order Anura; family Myobatrachidae; genus Pseudophryne; species Pseudophryne corroboree. Next base: position 726,209,860 of record NC_086446.1, read on the forward strand.
GGGAAAAATCCAAAAAACCTGCACCAACAGGATCCCAGGAACAGCAACCAGGTTCTGCTTCCTCAAAATCTTCAGCATGACGGTGGACCTCCCAGCGTGGAGATCAGGCAATATCTCTGAAGTTTCTTGTTGAGGCGGGACGCCATCATGTCCACTTGACGAACTCCCCAACGACTTGTCACTTCTGCAAAGACCTCTTGATGAAGACCCCACTCTCCTGGATGGAGATCGTGTCTGCTGAGGAAAACTGCTTCCCAGTAGTCCACTTCTGGAATGAAGACCGCTGCCAGAGCGCTGGCATGTCTTTCCGCCCAGCAAAGAATCTCCGTGGCCTCGGCCATGGCCACTCTGCTCTTTGTTCCGCCTTGGCGGTTTACGTACGCCACTGCTGTCCCATTGTCTGACTGAATCAAGACCGGCAGACCTCGAAGAAGATGTTCTGCTTGCAGTATGCCGTTGTGGATGGCTCTTAATTCCAGAATGTTTATGTGTAGACAAGCTTCCTGACTTGACCACTTTCCCTGAAAGTTTCTTCCCTGTGTGACTGCTCCCCAGCCTCGGAGGCTTGCATCCGTGGTCAACAGGATCCAATCCTGAATCCCGAGCCTGCGTCCCTCCAGAAGGTGAGAACTGTGCAGCCACCACAGAAGGGAAATTCTTGTCCTGGGAGATAGAATTATTTTCCGGTGCATGTCCAGGTGAGACCCGGACCACTGGTCCAGCAGGTTCCACTGAAACACCCTGGCATGGAACCTGCCATACGGAATGGCCTCGTAGGCCGCCACCATCTTCCCCAGCAACCGAGTGCAGTGAAGAACTGATACCTTTGCCGGGGTTTGGCTGACCGCAAGATTGAGACTACGCTCAAATCGTTATACACATCTACGGGAGTGGCTCTGAGACCCACTATTGCTTGTGCGTGGATTTCTAGGGCCATAGTAAAGTGGTCAGGCTTGATGAATTAGATTCCATGGATAGGAGTGACATTGACTTGTTTTTACGTCACATACAAGATTCCTGTTTGGGAACGCACTGGATATGTGGATATCCAAGGCAGCTGGGGGTAAGTCGACCATTCTTCCTTCCTTCCTTATCTTGGAAGTGATGGCACCGTGATGTTTTTTCTAACAGGAAGCACTTCTTCCATCCAACTAATGGTGTTTGGTTAATGGCTGGGTCCATTTGAGGCTCATCTCATGGCATCTCATTAGCATTTCATTCAGGATGCAGTCAAGATGCCGGCGTTTGGCATCCCGGTGGTCGGAAAGCTGACACCAGCATCCCGAAACTGCTCAGAATGCTGATGCTGGCATCCCAACATAGATAGCGATGCATATCCAGTGCGTTCCCAAACAGGGCCTCACCTGTGAAGGGTAGGTTCTCCACAATATTCTGGGATTCTGCATCCACAGTCCATTGGCGCAGCCACAATCCTTTGCCTGCCGTGACTGCCATGGTTGTGGCCCTTGCGTTAAGCAGGCCCAGGTCCTTCATGGCTTTTACCATGAAGCCTTCGGAATCTTGTATGTGACGTAAAAACAAGTCAATGTCACTCCTATCCATGGAATCTAATTCATCAAGCCTGACCACTTTACTATGGCCCTAGAAATCCACGCACAAGCAATAGTGGGTCTCAGAGCCACTCCCGTAGATGTGTATAACGATTTGAGCGTAGTCTCAATCTTGCGGTCAGCCAAACCCCGGCAAAGGTATCAGTTCTTCACTGCACTCGGTTGCTGGGGAAGATGGTGGCGGCCTACGAGGCCATTCCGTATGGCAGGTTCCATGCCAGGGTGTTTCAGTGGAACCTGCTGGACCAGTGGTCCGGGTCTCACCTGGACATGCACCGGAAAATAATTCTATCTCCCAGGACAAGAATTTCCCTTCTGTGGTGGCTGCACAGTTCTCACCTTCTGGAGGGACGCAGGCTCAGGATTCAGGATTGGATCCTGTTGACCACGGATGCAAGCCTCCGAGGCTGGGGAGCAGTCACACAGGGAAGAAACTTTCAGGGAAAGTGGTCAAGTCAGGAAGCTTGTCTACACATAAACATTCTGGAATTAAGAGCCATCCACAACGGCATACTGCAAGCAGAACATCTTCTTCGAGGTCTGCCGGTCTTGATTCAGTCAGACAATGGGACAGCAGTGGCGTACGTAAACCGCCAAGGCGGAACAAAGAGCAGAGTGGCCATGGCCGAGGCCACGGAGATTCTTTGCTGGGCGGAAAGACATGCCAGCGCTATGGCAGCGGTCTTCATTCCAGAAGTGGACTACTGGGAAGCAGTTTTCCTCAGCAGACACGATCTCCATCCAGGAGAGTGGGGTCTTCATCAAGAGGTCTTTGCAGAAGTGACAAGTCGTTGGGGAGTTCGTCAAGTGGACATGATGGCGTCCCGCCTCAACAAGAAACTTCAGAGATATTGTTCCAGGTCAAGGGACCCTCAGGCGATAGCGGTGGACGCCCTAGTGACACCGTGGGTGTTTCCGTCGGTCTATGTGTTCCCTCCACTTCCACTCATTCCAAAGGTGATAAAAATTATAAGAAGAACAAGGGTTCAGGCGATCCTAGTGTTCCAGATTGGCCAAAAAGGGCCTGGTATCCGGATCTTTAGAGGTTACTCATAGAAGATCCCTGGCCTCTTCCTCTTCGGGAGGACCTGTTACAACAGGGGCCGTGCGTGTATCAGGACTTACCGCGGCTGTGTTTGATGGCATGGCGGTTGAACGCCAAATCCTAGCCCAAAAAGGTATTCCCAGTGAAGTCATTCCTACACTTCTTCAGGCTAGAAAGAAGTAACGGCAAAGCATTACCACCGTATTTGGAGAAAATATGTGTCTTGGTGTGAATCCAAGAAGGCTCCTACAGAAGAATTTCACCTGGGGCGGTTGCTCTATTTCCTACAAGCAGGTGTGGATGCGGGCCAAAGTTAGGCTCTATTAAGGTACAGATTTCGGCCATGTCGATCTTTTTTCAAAAAGAATTGGCCTCCCTTCCAGAAGTTCAGACCTTCGTAAAAGGCGTGCTGCACATCCAACCTCCCTTTGTGCCCCCAATGGCACCATGGGACCCTAATGTGGTGTTGCAATTCTTGCAATCACATTGGTTTGAACCTTTGCGCAAGGTTGAGTTAAAATTCCTTACTTGGAAAGTGGTCATGTTGTTGGCCTTGGCGTCTGCAAGGCGAGTGCCTGAGTTGGCGGCTTTGTCTCACAAAAGCCCCTATTTGATTTTCCATGCTGATAGAGCGGAGTTGAGAACTCGTCAGCAATTTCTGCCAAAAGTGGTTTCATCATTTCATGTTAACCAGCCAATTGTGGTGCCAGTGGCTACTGACACCTTGGCGGAGTCAAAGTCTCTCGATGTGGTCAGAGCTTTGAAGATCTATGTCGTCAGAACGGCGCAGATTAGGAAAACAGAGGCTCTGTTTGTCCTGTGGGCTCCCAACAAGATTGGGGCTCCTGCTTCTAAGCAGACTATTGCGCGCTTGGTTTGTAATACGATTCAGCAGGCTCATTCTACGGCAGGATTACCGTTACCGAAATCGGTGAAAGCCCATTCTACCAGGAAGGTGGGCTCATCCTGGGCGGCTGCCCGGGGAGTCTTGGCTTTACAACTTTGCCGAGCTGCTACTTGGTCGGGTTCAAACACCTTTACGAAGTTTTACAAGTTTGATACCCTAGCTGTGGAGGACCTCTTGTTTGGTCAATCGGTGCTGCAGAGTCATCCGCACTCTCCCGCCCGTTCTAGAGCTTTGGTATAAACCCCATGGTTCTTGAAGCATCCCCAGCATCCTGTAGGACGTATGAGAAAATAGGATTTTAATACCTACCGGTAAATCCTTTTCTCTTAGTCCGTAGAGGATGCTGGGTGCCCGTCCTAGTGCGGGCTGTATCTGCAGTTTGCTTATAGTTACGCTCATGTTGTGTTGAGTTTAGTTAATCTGTGACTGTTGTTGGTCATGCCGTTGCATGCGTTGTTGTTGAATGCCATGTTGTACGGCATGTTAGTGGTGTGAGCTGGTATGTATCTCAGCTTAGTTTAAAATAATTAAATAAATCCTTTTCCTCGAAATGTCCGTCTCCGTGGGCACAGTTCCTATAACTGGAGTCTGGAGGAGGGGCATAGAGGGAGGAGCCAGATCACACCCATTCAAAGTCTTATAGTGTGCCCATGTCTCCTGCGGATCTCGTCTATACCCCATAGTTCTTGTAGCATCCCCAGCATCCTCTACGGACTAAGAGAAAAGGATTTACCGGTAGGTATTAAAATCCTATTATTTCAGTGTTATCTGCATATGTAGCTATGTTTACTTATCCTGTACTTGTCCTATATTGTCTTCAACTGTAAATTGCTGTTTTCCTGTTTTAATTATTTGTTTATGTACTCTGTAATTGGGCGCTGCGGAACTCTTGTGGAGCCATATAAATAAAGGATAATAATAATAATCACCCTCCCCCCCCCCTAATCTATAACCCCCTGGTACCGCAGAGGTGCTGGAGTTATGTGGAGGGACAGCGCTTCCCTGTCAGTGTCTTGTGTGGAGATCTGCAGGGAGAAAATGGTGCCGGTGAGCCGCTGGTCCGCTCTGAGAGGAAGCCCCGCCCCCTGCAATGGCGCGCGGCTTAGCACACTTTGTTATTTATACTGGCCTGAGGTATTATTGTTAACAGTGGGATTAGCCCTTGTTAGCTCTTGATCAGTGTAGGGTTTATCGCACTGGCTCTGGACGCCCCTCAATAGCGCCTACATACTGTGCATGTTGCTGAGCCTTCCTGGAGCGCAGCTATCAGAGCTGCACTCCCGCCATGTATACCTGCCGGCGAACTGATAACCAGGACGCTAGCGCTGTACTCACCACTCTTCTATCTTCTGGCTCTGTTAGGGGTGGCGGCGTGCTGCGGGAGTGTGTGGTCGCCTCGTGGGCTTGCGGACATTTCCCTCAGGAGCTCAGTGTCCTGTCAGCGGAGTAATGTACCATTAACTCTTTATTAAGTTGGTTCATTACCCCCCCTCCCCCCCCCTAAGTCCCACGAAGTAGGCAGACTGTTGCCAAAACAGCCTTCTGTAAACTAACAAAACTCTAGAAAATAATAAAACTAAGAAAACTCTTAGGTGCTCCCCTAGCTGTGACCGGCTCCTCCGAGCACATTTTCTAAACTGGTAGGAGGGGTATAGAGGGAGGGGCCAACCCACACTGTTAAACTCTTAAAGTGCCAGTTGCTCCTAGTGGACCCGGCTATACCCCATGGTACTAAATAGAACCCCAGCATCCTCTAGGACGTAAGAGAAAAAAATACGCACTGTATTAAGTTATTTTATAGTATGTAGTATGCAAGTGTACAAGGCAGATCTAGGAGTAAATTTATTAATGATGATATATATTGGTGTTACAATGTAAGTTGCTTTGCTGTCAACCTTGCCTATCACCCCTGGGTGCTCTACTAGGTACAACTCTCAGTTAGGAGTAGCTAAACTTATCTTTCTGCTGAGTAAGTTACTGTGTTAGTGCCCTTTGAGTGACCTGCACGAATTCAAGTCCCCTGCACAAATATTAAATTCTCTCTGGGATGTTGTCTGGGTCCGGTATGTTTTACCGGTAGACAGGATGCCGGTTGCAGGGCAGTTGAGAGCCGGTCTGGGTCCAGGTACTTTTCAAGGGGCATGGCCTAATCACAGGAGGTGTGGTCATGTACCCTTAGAAAAAAATACTGAAAAAAATAGTATTTTAACTAGTGATGAGCGGGTTCGGTTTCTCGGAAACCGAACCCCCCCGAACTTCACGCATTTTACACGGGTCCGAGGCAGGTTCGAACCTTCCCACCTTGCTCGGCTAACCCGAGCGCGCCCGAACGTCATCATCCCGCTGTCGGATTCTCGCGAGATTCGGATTCTATATAAGCAGCCGCGCGTCGCCGCCATTTTCACTCGTGCATTGGAGATGATAGGGAGAGGACGTGGCTGGCGTTCTCTCCGTTTATTGTTGAATTTGATTGCTTTATTGCTTAATTGTGGGGAGGACTGGGGAGCAGCTGTTAGGAGGAGTACAGTGCAGAGTTTTGCTGATCAGTGACCACCAGTTTTATCCGTTCTCTGCCTGAAAAAAACGCTCCATATCTGTGCTCAGTGTGCTGCATAATATATCTGTGCTCACACTGCTTAATTGTGGGGACTGGGGAGCAGCTGTATTATATAGCAGGAGTACAGTGCAGAGTTTTGCTGACAGTGACCACCAGTATACGTTGTCTGCCTGAAAAACACTCCATATCTGTGCTCAGTGTGCTGCTTTATTGTGGGGACTGGGGACCACCAGTATAATTAATATTATATAGGAGGAGTACAGTGCAGAGTTTTGCTGACCAGTGACCACCAGTATACTATATATAGCAGTACGATACGGAAGGCCACTGCTGTGCCTACCTCTGTGTCGTCATTAAGTATACTATCCATCTACATTCTATACCTGTGGTGCATTTTAGTTTTGCAGTTTGCTGACACAGTGACCACCAGTATACTATATATAGCAGTACGATACGGAAGGCCACTGCTGTGCCTACCTCTGTGTCTTCATTAAGTATACTATCCATCTACATTCTATACCTGTGGTGCATTTTAGTTTTGCAGTTTGCTGACACAGTGACCACCAGTATACTATATATAGCAGTACGATACGGAAGGCCACTGCTGTGCCTACCTCTGTGTCGTCATTAAGTATACTGTCCATCTACATTCCATACCTGTGGTGCGCCTCTTTTTTTCTTTGCATCATGTGCTGTTTTGAAGTGCCATCCTGCCTGACACTGCAGTGCCACTCCTAGATGGGCCAGGTGTTTGTGTCGGCCACTTGTGTCGCTTAGCTTAGTCACACAGCGACCTTGGCGCGCCTCTTTTTTTCTTTGCATCATGTGCTGTTTGGGGACAATTTTTTTGAAGTGCCATCCTGCCTGACACTGCAGTGCCACTCCTAGATGGGCCAGGTGTTTGTGTCGGCCACTTGTGTCGCTTAGCTTAGCCATCCAGCGACCTCGGTGCAAATTGTAGGACTAAAAATAATATTGTGAGGTGTGAGGTGTTCAGAATAGACTGGAAATGAGTGGAAATTATGGTAATTGAGGTTAATAATACTATGGGATCAAAATGACCCCCAAATTCTATGATTTATGCTGTTTTTTAGGGTTTTTTGAAAAAAACACCCGAGTCCGACAAAACATTTTCGGTGAGGTTTTGCCAAAACGCGTCCGAATCCAAAACACGGCCGCGGAACCGAATCCAAAACCAAAACACAAAACCCGAAAAATGTCCGTTGCACATCACTAATTTTAACCACCTCCATGGCCACACTGCTGCCCAGTACGCAGCAGTGTGTGCTGGGCTGAGGAAAAGAGCTGCAGCTGCTGATGCCAAGTAAGAGGGAGGGGGCCCAGGGCCCCCTCAGCCCTCACTGGACCCCTCCAGCAGACCTGGGCCCGGTTAATTTGTACCCTCTCCACGCCCTCTCTCGGCAGCACTGGCTGGTTGTCGGTATACCAACAGCAGCATCCCATCTGCTGAAATCCCGGCAGCGAGTCCCTCGCAGGCTCACTGCGCTTGAACCGCTTCGCCCACCACAGGTTATAGTCCCACTCTGTTAGTGGCATAGACCCACCAACCAAGTGGGAATAACCTGCAGTGGTCGGGATTCCGGGGCATTGGTATTTCACCGGCTTTTGGGATTCCGGCATCGATCTCCTGAAAGCTGGGATCCCGACAGACAGTATTTTAACTGTTACCTGTTGTCTGCCTACATTTGTTCACAGGTTAACAATAACAACTTATCTAAAATAAAGATAAGGAGACATTCTGACACGGAAAAGGATCAGCTTTATTTATATAGAAAAGGGTGAGTGCACCATCTTTTCAAGTATAGAAAGGCTTAAATTGAGCCATAACATGTCATTTTACAAAAAACTAAATGGGGACAAACTGCAAGCCCATCACCAAACTCAACTTAAGGTATCCAAATTCAACTCCAAAGGACACATAAGAAGCCCATCTGGACTGGTGGTGCACTTACCCAAGTAGGGTACAAGTACATGTATTGGCAGAAGAGCATCTCAAGACCAAGAGCAAGACAGCCACTGTGTCAGGAATCGACTCACCAAGCCGACATCCGTCCGCCGCTGCGGACTCCGTCCTGGCTCCCTGCGGTCACCTGTCATCTGTGTCTCTGCCATGGGACGCCATCACGGGCCTGGGAACACTCCTGTGACAGCGGGCGTGTAGCGCGCCGCGTTCCCGCTAGGCCGCGGCATGGGCGCCGCCATGACAGTCTACAAACAGCCAGCATACAGCGGCCAATCCGGTGCTTGGCCGCACCCACTTTCTCTCACTCACCCAATCCCTGTGCACCAAGGGGTATATAAGAGACTGCAGGATCAGTCTGCAGGCATCCTGGACTTTGTGTCACTCCTGCGACCCATGTGTAAGGATCTGTTCCGTTACTCCTGTGTTCCTGGCTCTCTGGCTAAAGACCTGTACTCCTGGTTATCTGCACAAGCTCCGTGGAACTTCAAGGCCCAGCAATACCTGCAAACAGGCTTCACACTCATCACCACCTTGTGTGCTTCAGCCTGCAGTTGAGACTGACTCCAGGTGTGTCTCATTCCAAACACCTGTGATACAGCTTGCTGCTGCCGGTGCTTCAATACCTGCACTGTGAAGTCAGACTCCTGCCTCTGCTACCAGGTTTGCCATTTAACACCTTGCTGCCTAAAGTTTCCTGTTTTATATCTGCACTGGTTTCCAAACCAGAACCACTTTACAAGCACCCGTTCTTCTGTTTATTACATTTCCGGTTATTATTTCTACAGTCATCTGCCATCCAGTTGCCATAGACTTTTCAGCTATTACGCTGTGTGATTGACATTTTACATCTGTGATTATTATTTCTGCTGCCATTTCTGTTATTATCATCTGCAAATAAATATCATTGCGCTGATGCGCTGAAACAACATCCAGCCTCCTCGTTTCCTCCCTTATACCTCCACTGACCCACTAGCGCCCCCTCTGGGGACACAGACAAGTCCAGACCTGACAGTAAGTCCAGGATCGATGGACTCAGATGGTGGACGGAGTGTGGGGTCAGAGGCCTTGCAAAACCTGGTCTCCGGTCTGGATGGTCAAGAGGCTGCGCAGCAGCAGATGTATCAATTTCTGCAAGGGATGTCCTCCCAGATAGATACACTACAGCAATCCCTGCCTAGTGTACTCACTCCTATTGTTCCTGTTACTCCAGCACTTGCCAGTGCTGTGAGTTCCTCTATGCCGACTGCATCAGCTCCAGTGTCACGTCTGCACCTGCCCGTGCCGAGCAAGTATGATGGCAGTCCAGAGTTATGTCGCGGGTTTCTCAACCAATGTGAAATCCAGTTTGAGTTGTTGCCACATAATTTCCCCACGCCAAGGTCCAAGGTTGCCTACATCATCTCCTTACTTTCTGGATCTGCTCTGAACTGGGTGTCTCCTCTGTGGGAACGTGCTGACCCTCTGATTAACAACTACACAGACTTCGTGTCAACTTTCAGACGGATCTTTGACGAGCCTGGTCGTGCAACATCAGCTTCCGCTGACCTGATTCAACTCTGCCAAGGTACCCGTAGTATGGGACAATATGTTATTCAGTTCCAGACGTTGGCCGCAGAGGTTCAGTGGGATAATCAGGCCCTGGTAGCAGCCTTCTGGCATGGACTTTCTGACCGGATCAAGGATGAACTGGCGACCCGCGACCTTCCTGTTCTATTGTCTGACCTGATCTCCTTGTGCATTAAGTTGGACTCTCGCATCCGTGAACGCAATAATGAACGCGCTCGGAGTGAGCCACGCGGATCAAGGATAATACCTTCTGTACAGTTCCAGTCTCCCTCTTCTGACGAGCCTATGCAGATAAATAGGTCCCGCCTATCTCCTGAGGAGCGGGCAAGAAGAATGCGTGAGAGACTCTGTCTGTACTGTGCGGCTGCGGGCCACCAGATTAACTCCTGCACAGTGCGTTCGGGGAAACGCCAGATCCTGACCTATAAAGGAGGAGTCAAGTTGGGATCTTTTTGCCAAGCTCCTTCCAATCAAGACCTTATCCTTCCTGTGACGTTGGAGACTTCAGTTGGGCTCCAGTCCGCATCAGCATTGGTGGACTGTGGAGCTGCAGGAAATTTCATCACCCAAGCTGCGGTAAATAAATTTTGTTTATCTACATGTGAACTTTCCTGTCCAGTTTATATTACCGCTGTGGATGGAAGTCGAATTTCCAAGGGGAATATTTCCCATCAAACTGCCCCAGTGGTCCTGGGAGTTGGATTCTTACACTCTGAACTGATCAAGTTCTTAGTTATCCCTCAAGCCACCCAGGAGATCGTCTTGGGCATGCCCTGGCTCCAGCTACATAATCCACAGTTTGACTGGTCAACATTGCAGCTTACTTCATGGGGTTCACAGTGTCATCAATCCTGTCTAGCCCAAGTGTGTCCCATAAAGTCTACCGAAGTTAAGACACAGTCAAGTCTCCCAGCAGCCTATCAAGATTTCTCAGACGTCTTCTGTGAAAAGGCCGCTGATGTCCTGCCGCCCCATAGGGAATGGGATTGTCCCATCGATCTCCTTCCTGGCAAGAAGCCACCTAGGGGGCGCACCTACCCGTTGTCTGTTCCTGAAACTGAGGCGATGAGTGTTTACATCAGAGAGAATCTTCAGAAGGGATTCATCCGTCCGTCATCATCACCCGCTGGCGCAGGTTTCTTCTTTGTTAAAAAGAAGGATGGAGGACTGCGTCCATGCATTGACTACCGGGGTCTCAATGACATTACCATCAAAAACAGTTATCCATTACCACTCATTACCGAATTATTTGACAGAGTTAAAGGAGCCCGCATCTTTACCAAGTTAGATCTCCGCGGTGCCTACAATCTCATCAGAATCCGGAGTGGTGACGAGTGGAAAACAGCTTTTAACACTCGAGATGGCCATTACGAATACCTAGTAATGCCATTTGGATTGAGTAATGCTCCAGCAGTGTTCCAACACTTTGTGAACGAAATTTTTCGTGATGTCCTGTATAAGCACCTCGTTGTTTACTTGGATGATATCCTCATCTTCTCCCAAGACCTTCCATCTCATCGTCTACAAGTCCGAGAAGTTCTCCGACGTCTTCGTGAGAACCGTCTTTACGGAAAACTATCTAAATGCACCTTTGAAGTACCCTCTATACCCTTCCTGGGTTATATAATTTCCGGATCGGATCTTCAGATGGACCCGACAAAATTGGAAGCTATTGCCAATTGGTCCATTCCAAATTCTCTCAAGTCTATCCAGCGGTTCCTGGGTTTTGCCAACTACTATAGGAAATTTATTCGGGGATTCTCCACTCTCATCGCTCCTATTACCAACCTGACTCGGAAAGGGGCAAACCATTCCAACTGGTCAGAAGAAGCCTTAGCAGCCTTCCAGAAGATCAAGCTGGCCTTTATGTCTGCCCCAGTTCTGTCTCAGCCAGATGTTAACAAACTGTTCGAGTTGGAGGTGGATGCCTCTACAGTTGGGGTTGGAGCTGTTCTCTCCCAGAAGGGAACCGATGGGAAAGTCCACCCTTGTGGGTTTTATTCTCGCAAATTCCTTCCTGCAGAAGCTAACTACTCCGTTGGAGACCAAGAACTACTGGCGATCAAGCTGGCTCTCGAGGAATGGAGATACCTCCTAGAAGGGGCCAAACATCCGTTCAATATCTACACGGATCATAAAAACCTGCTATACTTAAAGGCAGCTCAGTGCCTTAATCCTCGCCAGTCCAGGTGGGCTATGTTTTTCTCACGTTTTAATTTTAAGCTTCATTTCCGCCCAGGTTCGCAGAATGTTAAAGCTGACGCTCTATCCCGATCCATGGAATCCGAAGAGGAAACACCTGACTCAGTGCCTCATTCCATCCTGAGTCCAGTGGTATTCGCTGCATCCCAAGTCTCCCCGGCTCCTCCTCCTGGTAAGACTTTTGTTTCCCCAGAGCTCCGTCCCAAGTTGCTATCTTGGGCTCATCAATCCAAGTTCACCGGTCATCCTGGTGTTCTGAAGACCTTCAAGTTTCTCTCTGAGACGTACTGGTGGCCAAAGATGAAGGCTGACATCAAGGATTTCGTGGCATCCTGTCCTAAGTGTGTGCAGCATAAGACTCCTCGTCAGTCTCCAGCAGGTCAGTTACAACCATTGTCTGTTCCTAGTCGTCCCTGGTCACACCTGTCCATGGATTTTATCACCGACCTTCCTCCTTCCCAAGGATATAATACCATCTGGGTTGTAGTGGACAGATTTACCAAGATGGCTCATTTTGTCCCTCTCCAGGGTCTCCCGTCTGCCCCGAAACTTGCCCAAATCTTCCTACGGGAGATTTTCCGCTTACATGGTCTACCCTCAGAAATAATATCTGATCGGGGGGTACAGTTTGTAGCGAGGTTTTGGAGGGCCCTCTGTACTGCCATGCAGGTCAAACTGAAGTTTTCGTCATCATACCATCCTCAGACGAATGGGCAGACAGAGAGAGTTAATCAAGATCTAGAGACGTTTTTAAGATTATATGTTTCATCTTCCCAGGATGACTGGTTCGATCTGCTCCCATGGGCCGAGTTTGCCCACAACTTCCGATACCATACTGCTACTGAAACAACACCATTCTTTGCAGTATATGGGCAACATCCCCGTGTTCCTGACTTCCAAGAACTCCCTCATATGGATGTTCCTGCTGTCACTACTGCTCTGTCTCAGTTTTCATCAATTTGGAAAAAGATTCATGTATCTCTCAAAAAGGCCTCCAGCCGGTACAAATTCTTTGCTGACCGCAAGAGACGTGCGGTTCCTCACCTGAAACCTGGGGACAAGGTTTGGCTATCAACCCGTAACCTCCGTCTTAGGGTTCCGTCCATGAAGTTTGCACCCCGTTTCATTGGTCCTTTCCCTGTTGAAAGAGTCATCAACCCTGTGGCCTATAAACTGAAGTTACCACCTTCTCTGCGTATACCTAACGCTTTTCATGTTTCTCTCCTTAGACCTCTAGTCCTGAACCGTTTTCAGAGTTCTCTTCCAGTTGGCCCCAAAATTCGAACTCAGCGGGGCGTGGAATTCGAGATCGGCAAAATCCTGGACTCTCGTTGCCGGTATGGACGTCTCCAGTACCTGGTCGATTGGTCCGGTTATGGCCCAGAGGAGAGGAGTTGGGTAAACTCATCTGATGTCCATGCTCCAAGGTTGGTCCGTGTCTTCCACAGCACTCATCCATCCAAGCCACGTGGGTGTTCGGTGTCCACCCTTAAAGGGGGGGGTACTGTCAGGAATCGACTCACCAAGCCGACATCCGTCCGCCGCTGCGGACTCCGTCCTGGCTCCCTGCGGTCACCTGTCATCTGTGTCTCTGCCATGGGACGCCATCACGGGCCTGGGAACACTCCTGTGACAGCGGGCGTGTAGCGCGCCGCGTTCCCGCTAGGCCGCGGCATGGGCGCCGCCATGACAGTCTACAAACAGCCAGCATACAGCGGCCAATCCGGTGCTTGGCCGCACCCACTTTCTCTCACTCACCCAATCCCTGTGCACCAAGGGGTATATAAGAGACTGCAGGATCAGTCTGCAGGCATCCTGGACTTTGTGTCACTCCTGCGACCCATGTGTAAGGATCTGTTCCGTTACTCCTGTGTTCCTGGCTCTCTGGCTAAAGACCTGTACTCCTGGTTATCTGCACAAGCTCCGTGGAACTTCAAGGCCCAGCAATACCTGCAAACAGGCTTCACACTCATCACCACCTTGTGTGCTTCAGCCTGCAGTTGAGACTGACTCCAGGTGTGTCTCATTCCAAACACCTGTGATACAGCTTGCTGCTGCCGGTGCTTCAATACCTGCACTGTGAAGTCAGACTCCTGCCTCTGCTACCAGGTTTGCCATTTAACACCTTGCTGCCTAAAGTTTCCTGTTTTATATCTGCACTGGTTTCCAAACCAGAACCACTTTACAAGCACCCGTTCTTCTGTTTATTACATTTCCGGTTATTATTTCTACAGTCATCTGCCATCCAGTTGCCATAGACTTTTCAGCTATTACGCTGTGTGATTGACATTTTACATCTGTGATTATTATTTCTGCTGCCATTTCTGTTATTATCATCTGCAAATAAATATCATTGCGCTGATGCGCTGAAACAACATCCAGCCTCCTCGTTTCCTCCCTTATACCTCCACTGACCCACTAGCGCCCCCTCTGGGGACACAGACAAGTCCAGACCTGACACACTGCTGTTCTTTGCCGGATCAGGAAAGCCTACAACCCACAAAATATTAACAAAAGGAAGGGAGAGTGGGTATGTCTGAAGAAAGGAAACACCTCAGAGACCGGGAAACAATACTACAGCATATAACACAAATCACACCCCAAACATACCTTTCGAACCCTGATAACCAGAGTAAAAACATGCCATGACACCAAATGCAAGCCGTCTAACAAAATTAAATATATTTAGCAGCAGGGGTTAATGTATTCTGTATACTTTATCCCACTGCAATCTGCAGTACTGTACATTAGAATAAATATTCTACACTGAGGTGCACTACAGCACCAAAGGTTACATACTTGTCCATGCCAGTCGAAGGGGATGCATATTTGTAAATCGTACCTTGAAGAATATGTATGGCCTGTCTCTTGAGGAAAGAGCACTGTTCATGTTCCTTCTAAATGCACAAGGGCATTCAGTCCAGTGCTACAGTAGTATTCTGGGTTTTGAAGTCCCAGGCCCTATCCAATCCAACTGTATGAGGAGGTCTACCTAACATAATGGCAAGTGAGGGGTGCCTTAGTATATTCATTGTCAAGCAGGTTCCACCATTGTCCTTCATCTCCTAAAACAGATAAGAGTTACAGATCTGGACTTAGCTAGAATTCTGAAAAAGATGCTTTGTTGGAAGTTCTATAATTTATTCTGCCCCTTCATTTAACATCTAACCGTGAAAGCTAGTTTCTATAGCCTACAGGCTCCTGCATTATTACATTTGGTAAACTTGGTGGTAAGACCTTGGAAGTGATATTTATAACTTCTGTGAGATATCAATATAGCATGGCCCATGTAATTCTCCAAATTTATGGCCCATGTCATACTCTAAATTTACAGTAACTAATACCCTTTAGAATGAAAGTTATTTCTCTCTGTTTCATGCACTAGAAAAGTGCCCATGTGAAAAGTAGTCTAATGAAGACAATAATTTCTTTTGGAACATAAATTAGACTAATGAACACAGGTAATGACCCAGTTAATTAACACTGCCAAAGTACCCTTATTCAGTGTGGAAGCATAAATGTTAGATAATGTGAAAAGGAAACATCTTTGAGTGGTGTTATTGGCATAAAATAGTCTGCGTGTTTTAAGATTTGCTAGAGCCTAATGATGATAGTTACATATCAATCAGTGGTGCGCCGTGATTACGTGGTGGGAATGCTTCTCTACAAAATATTGTAGTATATATTTAATGTGTTCTAAATTACCTAGGTATGCAAAGTCAGAGCCGTGTTCTGGACTATTTTAATAAATGGTCAAAATTGGCATTTGCCCGTTTTGGGAGTGAATTAATAAAAATAGGCAAATTATTTTGCTGCAGAAAGCTTAGCCTTGGAGAGGACTAAAGTGGACGGAGATAAAGTACCAGCCAATCAGCTCCTAACTGTCATTTTCTTTAAACACAGCCTGTAACATGCTTAGTACCAGAGGCGGCTCCAACCTTGTTGTAGGAGGAGGGCTGCCACTGGTGATGCTCTGGGTCTCTGCCACCACCCGGGTCTCGGCACCTGAACTATATGTAGTTCATAGATGCTGAGACCCAGCGCATGTGCTGTAGCGGCGTCGGCACTGTGCATGCGCAAAACCACAGCTTCCATGGACTGCATCAGCTGCAGCCCATAGAAACTGGCCAGGGCTGATGAGGCAGCCCCCCTCCATCATGGAAATATATATATAACATTAAATCAAAATAAATATATATTTAAAAAATTTTTAGTCATTTACTATGCACATACACAGCAACACCATATTATGCTCCATATTAAGTCCCCACAGTATTGCCCCTCACAACATATTATCATACCTCCCAACATGACCCTCTACAGGAGGGACACAATGCTCTGCTTCTGGACTTTTCTCTTAATGCATGATTGCTGGCTCCTGTGTTGAACAGGTGAATGGATAAGAATGGGGTTTCAGCACAGGTGATGGTAATCATAAATTAAGAGAAAAGTCCAGGAGCAGAGCATTGTGTCCCTCCTGGAGAGGGTCATATTGGGAGGTATGTATTATGCCCCCACATTAATGCTGCCAGTACCTGCTCATTGTCATCGGTTATGCTCGTTGTCAGGGGATTTCCCCACCTGGTCGAGTCTCTGTTCACACCTGCATGCTTCCATTGAAAATGTCCTTTCCAAAATGGCCACCGCCTCAAAGGAGACAGTTATTAAAGATACAAGAGGTGGCTTCTCTAGTATCTTTAATAATTGTCTCCTCTGAGGCGGCGGCCATTTTGTGAGGGACATTTTCAATAGAGGGTGGCAGAGTGCGGATGAACAGGGAAGAATGGTGATGGTCGGCATTGAGCAGGCAGCGACGGGCAGACAGTGGCATTAGTGGCCCGGGCACTTTCTTCTCTGTCAGAGAGGCCTGGCAAGGGACAGCTGTAAACCCAGTACCCCCTGATGGTGCACCTGCTTCCAATGGAAGTCACTAACAGTCACTGTGAGCCCAGTGCAGTCACGGAGTACATCTGGCTTCAGTGACAGTGAGCTGAGGTGGCGGATTTTACCTGTGGGGGATGCAGGACCCATAGGTAAAAACCACCACTGCTTAGTACATATGCCCCTCATTCTTTATTCTCACTTCCTCTCAAACTTGTGTTCTCTCTTTCCCCCCATCCTCTTTCTTTCTTTCTTTCTTTCTTTCTTTCTTTCTTTCTTTCTTTCTTTCTTTCTTTCTTTCTTTCTTTCTTTCTTTCTTTCTTTCTTTCTTTCTTTCTTTCTTTCTTTCTTTCTTTCTTTCTTTCTTTCTTTCTTTCTTTCTTTCTTTCTTTCTTTCTTTCTTTCTTTCTTTCTTTCTTTCTTTCTTTCTTTCTTTCTTTCTTTCTTTCTTTCTTTCTTTCTTTCTTTCTTTCTTTCTTTCTTTCTTTCTTTCTTTCTTTCTTTCTTTCTTTCTTTCTTTCTTTCTTTCTTTCTTTCTTCCTTCCTTCCTTCCTTCCTTCCTTCCTTCCTTCCTTCCTTCCTTCCTTCCTTCCTTCCTTCCATCATGTGACCCTATAGACTCCTTTGCCCACTTCATGGCCTCCCTGTCTCCAGAGGCTGCATTCCACATTGGCCGCATTGCTGCACTACTTTATCTCTCTCCAAGGCTTAGTAAATAGACCCCAAAATGTACTAAGCCTTGGAGAGAGATAAAGTTGACTGAGATAAAGTACCAACCAACCAGCTCCTAACTGCTGTGTTTGAAAAAGGACAGTTAGGAGTGGTTTAGCTGGTACTTTACCTCTCTCTTCTTTATCTCTTTCCAAGGCTTAGTAAATAAAAAAAAACTTAGTTTAGTAAATCTAATAATAATGAGGAGATATGTACAGTTTCAGCTGACAAATATAATTATTTCTAAGTTTATAGCAGTGGAGAGAAGACCGACATTTCAATTGCTACTTCATGCAGACGTATGGCCAAACAAAGACGGGCAGAAGGGCATAGAAACCAATGTTTAAGAAATGGAACAAAAAAATGAATGGTTGTAATTTCTTGGGACATTGTGCTTATTTTATATTTCTATAATATGATGTCAGATCTTTTAAAATTCTTCTGTAAATCCAACACTAAGGGGTAGATTTACTAAAGCTTCTAAAAATGAGAAGTGGTGATGTTGCCCCTAGCAACCAATCAGATCCTTTCTATCATTTTCTAGGATACAATAGTGAAATTGAATCTAGAATTTGATTAGTCGCTATGGGCAACACCACCACTTTTCAAGTTTAGAAGCTTTAGTAAATATACAGTATCCCTATGTTTTATTCCATTTATTTATTGATTTATTTTCCAAACTATGAACTTGATTACTATTTTGTGTTGTGTTTTTAAATCTTTGTTTTAGAGCAAGTAAATTCTTTATTGGTTATTTTACTTTTGTATGTGGATTGCTAAGGGATATAAAATGCTTAACTAAACTGGTGGTTATATAGATACATCTACCCAGCAGGTATTATGGAGGTAATTCATACCTGATCGTAGCAGCAAATTTGTTAGCAGTTGGGCAAAACCATGGGGGTCATTCCGAGTTGTTCGCTCTGTAAAAATCTTCGCATCGCAGCGATTTTCCGCTTAATGCGCATGCGCAATGTCCGCACTGCGACTGCGCCAAGTAAATTTGCTATGCAGTTAGGAATTTTACTCACGGCTTTTTCATCGTTCTGGCGATCGTAATGTGATTGACAGGAAATGGGTGTTACTGGGCGGAAACAGGCCGTTTTATGGGCGTGTGGGAAAAAACGCTACCGTTTCCGGAAAAAACGCAGGAGTGGCCGGAGAAACGGGGGAGTGTCTGAGCGAACGCTGGGTGTGTTTGTGACGTCAAACCAGGAACGACAAGCACTGAAATGATCGCAGATGCCGAGTAAGTCTGGAGCTACTCAGAAACTGCTACGAGGTGTGTAATCGCAATATTGCGAATACATCGTTCGCAATTTTAAGATGCTAAGATTCACTCCCAGTAGGCGGCGGCTTAGCTTGAGCAAATCTGCTAAAATCCGCTTGCGAGCGAACAACTCGGAATGACCCCCCATGTGCACTGCATGGGGAAGGGGGATGGGGGGGGCAGATATAACATGTGCAGAGAGAGTTAGATTTGGGTGGGGTGTGTTCAAACTGAAATCTAAATTGCAGTGTAAAAATGAAGCAGCCAGTGTTTACCCTGCACAGAAGGAGAGAGAATTGACTGCATAGGAGAGGAAAGAGTTAAACATCTGGTGAGGGGTGGACCTAGCTGTGAGGAAAGTACAGCCTTTTTTGAAGGGGAGGGTTTGATATATATAGGGAAGGTGAGGCCATTTTAGCTCTCTCTTGTGGTGATTTGCCTTGAGTGGGTGAGTGCTGCAGTGCAGGATTTTTTCCCACATTATTTGTGAGTGTGTGTTTGCCAAACACACTTAGTCCCTTCTACCTGCTTCTAGTGGTGATTTGCCTTGTGGGTGAGTGCTGCATAGCAGAAATTGTTTCTTGCCACATTAATTGTGCAGGTTTATTACACAGCCACTGTGCCCCCCTTTTTGCCTTGATATATCAGAAGTAAGTAGTACCAGAAGCAGCAGCAAGTGTTTGGACATCTGGACTAATAGGACAGTGATTATATCACAGAAAGGTGAGCAGCATGAAACACATGCTCACTCACAGACACACATAGACTTGGGCTAGGCAGTGCAGATACTATTTTATTTATTAGATCTGTATTGCTGGGCTGTGTTGTACTTTTACCTTTCATTTTACAGCATCAGTTTCAGGGAGTGAAAATCCAGTGAAGTGAGTGAGACAGTGAGAAGCCTAATGCAGCTGCTGGCTCTATTCTGTCTGTGTCTGACTCCTCCTTCCTGATCAACTAATCTTTGCCAAAGCTGTGAACTGAATAAACTAGTTCACTTTGAAGATTAGTTGATTTTGAACTAATCCTTCATGAACTACCCATCACTAGCCAGTTTCTACGTCTCCCCTGCTGCCTCCCTTACAGCCGGCGGGGAGCGGCGGCGCGGGGGGGGGGAGTCGTCCCAGGATAGGGCGCGGCAGCATTGAGCCCCACAGAGGTGCTTTCCCTGCAGACAGAGAGAGCTCCGGCCTGCGGGGGGAGGGCACGCGCAGGGGGGCCGGTGGCAGGCACAGCAGCGATTGTGATGGCCAGCAGGCACAGGATAGGATAGATGATTGGCGGGGGGCCACGCCAATTGTGGTCAAGGGGGCCAGCGGATCACCAGCAGGCCAAGCGGGGCATTGGCCGTTGGGTCCCTTATCGGCGCCTGCCGGCCGACGTGCCAGGAGAGGTGCGCCGGCATCTGCGTGGGGCTCCCGCTGGTGCCGGCCGCGACTTTTGGGGAAGTCAGGAGACTTCCAGAGAGTTGGCGTCGGCTCTGTTGACGGTGGTGGCGGCATTGGGCCCATTGGCCGCAGCCGCATCCCCGGGCGCGCACGCAGAAGCGAGGGCGTCCGGTACGCAGCCGGGGTCAGCGGCTCAGCGAATAGCGTGCGCTTTCCGTCTCCTGGGGGCGGCGCTTTTGGGACACTGTCCAGTACGGACGGAGCGCGGACGCGAGGTGGGGATGTCTTTGCCCCGGAGTGCTAGGCAGGCCCCGGGAGTGGTTTCTGGGTCCCGTACTTTGTCTTCTTTTTCAGGTGATCGCGGAGAGGTTGAGGTGGACGTGAGCGATGGGAGTATTTCGAAGTTTCCACACTGGAGGACTCCCAGTCCGAACAGTCGACAGCATCAGGGGAGCTCGGGGAAGAGGAGATGGCAGAGTTCGAGGAGGAAGACGTCGGTTTGGCCACGCCGGAGGATTCCATGTCGGGGCAGTCGGCGGCATCAGGTGAGGTGGTGCAGTCGGTATCGGGTTCCTCCACGAGCTCTAGTCCTCGTAGTTCTTCCTCTTCCTCCTCTTCATCGTCTCTGTTCGCAGGCGTCCGAAGTCAGTAGCACGACTAGGGCGAGGAAGCGGGCGACGAAATTCGCCAAGAGGGCAGCGGGCCAGCAGAAGAGGCGTAAGAGACGCAAGCGGCTTAGCGAGGAAACTCGTAGGGCCAAGAAGTGCCGCGATTTGCTCGGTGTCGTGCGCTGCGACTATACTGCTGTAATGCGAGGGCTGCGAGATAGTTGCCGCAGGAAGATTCGCAGGGGGGACTTCGTGGATGTGTTCGTCTTGACGAAGGACGCGAAGAAGGAGTATAAGGCGGCGGTCGCAAAGAAGGGCATCGGGGCTGAGGCATTCCGTACCTTCGATAATTGGCTGGCCGGGTTTTGGCTCTTCGCGGCGTGTTACCTGGAGGACAGGCCGAACGAGCACGTTAACATAATTCGGTACCTGCATCTCGTGCATGACATGCAGCGCACGTCTTCGGGTTCAGAATGGCGTAAGTACGACCAGGAATTCAGGGAAAAGCAGGACGGTTTGCAGGTCATGGATTTTGGGTTCAAGGACGTTGAGGTCTAGCTCAAGGTCACGCGGGCTTCGCAACAGGCTGAGGAGCCCCGGAAGCCGGGGGCGGACGGCGGGTTGGCCAAGCCGGGTTGATCGGCCGTCCGCGCAGGGGGGCGAGCCGCCACAAAAAGAAAATGTTTCGCGTTTAACAACGCGGCGTGTTCCTTCGGCAAACAGTGTCGTTTTCGACACTCATGCCTGCATCGTGGCGGATCCCACCCAGCCTCCTCCTGCTTCAAAGGCAGTCGGCAGGGTGCCCGGGGTAAGCCAACTTACCCCAGGCCAGCCGCGGGCGGGAGCGCTCCGCAGAGCACCAACACCAATTAAGTTAGAAACTATGGGCCGGTGGTTTGACTGGTATCCGAATAGGGAGGATGCACAATTTTTGTTTTCCGGTTTTCAGTTTGGGTTTCGCTTGCCTGTTGCGAGCGAGGTGTCCGTGCGGGCCCAGCGGAACCTCCAGTCTGCCCGAGCCTTGCCGTTAGTACTGAGGGAGAAAGTGGATAAGGAGGTCAGGTTGGGCAGGATGGAGGGACCGTTCCTATCACCCCCGGTGGATGACTTGGTCATCTCTCCAGTGGGGGTGGTTCCCAAGAAGACTCCAGGCGCTTTCCGGCTCATTCAGCATCTTTCTTACCCGTCGGGGGCGTCGGTCAACGACGCAATACCGCCGGCTCATTGCTCGGTGGTGTATCAGTCGTTTGACGAAGCGTTGGAGATGGTCCGCGGTTACGGGACTGGGGCCCTCATGGCTAAGATCGATGTTGAGTCCGTTTTTCGGTTACTGCCATTACATCCGGACTCGTTCCGTTTTATGGGTTTCTGGATCGGAGCGGAGTATTTCATCGACAAATGTTTGCCGATGGGATGTTCCGTTTCATGCTAATTTTTCGAGCGTTTTAGCACGTTTCTACATTGGTGCGTGGAGTCTTCGTCAGGGGGTCACGGGGTAGCACATTACCTCGATGACTTCCTGTGCGCGGGTCCGGCAAATTCACCACGGTGCGGCAACTTGCTTTTCAGCATCCGAGTGCTGTTTTTCCACTTCGGCGTTCCGGTAGCCGAGGATGGAACAGAGGGCCCGTCCTCCTGTTTGTCCTGTTTGGGGATTGAGATTGACACGGTGGCAGGATCGTGTCGGCTGCCTCGGGACAAGGTGGTGAAGCTCCGCGACGCTATTTGCCGGTTTGAGGGGTCGCGTAAGGTCACACTGCGGCAGGCGCAGTCCTTGCTGGGCATGTTGAACTTTGCTTGTCGGGTAATCCCGATGGGCAGGGTTTTCTGCCGGAAGCTAAAAAGGGCGACTGCGGGGTGTGTCAGACCACACCATTTTGTGCGTTTGTCCTCAGAGATCAAGAGGGATTTGGCCGTATGGGCCTCGTTCCTAGAGGACTTCAACGGGGTGTGTATATGGCAGGCCCCAATGGTGGACAGCGCTCGGTTGCAGCTGTTCACCTATGCAGCAGGTGCCTCTGGATTCGGTTGCTATCTGGAGGAATCTTGGTGCGCGGCCTCGTGGCCGGCGGAATGGCATCGCAAAGGTTTAACTAAGGACCTTTTGCTGCTGGAGCTTTTCCCCATTATGGTAGCACTGGAGGTATGGGGCGATCGGCTGGCTCATTGCAGCATCTTGTTTAGATGTGACAATCTGGGCGTGGTGCATGCGATAAATAACTAGAGGGCGAAGTCGCTGGTCGTTCTGCAGGTGCTGGGGCAGTTGCTGTTGACATGCCTTCGTCGGAACGTGTGGTTCCGCGCGCAGCACGTGCCGGGGCTAGAGAACGGAATTGCTGACGCGTTATCACGAGGGCAGTGGGAAAGATTTTGTTCGTTGGCACCCGAGGCCGACGAGCATGGTTTTCATTGTCCCGGTTATGTTTGGCAGGTGATCGGGCCAGACTGGAGGGTCTAGCGTTGCGGTCAGTCGCGCCAACCACGCTTAAGGCTTACAGGCAAGCTTGGAGCGAATGGGAGGAGTTTGTGCAAGGATGAAATTCGCAAGTTAAGAGCGGGCATCGGATTATGCTTTCTTTTATTTGACAGCTGATTGTTTCGGGTAGGTCCAGAGCGGTGGTATCCCGATACTTGGCTGGGATTTCGTTTCAGCAAAATAAAGGGCGTCACCGACGTGACTAAGAGTGGGATTCTGCTGACGACAATGAAAGGATGGGCGCGAGTCGCGACGCCGCCGCCTGACAGGAGGCGGCCCATTGATGCGGCCTTGTTGCCGGCTGTTATCAGGGCGGTAGGAGGTGTCGCATCGTCCAGGTTTGAGTCGCTGTTGTTCAGTTTGGCATTCTCAATGGCTTACCACGGAGCCTTTAGGGTTTCGGAATTGGTGGCGCCTTCTAAGCGAGCAGATTCACGCATGCTGGTCGAGGACGTGGTGGTGGGTGAGAGGTCCTTGCTTTGCGGATGGCGTCGCTCTAAGACGGACCAAGTGGGGAGAGGTCGTTGGGTCACCTTGGTTCCGGCACTGGATGGGAGCATTTGCCCAGTAAGTGTGGCAGGGTAGTATGCGGCAGTACGGCCCGGCGGTCGGGGGTCATGGCTGCTGCATGATGACGGGCTGCCGGTGACGAAGTATCAATTTCATTGGATGCTGGGTCGCTGTCTTGCGAGCTTGGGCCTTCCACCCGCTGCGTTCGGGACGCATTCCTTCCGCATAGGGGCTGCGGCGTCGGCTGCGGCAACGGGATTTTCCATGGACGAGGTCCAGGCGGTGGGGCGATGGAAGTCGTCAAGTTACAGACGATATATTCGCCCCGTTGCATGAGATGTTGGCTCGCGCGTAGTTTGTTGTTTAATTACAGTTGTTCAGTCATGTTGTACAGTTCAGTACGTTATGGTGTTGTGCGTGTGTTTGTCTTCCCCCCTTTTAGCCTACTCAGGGATTAGCTACTCGCCGTTGCGGGCATGAGCCGGCAGCGGGGGTCTGGAGTTATTTTGCGATTTTGTGCCTGACTTGACGGACTGAATTCTAATCCACAACTCGGCTAATCTGTTCTAATCAGAGTCCCTCAGCAGGTCTTTACGCTTTCACCTCCAGCTGAGTTATTACATGTTTTACCCCTTTTTTACCCCCCCTTTTTTGTTTATTTCTTAATTTTGTTTTCATCTTTCCCATTTGTGTGTTCATGTTCTGCTTCAAATTGGCTGGAAGCTCGTGCAGATCGGCTAGGCCGGGACTGCTGCAATATACGGAAACAAAATTTTTCTTTTTGGCAGATCCTTCAGGTTAATGCAGTAAATTAAACAATGGTATAGATGATTAGTAACCACTTTTACCCCCTTTTCCTCCTCTTCAGGTTGGTTGGAAGATGACTTGCCTATTTGGGTGGTTGGCCACTCTTATGTGTATTGGGCCGCCCAGTTTTGGCCTCGGAGGGGGCACAGATGTTTCCTAGGGCTCGAGGAGTTCGTTGTCTTGGTTGGCAAGGGATGATGTGGACGGATTTGAGAAGTAGACTAGTGAGTCAGGCCAGCAAGCATGGAGCCCTAGGGTGTTGGTTGTCCATTTAGGTGGCAACGACCTGGGGAAGAGGACTTCTTTGGAGATGCGGTGGGCCATGATACAGGATCTGGCAAGTTTGGCCGCAGCATGGACCAATTGTGTATTGGTATTCTCCTTGATGGTGCCAAGGTTGAGTTGGCAAGGTGTGGCGGACGGTCGCGAAATTGAGGAGGCCAGGCAGAAGGTGAATGGGGCGGTGGCGAAGTGGGTGTTGTCCACGGAGGCCAAGTGGTTCGCCACCCTAGGATTCGGTTCAGAGACAGTCACCTTTTTCGGCCTGATGGTATGCATCTATCCAGTGAGGGGATGATGCTTTTCCTGGAGGATCTGTTCCTAGTGTTGCAGGAGTTAGGGTGAGGTTATGGTGGCGGTGCGAAGACTCTGGGAAGGAGTCTTTCGCTGTTGGCGGAAAAGAACGGCAGTTTGTATTTGTATGGTAAGCTGTAGTGTTTTACAGTTTGGTGTGGTTTAGGTGCACTCACCTCCATCGACTTATTGGCCGCTTGACCACCCGTCCGGGAAGGCAGCGGCAGGGCACCCAGGAGCGGTGGGTAGTCACTGTGGGGGTTGAGTTGTCACCTATTACCGGTTTGTGATAGTTGTAGTAAAATTAGGATGGTCTCGAATTTTTAGTATTTTAAGGTTAATTTAGGTTAATAGAGCCGTTCTTTTTGCTGCCACCATGTGCCGGCTGGATCGGCATCTTAATAAAATTTTCTATTACAGGTTTGCTACTGGTTAGGGTCAAATAAATAGCTAGCAATTTTTCTGCCAAAATTCAAGTCTCCGTGTCTTCATTTCTGGTTTTGAAGGTAATGAATGCTTTACTTTAAAAGAAGGGGGTCCACCAAATATCACTAGGATGTTTAGGAGAGAGAATTGACTGCATAGGAGAGGAAAGAGTTAAACATCTGGTGAGGGGTGGACCTAGCTGTGGGGAAAGTACAGCCTTTTTTGAAGGGGAGGGTTTGATATATATAGGGAAGGTGAGGCCATTTTAGCTCTCTCTTGTGGTGATTTGCCTTCCCACCCTCCCGCCCCTGTGGTCAGAAATTCTGGCACGTGGTGCCTTGGCGTTAAGTTGTTGGCTGGTTTTATCGTTGGCTATTTATTGGCGGAAAAGAACGGCAGTTTGTATTTG
This sequence comes from Pseudophryne corroboree, assembly GCF_028390025.1. Classification (NCBI taxonomy): domain Eukaryota; kingdom Metazoa; phylum Chordata; class Amphibia; order Anura; family Myobatrachidae; genus Pseudophryne; species Pseudophryne corroboree. The sequence goes on from NC_086446.1 coordinate 726,235,751, forward strand.
TATGGTAAGCTGTAGTGTTTTACAGTTTGGTGTGGTTTAGGTGCACTCACCTCCATCGACTTATTGGCCGCTTGACCACCCGTCCGGGAAGGCAGCGGCAGGGCACCCAGGAGCGGTGGGTAGTCACTGTGGGGGTTGAGTTGTCACCTATTACCAGTTTGTGATAGTTGTAGTAAAATTAGGATGGTCTCGAATTTTTAGTATTTTAAGGTTAATTTAGGTTAATAGAGCCGTTCTTTTTGCTGCCACCATATGCCGGCTGGATCGGCATCTTAATAAAATTTTCTATTACAGGTTTGCTACTGGTTAGGGTCAAATAAATAGCTAGCAATTTTTCTGCCAAAATTCAAGTCTCCGTGTCTTTATTTCTTGTTTTGAAGGTAATGAATGCTTTACTTTAAAAGAAGGGGGACCACCAAATATCACTAGGATGTTTAACATAATAACCCACCCAAATCTAACTCTCTCTGCAAATGTTATACCTGTCACACCTGCAGTGCACATGGTTTTGCCCAACTGCTAACAAGTTTTCTGCTATGATCAGGTCTGAATTACCCCCTATGTCCCTGTCCTCTGTTGAAAGGAGGTCAGAGCTGCTCACTGTTTCATAACTAGCATACAGAGGGAAGGAAATATGTTGTGCAGGAATGTAATTCTAAAAGATGAGCTTGCAGTCTCCTAAGTAACACTTAAGGTCGGTGAATTTAACTATGGATGCATTGATTAACTACGTATTTGACAGTAAATGCTCCTTCTTTTGTTTTTGGGAGATTTTTAACCCTTCAGTGCAGTCATTTAGGGTCATATTTTTAATGATTGGATTTAGAGCCAATAATTCAAATGTATTGCCATTGCAGCAATACGTAATTAAGGGGTCTATTTATTGGAGAGAGAGATAGCCTAAGCCTAACCCTCCTTGCTTAGTGCCTAACTCTCCCTCCCTGCAGCCTAACCCTAACCCTCCCCCCTTGGTGCCTAACCCTAACCCTCTCTTTTTAGTGCCTGACCCTAAACCTAACAGGAATAATGCACACATATAAGTATTACCAAATATATTGCCACACTGAACTAGCACCTAATGTGGCACTTAAATGGTCTGCACAGGGATAATGCACAGGGTGTCAATTTACCATCAGCATAGGCACAGTATTATGCAATCTGTTGATAATATTGATGGTAATATTCTTGGTAATATTTCTATGCTGCTGGCACAGCAAACTCATATGTAATGATTCATCTAGCAATTATTTGTTATGTTATTGTTTGTGCCCAGCTACTTGTGATATACTTGTCATATAAGGCAGTCCTGTCCACTCCCATCTACCATAAAAAAAATCCTCTAGTGTACTTTACAAAAAAAGGAGTAGGGTTGGTCTGTCTACCCGTATAAACACCTGTATGTCTACTAAGGAGTCATATCTTACGTAGCAAAGGGGGACATTTGCTAAGCAGTGATAAGAGTGGAGAAGTGAGCCAGTGGAGAAGTGCCCATGGCAACCAATCAACACTGAAGTAACATCTATAATTTCCATACTATAAAATGATACAGAGCGGCTGATTGGTTGATGGGGCAACTTCTCCACTGGCTCACTTCTCCGCTCTTATCACTGCTTAGTGGGGTTAGGGTATTAGGGTTAGTTTAGGGAGTTGGGTTAGGGTATTGTGGATAGGGTAAAGTTGGTGTACTAGTTTGGGTTAGGGTATTATGGATAGCACTGGTTTAGGGGTTTGGGTTAGGGGTGATGGAATTAGGGTTAAGGTGAGGTGTGAGGTTTGGGGTTAGGGTTAAGTTAAGGTCAGGATTAGGGTAGGGATGTTATCGATCGAAATATATTTGTGTAGATTCTGGACCAGGCCCAGAGTATACAGTTCTCAACTGCTGTGTAAGGTGGAATTGCAGTCTCCTTTACACACTCCTCTATACTGTACACCTAGATCCTGTCCAGTCCAACAAATAGAAGGTCCTGAACCAATAATCCTGAAAATGCAGCCTACCGAGTTACTAGTAGTCACTAGTGACAATGTTGTTAACCGATGTTCTTTGATAGGAACCACAAAATGGTTTCATCCACTGTGGGCGGTCGGTTTGAAGTCTACGTTCAAAAGACCTAGGGCTGGCCGCCTGATTCAGATTTTTGTACAATGCCAATGTTCATGCAACTGAGACTGAGCACTCACAGCGATCACACTATATATATATATATATATATATATATACACACACACAGAGTAAAAACCACAGCACTCACCGCACCAGAAGCGGGGCACAGCTATGCACTTACCACTCACAGGGTGGGGTGCATGTAACACTGCACTCTCCACCACAGAAGCGGGGTACACAGCTGTACTTACCACTCACAGGGCGGGGTGCATGCAGCCCATGACCACATCGCTCTAATAAATACAAACAGAGAACCCAGCACTCACCAAAGTAAACTCACTTATCCTCAACAATTCAATAAATAAATGATGGGGGTTTAGTTGGTGGATTGGCCAATGCACGGAAGCCTGTATACCGATTCAAGGTACCCCACCTTCATACAGGTCCTACACTATCACAGAGTCTTAAAACCTGACTACCACACTGCTGCATCATCTGCCTGCTAGATGTAATGTGTACCTGCCACAGACTTTATGGCTTTTAAAGGCACACTAGTCACCTATTGCACTGGCTCAAAGATGATTGCTAAAAAACAGCTGAGACAGGTTCAGGATAATGAAGTCCACACAGGGGTGCATGAGAAAGCTAGTGGCCACGGTTAATAAGAGCTAACCATAGATTAACCCCTTCATATACACACAGAGTAAAAACCACAGCACTCACCGCACCAGAAGCGGGGGAGAGCTATGCACTTACCACTCACAGGGTGGGGTGCATGTAACACGGCACTCTCCACCACAGAAGCGGGGTACACAGCTGTACTTACCACTCACAGGGCGGGGTGCATGCAGCCCATGACCACATCGCTCTAATAAATACAAACAGAGAACCCAGCACTCACCAAAGTAAACTCACTTATCCTCAACAATTCAATAAATAAATGATGGGGGTTTAGTTGGTGGATTGGCCAATGCACGGAAGCCTGTATACCGATTCAAGGTACCCCACCTTCATACAGGTCCTACACTATCACAGAGTCTTAAAACCTGGTGCGGTGAGTGCTGTGGTTTTTACTCTGTGTGTATATGAAGGGGTTAATCTATGGTTAGCTCTTATTAACCGTGGCCACTAGCTTTCTCATGCACCCCTGTGTGGACTTCATTATCCTGAACCTGTCTCAGCTGTTTTTTAGCAATCATCTTTGAGCCAGTGCAATAGGTGACTAGTGTGCCTTTAAAAGCCATAGTGGTATATGCAATTCACGGCGAATTGCGGCAATTTTTCGCCGTTTTTTAATTCGACTAAATTCGCCAGGTGAATTCCGGAAGGTGGCTGCCGGAATTCACCATATTCAATGAAAAACGGATTCGCCAGAATTGCGGGCGAAAATCGGACGATTTGGCGGATTTTGCCGCGATTTTAAAAACCGGGAAAAAACGGGAAAAACCCGGAAAAAAAAATGTCGTGGGGTCCCCCCTCCAAAGCATAACCAGCCTCGGGCTCTTCGAGCTGGTCCTGGTTCTAAAAATGCAGGGGAAAAATTGGGCATTAACTACCCAACTAGTCACCCCTGGCCGGGGTACCCTGGGGGAGTGGGGACCCCTTCAATCAAGGGGTCCCCCCCCCCAGCCACCCAAGGGCCAGGGGTGAAGCCCGAGGCTGTCCCCCCCATCCAATGGGCTGCGGATGGGGGGGCCTTTTGTGATAATAAAAAGATATTGTCGACGTATGAAATAAAGTTTTACTTTCACGGTGTGTGTGTCCTGTTTTTATTTGGGTATTTTTTTCCAGTAGTACTACAGGTACCAGCGGGCCCGTTTTTCTCCCGCATGCTGGTACTTGTGGTTCTCCAAGTACCAGCTTGCGGGGGAGGCTTGCTGGGACTTGTAGTACTGCTGGAAAAAACAATATTCTTTTCATGATCACAAAAGGCTATCAGCCCCCCCATCCGCAGCCCATTGGATGGGGGGGACAGCCTCGGGCTTCACCCCTGGCCCTTGGGTGGCTGGGGGGGGGACCCCTTGATTGAAGGGGTCCCCACTCCCCCAGGGTACCCCGGCCAAGGGGTGACTAGTTGGATATTTAATGCCACGGCCGCAGGGCACGGCATAAAAGTGACCCCCGGCTGTGGCATTATCTGTCCAGCTAGTGGAGCCCGATGCTGGTGTTAAAAATACGGGGGACCCCTACGCTTTTTGTCCCCCGTATTTTTGGCACCAGCACCAGGCGCAGAGCCCGGTGCTGGTTTTAAAAATACGGGGGATCCCCTGTCAATTTTTTCCCCGCATTTTTAGAACCAGGACCAGCTCGAAGAGCCCGAGGCTGGTTATGCTTTGGAGGGGGGACCCCACGCCATTTTTTTTTAGGATTTTACCGTTCCAGCAATAAAAAAATAAAAAAATATTTTAAAAAATATATAAATAATATTTGTGCCTCCAAAAAAAAAAAAAAAAAGTACCTAATCCCTTCTAATATAAATAGATCTGCTATTCCCAAAATAAAAAACACAAAAAAAACCATGTTTAAAATTTTTTTATTTGTTTTCACCCTCCAAAGTGTGGCGGATTGAAAATGACGAATTTGCTGTCTAAAAGCACTGCTGTCGAATTTCCAAACTTGAATTGAATATGCTTTGGTCGAATTGCAGCACTTATATCATTGCAGAAAAGTCGAATTTGCAAAAATTCGAATTTTAAAAAGTCGAATTTTGAAAGTCCGTTTTTTGGTCGGAAAGCACTGAATTGCATAGGCAAATTTTTTTTTTGGTCGAAAATGACCCGAAATTCGACAATTTCGGGAATTCGACCGCAATTGCATATACCCAATAAAGTCTGTGGCAGGTACACATTACATCTAGCAGGCAGATGATGCAGCAGTGTGGTAGTCAGGTTTTAAGACTCTGTGATAGTGTAGGACCTGTATGAAGGTGGGGTACCTTGAATCGGTATACAGGCTTCCGTGCATTGGCCAATCCACCAACTAAACCCCCATCATTTATTTATTGAATTGTTGAGGATAAGTGAGTTTACTTTGGTGAGTGCTGGGTTCTCTGTTTGTATATATATATATATATATATATATACCATATTCTATGAAGACTGCTTTTGCAGTTAAAAATCTGGGATCATCCTAATTACTGTACATCCAGATGATACATAATATTTGCTGGTGACCCCCTGAAAACACAAATATTTTTTAATAAATTGGCCCTGTAGTCGTTGTCATATGTTTGGAAGCTTTTGGAGGTTTTCTTGTTATACTTCTTTAAACTTAACTTTTGCATACCTTGAGATTGGGAGTTTTTAAAATCAAGACAGGGATTATAGGTGATGCGTCTTGGGGGCTTAAATCAGGACTGCCCTGCTGAAATTGGGATGGTTGGCAGGTAGCCTTTTAAAACAAATTGAGCACAGCATTCAAACTCCATGATTTTCAGATGTCATTATTTTTCTTTTCTTTTTAAGTTGTCCTTTAAAATATTATTATTCAGCTCTGCAATTGCAAATGTGTTATTACAAATGACAAGATAAATCGAGGTGGAAAATAGTGTTGCGCCAAACTCTTGCTATCTTTCTTTGCCGGCATATAGCTAACATACAATTTTCTTCTCATTTCATCCTCATGTATATTCTTCCAGGACCTAATATTCTCAAATACGGCTAGCTAACTCATAGATATGTCTGACCTTCAGTTTCATCACTGTTCTTTATACCCCGGCGTACTGTTTGCTACTTTCTATCAATACAACAATAATAACTTTATCAGTATCAGGAAAGTAGTTGCGAATGAGCAATAATTGCCTGAACCAACATCTGTGCAGCATCAATATAATTGCTGGTCACAAAAATAAATTTACCAGGATGTAGTGCAAAATCAATATCTAATTTCATTCTTAGTATAACTTTTTAAATTATTTCTCTTCAACAAATGGAGGAGAAGACAAATGGGCGAATGGTGCGCCCTACTGCAGATTCCCTTATGTTAAATGAAATAATAGTCTTGACACAGCACTAATTAAGTGAACGAAGTTGGGTGGAAAATAATTGTTGTCCAGTATATCATACAGGATTAAATAAGAAATGTCATCATTATTCCTGATGTGTTTTTCAGTGCATCGTGATACATGGGACACCTGCTATAAAATTTATTTGTCCTATGCTGTTTCGGGGTAATGAAACTGTTATACTTTTATTAATATTAAATAACAAAAGGAATAACAGAAAGGCAGTTCTTGTAAATTACTCCCGGAAAAAATCTCATATGACATATAAAACCTTTCATTTCGGCTGTATATTTTATTTTACAACTATGAGAATTGCCAGGCAGAGAGAAGACGCATCATATAATTTTAACCGTTGTGCTGCATAGGACAGCAATATTAGCTGCGTGCAAAGTTAGAACAGCTGCCTATAATGAGTATTCCGGTCCCTAGAGGTGGATAGGGTTCAATAAAAGTAAAGAAAACCACAAGGCACCACATGTATACATTTTCTAAGACACTGAGATAGAAAATAATGCTCAATAGGCAAAATCAGAATAATGAGTGATATACTGGGAGTTCGAAAAGTCCCTCTGCTGTGACTGTGTGCTAAGCAAGTCTCCATGCAGAGAATGTGTGCCAAGTAATATGACAACATCATTGGGTTTAAACACTTTACTTACATGAAATAAAACAGAAATTGTTATTAATTTATTTAAGGGTCTATTCATGAAGCAGTGAAAAGTGTGGAGAAGTGAGCCAGTGGAAAAGTTGCCCATGGTAACCAAACAGCATTGAAGTAACATTTATAATTTGCATACTATACAATTGATCGGAGCAGCTGTTTGGTTGCCATGGGCAACTTCTCCATAGGCTCACTTCTCCACTCTTTTCACTGCTTCATGAATAGACCCCAAAGTGTTGTCCCTCTCTGGCCTCCCAAAACTGCCAGAGACAGCGTTCACTGTGGAGGCACTTCCGAAGTCCCTGTATGTATGTACAGTATATACAGAAAGAGAGAGAGATGATAGGAGACAGAGACACTCAAAATGTTAACACAGATTAATATATTGTAGTCACATGAACCACCAACGTTTCAGGGCTACTTAGCACTTTTGTCAAGGTAAACAAAGAGGAAAAAAATGAACAGGCTTACCTTAAATAGTGAACATGTGCACCAATGCGGGCTCAGGCATGCGAGGAGGAGGGGGAAGGGTACACGAGACCCTCCTCTAGATGATGTCACTGGTACAGCGCCTACTGGTTACTGTAGAAACCAGAAGCTTCACATTGAAGAAAGTGCTAAGTAGCCCTGAAACTTCAATCCTTTCATCCGTGCACCTATAATACAGCGGGCACTAGAGCCACCTGCTTCTTTGCATATCTGTCTATCTATCTATCATGTTCATATAGCCGGCACTTCTGTGCAACCTTATATTAATTGCGTCCTGGTGCCCTCCTAAGTACCTCCTCAACATGATGAGAAGGAATAAATAGTAAGTGTATGGCCGATGCTCTATACGGCTTAAATACATACAGTACAGGCAGATATAGTCATCATTGTTTCAGAACTTTACTGTTCTTTTGTCAGGATACTGAACTGTAAAGTTCTAAAATGTTGATGGCCATATCGGTCTCTACTGTATTTATTTAAGCCATCCAGAGTGCTGCCCATACAATGGATAGATAGATAGATAGATAGATAGATAGATAGATAGATAGATAGATAGATAGATAGATAGATAGATAGAATACAAATGCACATTATCACACTCTTGGCTCCAAGACCTCAGAGACAAAGGTAGAAACGCCGACCCTGAGAACAAGAAGCAGTAACTTATTAAGTATGGGTAACATCTAATAATATCTTTGACAGTGTCTCCCAGCTCCCAGGACAGTGAATACCATTACAGACAAGGGCCATGATGATGAATCACATTATTATTGCGGCACTGCCCCGATGACACAACTCCAGGAAATTCATGCAATGGTGCAATTTATTGGGCTTACGGTCATTCGGTCAACAAAACTTAGGTCGACCACTATTGGTCGACATGCACTAGGGGAACATGGTCAGTAGGTCGACATGAACAATAGCGACATGGAAAAAGGTCGACATGAGTTTTTTAAAAAAAATATTTTTTGAAGTTTTTCATACTTTACGATCCACGTGGACTACAATTGGGAACAGTAACATGTGTCAAGCGCAGCAGTAGCGGAGCGAGGCACCTTGCCCGAAGCATGGCGAGCCATGCGAGGGGACACGGTGCACTAATTGGGGTTCCCCGTCACTTTATGAAGAAAACTACACCAAAAAAAGTAAAAACACTCATGTCGATCTTTTTCCATGTTGATCTTGTTTATGTTGACCCAATGACCATGTTGACCTCATGACCATGTCTATCTAGTGCATGTAAACCAACAGTGGTCGACCTAATGACTGTCGACCTAATTCTTGTCGATCTAATGACCCATACCCATTTGTTGTACCAGTTTCCCTCCCCACACACCTTGACCTCCTTCACCATGGACCTGATGAAGAGAGAGTTGCCAAATATGACCTAAGACTGCCTTCAAGCAATAGGTTGGTGAGGTAAAGTTACCGCTGAGCTACCGGGGATAATATGTTGACATTCTAACTAGTCAACATTTCATCTCTACAGGATTAATGTCAACATAGTCAATATTGACATTTTCATTTCGACATGATGATTCCAACATATCGTACCCAATCCAAGAAGACATATTATCTATACTGAAATGGAAAATGATATTGGATAGAATATTTGCTATTGATAAGTAATATTGTGCAAATCTTACCTACATACTGTACACTTAAAAATAATTTACCAAAAATGTGTCCGCTATCAAAAAAATTTATTGTACTGGAAACAAACATTTTATTTCAGTCATGTCTAAAACTGCCATTGAATATAATAATTTTTATCGAAGCTTGGAGAGAGATTAAGGAGTATATTTATTTCATGCCGGATCCTCTCCGACGGAGAGGATCCAACAGGTCATTATTCAATTTGTGTGCGTTTTCGATGACTCTTGTCCCGTTGTCTCCCATGCCAATCCGACTTTTTTTAAAGTCCAATTGGCATGAGCGAAAATGGGACAAAAAACTGTCAAAACGCCCACAAATTCGCCAAAACAGGTGGATCGGCGGCGAATTCATCGATCCACCTGTTTTTTTGACAGTGTCGGAATTTCCGACAAGTCAAAAAAACTGCACTTACTTTGAATAGGGCAAATCAAAATTTGCCCCAAAAAATGGCAAAAAGTACAGTTTTTTCGACATGTCGGGCAATCTGACATGAATTGAATATAGAGGTAAGTGTGTGTATGTATATATATATATATATATATATATATATATATATATGTAATATAAAGGAGATTGATCAAAGCATGAAGAAAGATAAAGTACCAACCAATCATCTCCATTTTACAGGCTGTGATTGAAAAATGACAGAAGCAGATTAATTGGTACTTTGATCAAAGTTTGAAGAGAGATAAAGTAAAGGCAAAGTGCCAATTAATCTGCTTTTGTCATTTTTCAAACACAGCCTAGAAAATGGAGATGATTGGTTGGTACTTTATCTCTCTCCAAGGTTTGATCAATCTCCCCTTATGTGTAGACAGTAGCAATTGCCTAATGGGCCCTACACACTGATAGATCCACCGCCGAGCTGCCCGACCCCCGTCACCCGGCTCCATAGCAGTGCAGGCAAATATGGACGATCTCGTCCATATTGGCATGCATGCACAAGCGACAGGGCACCAGCGATGAACGAGCGCGTGGCCGCCGATCGTTCATCGCTGGTGCCTCCACAATGAAAGATATGAATGGTATCTCGTTCATTAATGAACGAGATCGTTCATATCTATCAGTATTATCTGCCAGTGTGTAGGGCCAATAAGATTTTTCATAATGCTCTTTAATCAATTACATGTAAGCGTGTAGACATTTGCATGTCTTCGGGTAGTGAGGAACAGGTTGTGTAAAATGAAAATGCCTTCAGCATATACTCTTTCCACTGTTCTCATAAAGTGATTACTCCATAAATTAGCATTAGAAATATGTTAACGCCATCAATATATTCATATAGTCTTCAAAAGAAATAACTAAAGATTGGAACGGCAAAATGTGGATTAATAGAACTCAGTTTCAGCAGCTTTAAATGAGCCATGAATATAATATAAACAGCACATTGGATAACTGTGCTTATTATTAAAATGCATGCAACTGTGGATGTTTACGTCCCATTACAATTAATAAACTACTCAAAATACAATTCCTGCTCTTTGAATTTTTTTTCTGCTCACTAAAGAAATAGAATTCCCAGTTGCTGCATTAGATTGGAACTGGGTAATCTTATCAATTTCATTTGTTCTACACAGCAAAATAATGTTTGTGCCGAAGCTTTGTGTGCATTGTTAAATTGCGTTATTAGCATTTAAATTTGCATTAAAATAACATATACCCTGTTTAAAATTACGGTTTCTTATTCCTTAAAGAATTGGAAGTGTTGTTTGCTTTTTGTGCTTTCCAAAATAATTTGAAAAGGCATAAAAACTGGTTATTTGTTAATATTCTCCTTACCCCTCCTCACAATATTTGGAGCAATGAAATATTGAGAGTTACAAATAGCGCACAATGGGGGTAAATCAGATCTGATCGCAGCAGCAAATTTGTTAGCTAATGGGCAAAACCGTGGGGGTAATTCAGACCCGATCGCTGCAGTGCGTTTTTGCACAGCGTGGGATCAGATCCAAACTTTGCATGCGTTTGCACCGCAATGCACAAGCACAACGGACGGCTGCCAAGGGGATCGCCGGTCAGCGGTGGGTTTGTGCGAAAGATCCATTCACACGGGCGTTCGCAAGGAGATTGACAGGAAGAGGGCGTTTGTGGGTGGCAACTGACCATTTTCAGGGAGTGTTTGTCCGAGCGTTTGCAGGGAGGGTGTCTGACGTCAAATCTGGTTCCGAACAGCCTGATGTGATCGCAGCGGCTGAGTAAGTCCTGGGCTGCGCAGAGACTGCACAAAATCAGTTTGTACAGCTCTGCTACACATGCGTTCGCACACTTGTACAGCTAAAATACACTCCTTCTGTAGGTGGCTACTATCTGATCACAGGGCTGCAAAAATCGCTGCCCATCGATCAGGTCTGAATTACCCCCCATGTGTATTGCAGGTGGGGCAGATATAACATTTACAGAGAGAGTTAGATTTGGGTGGGTTACATTGTTTCTGTGTAGGGTAAATACTGGCTGCTTTATTTTTACACTGCAATTTAGTTTTTAGTTTGAACACATGCCACCCAAATCTAACTCTCTCTGCACATGTTATATCTGCCCCACCTGCAGTGCACATAGTCTTGCACATTAGCTAACAAATTTGCTGCTGTGATTAGATCTGAATTAGGCCCAATGTACCAGGCCAATCATACCGCTTTCACACCGCAATGCCGGGTCGCACCCGGGAATTGGAAACGGGTCCTTCCCGGGTGCGAGACGGCATTAGACCCTTACACATTGCCTTTCTGACCAGGCAATATGCCGGGTTGGGTTGCCATCGGGGGCAGGGATGGAGCCGGCATCGGGTGCAGGTGTGGAGTCAGCGCTGAGACTGCCCTGGTGAAAGTCACCAATGACCTGCTTTCGGTCAAATCCACTTATTTCTGCTTATTCTCCTGGACCTTTCTGCTGCCTTTAACACCGTGGATCATCCTCTCCTCCTCCGCACGCTCCAAAACATTGGCCTCTCTAGCACTGTCCTTGACTGGTTTACCTCTTACCTTATTAACCGCTCCTTCTCAGTCAAACAATATATGTATGTAGCCCCGCGCTACCAAATGTAAGCCGCAGGTTTGCAACACATGGGATTTTCCCTTATTAATCCCTTCAAATCAAATGACTGCAAAACAATGGGTGGTTGCAAACTAGCGCTGATTTAAAATAATAAAACTTTAAAACTTGAGGTTTTTATCTTCATCCAAAACTTCGTTCAGATGTTTCTCCCGTTTATCAGAAAGACACTCACTTTATAATTCTGTCTCGCTTTCACATAAAGGTATCTTTCTGTCACCAAACATCGGGGGTACATTCATTTAAAACGAGCTGAACTCTTGGAATAACACTTACATTAGTGTCCTGTCTCGCGTGCACCAAAAGGTATCTTTTGCATCCCTCACAGTGCGGGCGGCAGGAATCAAGCAGACCGGTGTTAAAAACACACAATTTTTTATTCATCCGATACAGCAAACAGATGGTCAGATGTAGTATATAGTAACAACTTCAACGCGTTTCGGGGATCCCCTCCCCTTCCTCAAGAAGTAAGGTGTCTGCTCTGGTTATCCCAGATATATTTAAACTTCAAAAGGTCACATGATACATTCTGACCAATCATACACAGAAAAAAATGCACAGGTGTACATGTTAAACAATTAAAACTCCTATAACAGGTGTACATATTAGACGATTAAGACTCCTATGACAGGAAAAATTTTCAAATAAGATATACAATGTTTTTTTCAACAAGGATTAGAAACATAAGAGCACAGAAGTAAAAGCATTACTGATCGCTTGGATCTAAAGTTCCTAATACATAGATATAAATAGAAATGAACCTCACCCGGATTCAAGAAAATTCAACGTTCAGGGAACGAACAGCTCAGTGCCAAAAAGCAGAACTTAGTTTGGTGCGCCCATATCGAGCGCTAAAGCACGGAAGATACAAGTGCTATCTGTTTATCTGCAGCGCCGGAGGACACGCTGCGTGGTGAATGGAATAATACTACATGCCCATTAACGCGCTGTTGTATTGAGCTGAAATCGTTATGTAACAGCCTGGTTTATTAAATTGTATAAGACAGCGGTGATGAAATATTGTGTAGATAAAGTATAAGAGTATAGGGGATGGTTGTTTGTGGATATGGACATTGTGAAGCCCTCACAGAGGGAGAGATAACATACAAAGTATTTCCTTCACAGAAGGGAACTCGAGCCAATGACTGCCTCCTTACACAAACAAGGGCCAGAGACTCGAGGACAACAACGGCCCTAAACGGAGCACCAGCGCGATCTGGACTTACCAGCGGCTCGTGGGAGAGCGGTTAAGGAGCCTCGGGCGCCGCTGGGAAAGAAGAGAGCTGCGTAGGGGGCACGGGGAGCATCGCAGCGGGTGGTCCGGAGAGGAGATCAGAGGAGACGGGGGCCGCAGCGGTGATCGTGGAGCCGGGGTGTGGACAAAAGCTGAGACGGGGACCGGAGGTGCTGGAGAGGCATCCAAGAAGGCGGAGCTGGTCGGGAGGAGTATACAAAGAAGGCGGAGTCCTCTATTCCGCCCCTTGCACTGAGTGACAGCAGGGGTTTGGTAAAAAGAAGGCGGATAAAAGGACCTTATATGGCCATAGGAGGCTATTCACAGGCAACACAACTGGGACAAGGTAAATGAATGAATGGTCCCTAGCAAGACCTTATATTCAGCCTTCACTGACACTATTTGTCATTTAAAACATTATTCCTTACACTTGCCACATAGACTCTGTACAAATAAGGATTAATCCTGCAGTGAAAGGAAAAATCATATCTAATCTGTCTGGTTAGATATAGGGACAGTTAAAGTTGTCAATGGACAGAGACAGTGAATTATAGGCTCCCCGTATCCTGCACTATATATCAGCACTGGAAATCAGCTTATTGGTAGCAATCCCGGGGAAAACACCACGGGCAGTGTACAGTGTAGTCCTATATCGCCTAAACTATACAGCTGTGAGACAAGAGCAGTAAAGACTAATACCCCAAACTCTGAGCTAGGTGCCCTGTACCCCGCAAAGTAATACCGGCGGGTGTGATTGCTATCCCTCACCAGCCCTGTACGGTTTTATGAGACATTTTCATAGTGCACAGTGGGATAATTACTCACCTACGCTTCTAACAGTAGCAAGGCAGAAGTTAAGAGACCGCTGATTTGGAGGAGAGAAAGCATAGTGTAACCGTAGTCTTCACGTCGACAAGGATCATCTTCAGGCCCGGGCTTGCTACATTCAAGTTCATCCGGCAATCATCACAGAGTCCATGTAGACAGGAGGCAGCGACCTAAACAATTGAGTACAGAATTAATAGTGTCACTATAAAGAAGAATAGAATAAAAAAAACTAACTACCAGTTGTAGGAGCTACCGAGACATATCCTTCATTTAATTGCAGTTCTGCATAAATCTATTAGGATTAGCCTTATAACAGTGCCTGGCCAGCACTTAGATAGTAATTGCAGGGAGATAAATCTTCATTCAAAGTATTGTTTTATTCCGTGTGTAAAAGATGTTATGATTGTTAAATAATTAATTAAATGTGACCGTGTAACCATCTAAAGTAAATTATCTTCACAGAGCAGTGAGAGGAGGATCCAGTATAATAAACGTTATTTTACACTGTCTGGTGGATACGTTGTACAGTAGTATACTTAGAATATGCTAGATAAAAGGTATCTTGACAATTAGTAAGAGTTATATTGTTGATCCCTAGTTGAACTGGATCATAATCCATAAAAATATCACAGAAGGAAATTTTGGCGTCCACGAACAGGATCCGAAGTAAAAGTAACACTGTGGAAAGATGACGGAACCCCAGAATTCGACACCATCTTCGAGTCAAAGAAGTCGAAGATTATTACCAGCATCACCTGGACAAAGGTCAATAACACCGACAAATGAGGTATCAAACAAGGAAGTGGCCACAACGCAGGCAGCTGCTATCACAATGCCGTACTATTTTGGCACTTCATGGCTTCCAACGTACTCGGGGGATAACCGGATAAAAGGCACTAGTACTTTTAGGGACTTTAAGGATCAGATGCGCTCAATGTTCAAGCTTTATCCGCTCAAGGAGGAACAAAGAGTACAGATAGTCTTGGGACAGTTAAAAGGATCGGCACTACGAGAAGCCAAAGCTTGGGAAGAAGAAGAGAGGAAAACGGCGGAGGACATTTTTAGGAAATTGGAACGCATCTTCAACTCCAGGACCATCGCTGACCTTAAAAGTCGTCTCTATGCAAAGAAGCAACAACCTCAGGAGTCCCTGAGGGAATTTGCCCTAGGACTACAAGAGGCCATGCGGGCAATACAAGCACGAGCAACGAACGCGATAGAGGATGTGGATGAAACCCTTACTAACTTGTTCATCGAGGGGGCTCAAGGTGAAGCCACCCGAGCCCAACTTCGCATGTGTAAGCGACAGAACCCGGGATGTAAATTCTCAGAATTTAAGGAAACAGTTCTGGATATCCTGGGGCTCAACCAGAACCCGGATGTGGAGTATACCCCATCCACTGATTCGGAAGAAAACGGAGAACCGGAGGAAGTCGACCCATACTTGACGCCTGAAGTGATGTATAAAAAGAAAATAGTCAACCAACAAGTGCAAGTAGGACAAGATCCGATTGGGGTCCTTACCCATGCCGTCACAGAAATAATGAAGGAACTTAAGGACATGCGTCTTGAACAGTCCGGAACTCGTCGGCGAGACTGGCGCCAGGAACGGGGAGGCAGGAATCGGGCTAGATGGGATGTCCCACGGGAAACAGGTCGGCGTTCAACCGATCAATTCGACCAACAGGGAAGACCCATCTGCAGAGGCTGCTTACAAGCCGGACATATCGAAAGGAATTGCCCCCAAGACAATTTAAACGAAGAGACCCCGAGGCGAGGGACCGACCCTCGGGAGGAGACACAATAGTAGGTCCTGTGTCACAGAAATGGTGGCCCCGATATGTGGGTGAGTGCCCCCGTGTGAAGATCAGAGTAAATAATGTAGAAGTAACGGCACTATTAGATACGGGCTCGCAAGTCACTACTATACGGCTGCCGGAGTTTTGTAGACACTGGAATGAGAGGGAAATAGTGTCACCACCTACCACCTGGTTACAACTACTTGCGAGTAACGGACAGCCAATTATTTACCGTGGATACTGGGAGGCAGAGCTAGAGATTGGACAGGCCAAGCTCCCCAGGCAGGGGTGTCTAGTTACTACGGATTGGAATGAAAATTTACCACCGATGATCCTGGGTATGAACGTCCTGAAAAACTGCCCAGATGAACTTGTGGAAGCTCTCAAGATGGAGATGCAAACGGCA
The DNA here is from genome assembly GCF_028390025.1 of Pseudophryne corroboree. Lineage (NCBI taxonomy): Eukaryota > Metazoa > Chordata > Amphibia > Anura > Myobatrachidae > Pseudophryne > Pseudophryne corroboree. The sequence goes on from NC_086446.1 coordinate 726,251,976, forward strand.
GCTCCCAGGGAACAGAAGGTACTGCAGCAGACCGTGAAGCTACTGGAGGGACATAAGAAGTTTACAAATGCATTAGGAGAAGTTGGCAAAGCCAGAGTCGCCGATAGGAGGCCGGTGATACTTTCGCCGAACTCTGAACACATTCTCTGGTGTAAGGCCAGAGTCGGGCCAGGGGGAAAAGACTACGAGGCTGTGATTGAGACTTGTGACTCAGAGGGACGACAGCCCTTCGCCATAGCACGAACTTTGGCGAAAGTAGAACGAGGAAGAGTACCAGTTCGCATCCTCAATCCCCATGGCTACCCAATCCGACTCTTTAAGCACTGCCCAGTAGCACGTGTTGTACGGGTGGATTTCCAAGATATACTTGGGAAAAGTGTAACCACCGCAAATCAGGAAACAATACAGGAACAGTCAACAGAAGATGAGACCAAGGCGCCGTGGTGGAGCGATATCCAAATTGGGGATGTAGACACTCCAAGGGAACAACAAAGAGGTGTACTTGAGGTGGTACAACGGAATGCCATGGCATTCAGCCAACACTCTACTGACTTCGGGCTGGTAGAAAATGTCCAACATCATATCTCCACTGGGATCAATCCCCCTATTAAAGAGAGACATAGACCTTTGCCTCCGGATATGTATCAGCCTGTTCGAACTATGTTGGCAGAGATGAAAGAAACTGGCGTGATCCGGGAAAGTCACAGTCCTTGGGCAGCCCCGATCGTCATTGTGAGGAAAAAAGATGGTAGTCTCCGCTTTTGCGTAGACTATCGCAAATTGAATGCCGTTACGCATCGAGATGCTTACCCACTGCCCAGAATTGAAGAGTCACTAACAGCCTTAAAGACAGCCACCTACTTCTCCACATTGGACCTGACAAGTGGATATTGGCAAATTCCAATGGCCCCTGAGGACCGAGAAAAAACTGCCTTCACCACCCCGATGGGACTGTTTGAATTTAATCGGATGCCTTTTGGACTATGTAATGCCCCTGCTACATTCCAGAGGGTAATGGAACACTGTCTCGGGCATCGTAATTTCGAAATGGTTCTTATATATCTGGACGATGTGATTATCTTCTCCAAAACATATGAGGAACATCTTCAGCATCTCGAGGAAGTATTCATACAGTTGGCCAAGTCCGGATTAAAGCTCAAACCGTCCAAGTGTCATCTGTTAAAACCAGCAGTACAATATCTGGGACATATTGTCAGCTCGGAAGGAGTGAAGCCTGATCCGGAAAAGATCAGAGTGATACGCGACTGGCAAGTACCGCAAACTGTGAAAGAAGTCCGGAGTTTCTTAGGCTTCGTAGGCTATTATAGACGGTTTATAGAGCATTTTGCTAAAATCGCTGCCCCACTCCATGAGTTATTACGAGGAAGATCAGGACAAGAGAAGCGAAGCTCGACCCCAATCGAATGGTTAGAGGAACACCAACGCTCTTTTAATCAGTTAAAGGATGCCCTCATTGAAGCTCCTATACTCGCCTACCCTGATTATGACAAACCATTCCAGGTATACACCGACGCAAGCCATCGGGGACTAGGAGCAGTGTTGTCCCAGATACAGGATGGGAAGGAAAGAGTCATCGCCTATGCTAGTAGGGGTTTACGTAAGACTGAACGGAATGACGAAAACTATAGCACGTTTAAATTAGAGCTGCTGGCACTCATTTGGGCTATTACTGAGAAATTTAAAAACTATCTAACTGCCACCCCGTTTGTGATAGTCACCGATAATAACCCACTGGCACATCTATCCAATGCTAGACTGGGAGCACTCGAACAAAGATGGGTGTCTCGTTTAGCAAACTTTTGCTACACTGTCACCTATCGGCAGGGTCGGTCTAATGGGAATGCGGATGCTCTATCTCGCCTGCCGACAATTGACTTGGAGGAAGAAGAGAAAGACCGCACAGAAGATGTAGAGATCCCTCGGTTTCGACCCATGCACCAAACATGTCGAGCGGTTGCCTCTGACCCGGTTGTTGCTCATCCCGTTCTCAGACCAGAGAATCCTGAACCCGATCCTCTACCGTTTGATTGGGAGAAGGTTCAGAAAACAAATGTGGTATTGGGTCAATTGATGGACATCATACAGCGACAGGGACGATTGAGCAAGGCTCAGAGAAATGAAGCGGATCCAGAATTAGTAAAGTTGCTCCGACATCGCGACCGAATCCAAATTAGACAGGGACTTATAGTTCGCACCAGCCTAGACTCTTCTACCCATCAACCTATTACACAAGTCATAGTACCCCGGTCAAAAGTCGACTTTGTACTGAATTCCTACCATAACCAGTCTGGTCATTTCGGTACTCAAAAAACTGAAGCTGTTCTCAGGAGAAGGTACTACTGGGTCGGAATGAAGGCAGACATTGAAAAGTGGTGCCGTGATTGTGTGACGTGTAACCTCAAGAGGAAGCCAGATGCCAGGCAAAGAGATCTGCTGCACCCCATCAGAAGTTGTCGCCCACTGGAAATTGTCGCTTTAGATCATGTCAAGCTTGAGCCTAGTCATAGTGGATTCCAATATGCTCTAACCATTACCGATCATTTTAGTAAGTTTCTGGTGGTTATACCAGCCAGAGACCTGACCGCCAAAACTACAGCTAATCTTTTCCTGAGACACTTTGCTCGACTATATGGGTATCCAGAAAGAATTTTAACAGACCGGGGCCCAGCATTCGAGTCCCAAATGTTCCAAGAGCTATGCTCCCTGTATGGGTGCAAGAAAATTCGCACGACCGCCTACCATCCGCAGGGGAATGGATTATGTGAAAGAGCCAATCAGACCATCATCGGACTTTTGCGAAGCTTATCAGCCGAGAAACGTGCTCACTGGCCCACCCTCTTACCTGAACTGGTCTATTTATACAATAACACCGAACATTGCTCTACGGGGTTCACACCCTTCTTCCTACTTTTTGGTCGAGAGGGCAAGTTACCAAAAGATTTGGAGTTGTCCCCAGAAATGAGTGAGCCCATTTCTCTGCAGACTGATTGGGTCCGAGAGCATCAACACCGAATCAAAACAGCTCAGGAAATTGTAGAGACCAGAATGAAAGTCGTACACCAACGCCAAGAGAGATGTTACAATGCCCACAGTCGACCTTCTCCCTTACAAGTTGGTGACAAAGTGTGGAGGAAGAAAACGCATCGTACTAGTAAATTAGATACAATGTGGGAGAATACCCCGTATACGATAGTGGGAAGTCCGGTTAAAGGTCTGTACGCCTATCGAATACGGCGAGAAGCAGATGGGTGAATCAGCACAGTGTCTAGAGATAAATTAAAAATCTGTACTGTAGAACCAACTCCCCCACAGCAGGATGATATACCAGTGGTCGAGGGACAGAAGTCTATAGGGAACTTACCACTGGAAGATCCCGTTCAACTTCTACTGTTCATGAATAGTTCCATTCCCTCCCTGACAATAACGGGTACAGCCCCAGGGGCATCTGCGACAAAACCTACCATTCTCAGATCTGACCCTTTGACAACCACAAGCCACTCGAAACCCGAGACATCCATGTTTGAGATTAGAAGATCAGAACGCCAAACAAAAGGTATCCCGCCATTGCGATACCGGGAATGATACCGGTGTTGAATGCACGATACTCGGGAGGTATTATCCTACTATTGGCATGTTTTATGAAAAGTGTATACTAAAAAACAAAAAAAAAAAAAAACACAGAGTTAGTAGATTGCGACAAGGTATCAAATTGTTATGCGTGGGGACACGCATGTTTTTAGAAGGGATATATGTAACAGCCTGGTTTATTAAATTGTATAAGACAGCGGTGATGAAATATTGTGTAGATAAAGTATAAGAGTATAGGGGATGGTTGTTTGTGGATATGGACATTGTGAAGCCCTCACAGAGGGAGAGATAACATACAAAGTATTTCCTTCACAGAAGGGAACTCGAGCCAATGACTGCCTCCTTACACAAACAAGGGCCAGAGACTCGAGGACAACAACGGCCCTAAACGGAGCACCAGCGCGATCTGGACTTACCAGCGGCTCGTGGGAGAGCGGTTAAGGAGCCTCGGGCGCCGCTGGGAAAGAAGAGAGCTGCGTAGGGGGCACGGGGAGCATCGCAGCGGGTGGTCCGGAGAGGAGATCAGAGGAGACGGGGGCCGCAGCGGTGATCGTGGAGCCGGGGTGTGGACAAAAGCTGAGACGGGGACCGGAGGTGCTGGAGAGGCATCCAAGAAGGCGGAGCTGGTCGGGAGGAGTATACAAAGAAGGCGGAGTCCTCTATTCCGCCCCTTGCACTGAGTGACAGCAGGGGTTTGGTAAAAAGAAGGCGGATAAAAGGACCTTATATGGCCATAGGAGGCTATTCACAGGCAACACAACTGGGACAAGGTAAATGAATGAATGGTCCCTAGCAAGACCTTATATTCAGCCTTCACTGACACTATTTGTCATTTAAAACATTATTCCTTACACTTGCCACATAGACTCTGTACAAATAAGGATTAATCCTGCAGTGAAAGGAAAAATCATATCTAATCTGTCTGGTTAGATATAGGGACAGTTAAAGTTGTCAATGGACAGAGACAGTGAATTATAGGCTCCCCGTATCCTGCACTATATATCAGCACTGGAAATCAGCTTATTGGTAGCAATCCCGGGGAAAACACCACGGGCAGTGTACAGTGTAGTCCTATATCGCCTAAACTATACAGCTGTGAGACAAGAGCAGTAAAGACTAATACCCCAAACTCTGAGCTAGGTGCCCTGTACCCCGCAAAGTAATACCGGCGGGTGTGATTGCTATCCCTCACCAGCCCTGTACGGTTTTATGAGACATTTTCATAGTGCACAGTGGGATAATTACTCACCTACGCTTCTAACAGTAGCAAGGCAGAAGTTAAGAGACCGCTGATTTGGAGGAGAGAAAGCATAGTGTAACCGTAGTCTTCACGTCGACAAGGATCATCTTCAGGCCCGGGCTTGCTACATTCAAGTTCATCCGGCAATCATCACAGAGTCCATGTAGACAGGAGGCAGCGACCTAAACAATTGAGTACAGAATTAATAGTGTCACTATAAAGAAGAATAGAATAAAAAAAACTAACTACCAGTTGTAGGAGCTACCGAGACATATCCTTCATTTAATTGCAGTTCTGCATAAATCTATTAGGATTAGCCTTATAACAGTGCCTGGCCAGCACTTAGATAGTAATTGCAGGGAGATAAATCTTCATTCAAAGTATTGTTTTATTCCGTGTGTAAAAGATGTTATGATTGTTAAATAATTAATTAAATGTGACCGTGTAACCATCTAAAGTAAATTATCTTCACAGAGCAGTGAGAGGAGGATCCAGTATAATAAACGTTATTTTACACTGTCTGGTGGATACGTTGTACAGTAGTATACTTAGAATATGCTAGATAAAAGGTATCTTGACAATTAGTAAGAGTTATATTGTTGATCCCTAGTTGAACTGGATCATAATCCATAAAAATATCACAGTTAGTTCCTAATAACGGGCTGTGCTGAAAGTGACGTGTCACGTAGATAAAAAAATTATAAAGTCGCCTTTTGGCAAGTTAGCTATTCGATCCCTGAAAGGGAAAACAACTACACATGTTCACATATATAAATTATCTTCCAACATGAAACATTGTTATTAACCACGATGATCGCTGGACATAGAGATCTTCCTGTTGCTGTCCTTAGTGAAGCTGTGGTATCAAACAAGTCTTATGTCCATGATTCAATATTCATGTTCCACATAGATCACGTAATTGCGATGACCATGATTCAGAAGCAGAAAGAGACATAGACAACATAGAGAAAAAAGACTTTTAGAACAGGAAGCTAATGTGTAAACAGGACTTCACAGAAACCATTTTATCTCGAACTCCAGATTTAAACCACTTGGTGACAGAGTTCTTAGTTGATGTATAGTTTTCATTTCAGTTTGTGCTAACAGTTTTTCTGAGTATCGAATTCTCCAATTGTTTTTAACAACTTTTATACCCATGAAGCTTTTTAACCCTTTAAGATTGCAATTGTGTTTATTCTTAAAGTGATTAGAAACACTATGCAGCTCATATCCTTTCTTTATATTCCTAGTGTGTTCTGATAAGCGCTCTTTCAACAACCTTCCTGTTCTGCCAACATATTGCAAGCCACAATGGCATTCTAGTAAATATATAACATTTTTGGTGCAGCAAGTAATGAAATCTTTGATGGGATACGTGGTCTGTGTCTGATTAGATTTAAATTCCGTTATTTTTCTTTCAACATTGCAACTTTTGCACATAGGGCAAAAACCACAACGAAAAAAACCTTTGGAAGTGATTCTGGTCTGCATTCTTTCAACTGGTAAAGCACTTTTTACAAGTATGTCCTTTAAATTCTTGGCTTTACGATAAATGAATCTCGGTCGATTCATAATGCTTCCAGACAATAAAGGGTCCTTCATTAAAATATACCAATATTTCCCAATAATCTTTTCTAGTTGTTTATACTGGGAATTGTACTGGGTTATAAATGCCACTCCTTGATTGACAGAAGAGGTAGAGTTTTTCTTATCACTCAACATGGCTGAACGTTCTAAATCACGTGTATCTAGACGTGCTTTTGTGACCATAGCAGAATTGTACCCTTTATCAAGGAAATGGCCCTCCATGGTTTCAGCATGTGAGTCATATGTATTCAAATCTGTACAATTCCTCCTTAACCTTCTAAACTGGCTTGAAGTTTAAATATATCTGGGATAACCAGAGCAGACACCTTACTTCTTGAGGAAGGGGAGGGGATCCCCGAAACGCGTTGAAGTTGTTACTATATACTACATCTGACCATCTGTTTGCTGTATCGGATGAATAAAAAATTGTGTGTTTTTAACACCGGTCTGCTTGATTCCTGCCGCCCGCACTGTGAGGGATGCAAAAGATACCTTTTGGTGCACGCGAGACAGGACACTAATGTAAGTGTTATTCCAAGAGTTCAGCTCGTTTTAAATGAATGTACCCCCGATGTTTGGTGACAGAAAGATACCTTTATGTGAAAGCGAGACAGAATTATAAAGTGAGTGTCTTTCTGATAAACGGGAGAAACATCTGAACGAAGTTTTGGATGAAGATAAAAACCTCAAGTTTTAAAGTTTTATTATTTTAAATCAGCGCTAGTTTGCAACCACCCATTGTTTTGCAGTCATTTGATTTGAAGGGATTAATAAGGGAAAATCCCATGTGTTGCAAACCTGCGGCTTACATTTGGTAGCGCGGGGCTACATACATATATTGTTTGTCAGAGTGTGTATTCCCTTGATTTGTGGCCCAGCTGCTGCCTTTTATCCTATATTATCTGAAGTTCACTAGGCAGTTTTTTTCTGTTTATTAACATGTTTAAACATAGGAGAGAACGAAGGGATTTGTTACAAAATCTATTTGATCCCAATAGTAAAGATATTATATTACAAGATGACACTCTAGAAAGCGCAATGCACAAACTAGAAAAATTACTTTTAAAGGAGGGAAATTTATGGTGGGAAATCTCCACTTTAGAAAGATATATAAAGGATAATTTGATACCACGGGGGTTAAGGTTAAATAAAAATCCCTCTTTTGAAGGGGAATCCGATGCTTTCAAAAAGGAGTGGTTTTCAATTTTGGATTCATGCTCTTTTAAATTAATGGAGCATATAATAAAAGAGAAAAAACATATGCTTGCAGATATAGAGAGAGAAATTGAACTCTCAGAATCCTTAATTAAACCATCATCCGATTTGAAAGAATATAAAGAATTAGAGGATCGTATTTTGATTAGAGTAAGAAGAAATGAACAAGATCTCATGAAAAAGAAACAAAAAAAGTATAACAGAGATAAAAATGATTATAAAGAAGGTAATGTACATATAGAAAATGGTAATTTGGGAGTTTCTACAGGTTTGCCTGAACGAGATACACAGAATCTCGCTCCCGGCCGAAATAGACTCAGACCCGTAAATTATGTTAATGATGTACCACGTGAACAGAAAACTCGTTCTGTAAACTTAAAGAGAGGTCGTTTCCCATCATATAGGGAAATCTCTATACCCGATCAAAATAGACATTTTAGGGACAGAAATCATAACCGTTTTTCCACCAACTATAAATATACAGTAAGATCCCCATCTCATGGTTATCTAAGGAGGAGACCGTCCTCCAATGACAATGTAAGTGGCAATTCAGCTAACTATGGGGAAAGAAGGGAGAACGTGAGTCATAACAGACATTACGACACAAATACTTTTTTAGAGAGACGACCAGCGAAAAACCGACAAAGGTAAAAAGAAAGATTAATATATGTAAAAAAATAAGAGGCTGCAGAGCAGGCAAATTTAGGGGTATGTCAAAAAAGAAAAGATCACAGTTGAAAAATGAAGGTAATCAAAAGGATCCAGCACCAGAGACCACACAGAAGGAACATAGTAAAACTAAGATATACAATCTTAGTGATTATAGTCTGTCAAAAGATGAACAGGACCTTCTAGAAAAAGGCCTAAAATTTGCCCCTACAAGTAAACTTGATAATTTTGGTACTTATATTGATCTGCAGTGTTTTATTCGCAAATTGTCTCTGAAAAGATTTTTTGCAGAAAATACAGACACTAATACCCCTATGGATAGTGGACAGTATGGCATGAAGGTCTTCAAAAAAAGATCCACCTTTTTCCCTAAACATAAAAGGGGGTGTTTTGTTGAGACCTTTGAGCGGTTGGTCAAGGAAGATTTAGACAAAACTCAGTTTAAGCCCCCCAAAAATTGTAATTTAACTGGAAATCAAAGGAAAGCTATTGGCACCCTCAAAAACAATGATCAAATCGTAATTAAACCCGCCGATAAAGGCGGGGGGGTAGTTATCCTTAACAGAGATGACTACCACACAGAAGTGGTACGTCAGTTGTCTGATACCACTACATATAAAAAATTGAAAGGAGATCCATCTGTGGGTATTACAAAGAAGTTAGATGCATTTTTAGGACTATACACCACCTTAGGGGCAGTGACTTTGGAGGAACAAAACTATATAAAGATTGATAACCCTGCAATTCCAGCATTATATGTTTTACCCAAGGTACACAAAAGTACGGACCAACCACCAGGCCGTCCCATTGTGGCTGGGATTGGTTCCATTCTCTCGAATCTATCAGAATTTTTAGATCATAAAATCCAACCTCTTGTAGTGGATACAAAATCCTATTTAAAAGACACCATATCAGTCATTAATAAATTAGCTGCTGTACAATGGAAATCACATTATTTTCTAGTTACAGCAGATGTAAAGTCTTTATATACCATAATTTCACATAATCAGGGTATAGAAGCTCTCCAATATTTTTTAAACCAAACTAATGTCCGTGCTTTGGACATACAATTCATTACGGAAGGAGTATCGTTGATACTACAGAACAACTTTTTCTGGTATGAGGGCGATTTTTACCTACAGTTACTCGGAGCAGCGATGGGCACTAGACTGGCACCAAGTTATGCCAATCTATTTATGGCCCACTGGGAAAACCAGACGATTTGGTCTGATCACCAGTGGGGTGCCAGTCTAGTGCTCTGGACGAGATATATAGATGACGTCCTATTCATTTGGGACGGTGACCGTGCATCTTTGGAAATGTTTTGCACATATCTCAATACAAACAATAAAAATATTGAATTTACATATAATATTAGCAACACAGAAATTAATTTTTTAGATTTATGTATATATCCAGAGGGCGACAAAATAGTCACAAGGAATTTTACAAAACCAACAGACTGCAACTCCTTTATGAATTTCGATAGCAACCATCATTCTAACTGGCTAAGAAGTATACCTAAAAGCCAGTTTAGAAGGTTAAGGAGGAATTGTACAGATTTGAATACATATGACTCACATGCTGAAACCATGGAGGGCCATTTCCTTGATAAAGGGTACAATTCTGCTATGGTCACAAAAGCACGTCTAGATACACGTGATTTAGAACGTTCAGCCATGTTGAGTGATAAGAAAAACTCTACCTCTTCTGTCAATCAAGGAGTGGCATTTATAACCCAGTACAATTCCCAGTATAAACAACTAGAAAAGATTATTGGGAAATATTGGTATATTTTAATGAAGGACCCTTTATTGTCTGGAAGCATTATGAATCGACCGAGATTCATTTATCGTAAAGCCAAGAATTTAAAGGACATACTTGTAAAAAGTGCTTTACCAGTTGAAAGAATGCAGACCAGAATCACTTCCAAAGGTTTTTTTCGTTGTGGTTTTTGCCCTATGTGCAAAAGTTGCAATGTTGAAAGAAAAATAACGGAATTTAAATCTAATCAGACACAGACCACGTATCCCATCAAAGATTTCATTACTTGCTGCACCAAAAATGTTATATATTTACTAGAATGCCATTGTGGCTTGCAATATGTTGGCAGAACAGGAAGGTTGTTGAAAGAGCGCTTATCAGAACACACTAGGAATATAAAGAAAGGATATGAGCTGCATAGTGTTTCTAATCACTTTAAGAATAAACACAATTGCAATCTTAAAGGGTTAAAAAGCTTCATGGGTATAAAAGTTGTTAAAAACAATTGGAGAATTCGATACTCAGAAAAACTGTTAGCACAAACTGAAATGAAAACTATACATCAACTAAGAACTCTGTCACCAAGTGGTTTAAATCTGGAGTTCGAGATAAAATGGTTTCTGTGAAGTCCTGTTTACACATTAGCTTCCTGTTCTAAAAGTCTTTTTTCTCTATGTTGTCTATGTCTCTTTCTGCTTCTGAATCATGGTCATCGCAATTACGTGATCTATGTGGAACATGAATATTGAATCATGGACATAAGACTTGTTTGATACCACAGCTTCACTAAGGACAGCAACAGGAAGATCTCTATGTCCAGCGATCATCGTGGTTAATAACAATGTTTCATGTTGGAAGATAATTTATATATGTGAACATGTGTAGTTGTTTTCCCTTTCAGGGATCGAATAGCTAACTTGCCAAAAGGTGACTTTATAATTTTTTTATCTACGTGACACGTCACTTTCAGCACAGCCCGTTATTAGGAACTAACGATTTCAGCTCAATACAACAGCGCGTTAATGGGCATGTAGTATTATTCCATTCACCACGCAGCGTGTCCTCCGGCGCTGCAGATAAACAGATAGCACTTGTATCTTCCGTGCTTTAGCGCTCGATATGGGCGCACCAAACTAAGTTCTGCTTTTTGGCACTGAGCTGTTCGTTCCCTGAACGTTGAATTTTCTTGAATCCGGGTGAGGTTCATTTCTATTTATATCTATGTATTAGGAACTTTAGATCCAAGCGATCAGTAATGCTTTTACTTCTGTACTCTTATGTTTCTAATCCTTGTTGAAAAAAACATTGTATATCTTATTTGAAAATTTTTCCTGTCATAGGAGTCTTAATCGTCTAATATGTACACCTGTTATAGGAGTTTTAATTGTTTAACATGTACACCTGTGCATTTTTTCTGTGTATGATTGGTCAGAATGTATCATGTGACCTTTTGAAGTTTAAATATATCTGGGATAACCAGAGCAGACACCTTACTTCTTGAGGAAGGGGAGGGGATCCCCGAAACGCGTTGAAGTTGTTACTATATACTACATCTGACCATCTGTTTGCTGTATCGGATGAATAAAAAATTGTGTGTTTTTAACACCGGTCTGCTTGATTCCTGCCGCCCGCACTGTGAGGGATGCAAAAGATACCTTTTGGTGCACGCGAGACAGGACACTAATGTAAGTGTTATTCCAAGAGTTCAGCTCGTTTTAAATGAATGTACCCCCGATGTTTGGTGACAGAAAGATACCTTTATGTGAAAGCGAGACAGAATTATAAAGTGAGTGTCTTTCTGATAAACGGGAGAAACATCTGAACGAAGTTTTGGGTGAAGATAAAAACCTCAAGTTTTAAAGTTTTATTATTTTAAATCAGCGCTAGTTTGCAACCACCCATTGTTTTGCGCTCCTTCTCAGTGTCTGCCTCCGGCCCCATCTCACACCAGTCCATGCCTCACACCCTTCCATTCTTCCTTTTGGTGTCCCTCAGGGATCTTTGCTCGGCCCCCTTCTGTTCTCCCTGTACATCTCTTCCATGGGGGCGTTCATTAACTCCTTTGGCCTTCAATACCACCTCTATGCTGATGACACACACCTCTACCTCTCCTCTCCTGATCTGTCCCCCTCTGTACTCTCTCAGGTTTCCAGCTGCCTCTCCGCCATCTCCATCTGGAAGTCTGAGCGCTCTCTAAAGCTCATCATGGACAAAACTGAACTAATTATCTTTTCTCCAGCCAGAGTAACACTCCCTACCAATATCTCTAGCACTGTTGACAACACCATCATCTCTCCGGTTCCCCAACTTTGCTGCTTCGGCGTCCCTCTTGACTCCTCCCTCTCCTTTGCACCCCACATCCAAGCTCTGGCACAATTCTGTCGGTTCCCACTACACAACATTGCTCGCATCACGCCATTTCTCTCCTAGAAACTTATCATCCACTCACTGGTTGAAAAACAACTATTGCAGCAAATCAAAACGGCTGCAGGATTGGGGGGCATCCTTGTGATTGGGGATTTTAATTACCCGGATATAAACTGGACTAACGATTCATGTGCTAAAGCAAGGGCAGCAGGTTCTTAAATATGTTTAGGGATCACTACTTGTCTCAATTAGTCGAGGATCTAACTAGGGGTAAAACTACACTGGATCTAGTAATTACTAATAATGTAAACATTATATCAAACACTAAAGTTGGGGAGACTTTGGGTAACAGTGATCACTATATGATCACATTCAACATCAGTTTCAGGAAACATAGCTACAGGGGTTCCACCAAAACTTTTAACTTTAGGAAGGCTAATTTCAATATGCTGAGATGTTCACTTAACGACATAGAGTGGGAGGTTCTGTTTAATAACAAGAACACTTTGGAAATGTGGGATGTTTTAAAAGGGTTGCTGGATAGCAATATTCATAACTTTATTCCCATGGGCAGTAAACGCAGGAGTATTAAACTCAAACCGGTGTGGCTTAACAAGAAGGTTAAGGTAGAAATAGATTTAAAAAAAGCGGGCATTTAAATCTAATGGAAAGGAGGAGTCTTTCAAGTATTACAAGGAGTGTAATAAGAAAAGCAAAATAGCAATAAGAGCAGTTAAGAGCTGAGCTGTCAGGTGGCGCACTTGAGATACAATGTAGCACATAGGCGTTCCATTGTATCCAATGGTGGGAACTTTGCGGTCAGCGGTTGACCGCGAGTAACCTCCATTGGATACAATGGAGCGCCTATGTGCTACATTGTATCTCGAGTGTGCCGCCTGACAGCTCAGATGCGCACAGCCAATCAGGAGAATGCCACGACGTGGCGTTCCCTGATTGGCTGAAGGGACCCTCTTTGACAGCAGTCACGGAGGGTCCCGGCAGTCGGGGAAAGGGGTCCCATGTGTAAACATGGGACCCCTTTCAGTGCGTGGATTGTGTTTGTCGTTCTTTTATTTTGGCAAGTACGTGGATTACAAACTAAGAAGAGGACCGATCTACCTCGGATTGTTGTGAGTATAATTTTATTTACAGGTACCCCGTGGATTCTACGTGGAGAAGGTGACCGAGCCTACGTGTCAACATAGGTAAGTATGTGTGTATGTCTGTGTGCATGTATGTAATAAAGTTATACTGTCACGGTGTGTGTGTACTGTTTTTATTTGGGTATATTTTTTGTAGTAGAACTACAGGTACCAGCGAGCCCATTTCCCCCCCGCATGCTGGTACTTGTGGTTTTCCAAGTATCAGCTTGCGGGGGAGGCTTGCTGGGACTTGTAGTTCTGCTACAAAAAAACAATATTCTTTTTTTTGACACTTGGCTATCAGCCTCCCATCCGCCGCCCTTGGATGGGGGGACAGCCTCGGGCTTCACCCCTGGCCCTTGGGTGGCTAGAGGGGGGGGACCCCTTGATTTAAGGGGTCCCCACTCCTCCCAGGTACCCTGGCCAGGGGTGACTAGTTAGTGATTTAATGCCAGGGCTGCAGGGACCTATATAAAAGTGTCCCCCGGCTGTGGCATTATCTCTCTGACTAGTGGAGCCCGGTGCGGGTGTTAAAAATACGGGGGACCCCTACGTGTTTTGTCCCCCGTATTTTTGGCACCAGGACCGGATGCAGAGCCCGGTGCTGGTTGTTAAAATACGGGGGATCCCCTGTCATTTATTTCCCGTATTTTTACAACCAGGATCGGCTCAAAGAGCCCGAGGCTGGTTATGCTTAGGAGGGGGGACCCCACGCAATTTTTTTCTGTTTTTTTTTTTAACACTTTTGTGCTGTCCATGAAGTCGAATCCAGGACGCACACGATTGTCAATTGGTCCATTTTTCGACAGCAATTACATATACCCCTATGTTACTATGTTACTATCTCACGGCTTGACTACTGCAACGTTCTCCTGACTGGCCTCACTCGCTCCCATCTTGCCCCCCTCCAATCTGTCCTGAACTCCGCAGCTAGGCTTATCTTCCTCTCCCACCACTCCACTTCTGCCACTCCCCTTCGACAAAATCTACACTGGCTCCCATTCCCCTACAGAATCCTCTTCAAACTCCTCACCCTCACATACGAGGCCATCTCTAATTCCACTTCTCCCTACATCTCCAGCCTCCTCTCCCTTCATACTACTTTCCCACCCCCTATGGTTGGCCAATGACCGTCGCCTCTCTTCTACCCTGGTCACTGCTTCCCATGCACGAGTTCAAGATTTTGCCCGTGTTACACCCCTTCAGTAGAAAGCGCTCCCCCACTCCATTAGACTCTCCCTGACCTTGCAAAGCTTCAAACGGGCACAAAAAACTCACCTATTCATCAAAGCGTACCCTCCATTGCATAACCTAGTCCTGAGGCTGCTCCTCCATCCCCCTACATCATGCCTTGACCATCTCTGCTTTGCTTACATCCTGCCATCAGGCTTCCTTCCACATGCTTACACCTCATGTCATCTGTCTGTCTTAGAGCAGGGCCCTCTTTCCTCTTGTTGTCAAAGCCCTCTTCTCGACACATTTCACTCACAGCTCGAGAATACTCAACGACCTTCTTTAACCGCATTTTCTCCTGCTGGTAAAGGCTCATCTCCATCTATGACCGCCAGTCCCAAGTAGTACAATGAGTACTCCCTCACTACTTACATCTAAGCTGTATTATGTATTGAGAATTGTGGTGCTCTTTGTTAACTGTACTCTATTTATGTTATTAATTTACTGTAATGTTATGTTCTGTCTCCCTGTACTGTTCTATTGTGTGCCCTTTGTACCGCTCTGCGAAACACTTGTGACGCCTTATAAATAAAATGTAATAATAATAATTATCTCCGCGCCACCTCTCCCTATGCAGTGAACGGGTCTCGGGTTGCATCGACCTGGCAACCCATTCACACTGCACCTGACTCAGTATTTAACCCGGGAATAACCCTTCTTTATACCTGGGCTGAATACCTGGTCTGGCGACCCGGGAATGGGTCACTGGCCCCTTTCACACTGCACAGCAACCCGTGCCAACCCAGCAATATACCGGGTCGATACCGGGTTATTTTTGAGATATGAAAGGGGTATCACAGAGACACCTTCCGATGGGAATGATGTATGTAGACTTGGAATCATTCAGAGGTGTAACCTGGGGTGTAGCTATACCTATAAGGGCCCCATATCAGAATTTCCACAGGCACTCTTCCTATAATTGCCTACTCTCCCAAAATGTCATTGAGGCTTGGGAAAATCAGGTGGCACCCCCAGCTACCCGGAAGAGTGGGTAAGTCTCCCAGAGTCGGCCACTACTACCACCCAGTTGCCCACTTACTGAGTACAGTAGGTGGACTGGATGGCCGATGATGCAATTCATGCTGAATTGTGTCATCATAGTCACCACTCCGCTGTACAATGCCAGTTATATCGGCATTGTATAGTAAGGGCGTGGCTGTGATGATGCAAATATGCAACCACCCCCCCCCACCCACCCCACCTCCACTGAGAAGGGGCAAAAAAAATGTTGGTAACTGTAACTCCCCCCCACCTCACACACACACTTGACCATCACCATGTATTCCATGTAAGACTGCATGCATTGGTCGCTGCCCCCCTCCATGCACTACTAGTATGGGGTGGGCACTCGGTGGTAAAACAAATTGTATTCCCTTAGGTCAGTTATCGTCTGACCATCTAAATCTCTCTGCACATGTTACATCTGCCCCACCTGCAGTTTAGCTTGGTTTAATTTTTGCTAACGTGCAAAGTTACTTGCTCTGTTTTGCTTTGCACCCACATTACAATCAGCCTCAAAAATTAGTGAGCATAGCAGTATTAAGCCCATTGAGTAAAGAACATACTTTTATTGGCACATCAGCCATCTAAAATCTATGGTGGTAATTCAGATCTGATCACAGCAGCAAATTTGTTAGCTAATGGGCAAAACCATATGCACTGCAGGTGGGGCAGATATAACATTTGCAGGGAGAGTTAGATTTGGGTGGGTTATATTGTTTCTGTGCATGGTAATAAATACTGGCTGCTTTATTTTTACACTGTAATTTAGATTTCAGTTTGAACACACCCCACCCAAATCTAACTCTCTCTGCACGTTATATCTGCCCCACCTGCAGTGCACATGGGCCCTCATTCCGAGTTGTTCGCTCGCAAGGCGATTATAGCAGAGTTACACACGCTAAGCCGCCGCCTACTGGGAGTGAATCTAAACATCTTAAATGTGCGACCGATGTATTCGCAATATTGCGATCAAAACCGAGTTAGCAGTTTCTGAGTAACTCCAGACTTACTCTGCCTGTGCGATCAATTCAGTGCTTTTCGGTCCCGGCTGACGTCATAAACACACCCAGCGTTCGCCCAAGCACTCCCACCGTTTCTCCAGACACGCCTGCGTTTTTTCCGGAAACGGTAGCGTTTCCTGCCACACGCCCCTAAAACGCCGTACATCCGCCCAGTAACACCCATTTCCTGTCAATCACAATGCGTTCTCCGGAGCGACGAAAAAGCCGTGAGTAAAATTACTTTCTTCTTAGTAAAGTTACTTGACGCATGCGCAGTGCGAACATTACGCATGCGCACTAAGAGAATTCTCACTGCGATGCGATGAAAAATACCGAGCGAACAACTCGGAATGAGGGCCCTGGTTTTGCCCAGTTGCTAACAAATTTAATTTGCTGCTGTGATCAGATCTGAATTAGGCCCTATGTGGGAACGGCAGTAAGTACAATACAGAGAGCAAAAGTTTGAGAGGGTGCTTAAATAGCCAATAGATATTAAATTTTAACTAATTGGATTTAATTCATTTTAACTAAACACTATCCAATTATTGGGCTGATTGGCCTTTTAATTGGATAGTGTGTTCCTTGCTTTAGAATAAATCTGTCCAATATTTGAGATCTACAGTACATGCAAAAGCTGACAGTATTTATCTTGCATGCAAAAAAAAACCCACTAAATAAATATATTGTACTGCTTGCATTATAGCATTGTTTGAGATCCCAGGGTGAGCCAATCATGTGCTGGGGGCGTGTCTTCCTGAGCGCAATTAATCCTATCTGTCTGAGGGGTTCATCTACCTATGAGGCTGCCCTTACATGGTGATTCCGTGCTCATTGCTGTTTTCCCCTCTTGTCAGTGGGTCGGAACAGAGTGATGGAGAGGACTGCGAAACACTGCTAGAGGCAGCATAGTACTAAGGAATATAGTAGAACTCTGGACCTACAATATATCACACTTCCTTACTACCCATCTACATTAAAACCCCAACAAAGACCCAGAGATGTTACATGTACTCCGTGGCTTGTCGGCAGCATCCAAACCTAAACCTAAACACATATTCCACAGTGCTTTACAGATAATCATGACGTAGTGAAAAGTGTGGAGAAGTGAGCCAGTGGAGAAGTTGACCATGGCAACCAATCAGCTGCTACGTAAAATATTACAGAATGCATTTTATGAATGTTACCTCAACACTGATTGGTTGCCATGTGCAACTTCTCCACTGGCTCACTTCTCCACACTTTTCATGGCTTCATGAATAGACCCCAATATTTGGCCTTTCACATCAGTCCCTGCCCCAGTGGATATTACAATCTATATTTCCTACCACATGTACATAGTTACATAGTTGTTGAGGTTGAATAAAGACAAATGTCCATCAAGTTCAACCTGTATTATAATTTTATATTAATTAAATGTTGTATCCTTGGATATTTTTTTTCAGCTAGGAATTGATCTAATCCATTTTTAAACTTATTGAATGAATCCACCATTACTATCTTCTCTGGAAGAGAATTCCAAATCCTTACTGCTCTTACTGAGAAGAACCCTTTTCTCCGTTGAGTATGAAATATTTTGTCGTCTAACCTCAGGGGGAGTCCTTGTGTCCTATGTAGTGTTTTTTTATAAACAAATCGTTTGATAAATCCTTGTTTTGCCCCTTTATGTATTTAGAAATATTAATAATGTTCCCTCTCAATCGCCTCATTTCCAGTGTAAACAAATCTAACCTTTTAATTCTTTCTTCATAATTCAGTGCCTCTAACCCCTTTACCAGTTTGGTGTCTCGCCTCTGAACCCTTTCGACTTCCAAGATATCTTTTTTATAGTGAGGTGCCCAGAACTGTACACAATATTCTAGGTGTGGCTGCACCAATGATTTATACAGTGGCAGGATTACACTCTCATCCCTTGTTTGTCTCCATACCCCGTTGTATGCATACTACTAACACCTTATTTGCTTTTGTTGCTGCATTTTGACATTGCGTACTGCTACTAAGTTTATTATCGATGAGCACCTCCAAATCTTTTTCAACTACCGTTACCCCTACATTTTCCCCATTTAGTTTATATGCTGCCCGATTGTTCTTAGTCCCAAAGTGCATAACGTTAAATTTGTCTATATTGAACCTCATTCTCCTTTTATCCGTACAGACCTCAAGTCTATATAAGTCATTCTGCAGAGACTCAACATCCTTGTCTGAATTAATTACTCTACATAGTTTAGTATTGTCTGCGAAAATTGACACTGTGCTTTCTAGGCCCACTCCTAGGTCATTAATGAATATGTTAAACAGCAATGGCCCGAGTACTGAACCCTGCTGTATTCTACTGACCACTGAGACCCATTCAGAGAACATTCCATTTATCCCCACTCGCTGTTCCCTATTGTACAGCCAACTACTCACCCAAGTACAAATAGTGTTTCCTACCCCAAGCTCTCTTAATTTGAAAATTAGTCTCTTATGTGGGACTTTGTCAAAGGCCTTAGTGAAGTCCAAAAAGACCACATCCACTGCTTTACCCTGATCAATATTATCGCTCACTTTCTCGTAGAAGCTTATTAAGTTAGTTTAACATGACCTGTCCTTCACAAAACCATGCTGATTCCTAGTAATAACCTTGGAGGTATCCACGTACTCTAGTATGCTATCCCTTAATATACCTTCTAGTATTTTCCCCGCTATAGATGTCAAACTTACCTGTCTATAGTCACCGGGATGAGTTTTAATACCCTTTTTAAATATTGGGACTACCTCTGCTATACGCCAGTCCTTCTGTATCATTCCTGATGTAATTGACTCACTGAAAATCAAATATAGGAGTCTCGATATCTCTGCATTAAGTTCCATAAGAACCCTGGGGTGAATTCCATCCGGCCCAGGAGATGTATTTATCTACATTTTTCTTAGTTTCACCTGGACAGCTTCCTCGTTTAACCAAGTACCTAGCAATGGGTCGTTATTATAGCTTATGTTGTGCTCTACTCTCGTCAAACTGTCCTCTCTCGTGAATACTGATGAAATTAATTTATTCAAGAAATCCGCTTTTCCAACTCGCCCTTTAAAGGCCCAATATTCTCCTTTTTTAACCTTTTACTGTTTATATACTTAAAGAACTTTGTGGGGTTTGTTTACTCTCCTTTGCGATTTGTTTTTCGTTTTCATTTTCTATTTTAACTGTTCTGATTTCTTTTTTGCATTTTTTGTTACATTCCTTGTAGAACTGGAATGATTAAACTGTCCCGTCAGACTTAAATGCTTTGAAAGCACGCCTCTTTTTATCCATTTGTTCCCTGACCTTTTTATTAAGCCACATCGGTTTGAATTTACTACTCCTGTTTTTGATGACCTTTTTGACACACAATTTTGGATTGTTGGAGGAAACCGTTGTTCCCGGAGGAAACCCACGTAAGCATGGGAAGAATATAAAAACTCCACATGGTTGTGGCATTGTGGGAATTTAACCCATGGCCTCAGTTCTGTGAGGCAATAATGCTAACCATTACACCATCCGTACTGCCCATGATGCGTAACAACATTAAAATGGGGACATTTAGTATATATTAAAATCAGATTAAAATTTGTAGGTGCCGGAGTTTTGGATTTAAAAAAAAAAAAAATACTTGTAGTTATATCAAGGTAAATGCCTTATTTAACTGAAGGCTGTACAGTTACACTGTCTCATCCTGAAGGCACAAGCTCATACTAATTAACACCTTTTTTTTCCAAAGGAAATAGATCTGCATATTGAGAAGGCTCCTTGAAAGTAATGTCTTTTCTGTGAGTGACATGTTTATTTCACACTGCCGCATCTGGGACTGGTGATAACCATACACGAATACTGTTCATCAGTATCCTAAACCTTGAATGGCCACCTCCTATTCAAACTCAGCCACACATTAATATTGATTATCTAATGTCAAGGTAAACATCTGGTTAATTTAATTTGGCTTCAGCTATCTGTCATACTAATTAGGCGCCCATTCTCACAAGGCATGATGAGTCCTCAGACGGATTAACGCAGAGTAAATGACTTATCAAAGCAGATTTGTAAATCATTTATTATTGTTATTACCAGTTATTTATACAGCGCTCACATATTCTATAGCGCTCTACAGAGAATATTTGGCCATTCACATCAGTCCCTTCCCCAGTGGAGCTTACAATCTATGGTGGTCATTCCGAGTTGTTCGCTCGCTAGTTGTTTTTAGCAGCCGTGCAAACGCTATGCCACCTTCCACTGGGAGTGTATTTTAGCTTAGCATAAGTGCGAACGAAGGGATTGCAGAGCGGCGGCAACGTTTTTTTGTGCAGTTTTAGAGTAGCTCAATATCTACTCAGCGCTTGCGATAACTTCAGACTGTTCAGTTCCTTTTTTGACGTCACAAACACACCCTACGTTCACCCTGCCAAGCCTGCATTTTTCCTGGCATGCCTGCGTTTTTTCTAACACTCCCTGAAAACGGTCAGTTGACACCCAGAAACACCCACTTTATGTCAATCACTCTGCGGCCAGCAGTGCGACTGAAAAGCTTCGCTAGACCCTGTGTGAAACTACATCGGCCGTTGTAAAAGTACATTGTGCGTGTGCATTGCGCCGCATACGCATGCGCGGAAGTGCCGTTTTTTGCCTCATCGCTGCACAGCAAACGAATGCAGCTAGCGATCAACTCGGAATGACCCCCCATATTCCCTAACACGTGTGTATATATACACACATTCGCGCAAGGGTTAATTTTGTTGGAAGCCAAGTAACCTATCAGTCTATTTTTGGATTTTGGGAGAAAGCCGGAGTACGTGGAGGAAACCCACGCAAGCACGGGGAGAATATACAAACTCTACACAGTTAGGGCCATCATAATATGCGGAATATTACTGTTGTCTCCCGTTTTTCAATAAAGGGTTAATAAGATTCGCAGACGAAACGAGCACCTCACTGTTGAGCAGCACAGAACTGCACATGGTGGCCAAGAAAAAATGCACCATTACATACTGTATTTACGTCAACCACTCAATATAGGGCGGGATGTACTAAAGAAGAAATGTGGTGAACACCCTGTTTTCTGAGTTTTTACCACATTTCCAAATATACTAAAGCTCTGAGGCCGGGACTCCAACATGGAGGGTAATATCAGCTATAGCTGGCATTACTCTATAGAAGCCTATGGGCTTCTTTCCACATCGCACAGTGTAAGGGATCTGATTGGATCCTTCCCAGCATGTCTCGCAGCCACCGCAGTGCGCAGATGGACTCCCAGGACCGATAACTGTAAGTCCAGTGACCATCACACATCGAGAGGAGCACTGTGATAGGTCAGCTGGAAGGCTGGGTACAGCTCGTGCAAGAGGAGATGCAGTTAGTGAGCGGCAGTTGGTCTCAGAAAAGTGTGAGTAGAACTGCTGTGGGTGGAGACATCAAGGCTAATACAGGAGTCTGTGTGTAGAAAACCTTTACAGAGTGACAGAGACTTTCAGCAAAGCCACTGGGGTGTCAGTGAAGATCAAAGCTGAGAGAACAGAAATAAACAAGGTTCTGAAATTAGGACTTCCACCTATTGTCACTTCTGTGCCTGCATATGGAGAAAGAATCTGATCTTCAGGAACTGATCACTTGGGCATACTTACCGACTTTCTGGAGGCCCCCTCCGGAAGGTTATTGCATCATCATGGCCCCGCCTCCAGATTTAGCGCAATCCCGTCATTGCCTGACCCCTTTTTTGTACAAGCGGGCGGATGAGGTGAGGGAGTGTGTGTGTGTGTGCGGGGGGGCTACTGTCCAAATCAGGGAGACTTGCCTACTTTTCTGGGTGGCGGGAGCACCACACAATTTTCGTGAGCTTCCCGGCTGTACAGGGACAGGTGGCAAGTATGCTTCCTGGTGAGAACATTCCAGCTGTTATGTACACTGTCTGCTATCACAGTGCTATACTCCTGCAAGACATGCTGACAAAATTGCAGTAAATTGTATTACTGTGACTGACTAGTGAGACTCAAAATCTTAGGAAAAAATTATCCACTGACCGGCTATAGTGTACGTTCATGAAGAACTAATCTATAACCCTGTTACCTTGAAAGGACCCGATTTACTGTTGTTAAATATTGAACTTTAGTGCTATCTAAAGACTGTCCTGTCTGTGCTAGTGTGTGCTGTCAGCCTTACTGTTAATAAGTGATAATATATGCCAATATTACTATAGTAAGGGAAAAGGAGAAAAGTACTCTCTTTGTTGGAGCACTCACCCTACCTAAATAAAACTACAGCTTAGCTTTTATTTGTATGTGTTAGAAGGCATATATAACAGAAAGCTGCAGTAAGAAATCCAATACAATAAAATAAAAAAAACTAATGACAGATTGTGATCCTACTACTTATGCACATGGAGAGTGGGCATCAACAGCCTGTATGTACTGTCTGCGATGCAATAGTCTCAGATAGAATCAATCGTGATACATCTGTCACCAGGCCAAGGTGAAAATATGTCCAAAAATTTTACAATATAAGTGGGAGATATAGGGGGGTCATTCCGACCCGATCGGTCGCTGCAGTTTGTCGCAGCGCAGCGATCGGGTCGGAACTGCGCATGCCTTTGTTGCCTAGCGATCGCCCCTGAGATAGAGGTGGTCACTGGGCGGGAGGGGACGCAGTCCGGCCAACCCAGACGTGGCCGGACCGTTGCAGGAGTGGGCCGCCGTGGCTGTGTGACGTCTCACGCAGCCGCTGCGGCCAGTGGCAGCGACAATCAACTCCCGGCCAGCTGCAGGAGCTGCGCTGGCTGGGAATTACTCGACAAATACAAAAGCATCGCCACTGTGCGATGCTTTTGTAGTTGTGCGGGGGGGGGGCGCACTGACATGCGGGGCGGACTAGCCCAGTGCTGGGCGTCCCCCCGCATGTCAGGGAAGATGATCGTAGCTGTGCTAAATTTAGCACAGCTAGGATCAACTCGGAATGACCCCCATGGTCCCAACAGTAACCCGCTGCAAAGCACAGTTTCAGATAAATAAAAGCAATTAGTAACACACCATGCTTAAAACCTAAGCTGGTCCAATATCAGGGACGGATCTAGACTTTTCTTTAGGGGGGGGCGGTTTACTGTAATCTTGACTCCTCCCTCTACAGTCCCAACTCCTCCCATCTGTAATCCTAACTCCTCCTCTCTAAATTCTGACTGAACTTTTTGAGTGAGACTGAGATAGAGCTTTGTGATTGTTCTATGTACATGTGACTGTGCTATGGGGTAATTGCATTTATTAGCCCTAGTACCCACACACCAGCAAGTGAGGGGCAAATGCTCTGTAACCCTTGCTCTCCTGGCTCCTCTGTGCTGCTGTGGTATAAGCTGCAGCACATCATTCTGCCTCAGGCTCTTCCCGGAGAGCTCTCTTCTGCTCAAAAGTGGGCGTGGCTATGACTGTGTTAGGGGGGGGGGGTGACGGTCGCCCCCTTCGCCCCCCCCTAGATCCGGCCCTGTCCAATATTAGGATTCATTTTCCAAGATGTGCTTGTGGGTGAACTGCATAGGGTAACGTATCTTGCAGTGGTGTGACTGACAAGTGCTGGGTGGGTGTGGCCAGAGCCTTGTGGGCGTGTACACTCCATACACTCCATACACTCTAAGCTCCAATGGCTCGCTAATATGTAAAAGTATAAAAATTGCATAATTTTGTGAAAATAGTTATTACATTTTAATATTCAGCTGCCAGTTGGACAGGTCATCATCATGCTATCATGATAAAGGGTCTATTTTTACATGCGTGTGCATTTGTTCTGTGCGAAGAGCGACAAGAGCCACATTGTATTGTTTGCTTGCTACAACAGACATCTGTACCTCTCTAACTTAATGCACTATTTAGTTACCAACGTTACCGTGGTGCAGCCAGACTTAAAAGGTTATGCCTTTGTTTAATCACAGCCGTATAATTTATGTATATTTCCAGAGAAGGAGTCTCTAAATCCTGGACTATAGCCCCTGACTCCATCCAGCCATTATACAAAGCACAAACGGTAATGAGGGCAAATGAGAAGTATTTTGTAGACCAAATATTGCAACTGTTGTCAGGACAGCAATAAATTCTGTTGTTTTGATAATAGTCACTGGGGCAAATAAAATACTCAGGATGGAGAACATAAAATGTAGTGATTATTTGTGTTCCTTCTCCAAGCTATTTGCAGTAAGTATTTTTGCAGCAAGGGAACTGGCTTCCAGATTTTCGCTGTTAGCACAAAATGTCAGTCCTTGAAATGAGCACTTTAAACGGAATAGATACTTCTACTTTTCATGATGAAATATGGCCATTTTACTACTGTATGTTCAATATAATTGTTTACAGCTGCAGTTTGGATCACAAATATGTTATTCGTCAAAAGAGAAGCCAGCTGGATAAAAAAAGTATACTAGTTTATCACATAGTGGGGTATATAAATTATAATGGTCATCGGTTGTCCTGTGCCGGAGAGCTGACATAAAGCAGGTGCCGCTCCTCAAACAAAGTGTAAAAACTGTTTTATGTCATTGAATAACATGAGCTTACTGATTTATTTGCTTCTAGCGCTTGTGGGGTTTTTTTTTCTTATACCACACATTTAGTGATTTCTTTTTTAGGACTTAAGGGCCCCATACACTAGAACGATAATGCCCGTTTTCATCTAATTTCGGGCATTAGGGACGATATATCGGATGGAATCAGGCATTTTGGAGGTGTTTCCGATCCGCGTTCCCGTGAGCGTCTTGTCAGATCCTCTAGGTCGCTAGTGCTGCACTTGTGATATATCGTAATCGCCTGGAATCGTATGGAAAAAGGTGTGTTTTTTGTACCTGCGATATATATCGCCTGCAATATATCGTAGGAAGTTTGACTGGCATTCTCAGGACACTCCCATCAGCGGCAGCAGTGACGCAGCAGGAGAGCTCATCAGATCAATCCAATCAAATCGGATATTTTATTGGCTCAAGTATGAATTTGCACACTGACCACCAATCACTGTCCACCTAGCACACTGACCACCAATGTAATCACACTGACCACTAATGTATTATAAACTATTGCTCACATTTTATTTATTTCTGTGTGCCCAAAGTTATTTTAACCCCCAAATGGCCATGTGTTTTAACCGCCACTGTACCTCCATGCTGTACCATTGATGTTTGTGTAATGAGGAAAGTATTTACAAATAAAACTTTATTTTAAAAACATATATTATACAAATTTAAACACCATTTAACCAAAAAAACAATTAACCCAGGGCCGGCTCTACCATTAGGCAGCTTTAGGCGGCTGCCTAGGGGCGCCGGCGTCTGGAGGGTGCCACTAAATTCATCTAGCAAAAATGTGAAGGATGACTCTGTGTGCGGCCTCCTCCTTACACTGCGCTGGCTGCTGCTGCAGGTCTAATCAGGTGCAGCCGTCACCATCAGGCTGTACCACAGAGTGCCTCAGCGCTTCCTCCGTGCTAACAAGTGTAACATCATTTGATATGAAGGCACATAGGAGGCGGATGTAACTATGGCTCCCCAAGGGGCGCCCCCACGGCCGCTGCTCATAGTCCTGATGCAGGCCCCTGGATCCCAACTCTCCAGCAGCAAGCAGTACCTGACTACATGTCTGCACCTGCAGCGTCGCTGTAATGCTGCTGCCGCCTGTATGAGGAGCCTTACCAATTATGAGGGAAAACAACAAAACAACTATTAGGTAAGTAACCCATGGGGTTTCTGCAGGACCACAGGCAGTACACATCTTACAGCCTGGTGAGTGGGTTGCTCTTGTAAACAGCATAATACGGAAACACAGGCACTGGGGTATAATTGAGTATATACGGAGGAGGGGGGGATGTAACACAATAAGGAGCATACATATATAATATATGTATATATGTATATAATACTGTATGTATGTATGTATACACATACAATTAAATATCCCACCAGACCCCATATACAGATGCAGTGTATACAAGACAGACAGACAGACAGACAGACAGACAGACAGACAGACAGATAGATAGATTATTCCAGCACTCAGCAAAACATTTTTAAATTGGCCTCAGTGTCCTATACAATTGCCATCATGCCAGCTAGCATGTATACATAGGCAGAAAGAACGGTCATCACTCAAGGATTTGAAAATAAAAGTACTGCATATTGTGAACAAAGTCGCAAAAATATACTTTTTCACTTTAAAAGTCCATGAGTGTTGTTTCTTCTTTCTGTATAATGTATAATAATGCAATATACCCTAGTCCATCTAGTGCATCTTCCGTCTGAAAGGTGAGGGGAAGGTTTGCAGGTTAGGGGGCGCTAGGCTGGAGATTTGCCTAGGGTGCATAGAGACCTTGCACCGGCCCTGATTTAACCATATAAACATTTAACCATTTAACCATATACCTTAAGTAAAACCATTTGTAAAACACAAAATATAACCGTTTGTGCACCACTTTTTTTTCATTACAGATATGTCTCTGGATCAAGACACAGACTTCATCACCAGCCTACTAGACATGTACCGTGGCCATGAATGTCTATGGAAGGTCAAAGCTAAGGGGTATTCCGATAAAGTGCAACGGAATCAATGCGGCCTTGGAGGAGCTAGTGGATTACTGCAGGCCCTTTGTGTCCAGTGCTAACAATGAATGATACAAAACCTGCGTACTGTGTTCCTGAAAGAACACAAAAAATTGGAACAGTCCAAAAGGTCTGGAGCAGGTTCTTCCCAGATTTACAAGACCTTGCTCTGGTACTACCCCATGCTGGAGTTTATCCTGGACCAGGAACCTACACGGACAGGTTTCACCTCCCTCCCTCGGACTGCCACACCAGAGCCAGAAGACGGTGACCTAACTTTGTCTGCATCTGTAAGTATATATTTTTTAATACATTTTTATGTTTTTGCAAGTTCCACCATCAGTCCAACACAGTACACTTAAATGTGGGCCTCCTGCCAATCGATTACACCCAGCCCGTTAAAATAGGCCAGGTACTCGTCCCTGACCTGTTTTGCCCGTAGACTCACCCTAGAATGGAGTGGAGGTGGTTCCACAGAGGGAAATGGTGAAGTCTTCTGTGGGTGTTCTGGGTCTGGGTCTCCTAGCGCTGCTCTGGGCAGTGTCCTATGCTGGGTGGTTTTGCTGCGCAAATAGTTATGCAGGACACAGCATGCAGTCACCACCCAATCTATCCTCTCCACCTGCAAATTGATAGCCGTTAGAAATATTCAGAAGCGGCTAGACAGGATGTTCTCTATAATTTGTCGCGCCCGGGATAACCTATAATTGTAGATGCGCTTCTCCCTTGTCAGGTGCCTTTGCGGGTATGGCTTCATAATGTTCTCATGGAGTGCGAATGCCTCATCAGCCACGAAAACAATAATTGAGGCCGTGCTTGGTTTGCTCCCTAGATGGCAAGTTCAGGGTCTTTGTGGTGAGCCGCTCGTAGAAGGTGGTATTCTTCATAGTGATGAGCGGGTTCGGTTCCTCGGAATCCGAACCCCCCCGAACTTCAGCCTTTTTACACGGGTCCGAGGCAGACTCGGATCTTCCCGCCTTGCTCGGTTAACCCGAGCGCGCCCGAACGTCATCATCCCGCTGTCGGATTCTCGCGAGGCTCGGATTCTATCGCGATACTCGGATTCTATATAAGGAGCCGTGCGTCGCCGCCATTTTCACACGTGCATTGAGATTGATAGGGAGAGGACGTGGCTGGCGTCCTCTCCGTTTAGAATAGAAATAGATAGAGAGTGAGAGTGAGACACTTGATTTACTGGAGCTTAGGAGTACTCAGAGAGTGCAGAGTTTACTACTGACTGACCAGTGACCACCAGTGCAGTTTTATTATTATTTAATATAATCCGTTCTCTGCCTGAAAAAAAACGATACACAGTGACACAGTATACCATATCTGTGCTCAGCCTCAGTGTGCTGCATCATCTATGTATATCTGACTGTGCTGAGTGCTCTCTGCTCACACAGCTTAATTGTGGGGGAGACTGGGGAGCAGTTATAGCAGGAGTTATAACAGTGCACACTTTTGCTGCCAGAGTGCCACTGCCAGTGTGACTGACCAGTGACCACTGACCACCAGTATATTGTGATTGTCTGCCTGAAAAAGTTAAACACTCGTCGTGTGGTGTTTTTATTCTATAAACGCATTCTGCTGACAGTGTCCAGCAGGTCCGTCATTATATAATATATACCTGTCCTGCAGTAGTGATATATACATATTTTTTATATCATTATCATCCAGTCTATATTAGCAGCAGACGCAGTACGGTAGTCCACGGCTGTAGCTACCTCTGTGTCGGCAGTCGCTCGTCCATCCATAATTGTATACCACCTACCTGTGGTGTTTTTTTTTTTCTATCTTCTTGATACTAGTAGCTTACTTTAGGAGTCTGCAGTGCTGACAGTGTCCAGCAGGTCCGTCATTATATAATATATACCTGTCCGGCTGCAGTAGTGATATATATATATTTTTTATATCATTATCATCCAGTCTATATTAGCAGCAGACGCAGTACGGTAGTCCACGGCTGTAGCTACCTCTGTGTCGGCAGTCGCTCGTCCATCCATAATTGTATACCACCTACCTGTGGTGTTTTTTTTTTCTATCTTCTTGATACTAGTAGCTTACTTTAGGAGTCTGCAGTGCTGACAGTGTCCAGCAGGTCCGTCATTATATAATATATACCTGTCAGGCTGCAGTAGTGATATATATATATTTTTTATATCATTATCATCCAGTCTATATTAGCAGCAGACGCAGTACGGTAGTCCACGGCTGTAGCTACCTCTGTGTCGGCAGTCGCTCGTCCATCCATAATTGTATACCACCTACCTGTGGTGGTTTTTTTTTTTCTATCTTCTTGATACTAGTAGCTTACTTTAGGAGTCTGCAGTGCTGACAGTGTCCAGCAAGTCCATCATTATATAATATATACCTGTCCGGCTGCAGTAGTGATATATATATATTTTTTATATCATTATCATCCAGTCTATATTAGCAGCAGACGCAGTACGGTAGTCCACGGCTGTAGCTACCTCTGTGTCGGCAGTCGCTCGTCCATCCATAATTGTATACCACCTACCTGTGGTGTTTTTTTTTTTCTATCTTCTTGATACTAGTAGCTTACTTTAGGAGTCTGCAGTGCTGACAGTGTACAGCAGGTCCGTCATTATATAATATATACCTGTCCGGCTGCAGTAGTGATATATATATATTTTTTATATCATTATCATCCAGTCTATATTAGCAGCAGACGCAGTACGGTAGTCCACGGCTGTAGCTACCTCTGTGTCGGCAGTCGCTCGTCCATCCATAATTGTATACCACCTACCTGTGGTGGTTTTTTTTTTCTATCTTCTTGATAATAGTAGCTTACTTTAGGAGTCTGCAGTGCTGACAGTGTCCAGCAGGTCCGTCATTATATAATATATACCTGTCCGGCTGCAGTAGTGATATATATATATTTTTTATATCATTATCATCCAGTCTATATTAGCAGCAGACGCAGTACGGTAGTCCACGGCTGTAGCTACCTCTGTGTCGGCAGTCGCTCATCCATCCATAATTGTATACCACCTACCTGTGGTGTTTTTTTTTTTTTTCTATCTTCTTGATACTAGTAGCTTACTTTAGGAGTCTGCAGTGCTGACAGTGTCCAGCAGGTCCGTCATTATATAATATATACCTGTCCGGCTGCAGTAGTGATATATATATATTTTTTATATCATTATCATCCAGTCTATATTAGCAGCAGACGCAGTACGGTAGTCCACGGCTGTAGCTACCTCTGTGTCGGCAGTCGCTCGTCCATCCATAATTGTATACCACCTACCTGTGGTGTTTTTTTTTTTCCTATCTTCTTGATACTAGTAGCTTACTTTAGGAGTCTGCAGTGCTGACAGTGTACAGCAGGTCCGTCATTATATAATATATACCTGTCCGGCTGCAGAAGTGATATATATATATTTTTTATATCATTATCATCCAGTCTATATTAGCAGCAGACGCAGTACGGTAGTCCACGGCTGTAGCTACCTCTGTGTCGGCAGTCGCTCGTCCATCCATAATTGTATACCACCTACCTGTGGTGTTTTTTTTTTTCTATCTTCTTGATACTAGTAGCTTACTTTAGGAGTCTGCAGTGCTGACAGTGTCCAGCAGGTCCGTCATTATATAATATATACCTGTCCGGCTGCAGTAGTGATATATATATATATTTTTTATATCATTATCATCCAGTCTATATTAGCAGCAGACGCAGTACGGTAGTCCACGGCTGTAGCTACCTCTGTGTCGGCAGTCGCTCGTCCATCCATAAGTATACTAGTATCCATCCATCTCCATTGTTTACCTGAGGTGCCTTTTAGTTGTGCCTATTAAAATATGGAGAACAAAAATTTTGAGGTTCCAAAAATAGGGAAAGATCAAGATCGACTTCCACCTCGTGCTGAAGCTGCTGCCACTAGTCATGGCCGAGACGATGAAATGCCATCAACGTCGTCTGCCAAGGCCGATGCCCAATGTCATAGTACAGAGCATGTAAAATCCAAAACACCAAATATCAGTAAAAAAAGGACTCAAAAATCTAAAATAAAATTGTCGGAGGAGAAGCGTAAACTTGCCAATATGCCATTTACCACACGGAGTGGCTAGGAACGGCTGAGGCCCTGGCCTATGTTCATGGCTAGTGGTTCAGCTTCACATGAGGATGGAAGCACTCAGCCTCTCGCTAGAAAAATGAAAAGACTCAAGCTGGCAAAAGCACAGCAAAGAACTGTGCGTTCTTCGAAATCACAAATCCACAAGGAGAGTCCAATTGTGTCGTTTGCGATGCCTGACCTTCCCAACACTGGACGTGAAGAGCATGCGCCTTCCACCATTTGCACGCCCCCTGCAAGTGCTGGAAGGAGCACCCGCAGTCCAGTTCCTGATAGTCAGATTGAAGATGTCAGTGTTGAAGTACACCAGGATGAGGAGGATATGGGTGTTGCTGGCGCTGGGGAGGAAATTGACCAGGAGGATTCTGATGGTGAGGTGGTTTGTTTAAGTCAGGCACCCGGGGAGACACCTGTTGTCCGTGGGAGGAATAGGGCCATTGACATGCCTGGTGAAAATGCCAAAAAAAATCAGCTCTTCGGTGTGGAAGTATTTCAACAGAAATGCGGACAACATTTGTCAAGCCGTGTGTTGCCTTTGTCAAGCTGTAATAAGTAGGGGTAAGGACGTTAACCACCTCGGAACATCCTCCCTTATACGTCACCTGCAGCGCATTCATCATAAGTCAGTGACAAGTTCAAAAACTTTGGGCGACAGCGGAAGCAGTCCACTGACCAGTAAATCCCTTCCTCTTGTAACCAAGCTCACGCAAACCACCCCACCAACTCCCTCAGTGTCAATTTCCTCCTTTCCCAGGAATGCCAATAGTCCTGCAGGCCATGTCACTGGCAATTCTGACGAGTCCTCTCCTGCCTGGGATTCCTCTGATGCATCCTTGCGTGTAACGCCTACTGCTGCTGGCGCTGCTGTTGTTGCTGCTGGGAGTCGATGGTCATCCCAGAGGGGAAGTCGTAAGACCACTTTTACTACTTCCACCAAGCAATTGACTGTCCAACAGTCCTTTGCGAGGAAGATGAAATATCACAGCAGTCATCCTGCTGCAAAGCGGATAACTGAGGCCTTGGCATCCTGGGCGGTGAGAAACGTGGTTCCGGGATCCATCATTACTGCAGAGCCAACTAGAGACTTGTTGGAGGTACTGTGTCCCCGGTACCAAATACCATCTAGGTTCCATTTCTCTAGGCAGGCGATACCGAAAATGTACACAGACCTCAGAAAAAGACTCACCAGTGTCCTAAAAAATGCAGTTGTACCCAATGTCCACTTAACCACGGACATGTGGACAAGTGGAGCAGGGCAGGCTCAGGACTATATGACTGTGACAGCCCACTGGGTAGATGTATGGACTCCCGCCGCAAGAACAGCAGCGGCGGCACCAGTAGCAGCATCTCGCAAACGCCAACTCTTTCCTAGGCAGGCTACGCTTTGTATCACCGCTTTCCAGATTACGCACACAGCTGAAAACCTCTTACGGCAACTGAGGAAGATCATCGCAGAATGGCTTACCCCAATTGGACTCTCCTGTGGATTTGTGGCATCGGACAACGCCAGCAATATTGTGTGTGCATTAAATCTGGGCAAATTCCAGCACGTCCCATGTTTTGCACATACCTTGAATTTGGTGGTGCAGAATTATTTAAAAAACGAGAGGGGCGTGCAAGAGATGCTGTCGGTGGCCAGAAGAATTGCGGGACACTTTCGGCATACAGGCACCACGTACAGAAGACTGGAGCACCACCAAAAACGCCTGAACCTGCCCTGCCATCATCTGAAGCAAGAAGTGATAACGAGGTGGAATTCAACCCTCTATATGCTTCAGAGGTTGGAGGAGCAGCAAAAGGCCATTCAAGCCTATACAACTGAGCACGATATAGGAGGTGGAATGCACCTGTCTCAAGCGCAGTAGAGAATGATTTCAACGTTGTGCAAGGTTCTGCAACCTTTTGAACTTGCCACACGTGAAGTCAGTTCAGACACTGCCAGCCTGAGTCAGGTCATTCCCCTCATCAGGCTTTTGCAGAAGAAGCTGGAGACATTGAAGGAGGAGCTAACACAGAGCGATTCCGCTAGGCATGTGGGACTTGTGGATGGAGCCCTTAATTCGCTTAACAAGGATTCACGGGTGGTCAATCTGTTGAAATCAGAGCACTACATTTTGGCCACCGTGCTCGATCCTAGATTTAAAACCTACCTTGGATCTCTCTTTCCGGCAGACACAAGTCTGCTGGGGTTCAAAGAACTGCTGGTGACAAAATTGTCAAGTCAAGCGGAACGCGACCTGTCAACATCTCCTCCTTCACATTCTCCCGCAACTGGGGGTGCGAGGAAAAGGCTCAGAATTCCGAGCCCACCCGCTGGCGGTGATGCAGGGCAGTCTGGAGCGACTGCTGATGCTGACATCTGGTCCGGACTGAAGGACCTGACAACGATTACGGACATGTCGTCTACTGTCACTGCATATGATTCTCTCCCCATTGAAAGAATGGTGGAGGATTATATGAGTGACCGCATCCAAGTAGGCACGTCAGACAGTCCGTACTTATACTGGCAGGAAAAAGAGGCAATTTGGAGGCCCTTGCACAAACTGGCTTTATTCTACCTAAGTTGCCCTCCCACAAGTGTGTACTCCGAAAGAGTGTTTAGTGCCGCCGCTCACCTTGTCAGCAATCGGCGTACGAGGTTACATCCAGAAAATGTGGAGAAGATGATGTTCATTAAAATGAATTATAATCAATTCCTCCGTGGAGACATTGACCAGCAGCAATTGCCTCCACAAAGTACACAGGGAGCTGAGATGGTGGATTCCAGTGGGGACGAATTGATAATCTGTGAGGAGGGGGATGTACACGGTGATATATCGGAGGATGATGATGAGGTGGACATCTTGCCTCTGTAGAGCCAGTTTGTGCAAGGAGAGATTAATTGCTTCTTTTTTGGTGGGGGTCCAAACCAACCCGTCATTTCAGTCACAGTCGTGTGGCAGACCCTGTCACTGAAATGATGGGTTGGTTAAAGTGTGCATGTCCTGTTTATACAACATAAGGGTGGGTGGGAGGTCCCAAGGACAATTCCATCTTGCACCTCTTTTTTCTTTCATTTTTCTTTGCGTCATGTGCTGTTTGGGGAGTAGTTTTTGGAAGGGCCATCCTGCGTGACACTGCAGTGCCACTCCTAGATGGGCCAGGTGTTTGTGTCGGCCACTTGGGTCGCTTATCTTAGTCACACAGCTACCTCATTGCGCCTCTTTTTTTTCTTCTTTGCGTCATGTGCTGTTTGGGGAGGGTTTTTTGAAGGGCCATCCTGCGTGACACTGCAGTGCCACTCCTAGATGGGCCAGGTGTTTGTGTCGGCCACTAGGGTCGCTTAGCTTAGTCACACAGCTACCTCATTGCGCCTCTTTTTTTCTTTGCATCATGTGCTGTTTGGGGGGTGTTTTTTGGAAGGGCCATCCTGCGTGACACTGCAGTGCCACTCCTAGATGGGCCAGGTGTTTGTGTCGGCCACTGGGGTCGCTTAGCTTACTCACACAGCTACCTCATTGCGCCTCTTTTTTTTCTTCTTTGCGTCATGTGCTGTTTGGGGAGTAGTTTTTGGAAGGGCCATCCTGCGTGACACTGCAGTGCCACTCCTAGATGGGCCAGGTGTTTGTGTCTGCCACTTGGGTCGCTTATCTTAGTCACACAGCTACCTCATTGCGCCTCTTTTTTTCTTTGCGTCATGTGCTGTTTGGGGGGTGTTTTTTGGAAGGGCCATCCTGCGTGACACTGCAGTGCCACTCCTAGATGGGCCAGGTGTTTGTGTCGGCCTCTAGGGTCGCTTATCTTAGTCACACAGCTACCTCATTGCGCATCTTTTTTTTCTTCTTTGCGTCATGTGCTGTTTGGGGAGTAGTTTTTTGAAGGGCCATCCTGCGTGACACTGCAGTGCCACTCCTAGATGGGCCAGGTGTTTGTGTCGGCCACTAGGGTCGCTTAGCTTAGTCACACAGCTACCTCATTGCGCCTCTTTTTTTCTTTGCGTCATGTGCTGTTTGGGGGGTGTTTTTTGGAAGGGCCATCCTGCGTGACACTGCAGTGCTACTCCTAGATGGGCCAGGTGTTTGTGTCGGCCACTAGGGTCGCTTAGCTTACTCACACAGCTACCTCATTGCGCCTCTTTTTTTTCTTCTTTGCGTCATGTGCTGTTTGGGGAGTAGTTTTTTGAAGGGCCATCCTGCGTGACACTGCAGTGCCACTCCTAGATGGGCCAGGTGTTTGTGTCGGCCACTTGGGTCGCTGAGCTTAGTCATCCAGCGACCTCGGTGCAAATTTTAGGACTAAAAATAATATTGTGAGGTGTGAGGTGTTCAGAATAGACTGAAAATGAGTGGAAATTATGGTTATTGAGGTTAATAATACTTTGGGATCAAAATGACCCCCAAATTCTATGATTTAAGCTGTTTTTTAGGGTTTTTTGAAAAAAACACCCGAATCCAAAACACACCCGAATCCGACAAAAAAAATTCGGTGAGGTTTTGTCAAAACGCGTTCGAACCCAAAACACGCCACGGAACCGAACCCAAAACCAAAACACAAAACCCGAAAAATTTCCGGTGCTCATCACTAATTCTTCAGCGACCCACCGTCTGATGCTCGTCCGTTTTTTGCCAACGTCAATGAACATGAATTTATAGTTGGCATTCACCACTGCCATCAGCACGATGCTGAAATACCCTTTATAATTATAATAAAGGGGGCCACTGTTTGCAGGAGGGTTGATGCAGACATGCTTGCCATCTATCACTCCCCCACAGGTAGGGAAATGCCAGGTGGTGACAAACTCCTCTGCCACGGCTTACCATTCTGATGTACTTGCAGGGAGCTATAAAAAAATAGAAATTAAAAAAGAAAACATATTTAAACAGTGTATTTTTTTTTTTTTTTTTAACATTTTATTT
Organism: Pseudophryne corroboree; assembly: GCF_028390025.1. Classification (NCBI taxonomy): domain Eukaryota; kingdom Metazoa; phylum Chordata; class Amphibia; order Anura; family Myobatrachidae; genus Pseudophryne; species Pseudophryne corroboree. The sequence goes on from NC_086446.1 coordinate 726,288,353, forward strand.
ACACCAGGAGAGACTGAGAAATATACAATACAGATTCAATTGCATAATAAAATGTGAAAATCAGTCACCATGGTGGTAATTTTCAAATAATTTTGTGCATATTTAAACAGATATACAAAAATTTCTCCCCAAGCGGGGAGCATATACATGGAGAAAACAGGAACAACGGGGAATAATGAGAGAGGGGGGAGACAAAGAGAGAGAGAGAGACAAAAAAAAAAAAAAGGAACAACAGAGCCGTTCTATGCCATGAGAGAAGCTAAACATCCAATATATCCATGGAGAGTGTATACGCTAAACAATGTATAAGTAGACATTTGGGTTACGTGTCAGCACATATCCAATAGAGACCAGGGAGGGCAAGACGGTGCCCGGAGGGAGGGCCCAGGCGCATCATGGCCAGAGACTTGGAAAACGGGGTCAAGAGAATGGTTTGAACCTCATAATGGGGGGGACATCGCAATCAACCAGGGCCCCCAAACGAGCTCAAATTTGTGAGGACAGTCATGCAGGTAATAAGTGATTTTTTCCATATTAGCTACGAACCAGATATAATTATTCAATGCTGGTATACTGGGAGGGGCGGGGTTTTTCCAATTTTTAGCTATTAAAGATTTAGCCGCTACTAAGATATGGGAAAACAATTTATTCAATAGAGGATCAAGGTCTGGGTGTGGACGGGCCAACAGAAACATCCATGGGTCCAATTTGAGCGTAAGTCCAGATAAGGAGTTCAGTATATCAAGTACCTTATTCCAGTAGTTAACAATACGTGGACAGGTCCACCAAATATGGAGGAGAGTACCACGTTGACCGCATCCCCGCCAGCAGACCGGGGTGGCAGAGGGGAACATCCGAGATAGTTTGTCTGGGGTATAATACCACCGATAATACAGTTTATAGGATGTCTCCTTGAGTCGGGTAGAGATAGAACTTTTAGCGATGCCCTCCCGTACTTCTTCCCAGCAGGCTTCGTCTGGGGGGGGACCCAGGTCCCTCTCCCACTCCCGCTAATGGCGGGTCTGCGGCCCAGAGGAAGTCCCAACCAACATAGAATATATCCGCGAGATTATTCCTCTACTTATGGGTTTTGCAGTACATAAAGACTCAAAGGGAGTAAGGTCCCGTTGAGCATCTACCTGAGGAAGGGAGAGGAGGAAATGGCGAAGCTGGAAATATTCAAAGAAGGGAGGGGATAGTGAGGGGAATTTGGATTTGATATCGTCTATTGACATCCAGTGACCTTGTAGGGAGAGATCATGTACCACAAGGATCCGGGCGTTAAACCAGGATGTGAACTTACAGGGTGAGACCCCAGCGGGGAAATCAGGGTTGTCCCATAGGGGTGTGAGAGGGGAGTGTGAAGAGGACAGATTATATTTTGCAAGAGATTTATGCCAGATAGATAGGTGGAATTTAAGGGAGGGAGAGGTGTTTTTGAGTGCCAGCAGATGTGATTTGCCCAGGCCCTACAGCGAAGCCAGTGAATTAATTCCCAAAGAAAGCGCAGCAAAATCGATCCAGGCAATAGAGCCGCGGGGCACAAAGGAGGCCACCATTTGACTTAGATGGCTAGCCAGATAGTAAAATTTGACATCGGGAAATCCTCGACCCCCCTCTAAGCGGGGGAGCCGGAGCACAGTAAAGGCTATCTGTGGGGGTTTGTCGTTCCAGACAAACTTCACAAATGAGGCCTGGGCATCTCTGAGAACCTTCTCCGGTACCCTCACAGGTAGAGTTTGGAAAAGGTAGAGGAGTTGCGTAGAGATAAGCGGGTTCGGTTTCTCTGAATCCGAACCCGCCAGAACTTCATGTTTTTTTTCACGAGTCCGAGCGACTCGGATCTTCCCGCCTTGCTCGGTTAACCCGAGCGCGCCCGAACGTCATCATGACGCTGTCGGATTCTCGCGAGGCTCGGATTCTATCGCGAGACTCGGATTCTATATAAGGAGCCGCGCGTCGCCGCCATTTTCACACGTGCATTGAGATTGATAGGGAGAGGACGTGGCTGGCGTCCTCTCCGTTTAGACACTTGATTTACTAATTTTGGGGAGCATTAGGAGTACTCAGTAGTGTACAGTGCAGAGTTTTGCTGATAGTGACCAGTGACCACCACTTTTATTTATAATCCGTTCTCTGCCTGAAAAAAGCGATACACAGCACACAGTGACTCAGTCACATACATACCATATCTGTGTGCACTGCTCAGGCTCAGGCCAGTGTGCTGCATCATCTATATATATTATATATCTGTCTGACTGCTCAGCTCACACAGCTTATAATTGTGGGGGGAGACTGGGGAGCACTACTGCAGTGCCAGTTATAGGTTATAGCAGGAGCCAGGAGTACATAATATTATATTAAAATTAAACAGTGCACACTTTTGCTGCAGGAGTGCCACTGCCAGTGTGACTAGTGACCAGTGACCTGACCACCAGTATATAATATTAGTAGTATACTATCTCTTTATCAACCAGTCTATATTAGCAGCAGACACAGTACAGTGCGGTAGTTCACGGCTGTGGCTACCTCTGTGTCGGCACTCGGCAGCCCGTCCATAATTGTATATACCAGTGACCTAACCGTGGTTTTTTTTTCTTTCTTTATACATACATACTAGTTACGAGTATACTATCTCTTTATCAACCAGTCTATATATTAGCAGCAGACACAGTACAGTGCGGTAGTTCACGGCTGTGGCTACCTCTGTGTCGGCACTCGGCAGCCCGTCCATAATTGTATATACCAGTGACCTAACCGTGGTTTTTTTTTCTTTCTTTATACATACATACTAGTTACGAGTATACTATCTCTTTATCAACCAGTCTATATATTAGCAGCAGACACAGTACAGTGCGGTAGTTCACGGCTGTGGCTACCTCTGTGTCGGCACTCGGCAGCCCGTCCATAATTGTATATACCAGTGACCTAACCGTGGGTTTTTTTTCTTTCTTTATACATACATACTAGTTACGAGTATACTATCTCTTTATCAACCAGTCTATATATTAGCAGCAGACACAGTACAGTGCGGTAGTTCACGGCTGTGGCTACCTCTGTGTCGGCACTCGGCAGCCCGTCCATAATTGTATATACCAGTGACCTAACCGTGGTTTTTTTTTCTTTCTTTATACATACATACTAGTTACGAGTATACTATCTCTTTATCAACCAGTCTATATATTAGCAGCAGACACAGTACAGTGCGGTAGTTCACGGCTGTGGCTACCTCTGTGTCGGCACTCGGCAGCCCGTCCATAATTGTATATACCAGTGACCTAACCGTGGGTTTTTTTTCTTTCTTTATACATACATACTAGTTACGAGTATACTATCTCTTTATCAACCAGTCTATATATTAGCAGCAGACACAGTACAGTGCGGTAGTTCACGGCTGTGGCTACCTCTGTGTCGGCACTCGGCAGCCCGTCCATAATTGTATATACCACCTAACCGTGGTTTTTTTTTCTTTCTTTATACATACATACTAGTTACGAGTATACTATCTCTTTATCAACCAGTCTATATATTAGCAGCAGACACAGTACAGTGCGGTAGTTCACGGCTGTGGCTACCTCTGTGTCGGCACTCGGCAGCCCGTCCATAATTGTATATACCACCTAACCGTGGTTTTTTTTTCTTTCTTTATACATACATACTAGTTACGAGTATACTATCTCTTTATCAACCAGTCTATATATTAGCAGCAGACACAGTACAGTGCGGTAGTTCACGGCTGTGGCTACCTCCGTGTCGGCACTCGGCAGCCCGTCCATAATTGTATATACCACCTAACCGTGGTTTTTTTTTCTTTCTTTATACATACATACTAGTTACGAGTATACTATCTCTTTATCAACCAGTCTATATATTAGCAGCAGACACAGTACAGTGCGGTAGTTCACGGCTGTGGCTACCTCTGTGTCGGCACTCGGCAGCCCGTCCATAATTGTATACTAGTATCCAATCCATCCATCTCCATTGTTTACCTGAGGTGCCTTTTAGTTGTGCCTATTAAAATATGGAGAACAAAAATGTTGAGGTTCCAAAATTAGGGAAAGATCAAGATCCACTTCCACCTCGTGCTTAAGCTGCTGCCACTAGTCATGGCCGAGACGATGAAATGCCAGCAACGTCGTCTGCCAAGGCCGATGCCCAATGGCATAGTACAGAGCATGTCAAAACCAAAACACCAAATATCAGTAAAAAAAGGACTCCAAAACCTAAAATAAAATTGTCGGAGGAGAAGCGTAAACTTGCCAATATGCCATTTACCACACGGAGTGGCAAGGAACGGCTGAGGCCCTGGCCTATGTTCATGGCTAGTGGTTCAGCTTCACATGAGGATGGAAGCACTCAGCCTCTCGCTAGAAAACTGAAAAGACTCAAGCTGGCAAAAGCACCGCAAAGAACTGTGCGTTCTTTGAAATCCCAAATCCACAAGGAGAGTCCAATTGTGTCGGTTGCGATGCCTGACCTTCCCAACACTGGACGTGAAGAGCATGCGCCTTCCACCATTTGCACGCCCCCTGCAAGTGCTGGAAGGAGCACCCGCAGTCCAGTTCCTGATAGTCAGATTGAAGATGTCAGTGTTGAAGTACACCAGGATGAGGAGGATATGGGTGTTGCTGGCGCTGGGGAGGAAATTGACCAGGAGGATTCTGATGGTGAGGTGGTTTGTTTAAGTCAGGCACCCGGGGAGACACCTGTTGTCCGTGGGAGGAATATGGCCGTTGACATGCCAGGTGAAAATACCAAAAAAATCAGCTCTTCGGTGTGGAGGTATTTCACCAGAAATGCGGACAACAGGTGTCAAGCCGTGTGTTCCCTTTGTCAAGCTGTAATAAGTAGGGGTAAGGACGTTAACCACCTCGGAACATCCTCCCTTATACGTCACCTGCAGCGCATTCATAATAAGTCAGTGACAAGTTCAAAAACTTTGGGTGACAGCGGAAGCAGTCCACTGACCAGTAAATCCCTTCCTCTTGTAACCAAGCTCACGCAAACCACCCCACCAACTCCCTCAGTGTCAATTTCCTCCTTCCCCAGGAATGCCAATAGTCCTGCAGGCCATGTCACTGGCAAGTCTGACGAGTCCTCTCCTGCCTGGGATTCCTCCGATGCATCCTTGCGTGTAACGCCTACTGCTGCTGGCGCTGCTGTTGTTGCCGCTGGGAGTCGATGGTCATCCCAGAGGGGAAGTCGTAAGCCCACTTGTACTACTTCCAGTAAGCAATTGACTGTTCAACAGTCCTTTGCGAGGAAGATGAAATATCACAGCAGTCATCCTACTGCAAAGCGGATAACTGAGTCCTTGACAACTATGTTGGTGTTAGACGTGCGTCCGGTATCCGCCGTTAGTTCACAGGGAACTAGACAATTTATTGAGGCAGTGTGCCCCCGTTACCAAATACCATCTAGGTTCCACTTCTCTAGGCAGGCGATACCGAGAATGTACACGGACGTCAGAAAAAGACTCACCAGTCTCCTAAAAAATGCAGTTGTACCCAATGTCCACTTAACCACGGACATGTGGACAAGTGGAGCAGGGCAGGGTCAGGACTATATGACTGTGACAGCCCACTGGGTAGATGTATGGACTCCCGCCGCAAGAACAGCAGCGGCGGCACCAGTAGCAGCATCTCGCAAACGCCAACTCTTTCCTAGGCAGGCTACGCTTTGTATCACCGCTTTCCAGAATACGCACACAGCAGAAAACCTCTTACGGCAACTGAGGAAGATCATCGCGGAATGGCTTACCCCAATTGGACTCTCCTGTGGATTTGTGGCATCGGACAACGCCAGCAATATTGTGTGTGCATTAAATATGGGCAAATTCCAGCACGTCCCATGTTTTGCACATACCTTGAATTTGGTGGTGCAGAATTTTTAAAAAAACGACAGGGGCGTGCAAGAGATGCTGTCGGTGGCCAGAAAAATTGCGGGACACTTTCGGCGTACAGGCACCACGTACAGAAGACTGGAGCACCACCAAAAACTACTGAACCTGCCCTGCCATCATCTGAAGCAAGAAGTGGTAACGAGGTGGAATTCAACCCTCTATATGCTTCAGAGGTTGGAGGAGCAGCAAAAGGCCATTCAAGCCTATACAATTGAGCACGATATAGGAGATGGAATGCACCTGTCTCAAGTGCAGTGGAGAATGATTTCAACGTTGTGCAAGGTTCTGATGCCCTTTGAACTTGCCACACGTGAAGTCAGTTCAGACACTGCCAGCCTGAGTCAGGTCATTCCCCTCATCAGGCTTTTGCAGAAGAAGCTGGAGGCATTGAAGAAGGAGCTAAAAGGGAGCGATTCCGCTAGGCATGTGGGACTTGTGGATGCAGCCCTTAATTCGCTTAACAAGGATTCACGGGTGGTCAATCTGTTGAAATCAGAGCACTACATTTTGGCCACCGTGCTCGATCCTAGATTTAAAGCCTACCTTGGATCTCTCTTTCCGGCAGACACAGGTCTGCTGGGGTTGAAAGACCTGCTGGTGACAAAATTGTCAAGTCAAGCGGAACGCGACCTGTCAACATCTCCTCCTTCACATTCTCCCGCAACTGGGGGTGCGAGGAAAAGGCTCAGAATTCCGAGCCCACCCGCTGGCGGTGATGCAGGGCAGTCTGGAGCGACTGCTGATGCTGACATCTGGTCCGGACTGAAGGACCTGACAACGATTACGGACATGTCGTCTACTGTCACTGCATATGATTCTCTCAACATTGATAGAATGGTGGAGGATTATATGAGTGACCGCATCCAAGTAGGCACGTCACACAGTCCGTACTTATACTGGCAGGAAAAAGAGGCAATTTGGAGGCCCTTGCACAAACTGGCTTTATTCTACCTAAGTTGCCCTCCCACAAGTGTGTACTCCGAAAGAGTGTTTAGTGCCGCCGCTCACCTTGTCAGCAATCGGCGTACGAGGTTACATCCAGAAAATGTGGAGAAGATGATGTTCATTAAAATGAATTATAATCAATTCCTCCGCGGAGACATTGACCAGCAGCAATTGCCTCCACAAAGTACACAGGGAGCTGAGATGGTGGATTCCAGTGGGGACGAATTGATAATCTGTGAGGAGGGGGATGTACACGGTGATATATCGGAGGGTGAAGATGAGGTGGACATCTTGCCTCTGTAGAGCCAGTTTGTGCAAGGAGAGATTAATTGCTTCTTTTTTGGGGGGGGTCCAAACCAACCCGTCATATCAGTCACAGTCGTGTGGCAGACCCTGTCACTGAAATGATGGGTTGGTTAAAGTGTGCATGTCCTGTTTTGTTTATACAACATAAGGGTGGGTGGGAGGGCCCAAGGATAATTCCATCTTGCACCTCTTTTTTCTTTTCTTTTTCTTTGCATCATGTGCTGATTGGGGAGGGTTTTTTGGAAGGGACATCCTGCGTGACACTGCAGTGCCACTCCTAGATGGGCCCGGTGTTTGTGTCGGCCACTAGGGTCGCTAATCTTACTCACACAGCTACCTCATTGCGCCTCTTTTTTTCTTTGCGTCATGTGCTGTTTGGGGAGGGTTTTTTGGAAGGGACATCCTGCGTGACACTGCAGTGCCACTCCTAGATGTGCCCGGTGTTTGTGTCGGCCACTAGGGTCGCTAATCTTACTCACACAGCTACCTCATTGCGCCTCTTTTTTTCTTTGCGTCATGTGCTGTTTGGGGAGGGTTTTTTGGAAGGGACATCCTGCGTGACACTGCAGTGCCACTCCTAGATGGGCCCGGTGTTTGTGTCGGCCACTAGGGTCGCTAATCTTACTCACACAGTCAGCTACCTCATTGCGCCTCTTTTTTTCTTTGCGTCATGTGCTGTTTGGGGAGGGTTTTTTGGAAGGGCCATCCTGCGTGACACTGCAGTGCCACTCCTAGATGGGCCCGGTGTTTGTGTCGGCCACTAGGGTCGCTAATCTTACTCACACAGCTACCTCATTGCGCCTCTTTTTTTCTTTGCGTCATGTGCTGTTTGGGGAGGGTTTTTTGGAAGGGACATCCTGCGTGACACTGCAGTGCCACTCCTAGATGGGCCCGGTGTTTGTGTCGGCCACTAGGGTCGCTTATCTTACTCACACAGCGACCTCGGTGCAAATTTTAGGACTAAAAATAATATTGTGAGGTGTGAGGTATTCAGAATAGACTGAAAATGAGTGTAAATTATGGTTTTTGAGGTTAATAATACTTTGGGATCAAAATGACCCCCAAATTCTATGATTTAAGCTGTTTTTTAGTGTTTTTGGAAAAAAACACCCGAATCCAAAACACACCCGAATCCGACAAAAATAATTCGGTGAGGTTTTGCCAAAACGCGTTCGAACCCAAAACACGGCCGCGGAACCGAACCCAAAACCAAAACACAAAACCCGAAAAATTTCAGGCGCTCATCTCTAGAGTTGCGGCATAATTGTCATTTTAAGGGCAATTATCCTACCCAGCCAGGATATGATATATGTTCTCCATCTTGTCAAATCAGATTTGATCTTGGTCAGTAACCGCGGGTAATTTTCAGAGTATAGGGCATTATAATGAGAAGTAATATAAACACCTAGGTACTTAATCTTATTGGTCTGCCACCGAAGGTCGTAGGATGACTGCAGGGAGCGTTTGAGATCTCCAGGCACATGCAGTAACATGGCTTCAGATTTAATAAAATTTATTTTATAGCCCGACAGGGAACCATATTCCTCTATAATCCGATACAGAGCGGGGAGGGAAGACTGCAGCTGAGTGAGAGATAGCAGTACATCGTCGGCGAAGAGCGAGATCTTAGATTCCTGTGAGCCCACCTTCACTCCCCGAATACCACCGGAGTTTCTTATCATAGCAGCCAGTGGCTCAATGACCATGGCAAACACCAGGGGGGAGAGAGGACACCCCTGCCTGGTCCCATTAGATAGCGGGAAGGATGGGGACAGTATTCCGTTAGTGAGAACCCTAGCTACAGGAGAGGAGTAGAGGGCAGAGACCCCAGTCAGAAATTCCGCCGATATCCCAAATACCTGTAGAGTCTGAAATAAGAATGGCCAAGATATACGGTCAAACGCCTTCTCGGCGTCGAGAGAAAGGATAATAGATGGGGTTTGCCTGCTATTCAACAATTGGATAATATCAATCGCTCTTCTAGTGTTGTCCCTGGCCTGGCGTCCAGGGATAAATCCCACCTGGTCATAATGTATCAGATCAGGGAGCACACCATTGAGGCGGGTAGCCAAAATCTTTGCGTAAATTTTGATATCTAGATTCAATAAGGATATCGGGCGATAGTTAGCGCAATTTCGTGGGTCTTTGCCCTCTTTGTGGATGACTATGACTCTAGCCTCCAGCATATTACTTGGGAATGGGGTGCCATGTAGTACAGCGTTGAACAATACCCTGAGATGGGGGACCAACAATGGAGCAAATTTTTTATAGTAAGAGGCCGAGAAGCCATCAGGGCCCGGGGCTTTAGAAGATTTAATATTTCTCAAGACGGCAGTTATTTCTTCCTCGGTGATATCTTTATTCAGCTCCGCAGAGTCGATGTCAGATAGTCGAGGGAGATCGGCCCTACGCAAGAATTCTGAAATTAAAGTGTCGGGGGGGCCGGGATCTGGATTAGTGGAGTTTAAATTATAGAGTTTAGTGTAATAGTCCCGGAACACCCTGTTTATACCCCCTGGGTCATATGTGACTTCACCAGATTCGGCGTGCACCGCTAGGATATTATTTCGAGATCGTTGTGCTCTGAGGCGGGAAGCCAGGATTCTATCAGCTTTGTCACCTTTCTCATAGAAGGTCTGGTTAAGCTTCTGAAGAGTCCTCGCCGTACGTTCCGACAGAGAAAGTGACATTGCAGTTCTAGCTTTCAGCAGGGGCTCTAGGTTAGATGGGGTAGGAGAGAGTTTATGTTGGCGCTCAAGGGCTTGGAGTTTAGTAGAGAGGGAAAGGAAGCTAAGCTCCCGGGATTTTTTAAGTCTAGCTGCCTGGCTAATCAGATGGCCGCGTAGCACAGCTTTATGCGCCTCCCATAGAGTAACAGGAGAAGTCTCCGGGATGTCATTGAGAAGAAAGTAGTCAGCAAGGCAGCTTTTAATCTGGTTGGTAATTTCCGGGCTATGCAGTATGGAATCGTTCAGACGCCAGGAGACAGGAGGAGGGCGTGGGGCAATGGATTGGAGATCAGCAGTGATCGGGCAGTGGTCAGACCAAATCATAGGGAGTATGCTAGCAGATTTCAGTTTAGAGGATAGATCCCGGCTGAGTAGGATCATGTCAATCCTAGAGTAGGATTTGTGTACAGAGGGAAAAAAAGTATAATCCCTGGTCAGAGGTTCAGTTAGCCTAAAAGAGTCAAATAGCAAGTGAAGTTTCAGAAGATCTAGCAGAGCAAGAGATGCCGAGGTCGGGCGGGGGTGGTTAAAAGAACGAGAAAAAGGAGGGGAGGACCTATCCAACGAGGCATCAAGCACCTCATTAAAATCTCTTGCAACGATGACCTCTCCTCTACTGAGTCTAGTCAAATGTGCGCTCAGCCTCCCAAAGAATGTAGCTTGGTTTTGATTCGGGGCGTATATATTAACAAGGGTACACAGGCTATCATTTAGCTTCCCAACAAGAATAAGCCATCTACCTGATTTATCTGCATGACTGTCCAACAATTCAAACGTAAGGTGAGCAGCTATCAAAGTGGAGACCCCCCTTTTCTTGTGTGTAGCATCACATGAATGAAATGTAAGAGGGTAAGCTTTGGATTTTAAATCAGGGTGAAGGGATTTCTTAAAGTGGGTTTCTTGTAGGAAAACCAAGTCACCTTTGGCCGGTTTAAGAGAAAGGAATAGCTTGGTGCGTTTGGTAGGGCTGTTCAAACCTTTGACGTTGTGCGAATAAACTTTAAGAGCCATGGCCAGCTACGTTTCGAAACGCCTCATCACCTCCCTCCGGACACCGCAACCCTATAAGAAACCAGAACAAAAACATTGTAAGTATATGTGGCAATCGGCAAACAGCTTTACAAGTTTGAACAAGAAAAAGAAAAGAACACAGAAACAGGGGGAGCAAAACATGGGAAAAATAGGGAAAAGGGAAAGATTGGAGACCAGAAGAAACTACATCTGGCCAAGCGCGCCGGTCAGGGGACAACCAAAAGGGTCACTACGTGACAACGACCGGACTAGGGTATAAGACCCAACTGTGGGGACGCGGCCCGGCCGGGCCAGGTGCATCAAGGGTGACGAGCACTCACCATGGTGCCCCGAGTCTGGGAACCAGTATTAAGGGAATACAGGAGTAAGCAACAGTTCCCAATCCCCGCCATCATATAGGGTAACTAGTAATATAACGGTGGCTATCCAAGGCTGAAACAAACATTACCTTGAACGGGGGATAGTACTAACACACATTGATAAAATAATAGTGACTATCCAAATCCATAATCGGAGGATAGTACCAACACTTAATAAAACAAGAGGTATGAGTTCCAGCACAGAGGGATACATGTCCCATAAGGGTAGCCTCAGCCCTATACTCTCCCTGTATACCCGGTTACAGTGGTAAGAGCTAAATGACTAGTTGGGTATGCCAGGTGCAAGGGGAGCCGGGCCAGTAGTGGAACGGAAACAGAGAAAAATTACATCTCAACAAAATAAGCATACGTAGAGGTAACAAAATATATAAATGAAACAGTATTGAAACATATACGGCATCAAGCGTTAGGGCCAGCAGAGGCGGATTTTCGTGCCGAGGGCACTCGTGACCAGTCTCGGTTCAGGGAGCGTCTCGGAGTGTCAGTCGACTCCACAGAAGAAGCCTCGCACATCCGCTGTGGAGACTCAGACAGGGTTGGAGGCGGGGAAATACCCAGGTTGCGTAAGAGTCCTTTAGCTTCGGCTAGGTCCCTAGCCGAGTGGAGGCGGTTATGATGCCACACAAGAATGCGAAAGGGGAAACCCCACCTATAGCGGATGCCACTGTCTCGAAGAGCCAAGGTAATGGGTCGGAATTCTTTTCTTTTAAGTAGGGTGCTAGGAGCAATATCTTGGAATATTTGAAGGGAGTGTCCCAGGAAATCCAGCTTAGAAAGCTTCCTAGCCTCCCTAAGCAAGTCTTCTTTAGCCGAATAATAATGGCATCGCAAAATAACATCTCTGGGTTGAGCTTGATCCTGAGAGCGAGGGCGGAGAGCCCTGTGGGCCCTATCCAACAAAAGTCGGTCTGTCGGAGTTGAAGGCGACAGGTGCACAAACAGTTTCTTGAGGTAGTCGTGCAGGGATGTCATATCAACGTCCTCAGGGATGCCCCGGATGCGGAGATTATTCCAGCGCGCCCGATTATCTTGGTCCTCTTGGCGTTCTAGGAGTAGGTGCATTTCCTGCATTAGGCCTTGAATGTCATCGCCTACCCCCTGTTGAAAAGCGACCACTTCGTCCATTTTAGACTCTAAGTGGTCTGTCCTGTCTCCAAGGTCGGTAACGTCAGCTTTAAGAGAGGCAATGGCCGTATGTACCTCCGCCTGCACCGCCTGCACAGATTTCCTCGTCTCCTGAATTTCGCGGAAAAACCGATGAAGATCCTTCCGGGTCAATGGAGAATGGTCGGAGTCCTCCGAGTCTGAGATGTCAGGTTGCGAGGGAGTCTCCGGTCCCGGAGATTTAGTATCTGAGTAGGCAAATTTTTTCAGGCTCTGGCTCAGAGCTGCGCCGTGTTGCTTTTTGTTACCTCTAGTCATGGTGGAACGTACGTACATATAGGGCTATGAGAGAGAATCACTGCATCACTGTGCTAGAAAAGTCCCGGTAGCAGGGATAGGACAGCGCAATTATTATGACATAGACGGTCCCAGGACTCAGGGCAGGTTCCAATGGATCACATTATGAGGGAAGCAAGGTCACCCCTGCAGCCGAAATCAAACATTAAGTCTGCCAGTAGATGGAGCTCCAGCCTCAAATATCATAGGTGAGCAAGACAGAGAACGGTGCCAGCGGAGGCCTTCGCAGAGTTTAAAGAACGGGTCCAAGGGGTCCCCCCTGATCTTATTTGCTGCAGCTCCGTGTGAACTGGTCCCCCACAGTGATAGGATGACGTGGTGCAAATAGACAGTGCCTGGGCGGAATGTGGTGCTAATATAGGCACATATACAGACTGCCTCCCCACATTGCCGTATCAAAGCATGGTGGGGGCAATAGGCAGGATCCAGCAGGTGAAGTCCCCCAGCCACGGTCCAGCCGACGACCAGGGTTCTCCACCCCTACCTCCAGCTGTTGAGGGTTACAGAAGTGTCCCGAGCTCTGGATCCAATATGGACGCCGGCAGCCAAGGGGCTTAGGTGATCCAGGTGCACTCCCACAGGCCGCCTAGTGAAGGACTCCGTGGGCTTTGGAGATATGGGAGGCAGGCGGCTTCAATGCAGCAGAGGAGAGCCGCTTCCAGCACTATTCACCCGGCGGGAGGGCCGGCCGCCGGTTTCCAGTGAACTGCGGCGGTCGCCCCGGCAACCACAGGGTCCGTCCCGTCAGACGGAGGCAGGCCGCCGTGCGCACCAGGTCCCCCGCCTCGCCGGGCGGGCACGGGGCGCCTCCCGGCGCACACGGAGGCTGCAGGCGGGACTCCGATAGTGAGAGCTGGTCCCGATAAGGTGAGGGTTGCTCCGCCGGGCCAGTCAGCTCACGTCCACCGCGGTCGGGATCACAGTGTAAATCTAGCCCCCGGCTTCTGCTAGTCGCGCAGGCCCCAACCCGCAAGGAGGCAGGAGGCCTCCCCCGGCTCCGGGACCCGTCGCACTGGGTGCAGGGGGGACTGGGACAATAATCAGAGGCCAATTAGGCCGGGATAAGGGCTAGAAAGAGGGCCAGGAAAGATAATTTCCACTCAGGCAGCTGGAGCTAAACACAGGCACGTCCGTCCAGCTTGCCTGCCAGGCCACGCCCCCAGTGTATTTTTTTTAATCTACTACAGAGGGGAAGTGTGGAGATTCCCACCACCCCAAACCTCAGCATAATCCAGGATATGGAGGAATCCCAGCCCCAAGTTCCTACCCCTGAAACACCAGCTACCCCTGATTCCTCTGCATCACCAGCTCCTCCGACGCGCCCCCAGAAGAGAACACGAAAAAAAAAAAAAACACCGACCAGGAGGGCGAAGACATTATATTTTAAGAGATCAAGGCAAGACTTGCCCATGTTTTTAACATTTCTGTGTGCCATGTTGGCAAATAATTGCATAAAGTTCTATGTTCCATGTTGGCAAATAATTGCATACATTTGCACAGTTGTTTAAAAGAAAAAAAAAACAAAACTTTTTTTCTATAAACAGTTTAAAAGTAACTAAACAGGTGTGGTGTGTATTTTATTTACCTTTAAATACTGGTCCTGCAGCACCTTCACAATGGCCCTGCAGGTGTCAGGGATAATCCGACCCAAAGCCTGGGGGGAGATGAGGGTCCCGAACTTCAGGTCCTCAAACGACCGCCATGTAGCCAGGAACCTCAGAGTAGCAGTCAGCCTCTCCTCAGCAGGGATGGCCCTCCGCATCTTGGTGTCCTGCCTCTCGATGTAGGGAGTCACAAGGCCAAGCAACTCCTGGAAGGTATCGTCATCCATTCGAAGGTAGTTGCGATAATCTTTAGGGTTATTATCCCTAATCTCGGTCAGGAGCGACATGTGAGCCACTCCTTGCTCCAAACAGACCTCTGCCTCTTCCGTTTCAGATCCCTGTCACGTTTCTGCTTCAGATAACCATAGGCTATAGGCTAACAGAAGCTGATATAGGCTAACAGAAGTTGATACCTGTAGGAATCCATCACAGAACAGGATAAAGAGCACTTTGTTCAGATAAACCAAACAAAGCAAAGCACACTAGCAATGTGGAACGCTCAGAAGGTATAAACCAGCCTCACTATTCACAGAGCAGCAGTGTGCACATGGCTAAAATGGATGCTGATATTTATATGCCTATTTGGGCCTAGCACCCTAATCCAGCCCATCATATATATCTTATGGTACACGTGAATGCATTGCGATAAATCGCATGCGATATGTCGCCGCGTGACATATCGCATGCAAAAAAGCAAATCATATGGAATTGTATGGAACCACTCCCGGGAAGCTCCTGGGAGAGTTCAAGAGAAATCGACTTTGACTTCAGCCTCAGACATATCGCTGTAGTGTATGGGGGCCTTTAGTTCTATACTAATGATAATGACAGCAGGAGAATTTATGATCTGTAACTGTAGCTACATACTGTACATACAATAATATTATTATTATTATCAGTTATTTATATAGTGCACACATATTCCGCATAGAGATGAGCGGGTTCGGTTTGTCGAGATCTGAACCCCCCCGAACTTCACGTGGTTTACACGGGTCCAAGGCAGCCTCGGTTCTTCCCGCCTTACTCGCAAAACTCGAACAGGGGAAAACATCATCATCCCGCTGTTGGATTCACGCGAGATTCGGATTCCATATAAAGAGCTGCGCGTCGCTGCCATTTTCACTCGTGCATTGTAGATTGAGCGGAGGACGTGGCTACGTTCTCTGCCTGAATAGCCCAATATCAGCTAAATATCAGCTCAATATCTGTGCTCAGTATCAATGCTGCATTGTGGTGACCAGTATATAGTAGTACAGTACAGTAGTCCATTGCTGTATTTTACTGCTCCATGTCAGTTCTATTATCCTGAACAGTGCTCAATTTCTGTGCTCATTATTATCATTGCTGCATTGTGGTGACCAGTATATAGTAGGACAGTACAGTACAGTACAGTAGTCCAGTGCTGTTCTTGCTGCCCAGTGTCAGTTCTATTATCCTGAACAGTGCTCAATATCTGTGCTCATTATTATCATTGCTGCATTGTGGTGACCACTGACCAGTATATAGTAGAACAGTACAGTAGTTCAGTGCTGTTCTCACTGCCCAGTGTCAGTTCTAGTATCCTGAACAGTCCTCATTATTATCATTGCTGCATTTTGGTGACCAGTATATAGTAGTACAGTACAGTAGTCCAGTGCTGTTCTCGCTGCCCAGTGTCAGTTCTATTATCCTGAACAGTGCTCATTATCTGTGCTCATTATTATCATTGCTGCATTGTGGTGACCACTGACCAGTATATAGTAGTACAGCACAGTAGTCCAGTGCTGTTCTCGCTGCCCGGTGTCAGTTCTATTATCCTTAACAGTGCTCAATATCTGTGCTCATTATTATCATTGCTGCATTGTGGTGACCAGTATATAGTAGTACAGTACAGTAGTCCAGTGCTGTTCTCGCTGCGCAGTGTCAGTTCTATTATCCTGAACAGTGCTCAATATCTGTGCTCAGTGTCAGTGCTGCATTGTGGTGACTAAAAGTCCAGTGTCTTGTGCCGCATCTTGCTGCTGTAGGGTGCTGTGGTAGTGTCCTGTCACTGTGCATAGGTCATCATCATTCCAGTCACAGTGGTATCTGCTATCTATCTAGTGGTATCTAATTCCAGACATTACTGCCGTCTAATTTCAGATATATTACTGGCATATAATTCCACACATTAAAAAATGGAGAACAAAAATGTGAAGGGTAAAATAGGGAAAGATCAAGATCCACTTCCACCTAGTGCTGAAGCTGCTGCCACTAGTCATGGCAGAGACGATGAAATGCCATCAACGTTGTCTGCCAAGGCCGATGCCCAATGTCATAGTAGAGAGCATGTCAAATCCAAAAAACAAAAGTTCAGTAAAATGACCCAAAAATCTAAATTAGAAGCGTTTAAGGAGAAGCGTAAACTTGCCAATATGCCATTTACGACACGGAGTGGCAAGGAACGGCTAAGGTCCTGGCCTATGTTCATGGCTAGTGGTTCAGCTTCACATGAGGATGGAAGCAATCATCCTCCCACTAGAAAAATAAAAAGAGTTAAGCTGGCAAAAGCACAGCAAAGAACTGTGCGTTCTTCTAAATCACAAATCCCCAAGGAGAGTCCAATTGTGTCGGTTGCGATGCCTGACCTTCCCAACACTGGACGGGAAGAGGTGGCTCCTTCCACCATTTGCACGCCCCCTGCAAGTGCTGGAAGGAGCACCCACAGTCCAGTTCCTGATAGTCAAATTGAAGATGTCACTGTTGAAATACACCAGGATGAGGATATGGGTGTTGCTGGCGCTGAGGAGGAAATTGACGAGGAGGATTCTGATGGAGAGGTGGTTTGTTTAAGTCAGGCACCCGGAGAGACACCTGTTGTCCATGGGATGAATAAGGCCATTGACATGCCTGGTCAAAATACAAAAAAAAAATCACCTCTTCGACGAATTATTTCAAGAGAAATGCGGACAACTGGTGTCAAGCCGTGTGTTGCCTTTGTTAAGCTGTAATAAGTAAAGGTAAGGACCTTAACCACCTAGGAACATCCTCCCTTATACGTCACCTGGAGTGCATTCATCAGAAGTCATTGACAAGTTCAAAAACTTTGGGTGACAGCGGAAGCAGTCCAGTGACAACTAAATCCCTTCTTCCTCTTGTATCCAAGCTCCTGCAAACCACACCACCAACTCCCTCAATGTCAATTTCCTCCTTAGACAGGAACGCCAATAGTCCTGCAGGCCATGTCACTGGCAAGTCTGACGAGTCCTCTCGTAACTGGGATTCCTCCGATGGATCCTTGACTGTAACGCCTACTGCTGCTGGTGCTGCTGGGAGTCGATCGTCATCCCAGAGGGGAAGTCGGAAGACCACTTGTACTACTTCCAGTAAGCAATTGACTGTCCAACAGTCCTTTGCGAGAAAGATGAAATATCACAGCAGTCATCCTGTTGCAAAGAGGATAACTCAGGCCTTGACAACTATGTTGGTGTTAGACATGCGTCCGGTATCCGCTGTTAGTTCACAGGGACTTAGAGAATTGCTTGAGGTAGTGTGTCCCCGGTACCAAATACCATCTAGGTTCCACTTCTCTAGGCAGGCGATACCGAGAATGTACACAGACGTCAGAAAAAGAGTCACCAGTGTCCTAAAAAATGCAGTTGTACCCAATGTACACTTAACCACGGACATGTGGACAAGTGGAGCAGGGCAGACTAAGGACTATATGACTGTGACAGCCCACTGGGTAGATGTATTGCCTCCCGCAGCAACAACAACAGCGGCGGCACCAGTAGCAGCATCTCGCAAACGCCAACTCATTACTAGGCAGGCTACGCTTTGTATCACTGCTTTCCATAAGAGGCACACAGCTGACAACCTTTCACGGAAACTGAGGAACATCATCGCAGATTGGCTTACCCCAATTGGACTCTCCTGGGGATTTGTGACATCGGACTACGCCACCAATATTGTGCGTGCATTACATGTGGGCAAATTCCAGCACGTCCAATGTTTTGCACATACAATGAATTTGGTGGTGCAGAATTTTTTTAAAAATGACAAGGGCGTTCAAGAAATGCTGTCGGTGGCCCAAAGAATTGCGGGCCACTTTCGGCATTCAGCCACCGCGTGCCGAAGACTGGAGCACCAACAAACACTACTGAACATGCACTGCCATCAGCTGAAGCAAGAGGTGGTAACGAGGTGGAATTCAACCCTCTATATGCTTCAGAGGATGGAGGAGCAGCAAAAGGCCATATAAGCCTATACATCTGCCTACGATATAGGCAAAGGAGGGGGAATGCACCTCACTCAAGCGCAGTGGAGAATGATTTAAACATTGTGCAAGGTTCTGCAACCCTTTGAACTTGCCATACGTGAAGTCAGTTCAGACACTGCCAGCCTGAGTCAGGTCATTCCCCTCATCAGGCTTTTGCAAAAGCAGCTAGAGAGATTGAAGGAGGAGCTAAAATGGAGCGATTCCGCTAGGTATGTGGGACTTGTGGATGGAGCCCTTAATTCGCTTAACCAGGATTCACGGGTGGTCAATCTGTTGAAATCAGAGCACTACATTTTGCCCACCGTGCTCGATCCTAGGTTTAAAGCCTACGTTGTATCTCTCTTTCCGGCAGACACAAGTCTGCAGATGTTCAAAGACCTGCTGGTGAGATAATTGTCAAGTCAAGCGGAACGTGACCCACCAACAGCTCCTTCTTCATTTTCTCACGCTACTGGAGCTGCCAGGAAAAGGATAACATTTCCAAAACCACCCGCTGGCGGTGATGCAGGGCAGTCAGGAGCGATAGCTGACATCTGGTCTGGACTGAAGGACCTGCCAACGATTACTGACATGTCTACTGTCACTGCATATGATTCTGTCACCATTGAAAAAATGGTGGAGGATTATATGAGTGACAGCATCACTGTAGGCATGTCAGACAGTCCGTACGTATACTGGCAGCAAAAAGAGGCAATTTGGAGGCCCTTGCACAAACTGGCTTTATTTTACCTAAGCTGCCCCCCCCTCTCCAGTGTGTACTCTGAAAGAGTGTTTAGTGCAGCCGGTAACTTTGTCAGCGATCGGCGTAAGAGGTTACTTCCAGAAAATGTGGAGAAGATGATGTTCATCAAAATGAATTATAATAAATTCCTCCGTGGAGACATTTACCAGCAATTGCCTCCAGAAAGTACACAGGGATCTGTGATGGTGGATTCCATTGGGGACGAATTAATACTCTGTGAGGAGGGGGATGTACACAGTGAAAGGGGTGAGGAATCTGACGATGAGGAGGAGGTGGACATCCTGCCTCTGTAAAGCCAGTTTGTGCAAGGAGAGATTGATTGCTTCTTTTTTGGTGGGGGCCCAAACCAACCAGTCATTTCAGCCACAGTCGAGTGGCAGACCCTGTCGCTGAAATGATGGGTTTGATAAAGTGTGCATGTCCTGTTTATACAACATAAAAGTGCGTGGGAGGGCCCAAGGACAATTCCATCTTGCACCTCTTTTTTTTATTTATCTTTGCATCATGTGCTGTTTGGGGACTATATTTTTAAGTGCCAGCCTGTCTGACACTGCAGTGCCACTCCTAGATGGGCCAGAAGTTTGTGCCCCCCACTTGGGTCGCTTAGCTTAGTCATCCAGCGACCTCGGTGCAAATTTTAGGACTAAAAATAATACTTTGAGGTGTGAGGTGTTCAGAATAGACTGGAAATGGGTGGAAATTATGGTTATTGAGGTTAATAATACTATAGGATCAAAATTACCCCCAAATTCTATGATTTAAGCTGTTTTTGAGGGGTTTTTGAAATAAAACACCCGAATCCAAAACACACCCGAATCCGGCAAAAATTCTTAAGGGAGGTTTTGCCAAAATGCGTCCGAATCCAAAACACGACCATGGAACCGAATCCAAAACCAAAACCCAAAAACCGAAAAATGCCTGCTGCACATCTCTAATATACATATGTATGTATATGTATGTGTGTGTGTGCTCAACTGTGTTGGGAGGGGTTGATGGGGGGGGGGGGTTTGATGTGGGCAGAGAAGTACGTGTGCCGGGCCCCAAAATTTCTGTTGCCGGCCCTGGCTATACAGTCTAATAAAATTGGTTTAATAGAGTACATTGAAATTACAAATTAAACACTTCAATACTGAAATCTTGAATTAAAACAAATTTCTCCAGATGAGTTGTGCTAGATCAGGAAGAAGGAGTCCTTTATACAGTACAGTAGGGAAGATGTATGAAGCCTGAAGAAATGATAAAGTAGAATGTGATAATGCACCAGCCAATCAGCTCCTAACTGTCATCTTTCAAACCCATACTGTAACTTGACATTTAGAGGTAAATTTACTGAGATGGGAGTTCTATTTAGGATGGGATTTTGCCCATACAACCAATAAGATTCTACTTCTTATTTATCTAGCACCTTCTACAAAATAATACCTGCAATCTGATTGGTTGCTATGGGCAACATCCCATCTTAAATAGAACTCCCATCTTAGTAAATTTACTCCTTAGAAGCTGACTGGCTGGTGCGTTATCACCTTTCACTTTATCACTTCTCCAGGCTTAATACATCTGCCCCAATAAAACAGTTCAGTGATCATCAGCAAGCTTCTGGATTCTCACCCGTTCTATCTTGATCAAGTTAGTTTTATCTAGAGATGAGCGAGTTCGGTTCGTCGAGATCCGAACCCCCCCGAACTTCACGTGGTTTACATGGGTCCGAGGCAGCCTCGGTTCTTCCCGCCTTACTCGTAAAACCCGAACGAGGCAAAACATCATCATCCCGCTGTCGGATTCTCGCGAGATTCGATTTCCATTTAAAGAGCCGTGCATCGCCGCCATTTTCACTTGCTGCTCCGTGTCAGTTCTAGTATCCTGAACAGTGCTCAATATCTCTGCTCAGTATCAGTGCTGCATTGTGGTGACCAGTGTATAGTAGTACAGTACAGTAGTCTATTGCTGTATCTTGCTGCTCCGTGTCAGTTCTAGTATCCTGAACAGTGCTCAATATCTGTGCTCAGTATCAGTGCTGCATTGTGGTGAGCAGTATATAGTAGTATAGTATAGTAGTCTATTGCTGTATCTTGCTGCTCCGTGTCAGTTCTAGTATCCAGAACAGTGCTCAAAATCTGTGCTCAGTATCAGTGCTGCATTGTGGTGACCAGTATATAGTAGTACAGTACAGTAGTCCAGTGCTGTATCTTGCTGCTCCGTGTCAGTTCTAGTATCCTGAACAGTGCTCAATATCTGTGCTCAGTATCAGTGCTGCATTGTGGTGACCAGTATATAGTAGTACAGTACAGCAGTCCATTGCTGTATCTTGCTGCTCCATGTCAGTTCTAGTATCCTGAACAGTGCTAAATATATGTGCTCAGTATCAGTGCTGCATTGTGGTGACCACTATATAGTAGTACAGTACAGTAGTCCATTGCTGTATCTTGCTGCACCGTGTCAGTTCTAATATCCTGAACAGTGCTAAATATATGTGCTCAGTATCAGTGCTGCATTGTGGTGACCAGTATATAGTAGTACAGTACAGTACAGTAGTCCATTGCTGTATCTTGCTGCTCCGTGTCAGTTCTAGTATCCTGAACAGTGCTAAATATATGTGCTCAGTATCAATGCTGCATTGTGGTGACCAGTATATAGTAGTACAGTACAGTAGTCCATTGCTGTATCTTGCTGCCCAGTGTCATTTCTAGTATCCTCATCAGTGCTCAGTATCACTGGTCAGCGTCATGTCAGAACAAAATATTTTGGAGGTTGTGGAGGTGTCTTCCTGAGAGGAGTATGTACCAGGTATTCAGGATTGCCTTGAGTGGTTTCATCCCATTAGGATGGAGACAGAATGGCTGGATAGCCTAGGAAATAAGAGTCCTCAGAATTCATTAGGGCATACTCTATTAAGTTGCTGGAAAAAAGCTACGAAGAATGCTCTAGATATGGATCAGTCCATTTCATCTAGGACCCCCTCAGCTCCTGATACACAGGTCTTGCAGGCCAACGCGGACATCGATGCCGACACAGGGATCAACACAGAAGTTAGAGGGGGGATCTATGATAGATTGGAATATAGAATTCAGCGAATTATCAGTGGCATTAGGGATGTGTTAGAAATACCTATACAAATAGAGGAAAATTCTTGTATGCTAACTGCAAAATCATTAGTGACATTCCCGGTTTCGGAAGAGTTGAATACCCTATTTGAAAGATCCTGGTTAAACCCAGAAGAGGTTTTTCACATCCCCAATAAAGTACTTAAGACATATCCCTTTCCTGAGGAGGATAGAAGGAGATGGGAGATTCCTCCCATAATGGACATTTCGGTGTCCAGGCCATCAGGGGTAATTACATTACCTGTACCAGGCTCGGCCTCGTTAAAGGAGCTGACTCACCGCAAGATAGAGACAACTCTAAAATCCATTTACACGGCTACTGGAGCCGCCCTTAGGCCCACTACTGCATGCACTTGGGTAGCTAGGGCTATGTTAAAATGGTCAGACAATTTAATAGAAGACCTTGATACAATCCATAGGGATGATGTTGTCTTGATTCTAGGTCACATAAAGGATTCGGCTAAATTCATGGTGAAAGCCATGAGGGACATTGGGCTGATGAATTCTAGAGCATCCTCCATGGCAGTAGCAGCTCGCAGAGGTCTCTGGATCCGCCAATGGAACGCAGACGCCGAATCCAAGAGGTACCTCCCCTTCGCAGGTGAGACACCGCTTGGGGACACTCTGAATACAAATCCTTCCGCAGCACCACCTGTGAGAGGACGCAACTCTGCTTCTCTGATGCAGTCCCCTTGGGCTGCCAGATCGAGAAAATTCGGGAGGGCCTACTTCTGCATGAGGCTAGGCCATAGAAAGAGCAGAAAGTCTGCACCCACTACAGGTGCACGGGTTCAGAGGTTGGATTCTACTCCCTTAGCATCCTCAGCCTGACGCGGAAGGACTCCCATGTGGGGGTCCACTGGGGGGGGATCTCATCATCATCACTACAGGGGAGCCTTAGTGATTATTATTATATCCTGGGTAATAAAAATTATTACCCAGGCTTACAAACTGGATTCAGGAGTTTCCCCCTGGCTGTTTGTTTAATCAGCCCTGCCAATTGTTAGGACAGTGGGTTTGTCCCTGTCATATAAAAAAAAGTGCCATCATGTCTGACACTTCCGTATATGTCCAGTGGTACTGCCATTTGATATAATTCCCGACATAACTGCCATTTAATTCCAGTGATTTTGTCATTTTCTTCCAGTGATTTGGACCAATAATACCATTGATTAGAACTAATAATTTCTGTGATACTGGCTTTTAATTCTAGTGATTTTGTCATTTTCTTCCAGTGATTTGGACCAATAAATACCGTATATACTCGAGTATAAGTCGACCCGAATATAAGCCGAGGCACCTAATTTTTCCACAAAAACCTGGGAAAACTTATTGACTCGAGTATAAGCCTAGGGTGGGAAATGCAGCTGTACCCGTACACAGACCTCATAGTGCCAGATATGCCCCACAGTGCCAGATGTGCCAGATATGCCCCACAGTGCCAGATGTGCCAGATATGCCCCACAGTGCCAGATATGCCCCACAGTGCCAGATATGTCCAACAGTGCCAGATATGCCCCACAGTGCCAGATATGCCCCACAGTGCCAGATGTGCCCCACAGTGCCAGATGTGCCAGATATGCCCCACAGTGCCAGGTGTGCCAGATGCCAGGTGTGCCAGATATGCCCCACAGTGCCAGGTGTGCCAGATATGCCCCACAGTGCCAGATATGCCCCACAGTGCCAGGTGTGCCAGATATGCCCCACAGTGCCAGATATGCCCCACAGTGCCAGGTGTGCCAGATATGCCCCACAGTGCCAGGTCTGCCAGATATGCCCCACAGTGCCAGGTGTGCCAGATATGCCCCACAGTGCTAGATACTTACCCTCCGTCGCTCCCGCACTGTCTTCTGAAGGAGGGACACAGAGAGCGCAGCGCACGGCTCTCCTGTGTCCCTCCTGCATCTCCGGCGGCAGCGGCGTGTGTTTAAGGAAGTGCCGGTTCGTGCACTTCCTTTACCACTCAGACGCCGCTGCCGCTGGAGATGCAGGAGGGACACAGGAGAGCCGCGTGCTGCGCTCTCTTGTGTCCCTCCTTCAGAAGACAGTGCGGGAGCGACGGAGGGTAAGTATCTAGCACTGTGGGGCATATCTGGCACACCTGGCACTGTGGGGCATATCTGGCACTAAAGCTGACTCGAGTATAAGCCGAGGTGGCTTTTTCAGCACAAAAAAAAGTGCTGAAAAAGTCGACTTATACTCGAGTATATATGGTAATACCATTGATTAGAACAAATAATTCCTGTGATATTGAGGTGTTTGTGTCACTTAGCTTAGCCATCCAGCGACCTTGGTGCACCTCTTTTTTTCTTTGCATCATGTGCTGTTTGGGGACTATATTTTTAAGTGCCATCCTGTCTGACACTGCAGTGCCACTCCTAGATGGGCCAGGTGTTTGTGCCCCCCACTTGGGTCGCTTAGCTTAGTCATCTAGCGACCTCTGTGCAAATTTTAGGACTAAAAATAATATTGTTAGGTGTGAGGTGTTCAGAATAGACTGCAAATGAGTGGAAATTATCAGTGGCATGCGGTGAGGTCAGTGGCTGGTGAGGCACTGCAGCCGTAATGTCTGCCGAATCCTGCCAAGGACCCCTACCGCCACTGCCGCCAATGACCGCTGCCTGCCTGCTCATTATACTTGTGATATATTGTACATTTTCATAGAAAAAAAAATAATTAGTGTTTGGGACTGGGAAGGGAGTGGGAGGAGAACATGAATGCAATTTTGTTGCCCAGGGCTTCCATTAACTGAATAGCACCGTGGATGCGGCGCTATTAAGTTAATGAAAGTCCTGGACAACAAAATAGCCATCAGTGGGTGACAGGTAGAGGGTGACGCCAGAGAGAGGGTGACAGCAGTGGGTGACACCAGGGAGAGGATGCCAGGAATAGCGTGACGCCAGGAAGAGCGTGACACCAGGGAGAGGGTCGCCAGGGAGAGGGTGACAGCAGTGGGTGATGCCAGGGAGAAGGTGATGGAGAGGGTGACAGCAGTGGGTGATGCCAGGGAGAGAGTGACAGCAGTGGGTGATGCCAGGGAGTGGGACACAGCAGTGGGTGATGCCAGGGAGGGGGTGACAGCAGGAAGAGGGTGATGTGGAGGGTGACACCAGAGAGAGGGTGACAGCAGTGGTGATGCCAGGGAGAAGGTGATGGGGAGGGTGATGCCAGGGAGAGGGTGACAGCAGTGGTTGATGCCAGGGAGAGGGTGACAGCAGTGGTGATGCCAGGGAGAAGGTGATGGGGAGGGTGATGCCAGGGAGAGGGTGACAGCAGTGGTTGATGCCAGGGAGAGGGTGACAGCAGTGGGTGATGCCAGGGAGAGGGTGATGGGGAGGGTGATGCCAGGGAGGGGGTGACAGCAGGGAGAGGATGATGGGGAGGGTGACGCCAGAGAGTGGGTGACAGCAGTGGGTGACGCAAGGGAGATGGTGGCAGCAGTGGGTGATGCCAGGGAGAGGGTGACGCCAGGAAGAGGGTGACAGCAGTGGATGACGCCGGGGGAAAGGGTGGTGGTAGTGGGTGACAGGGAGAGGGTGACAGCAGTGGGTGATGCCAGGGAGGTGATGGGGAGGGTGATGCCAGAGAGAGGGTGACGCCAGAGAGAGGGTGATGCCAGGGAGGGTGACGCCAAAGAGAGGGTGACAGCAGTGGGTGATGCCAGGGAGAGGGTGGCAGCAGTGTGTGATGCCAGGGAGAGGGTGACAGCAGTGGATGATGCCGGGGGAAAGGGTGGCGGTAGTGGGTGACAGGGAAATTCCAGGGAGAAGGTGATGGGGAGGGTGATGCCAGGGAGAGTGACGCCAGAGAAAGGGTGATGGGGAGGGTGACGCCAAAGAGAAGGTGACAGCAGTGGGTGATGCCAGGGAGAGGGTGACGCCAAAGAGAGGGTGACAGCAGTGGGTGATGCCAGGGAGAGGGTGACGGGGAGGGTGATGCCAAAGAGAGGGTGACAGCAGTGGGTGATGCCAGGGAGAGGGTGACGGGGAGGGTGACGCCAAAGAGAGGGTGACAGCAGTGGGTGATGCCAGGGAGAGGGTGACGGGGAGGGTGATGCCAAAGAGAGGGTGACAGCAGTGGGTGATGCCAGGGAGAGGGTGACGGGGAGGGTGATGCCAGGGAGGGGGTGACAGCAGGGAGAGGGTGATGGGGAGGGTGACGCCAAAGAGAGGGTGATGCTAGGGAAAGGGTGGGGGGGAGGTAGGGTGGGAGGAGGGGGGGGCAGAGGAGTGTGTAATGGAGTGTGGTTACCAGAGCACCGCGTGTCCACACTATCTGACCCCAGGGACTCACGACCACCTCGGCTGTACTGTCTGTAGCAGCTCCTCCTAGTAAGCATGAATGGAGCACAGGCAGCAGAGTTACAGCGGGATGCAGCCCACCTCATCACCGGAGACCAGCAGGAGCAGTCAGGACGTCTACACTCCCGGGCACCACAGCAGTATGTCATCCACGTCGGAGTCCCGATGCATGAGGCAGCGGGCGGCAGATGCAGGAAGTCACAGCAGCAAGATAGACGCCACCGGCACCGTCCGCGTCCCCTGCAGATTTGAGGTCCCGGCATATTGCAGGGCAGTAGGCCACACCCTCCCCGGCTCCGCAATCTACGCTGCCACTAGAGGTAGGGGAGGGAGGGGTCACCACGTCCTCCTCAGCCAGCTGACAGCCACAGATTTAATGAACGATGTCTCCCTTGCCCGATTGGCTCCTCCTTCATTTTTATAGTCCTTTCTACAGCAGACAAGGGAGACATCATTCATTAAATTTATAGCCAAACCGAGTTCCTGGTCCTCAAGATTGAGGTTACCGAGCCGGGGGACAGAGCATCACAGGAGGGGGAGGCGGAAGTCTGCGCATGGCGGACATGCAGGTGTATCCAGGCACCGGGGTAACAGATGACGTGGAGGAGAGGGAGGTGAGCACACTAATGCCGCATCTTATGGGTGATTGGACCAGCGGATCCAGCCCTGGATCCGCTGTCCAATCACATCTGCCCCTGTCAAAGCGGCACTTATACTAGTGCCGCTTTGATGAGTTTTTCCAATGGGCTTTTACAGCCCAGTGCTTGGCCCCGCCCCCGCTTGATTCTCATTCCCATTCCTAACAGGCGGCACTGTTATCAGTGCCTCCTAAACTCTTTTTATGTCTCACAATGAATACAATAATATAACGAAGATACTTATGACACAGAATATGTGTCATAAGTATCCTCCTTGTATTATGTTCTCATTAATGACAGGGGAGGCACTGCCTCCCCTGACTGCACGTCCCTGGAAATTATGGTTATTGAGGTTAATAATACTATGGGATCAAAATGACCCCCAAATTCTATGATTTAAGCTGTTTTTGAGGGTTTAAAAAAAAAACACCCGAATCCAAAACGCACCTGAATCCGATAAAAATTCTTAAGGGAGGTTTTGCTAAAACGCGTACGAATCCAAAACACGACCGCAGAACCGAATCCAAAACCAAAACACAAAACCCGAAAAATGGCCGATGCACATCTCTAGTTTTATCAAGGTCTTCTGTACGGGATCAGTATGATTTGCCGATGGACGGGTTGCCGGCGGTTAGAAAACCGACAGTGGCATCCCGTCCATCAGAATCCCGACAGCCCCCAGTAAGCCCCCTAACCCTCCTCTGCCCCCTACCCTAACCCTCCTTTGTGGATGCCTAACCCTAACCCTCCCCGCTTGGTGCCTAACCCTAACCCTTCGTTCCCCGCTGCCTAAACCTAACCCTCCCCACTTGATGCCTAACCTTAACCTCCCATTCTATGTGCCTAACCATAACCCTCCCTCCCCGGTCCCTAACCCTAACCTTCCTACCCCTGCAGCAGTGCAGCCTAACCCTAACCCAGCCCCACCCCTTTCTTCTGCCTAAACCTAACTCCCCCCCCCCCCCCCCACCCAGCAGGACACCAGCGCGTTCCACTGTCCGGATGACTGGGATGCCGGCTGTCGGTAATGTGGCGCTGGTAATGTGATGGCATCCCCGTGCGGAGTCTGTATCTCTATGCCGGCATTACCTCCTACTTCGACCGCCGGGATCCCATCTGTCGGGAAGCTAACTGCTTCCCTTCTGTACAATGTGTGCATCAGGGTATCCTGATTTGCATTTCTTCACAAAATACACCCTTGTATAAAACCTTGACAAATAAACTAAAAATCACAACAATATAGTGAGATAAAATGTTTCAAGTAACATACCTAATGAATACAGTTGTTTGAACATTATAATGTTGATGCGGTTTTTATGTATCTGTCCGGAGGTGACTGAATGGAGGAACAAAGTACACTTCAGCTATTTGAAGTACAATACAAAAGAATCTGGTGACCAAAGAAAGATAAAAACCATCTTACTCAGGATTTTAGTGAATAGAATGAAACATATTCATTTTATAACTACCCAAAATGTGTTTCTAACATTATGGGGGGTATCCAATTGTTTGAAAAGTCAGTTGGGTGTCTGATTTTTCCTATCTAATAGACAGGAAAAAACAGACAACCAACCGACTTTTCAAACATTTGAATTCCCCCCTGTGTTTGTTATGATCATTACCAGTCACTTCCACCATAACAATGGTTACTCGCCATAACCTAACAATAAAAAGTAGATGCAACAAACCACCTTATATCATCACAATGATAATTACAGGATGTTATATTGGTTGCACAGTTATTCCATCTACGTGTAGCGCAGCTGCTGGCTTACAGCATCATGGAATCCATTCAATAGATCAGCATGTCTGTGTTTCCTCTGGGCTGCCCACTGTATAGTGTTGTATATTATTATGTTACTCTCTGCTGTAATATGCTATGACATAGAGAGCATTTAAAGAACAGCATCGATAAAATCCAAGTCTGGTCAGCCCAGTTACTGAGCAGTATGCAGAACTGCCATCTCAGACATTGCCGTATCCACTAGGAAGAGAAATATGGGGCAGATGTATTAAGCCTGGAGACGGCATAAGGAAGTGATAAAGCAGTGATAAGTGCAAGGTGATAAACACACCAGCCAGTAAGCTCCTAACTGTCAATTTGCATATTGGAGCTGATTGGTTGGTGCGTTTATCACCTTGCACTTATCACTGGTTTATCACTTCCTTATGCCTTCTCCAGGTTAATACATCTGCCCCATAGTATATTTGCTATACTTTTTCATTATAGGCTTGTCTTAAAATGGAGCTTAATATATTACTTGTATATTAGATCCAGTAATATATTACTTGTATATTAGATCCATCATTTGCTGGGTTGCTAACTAGTGCTCACCCCATTTCCCCTTCTCCTCCCGTTTCTCTATCCATCCCCCTCTTGCAGCATCTGTTGTATCTCTCCCTCCCTCTCTTTTCTTCATTCCCCACTGTCCGTTTTCCATTTCAGGGCCGCCATCATGGGGCGAATGCCAGGACTCCAGACACAGGTCCAGGCCGCCAGGGGGCCCACATGGCAGCGGTGTGGAATGGAGCTCACCACAGGCTCCCATAGAGGGAAACATTGAGGTGTGCAGTTTCTGGATGCACATAAAGTATATTTACAGACAAAGTGAACATTACATTTTTTCAAAGCATTTGCTGAAGAATTCTATGCAAAGTTTCATGAACTCACACCACTTGGTGAAGCAGCTGGTCCAGTCTGAAGCAGGTCTTCTACATGCTAGATAAAGGTCTTCACTGCAGCTTTCAGTGGCTCAAACAAATTCCATGCATCTTGCCCTTAATTTGTGGGAGCAAGAAGAAATAGCAGGGAGCCATGTCTGGATTGCACAGTGCATGACCCAGCTCCTGGATGCATTTATCGGCCAGAAAGTCCACCAGTTTACTGGATTTGTGGGCAGGTGTATAGTCATGATGGAGAAGGGAACCATGAGCGCGAGATCTTTGATGGCACCTGCAAATGGCTTCCAGCACTTGCAGCAGGCATTGGTTGGCATACCAGTCCCCAGTGATGCTGCACGAGTGGTATGGTAGCTACATGACCAGTCTTGGCCACAAAAACAGCCACCATCTGCTTGACCATGCTGCACACATGTCAGAACTTCTGTGGCGACGTGCCTCCAACTGGGGTCTACTGGGCCAACTGCTATTTGGTCTCGTGTTGATACTATAGATACAGAATTCTGTGCAACTGATGGTCTCCTAGACAGAGTTTGAGTGACCACCATCAAACCTGGCCACCATGTTGCGGCACCAAGTCACCCAAGCCTCCTTTTGTCAGCTGATGTGGCACCAAGTCTGCAGAAACCTTGCTCAGTCCAAGCTTTTCGTGGAGTATTAAGTAGATGGCTCCTGATGAGTTACTTATCTCCTTCTCTAACTGGGTCATGGTCACCTTGGCGTACACCTCAACTATGGCCCACATGGCAGCAGCGTTGTCCTTGGTGATAGCAGACCCGGGTCAGTCTCAGTGCTCCTTATCTTACAGGGACCGTCTCCAATGCAAAAATTTTGCAAACCACTCAAACACAGTCGTTTGGGAAGGTGTTTCCTCCCCAAAAGCAGCTCACAGTCTTCTGCTGTCGCAGGAGATCTTGGCTCTTTAGTGGCCTTTATTGAGCTCCATAACAAGTACATGAAAGAAGTTAACATGCTGACTTCGGTGTGCACTGATGCTAATATATGGTTCTGTGCTTTGACATTTCACAAAATCTTTAGTCAAAGATTACAATTCACAACCAAAGAGTCAGATTGTGTTTCCTTTACCTATGCACTGCACATCTGTAAACGTATTGCACACCCTTCATATTTTGAGCACAACTTAAAACAATGGGGTAAATTTACTAATATGGGAGTTCTATTTAAGATGGGATGTTGCCCATAGCAACCAATCAGATTCCAGGTATTATCTTCTAGAAGGTGCTAGATAAATGAGAAGTAGAAGCTGATTGGTTGCTATGGGCAACATCCCATCTTAAATAGAACTCCCATCTTAGTAAATTTACCCCAATACCTCTAAAGGGGGGGGGGGGGGGGTATAAAGCCTTATAAAGAAGACAAGTGGAGAAGTTGCCCATAGCAACTAATCAGCTTCTAGTTATCATTTTATAGAGTGTACATGATAAATGATATCCAGAAACTGGTTGCTATTTGTAACTTCTCTAAATGATTTTATTTGAATGCTAGACACCTGGGGCACTACTAAACATTGTGGGCCATACAGCGGTTACCTCATGTATATCCTCAGGCGGGAAAAACACATGTAAACGGGATTTGAAAGAAGAGTCGGTACCCAGTTGCAGGGCTCATAGCATCTGTACCTCATATTGCTTTTGTAACTTTTCCAGACACCCAGGCTTGGACTGGCCCATAGCGGTACAGGGGAAACCACCGGTGGGCCCTACTGCCTGGGGGCCCACCTCCTGCTCTAAACATCAGGTTCCGGACTGTGCACTTAAATTATACATTTTACATATGGACTATGGTATATTTTCTACAGTGCATTGCTGTTATTAATCTGGTACATTATCATGCATTAAGCAGCTGAATTTACTGTATATATTTATGAAGGGGCCCAGACATTGCACTCTCTAATGGTTAGTCAAACCAATGAGGTGGCAGGCCACACACCCTATGCAGACTGACCACACCCCTAAACATGGGCCCCTACCACTGCATTCCCCCGGTGGGCCCTACATGCCCCAGTCCGACACTGCAGACACCCACATTGTTAATTTTGAAATTGACAACTAGAGCTCAGGTCATAGGTGGATCATCCATTATGCTACCCAGTCTTCTGGCTAACGCCTGTAGGCACTGTGGGGCTCTAAGTACTCTCACCAGCTTTTTTTTTGTTTTTGCTTTTTGACAAACAAATGAGGAGACATGGGCCAAACAGTAACGCTGTCTAGTGTTCTAAATGTCTTAACGCAGCTCTGGCTCACATAACAAATAATCAGGTAATCAGATGCCTTATAGCTCCAAGAGTAGACGGGTCGGGCTTTATTTTCCAGATAAGAGCTA
This sequence comes from Pseudophryne corroboree, assembly GCF_028390025.1. Lineage (NCBI taxonomy): Eukaryota > Metazoa > Chordata > Amphibia > Anura > Myobatrachidae > Pseudophryne > Pseudophryne corroboree. The sequence continues at coordinate 726,320,753 of NC_086446.1, forward strand.
GAATGCCACATAGGCAGAGTCCAAGGTAAACAAAATAAAAGCAAAAGTGAAAAATAAAACTATAAAGATTTTCTCTTATGACCTTCATGTACATAAACAATCCATTATAATCATGTACATAAACTATCCATTATAATAAAGGTTTAACAAAATACAATTAAAAGTGAAAAATTAAACTATTAATATTTTCTCTTATGACCTTCATGTACATAAACAATACATTATAATAAATGTTTAATCTTTATTCTATAGTAAACCATAAATTACAGTGTTTGGAATATTGTTTTTGAAAAATGTTGAATTATATTAAAGCTTAAAATACCGTTTAATGGTTTATCTGTGGAAACAGATGGGCTAACTAGTGACCCAGAAAATAGATTAACTCACTTGTGCATGATTAAAGAAATCCAGGACTCCGGAGAATTTGACCTGTTGGGGGTACTTGAGGAGTTGAGATCCATTGATGTAGGTCAAGAGCTGCCAGTTCAGACCCATTACTCTTCCTGTATATAAATTGACCCATCTACACAGTGTCATTTTTTGTGTATGTGTGTGTACAGTACATGTATTAAACAAAGGAGATATTCCTCCCAGGTCCACTGTGTAACCAAAGTATTTCCATTTGTTACACTAAATTCAACTCAATGTTAATCAATGATGTATTACATACTGTATGTATACCGCATAATTTAATTTATTGCCCTGAGAGTTCCATCTCCCCCTTAAAATGCATACATTGTTACAAGCATGTAGCTTTTTATTATAAAAACGTATCTTTTTTTAGGGGCGTGGCTTGGCAGAGCATGGAGTAAGGAGCTAGGAGTTAGAGCTCCGTCTATCCTGCTGTCTTTATCCTGATTCCCCCGCTGGTGATCGCTCCTGACCTGGCTCCCCCTTTGTGTCTCTTGGCCCTGCACATTTTGAGGGGTCTGCGGGACTGTGTCTCTGCCCTGGGCGTCCGCTGGACGGATCGTGTTCTACACCGCTCTGCCTCACTCCTTCCGTCTGACCGGAAGTGCGGCGCCATATTGAGAACTAACAGCGAAGGCCGGGGACGCGCTGGGCCGGAGCTCCCTTTACCCGTGCCCTCTTCTGCTTCTGCTGATCCGGAGGTCGGCGTGTGCCCCTGTCTCCCTCCACCTTGCGACTGGCGGGCTGACTGTCCCTGTGTGGCGGTGATTGCTGCTGACAGTGCGGGGGTGCATCTGTCTGCACTTACCGTCCCTCCTGACGACCCCTGCCTCCCTGCACTGCTGGTTGGAGCCTCCCTGTCTGCACTACTCTGCCTGCGGGGCTGCCTGGACACCTGCAGCTATCCTACTCTGCCTACATTGCTGGTTGGTGCTTCCCTATCTACACTACTCTCCATGAGGGTCCACTTGAAAGCCTGCTGCTGATTATACAGCCAGACTGCTGCCACTAAGGATTTCCTTTTCCCTGCTTGTGTTCATTCACCTAAGTGAGACTCTGGAGGCCTGAAGATTTTACAGCCTGTGGTGAGCACGTATTGTTTGTTTTATATCATCGCTACGGGAATCCTCTCTCTGCATTACTTCAGTAGCATTACTCTCGCACTTGGCCTCTACTGTTATTGCTATTTCTACCTCCATCCCCGTGTTCCACCCGTGTCTCGTCATGGTGCGTGGGGGAAGTGCTGCTGCTGCTACCGCTGCTGCTACGCTTGAAAAATATGCTAGAGGCTCTCAGTCTTCCTCCCAACCCACCCGGGGTACTGCTCCCCCATCCCCTCCTTCCCCCTCGGGGACACCTCCTCGAGAGGATGACACGTCCCAGTCGACGCAGCAAATTCTTTTGGCCATATCCACGTCCGAACACAGAGTCATGGATAAAATCGGCCAAGTACAGGTGGATATCACTTTAATCAGACATGACATGCAAAAGATTCGTGAACGGGTGGGGGAAGCGGAGCACCATATCTCCGACTTAGAAGACGTCACCAATCCTCTTAAAGATATGGTTTCCAATCTCACAACTCAAATGTCGGCAGTTAAGGCGAAGCTCTCTGATATTGAAGGACGACTACGTCGTAATAACGTCCGCTTTGTGGGACTCCCGGAGAGAGCGGAGGGCTCCTCCCCAGAATCGTTCCTGGAAACATGGCTTCTCCGATTATTTCAACGCGATGACTTTGGTCCTCAGTTTTCTGTGGAGAGGGCGCACTGATTACCTGCCAGGGCTCCTCCCCCGGGTGCACCTGCACGCCCTTTCATAGCCCGTTTCCTACACTACAGGGACCGAGATGCGGTCCTGCGGCTGGCCCGCACACAGGGTCCTTTGAAATTTGACAACCATGATATTTCTGTTTATCCGGACTTCGCCGTAGATGTCCAGAAGTCACGTGCGCAGTTCCTTCAGGTCAAAAGGAAGCTTCGTGACCATCAAATCCAATATGCCATGTTGTTTCCGGCACGTTTAAGGGTGGTGTATGATGGCTCCACACACTTCTTCAATACCCCTCAAGAGGCGGAGGCCTGGCTGGAGCGTAGACCTCGGGCCCCTAACTGAGGACTGTTTCTCCCTCAGGGGTCGCATTGTTTGCTGGGTTTTGTACTCCTGCTATTCATGTAGCGGGGACGATCTTTAAGTTTAGGAGCTGAATGCTAGAATATAGCCTTTTTGTAGAGGCAATACTTGTCTCTACTCCCTGTGGTTGCTATAGGTTTTCAGCTTTAGTTTAGTTGGTTTTTTGGGATCCAGGCATGTCTAGTTTGGGATGATATGCAGGGAGAGGGGTGTTTGGGCTGTTTTGGGGTTTTATTGTTTTTCTTGAACTGCAATGTGTCTATGTTTTTTCTTATATGTGCCTTTTGGTCTCCGGATGCTCTGCCTGCTTGCTGGTGGAGGGCCGCAGTGGTCCCTTTGCTCCTTCCTTCTCTACACTCTGGGTTCCTCTCTGTTACGTGTCCTGCTTGCCTTGGATATTCCTCTTCTTCTGCCTCTCCATATTCGCCCCTTGCTTCTTTTCTCCTTCTGTCCTTTCTTTCTTATACTCATGGCTGCAGGGGTTGATGGACTCCGCATACTCGGCTGGATTGTGAGGGGCCTGAATGACCGCATCAAGTGGGCTCTGGTTTTATCAGGTGAGGAAGTATAAGGCAGATGTCATATGCCTCTCCGAAACACACTTGGTTGGTACTAGAACCTTGGCTCTCAGGAAGCCCTGGGTTGGTCTCTCCTATCATTCCACCTTTTCTGCTAATTCCAGGGGGGTTTCAGTTTTGGTGCGGAAGTCGGTTAATTTCCATTTAGTTCATAGTCAAATTGACCAATATTATTATTATTATTATTAACAGTTTCTTATATAGCGCAGCATATTCCGTTGCGCAATATGGCAGTTATGTATTCCTTAGGGCTTATGTTAACCGTACACTTTTGCATATACTTGCTGTTTATATCCCCCCCCCTACAATAATGAAGTACTCCGACAGGCAATGTCGTTTATTGCTACTTCTCCCTCAGCACCGGTCCTTTGCATCGGAGATTTCAATAATGTTTTAGATAAAGTTTTAGATCGGTGGGCTGAGCTTCCCCCTTCTCTACCCTCTACTTCCCCGTCCCCCACACCGTTTGCGAGGCTGGTTGCCGAGCTTGGGCTCCTGGATGTTTGGAGGCTGAGACACCCTAAACAACTACAATACTCTTGCCACTCGGCCAGTATTCACACGTTCTCGAGAATAGATTTGGCCCTCATTTCCCCTGATCTCACTGCTAGAATACTAGATGTCCAGTACCTACAGAGGGGAATCTCGGACCACTCACCCTTGCTTGTGGCCCTAGATTCTGTGCCTGTCTGTGGGGCTAAACTTTGGAAATTGAACCCCTTTTGGTTGACCTTGTTGACTGATCATGAGGCCTCGGTTCGTGAATGGAGTGATTTTGAGGTTCATAATGCATCCTGTTCTGATCAACTGGTTAAACATGACGCATTTAAGGCTTCGCTACGGGGCTCCTTCATACGACAAATAGCTAGTGTCAAAAAGCTAGTAGGGAGGAGGAGGTGCGCCTGGAGCTTGCCTGTTCCCAATCTGAGTCTGTTTACCTTTCTACTAAGACCCTTAGTGACCGAGTGAGGTGGGATTTGGCCAGGAAAGCCTGGTATGACCATTTACTTGATAAATCAAGGCGCAAATTACTTTTCTCCCAGCATACCCTCTATTCACAATCGGACACGGGGGGTAGTTACTTGGCTTTTCTGGCTCGGGGGGAGAGAACTGGAGGTTCCATTCAGCAGATCTGTGATGCCCAGGGCGAAATGGTCTATGCCACTCCAGAGATAGCCCAGGTTTTCCAGTCCTTTTATTCCTCGTTGTATGCCTCTAAAGTCACTTATACCTCCAGTCAACTACAGCAATATCTTTCATGTATTGTCCTACCACAATTGTCCCAACAATCTATAGATTTTTTAGATGCTAGTATCACTCCAGAGGAAGTTGAGGCAGCTATTGCCTCCTTCCCTAATAAAAAGGCCCCGGGTAGCGACGGTATACCGGTTGAAGTCTATAGACAATATCGTGCATACTTTGTCCCCTATCTTTTGACTCTCTTTAATGCTTTGCTAGAGGGTGCTCATTTGCCTCCTTCTATGTCAGAAGCTATTATTGTGGTGATCCTTAAACTAGGTAAGGACCCTACGGCCCCAGAATCCTACTGCCCAATCTCATTGCTACCTACTGATGTCAAGATTTTGGCCAAAATTCTGGCACTTAGACTCAATAGTGTTATCACTTCGATCATTCATGATGATCAGACAGGATTTATGCCAGGCAAGTCTACTCTCCAAAATTTGAGGCGACTGTTTTGTCACCTGCAGATGGGGGACCAGTCTGAGTCGGGGGCTGTGGTGGTTTCCCTGGATGCTGCCAAAGCCTTCGACTCTGTGGAATGGGAGTATTTGTGGGAAGTCCTTAGACGATTTGCTTTTGGCCCCAAATTCATATGCTGGGTACAGTTACTCTATTCCTCCCCCGTGGCTTGAATATCTGTCAATGGCTATGTAACATCCCCATTTGCTTTGTCTCGTGGTACTAGACAGGGCTGCCCACTGTCCCCTGCCCTTTTAGCCGTGACTGTGGAACCATTGGCGAGTTTTATTAGAGCGTCCCCTGATGTTAGGGGCATTACTATTGACGGACATGAGGATGTTATTGCATTATATGCCGATGACATGCTTTTGTTTCTCAGTGACCCTGATGCTTCCCTGACCTCCCTTCTAAGTATTGTTGATACATTTGGCCTCTGTTCCGGCCTGACTATCAACTGGAATAAATCTAATGTCTTTCCCATATCTGGTATTCTTCCTGACCCATTGCCTATTGTGTCCTCCTTGCACTGGACCCTTCGCTTTCAGTATCTTGGTGTCTGGATCACTCCTAATGTTAAGTCTTTTGTACATCAAAACATTGACCAGGTCACGGTGGATCTGAAGCGACGGATCCATGTATGGAAGAAGCTTCCCCTTACTGTCACGGGTCGCATTAACTTGATCAAGATGTTGATACAACCAAAATATCTTTATCTATTGCAGCACTCTCCTACTTATATCCCCAAGAAAATTTTCACTAGCATTGATAGTGTGCTTTCCTCTTTTGTTTGGGGCGACAAAACGCCTAGGGTAGCCATGAGAGCTCTGGTTAGGGCTAAATTGGATGGAGGTTTGGGTTTTCCCAATCTGCGGGCCTATTATATAGCTGCCCAACTTGCGCATTTGTCTAATTGGATTCTCAGTAGGGATAGTCCCACGTTTGAGAGATTCTTTGCCGAGTATGTGGGGTCTCACTTCTCCCCTGTCCAGTTCCTTCTCTCTGCCTCTTCTACTGCTGGTCTTCCTCCTTTACTCCGTCAGTCGGTACTTGTATGGTGTCAAACTCACTCCTACTATGCATGGCGAGGTACAGACTCTGACACGCCACTTTGGTCTAACCCAGCGTATAGGGAGTTCTTGCAGCTCTAACAGGACAATATATGGATTGGGGCAGGCCTTACCACAGTTTCACAACTGTATGATAATGGTGTTATTAAATCTTCCACACAACTGCGGGAGGAGCTTGAAATATCCAATAGATCCTTTTATCGTTATCTACAGCTCCGCCATGCGGTGCAGGCACAGTTTGGGGCCTCGCCTCCGTCCATTTCTGATTCCCCGATTAAAGACATGGTTATGAATTTGGATACAAGTCACCAAGTTTCCACTTTATATGTTAGACTTAATGCCCACATCTGCCCGAATATATTTGACCAACTTAAACTTAAGTGGGAGCAAGACATTGGCCCACTTACAGATGACCAATGGCTCCAGGTGTTGTGCTCTCTTAAATATACTACTCAGTGTGTCAAATACCAGCAGGTTTATTTCTTTGTTTTACATAGGACGTATAGAAGTCCAGTTTCTTTATGTAAAGCAGGTCTACGGCCTGGTACTACCTGCCCAAGATGTGGTGCCCCTGAAGCTACCTTTTGGCATTTACTATGGCTGTGCCCCACTGTATATGCCTTTTGGGAAGCAGTCTGGTCGGACATTCTGCTTACTGAACCTACGCTGCCCCCCCTTTCTCCTACACTGTGTATGTTTGCGCTAGACTTAGAGGAATCCTACTGCCTGGCATTATACAAAAATGTTCTTTGCCTGACTACCTTAGCTAAGGTGATTATAGCGCGTAACTGGTTTGCTACTTCTTCCCCTAATGTATACAATTGGCGAGCTCTAGTGAATGAGGTGTCAGGACATGAGAGGTTTACACATAGGTCTAGAGGGACCCTGCCCCATTACCTCAGCAAGTGGGATAGGTGGAATACCTCCCGTCTGGCTGCAGCTGGGGCACTATTCTCTGACTAATTGAGGCTTAGTATGTGAATTTGCGAGATTGTCGTGACACTTATTGGCCCTCATTCCGAGTTGTTCGCTCGCAAGCTGCTTTTAGCAGCATTGCACACGCTAAGCCACCGCCTACTGGGAGTGAATCTTAGCTTAGCAGAATTGCGAACGAAAGATTCGCAATATTGCGAAAAGACTTCTCTGTGCAGTTTCTGAGTAGCTCGAGACTTACTCTTCCAGTGCGATCAGTTCAGTGCTTGTTGTTCCTGGTTTGACGTCACAAACACACCCAGCGTTCGCCCAGACATTCCTCCGTTTCTCCAGCCACTCCCGCGTTTTTCCCAGAAACAGCAGCGTTTTTTCACACACACCCATAAAACGGACAGTTTCCGCCCAGAAACACCCACTTCCTGTCAATCACATTACGATCACCAGAACGAAGAAAAAACCTCGTAATGCCGTGAGTAAAATACCAAACTTCATAGCAAATTTACTTGGCGCAGTCGCAGTGCGAACATTGCGCATGCGCAATTAGTGGAAAATCGCTGCGATGCGAAGAAAATTACCGAGCGAACAACTCAGAATGACCACCATTATCTTTATCTATGTGACACTGTGACACAGATTGCATTATTTGCTGTATTTTTCCTGTACCTTTTTCTTTTTTTTTTTCCTTTTTTTTTCTTTTTGTTTGGTGTTTTGGTTTTGTTCTGTATTTAATGTTTTTTGTTTTTCCCTGAAAAACTTCAATAAAAAAATTACACAAGTAAAAAAAAACAAAAAAACTTAACTTTTAAAACGTAAAACAATAAACAATACTCCACACCCACCAACAGTCTATGGCGTGATTCAGACCTGATCGCTGGGCTGCTAAATTTGTTGTCCTGCGGTCAGATCAGGGCCGGTGCAAGGCTTTTTAACAAACCTTTGGTGCACCCCCCCACCTCCCCTCACATACCCAGCCCCTCAGGTGAAAAAGTGCAGGGGTGACATCCTGTTAGTTTCACAGCCACCGCCTGATAAACGTGAGTTAGTGCCACACCAATAGAATTCAATGGCAGATAAGAACCACATGGCTCATCCAGTCTGCCCTTTAGGGTTACCAGCTAAAGTATTAGGTTTGAATTAGGGGTTAGGGTATTATGATTAGTTTACTGGATTGGGTTAGGATATTAGGGATAGAGTATTAGGGTTGTTTTAGAGGTTTGGGTTAGGGTTAGTTTGAGGGATGGCGTTAGGGTATTAGGGTTGGTTTATAAGTTTGAGTTTATTTCTCAAAAGTTACATAATGCAGTCAATCAAGCTGACGTTTCGGTCCCTTAATTATGGCACAACCTCCATCTCTAAAGGAAAATAGAATATAACCTGACTCCATACTTTTTGCCTGAAATAGAGAAGCCCAAAATTATTATTAATAACACCTGATGTTGGTGTAGAACAAATCAGAAGTGCCACTGTTTAAAATGCCTTAATAGAATTCTCACTTATATAAATAGGCACCTCAATATCTATATAACATACAGTGGCCATATACACTCATCACATACTTGCCTACCTGACCCTCTCCATGAGGGAGAAAATGCTCTGTTCCTGGACTTTCCTGGTAATGTATGATTGCCATCACCTGTGGTGAGCTAGGTAATTGATAAGAAAGGTGTTTCACCACAGGTGATGGCAATCATACATTACCAGGAAAGTCCAGGAGCAGAGCATTTTCTCCCTCATGGAGAGGGTCAGGTAGGCAAGTATGACTCATCACCATGAATAGGGTACTATGCATGCCGCTCAATCCACAGACAGCAGCCCCACAGCTCCGGACAAACTCCGGTTCTCATAATCACAGAGGGCTGCGTGGAACGGATAAACACATGACAGGACACTTAACCAATGCAACAGACCATACCAGCCAAGTATCATACTAGCCTACCTGACCCTCTCCATGAGGGAGAAAATGCTCTGTTCCTGGACTTACCTGGTAATGTATGATTGCCAACACCTGTGGTGAAACACCTTTCTTATCAATTGAATTAACTAGCTCACCACAGGTGATGGCAATCATACATTACCAGGAAAGTCCAGGAACAGAGCATTTTCTCCCTCATGGAGAGGGTCAGGTAGGCAAGTATGTGATGAGTGCATTTTCTCCCTCATGGAGAGGGCTGCGTGGAACGGATAAACACATGACAGGACACTTAACCAATGCAGTGTGACGACTGCTCTGTGCTGCGTTCTACCCACGTCTGCAGTGGAACACAATCACATGTATATAAGTGGCCAATTAACAGACCATACCAGCCAAGTATCATACTCAACACAAAATATACTCGGCGCCTGATCCTTCTTTCGTTAGCAGACGTAAATCTGGGACTGGGCTGCAGCTTCCTAATAAGGGCTTATTGCAGAAACCCCTTTAGCAAGCAAAATCACAAAAAATTAAAACCGAGGTTTTAATAGGAAGCGCTGTCCAGTCACATCAAATTAAACATATGTATATTTATTATTTAAAAAAGAAGCATATATGGCCATATATTTACACATAAATAACCAAAAATTATGATATAATCAATGATATAGTAATCAATATTAAAATAGCATAAAAAGTCTGATTAGTTAATCAATTAGTAAGGGCATGCAATCTTGTTATAATCATTCATTAGTATTTATCATGTTAGTCCATTTGATAATTGGATCCAATCTTATTCCATTGTTAGTTGTGCAAAAAATCACTGGTAAGTTTAACTCCTACCTCCCGTATATAGCAATTTTCGGGGGCTGTTGCAAATTAGAGACCAATGTTCGGATTATTGTAAAATGGATCCAATAGGACTTACAAGCCGGGGGAGCGCTCCCTCTCTCTTTTTCCAGCCGTGTGGGCACGTAAATAGCACACTTGTTTCCAGCGTGAGGTACGGCTCCCAAGAGCGGCAGTTCACAGCTCACACAGAGATTGCAGCCCGATCACATGACGCGTTTCTCCGCCTATCCACTTCCGGGTACTCGGCGGCTTCCTCAGACGTGTATGTTCATTGATCCATTTGGTGCCCCTTTTAACCTCCTCCAATTGTCAAAATCAACAGGCAGCATAAGCCCACCTGGGAGCACACTTAACTCACATTTATCATTAGTATAATGACCAGTGTATGCATCATCCATTAACGCAAGTATAAAACCACATCCCGGTCACATGTCGCTTGCGTTCCACATAGTAATTTTTGCGTTCCAGCTATTGATTTTCATTCAGAACAGTATTATAACATACAATAAAATAAATTAAATTGAATTAAAATCCAGAAAAAAGTCTGCCAACTTATCCCACCATTATTCTATAGCCATTTTTAAATATTTAAAAAATTTTAAAAAATCATATAATAGACTAAAAATATCATATAAAGGGTAGTGGATACTTAGATATTATTCAATTCTATTGTATCATTAAGTCCACCTGGTACTAAAGTTTTCAAGCTAAAAATCCAGAAGGCTTCTCGTCTACATAGACGGTTATATCTATCTCCCCCTCTTGCTGTTGCTTTTATCTGTTCAATGGCTATGATTTTTGTATTTCTAATAGAGCCCTTCTGACAATCAGAAAAATGTCTATACAGAGAATTCGTTCTGGAGTTCATTAGAATATTTCTTTTATGCTCCATGAACCTGATATGTAGTTGTCTGATTGTGCGGCCTATATATTGAAGACCGCATCCACAGACCAGCAAATAGATCACAAAATCAGACCTGCAATTAATAAAATCTTTAATTAAAAATGTCTCATCAGATACATTAGAAGAAAAAGATGTAGTCTTTCTCTTTGTACAGTTGCATGTAAAACAACCTGTTTTCCCACACCTATGAAAACCATATGGTTTACTGGAGAGCCACATCTCTGATAATATATTCACTTCTGATGTTTTATTTTTTATTCTGAAATGACTCGGAGCTAATTTTTGTTTTAAATTTGTAGATTTTCTAAATATGATATTGTCATTTAATATACCAGTACTGTTTAGAAGTTCGTCTAATTCCAAGATGTGAAAGTTCTTCTTTACAATCCGCTTGATGGCAAAAGCTTTGGAGTTATATTGTGTAACAAAATTCACACTCCTATTAATATTCTTTTTATCATTTTTATCAGACTGACTCCTTGATATTTGGTCATCTAAGAGAGACCCCCTATCCATTCTGGTGACCTCAGCTAATGTCGTATCTAACAATTTTCTAGGGTACCCTTGTTCAAGAAATGCATCATACATGCATGCTGCCTGTTTCTGGAACATCTCGGGGCAAGAACAGTTCCGTTTGACCCTCAAGAACTGACTTTTAGGGATATTCGTTTTCCATTTACTATAATGACCACTTTTAAAATTAAGATATCTATTTTGATCTACATTTTTGATATAGGTACTTGTAGTGAGCTTGTTATCCACTACTACAAGGGCTATATCTAGGAATGTTATTTCAGACTGATGTGCTGTGCTTGTGAAAGTTAACCCAAAAGTATTATGATTTAATGAAGCTACAAATTTATTAATAGAACTTAAATCCCCATCCCAAATCATAAATAAATCATCTATATACCGTCCATAGAGGACCAGGCTCGACCCGAGCTCCGCCCATATATGTTCCTCCTCAAAGCGCCCCATGAAGAGGTTGGCGAAGCTCGGGGCGAACCTGGTCCCCATGGCGGTACCCCGTGTTTGTAAATAATAATTATTATTGAACAAAAAATAATTGTGACTCAATATATAATCAATTGAAGATAAAATGAACTTATTTAGAACATCAGTGTTCGTATCATCATGTGATAAATAATATTCTACAGCCTGAAGGCCTAGTGTATGGTCAATATTAGAATATAACGATTCAACATCGCATGTAATGAGCCAATAAGTCGGTTTCCATTCTACTTGCTCGATAAGTTTCAAAAAACACGTTGTATCCTTTATGTATGATCTCAATAATTTTACATATTTCTGTAAATAACTGTCAACAAAATAAGACAGATTATTCGTCATTGATCCCACTCCTGATATTATAGGTCTTCCGGGAGGGGAGACTAAACTTTTATGGATTTTAGGGAGATAGTAAAACGTAGGAACTACCGGTTATTGAGCAAGTAGAAATTGGTAAACCTCCTTCTGAATAGCTCCCTCGTCCATTGCCCCATCTAGCAGACTCTTAAGATCACTCAGAAACTTCTCTGTAGGGTTGCCTTTCAGTTTCCTATAATATACCTGATTATCCAATTGACGATTTGCCTCACTCACATAATCTGATGTATTCAGGAGAACTACCCCCCCTCCCTTATCTGCCTGTTTTATGGTCAACTCTGGGTCTGAACAGAGATTTTTAACAGCCAGTCTTTCTTCCTTTGTGAGATTGTCCCTGAAATATCTACAGTTTTCCTCTTTACTACATAGACCTCTAAAGTGGTCCATAGTTGCCTTAAAAAAGCTTTCAATATAAGGTCCTCTATACTGCAGAGGATAAAAGTTAGATCTATTTTTAAACTTCATATTCTCAATGGGTACCGTGGTCTTCCTGATATCATAGACTTTACTGTTCACAGACACCTCAGTATCAAGAGTTTCTAAAATATCAATAGCTATATTATCCTGGGTATCGAGAAGGATAGGTGTACCCTCTTCTCCTTTGCTTTTAAGCTTTTTCAGAGCAAAATATCTCTGTCTACTTAATGTCCTCACATAACGATTTAAATCAACAAAAAGAGTAAAAAGGTTAGGTTTAGTCGTGGGTGCAAAATTAAGGCCCTTCTCCAGAAGCCTCAATTCATTTTCGTCCAATACTTTTGATGACATATTAAACACCCCCTTACCCCTTAATTTGGTCTTAGACTTTTTGTTGGTTGTGCCCTTTCCTCTAGTTCCCCTCCTTCTTGATCCCTTGATCTTTTTTGCGACCACCTTTGGTCCTGTTCTCTTATTAATGGTCTGTTCTGATATCTGTGACGTTCCCCCAAAAAATCCTCCTTTCTCTTATTGGTGGAATCCACATTAGTTTTCGCTGAGGATGAATCCACCGTGTCAAACACTTCATATCTATTTCTTAGACTCAGGGGGGAGCCTAAATCGGCTCCTCTTCTCTTATTAAATTGTTTGTGAGTCCTTCTGTCCCCACTATCGCCTACCCCTCTATAACTATTTCTCCTATTTGAGGAGGGTGGACCCTGTCTAAAATTGGTGACTCTGTCTCTGGAAACATATCTCTGGGTATTTCCTTGTGTATAATTTCTAGACCTGTTATAGGAGTGTACCTCACCTTTTTCATAATCCATCCTATCCCTCTTTAGTTTGCCATTTTTCCGAGTAATGATAGAATGTTCGAAATCCTCTATTTTCTTATTAACCCTTTGATCCCTTTCATTAAAGGCTGGGTCCTCCGAGAACCCTTTTAACAGTTCCTGTGTTTTCTCTATTTCATTCTGCAGTTCCCCTACTTTCCTCTCTCTGTATCTGATGAGCAACTTCATAAGATTTTTTGAACATGTGTCCAGAATACAATTCCAATCCTCAACAAATAATTTGTCATCTTTAAATGTGGGTGCTTTTAAAATTCTTAGCCCCCTTGGAATTATATCCTGATCAACATATTTTTGTAACAGAATCTGATCCCACCAATGATTAGTCTCATTAATACATAGATTTTCTAGTCTATTAAATAGACCATGCATATCTTCTAGATTTTCTTTATCAATTTCTACACTTTGTGAAGGATACCTATCCTTCAAATACATATCTCTCCTCTCCAGCCTCTCTGTTAGACATTTCAGTTTAGACATGGTAGCGGATCTGGCTGCCTCGTACGCAATGAATGATTATAACAAGATTGCATGCCCTTACTAATTGATTAACTAATCAGACTTTTTATGCTATTTTAATATTGATTACTATATCATTGATTATATCATAATTTTTGGTTATTTATGTGTAAATATATGGCCATATATGCTTCTTTTTTAAATAATAAATATACATATGTTTAATTTGATGTGACTGGACAGCGCTTCCTATTAAAACCTCGGTTTTAATTTTTTGTGATTTTGCTTGCTAAAGGGGTTTCTGCAATAAGCCCTTATTAGGAAGCTGCAGCCCAGTCCCAGATTTACGTCTGCTAACGAAAGAAGGATCAGGCGCCGAGTATATTTTGTGTTGTGTTTGGTTTACTATATTGCGTACGAGGCAGCCAGATCCGCTACCATGTCTAAACTGAAATGTCTAACAGAGAGGCTGGAGAGGAGAGATATGTATTTGAAGGATAGGTATCCTTCACAAAGTGTAGAAATTGATAAAGAAAATCTAGAAGATATGCATGGTCTATTTAATAGACTAGAAAATCTATGTATTAATGAGACTAATCATTGGTGGGATCAGATTCTGTTACAAAAATATGTTGATCAGGATATAATTCCAAGGGGGCTAAGAATTTTAAAAGCACCCACATTTAAAGATGACAAATTATTTGTTGAGGATTGGAATTGTATTCTGGACACATGTTCAAAAAATCTTATGAAGTTGCTCATCAGATACAGAGAGAGGAAAGTAGGGGAACTGCAGAATGAAATAGAGAAAACACAGGAACTGTTAAAAGGGTTCTCGGAGGACCCAGCCTTTAATGAAAGGGATCAAAGGGTTAATAAGAAAATAGAGGATTTCGAACATTCTATCATTACTCGGAAAAATGGCAAACTAAAGAGGGATAGGATGGATTATGAAAAAGGTGAGGTACACTCCTATAACAGGTCTAGAAATTATACACAAGGAAATACCCAGAGATATGTTTCCAGAGACAGAGTCACCAATTTTAGACAGGGTCCACCCTCCTCAAATAGGAGAAATAGTTATAGAGGGGTAGGCGATAGTGGGGACAGAAGGACTCACAAACAATTTAATAAGAGAAGAGGAGCCGATTTAGGCTCCCCCCTGAGTCTAAGAAATAGATATGAAGTGTTTGACACGGTGGATTCATCCTCAGCGAAAACTAATGTGGATTCCACCAATAAGAGAAAGGAGGATTTTTTGGGGGAACGTCACAGATATCAGAACAGACCATTAATAAGAGAACAGGACCAAAGGTGGTCGCAAAAAAGATCAAGGGATCAAGAAGGAGGGGAACTAGAGGAAAGGGCACAACCAACAAAAAGTCTAAGACCAAATTAAGGGGTAAGGGGGTGTTTAATCTGTCATCAAAAGTATTGGACGAAAATGAATTGAGGCTTCTGGAGAAGGGCCTTAATTTTGCACCCACGACTAAACCTAACCTTTTTACTCTTTTTGTTGATTTAAATCGTTATGTGAGGACATTAAGTAGACAGAGATATTTTGCTCTGAAGAAGCTTAAAAGCAAAGGAGAAGAGGGTACACCTATCCTTCTCGATACCCAGGATAATATAGCTATTGATATTTTAGAAACTCTTGATACTGAGGTGTCTGTGAACAGTAAAGTCTATGATATCAGGAAGACCACGGTACCCATTGAGAATATGAAGTTTAAAAATAGATCTAACTTTTATCCTCTGCAGTATAGAGGACCTTATATTGAAAGCTTTTTTAAGGCAAAATGGACCACTTTAGAGGTCTATGTAGTAAAGAGGAAAACTGTAGATATTTCAGGGACAATCTCACAAAGGAAGAAAGACTGGCTGTTAAAAATCTCTGTTCAGACCCAGAGTTGTCCATAAAACAGGCAGATAAGGGAGGGGGGGTAGTTCTCCTGAATACATCAGATTATGTGAGTGAGGCAAATCGTCAATTGGATAATCAGGTATATTATAGGAAACTGAAAGGCAACCCTACAGAGAAGTTTCTGAGTGATCTTAAGAGTCTGCTAGATGGGGCAATGGACGAGGGAGCTATTCAGAAGGAGGTTTACCAATTTCTACTTGCTCAATACCCGGTAGTTCCTACGTTTTACTATCTCCCTAAAATCCATAAAAGTTTAGTCTCCCCTCCCGGAAGACCTATAATATCAGGAGTGGGATCAATGACGAATAATCTGTCTTATTTTGTTGACAGTTATTTACAGAAATATGTAAAATTATTGAGATCATACATAAAGGATACAACGTGTTTTTTGAAACTTATCGAGCAAGTAGAATGGAAACCGACTTATTGGCTCATTACATGCGATGTTGAATCGTTATATTCTAATATTGACCATACACTAGGCCTTCAGGCTGTAGAATATTATTTATCACATGATGATACGAACACTGATGTTCTAAATAAGTTCATTTATCTTCAATTGATTATATATTGAGTCACAATTATTTTTTGTTCAATAATAATTATTATTTACAAACACGGGGTACCGCCATGGGGACCAGGTTCGCCCCGAGCTTCGCCAACCTCTTCATGGGGCGCTTTGAGGAGGAACATATATGGGCGGAGCTCGGGTCGAGCCTGGTCCTCTATGGACGGTATATAGATGATTTATTTATGATTTGGGATGGGGATTTAAGTTCTATTAATAAATTTGTAGCTTCATTAAATCATAATACTTTTGGGTTAACTTTCACAAGCACAGCACATCAGTCTGAAATAACATTCCTAGATATAGCCCTTGTAGTAGTGGATAACAAGCTCACTACAAGTACCTATATCAAAAATGTAGATCAAAATAGATATCTTAATTTTAAAAGTGGTCATTATAGTAAATGGAAAACGAATATCCCTAAAAGTCAGTTCTTGAGGGTCAAACGGAACTGTTCTTGCCCCGAGATGTTCCAGAAACAGGCAGCATGCATGTATGATGCATTTCTTGAACAAGGGTACCTTAGAAAATTGTTAGATACGACATTAGCTGAGGTCACCAGAATGGATAGGGGGTCTCTCTTAGATGACCAAATATCAAGGAGTCAGTCTGATAAAAATGATAAAAAGAATATTAATAGGAGTGTGAATTTTGTTACACAATATAACTCCAAAGCTTTTGCCATCAAGCGGATTGTAAAGAAGAACTTTCACATCTTGGAATTAGATGAACTTCTAAACAGTACTGGTATATTAAATGACAATATCATATTTAGAAAATCTACAAATTTAAAACAAAAATTAGCTCCGAGTCATTTCAGAATAAAAAATAAAACATCAGAAGTGAATATATTATCAGAGATGTGGCTCTCCAGTAAACCATATGGTTTTCATAGGTGTGGGAAAACAGGTTGTTTTACATGCAACTGTACAAATAGAAAGACTACATCTTTTTCTTCTAATGTATCTGATGAGACATTTTTAATTAAAGATTTTAATTGCAGGTCTGATTTTGTGATCTATTTGCTGGTCTGTGGATGCGGTCTTCAATATATAGGCCGCACAATCAGACAACTACATATCAGGTTCATGGAGCATAAAAGAAATATTCTAATGAACTCCAGAACGAATTCTCTGTATAGACATTTTTCTGATTATCAGAAGGGCTCTATTAGAAATACAAAAATCATAGCCATTGAACAGATAAAAGCAACAGCAAGAGGGGGAGATAGATATAACCGTCTATGTAGACGAGAAGCCTTCTGGATTTTTAGCTTGAAAACTTTAGTACCAGGTGGACTTAATGATACAATAGAATTGAATAATATCTAAGTATCCACTCCCCTTTATATGATATTTTTAGTCTATTATATGATTTTTTTAAAATTTTTTAAATATTTAAAAATGGCTATAGAATATGGGTGGGATAAGTTGGCAGACTTTTTTCTGGATTTTAATTCAATTTAATTTATTTTATTGTATGTTATAATACTGTTCTGAATGAAAATCAATAGCTGGACCGCAAAAATTACTATGTGGAACGCAAGCGACATGTGACCGGGATGTGGTTTTATACTTGCGTTAATGGATGATGCATACACTGGTCATTATACTAATGATAAATGTGAGTTAAGTGTGCTCCCAGGTGGGCTTATGCTGCCTGTTGATTTTGACAATTGGAGGAGGTTAAAAGGGGCACCAAATGGATCAATGAACATACACGTCTGAGGAAGCCGCCGAGTACCCGGAAGTGGATAGGCGGAGAAACGCGTCACGTGATCGGGCTGCAATCTCTGTGTGAGCTGTGAGCTGTGAACTGCCGCTCTTGGGAGCCGTACCTCACGCTGGAAACAAGTGTGCTATTTACGTGCCCACACGGCTGGAAAAAGAGAGAGGGAGCGCTCCCCCGGCTTGTAAGTCCTATTGGATCCATTTTACAATAATCCGAACATTGGTCTCTAATTTGCAACAGCCCCCGAAAATTGCTATATACGGGAGGTAGGAGTTAAACTTACCAGTGATTTTTTGCACAACTAACAATGGAATAAGATTGGATCCAATTATCAAATGGACTAACATGATAAATACTAATGAATGATTATAACAAGATTGCATGCCCTTACTAATTGATTAACTAATCAGACTTTTTATGCTATTTTAATATTGATTACTATATCATTGATTATATCATAATTTTTGGTTATTTATGTGTAAATATATGGCCATATATGCTTCTTTTTTAAATAATAAATATACATATGTTTAATTTGATGTGACTGGACAGCGCTTCCTATTAAAACCTCGGTTTTAATTTTTTGTGAAGTATCATACTAGCCTACCTGACCCTCTCCATGAGGGAGAAAATGCTCTGTTCCTGGACTTTCCTGGTAATGTATGATTGCCATCACCTGTGGTGAAACACCTTTCTTATCAATTGAATTAACTAGCTCACCACAGGTGATGGCAATCATACATTACCAGGAAAGTCCAGGAACAGAGCATTTTCTCCCTCATGGAGAGGGTCAGGTAGGCAAGTATGGCCAAGTATTCAAATCTATTCTTACGGCCCATATACACTGGGCAATTTTGAGCTGAAAGCAACTCACTTTTGGTGTTTTGAGCTGCTATCAGCACAAAACTGCCCAGTGTGTATGCCCCTGCTTCATCGCCGGCAGCTGCACGTTCATCTGCTGGTATTGCCAGTAGATGAACGGCGGGGTGAACGGCTTTCCATAGCGTCCTGCAATGGAAAGCCGTTCACCCCCGCTGACATCGCTGGGCAGGGGGGGGGGGAAGCGCCCAGTGTGTATACAGCTTAAGTCACCTCTAAATGCATCACTTTTTTCTACATATATTAAAAAAATACCACCAACATTTACATATGGGCTTTTCCACAAAATACATACAGGCAAATGTATCTGGTGACAGGTTTTTGCCAATCCTACCAATATATCCCTGAAAATTTACATACATGAAAAGCAGACAATGTAGAAAACCTACAGCCAACCAAAGATTACGAGACCCATTTATCAAATATTAGGGCAGATGTATTAACCTGGAGAAGGTATAAGGAAGTGATAAACCAGTGATAAATGCAAGGTGATAAACGCACCAGCCAATCAGCTCCAATATGTAAATTAACAGTTAGGAGGTGATTGGCTGGTGCGTGTATCTCTTTGTATTTATCACTGGTTTATCACTTCCTTATGCCATCTCCAGAGTAATACATCTGCCCCAATATTTGCGGCTATGTTCCCGAAAACAGACGGTTAGTCGCAAATTTTAAGTATCCCTGGAATGTATAAAGGAGGGATCACATACTGTGATCCCTCCATTGCCGCCCGCAGCCGAATCCCCCATAGATTTCTATGGGGGATGTGATGCTGCCCGATGTATCAATATCAGGAATGTAAAGCATTCCCAATAATGGGGCAGATGTATTAACCTGGAAAAGGCATAAGGAAGTGATAAACCAGGGATATGTGCAAGGTGATAAAGGCACCAGCCAATCAGATCCTAACTGTTAATTTACATATTGGAGCTGATTGGCTGGTGCCTATATCACCTTGAACATATCACTGGTTTATCACTTCCTTATGCCTTCTCCAGGTTAATACATCTGCCCCATTGTTCCCAGCAGCTGCCGCCATCTTTTGTGGTAGCCCATTGCAGCCTACGGGCAAGAAGTTTTGGCTGGGTTCCCTTGGAACCCTCAGCTGGAAATGGCATCAGTGTATCGCAGTCACATGTGACCGTGCATGTGCAGGACCGCCAGCAGCCCTCAGAGCACATCGCAGGGACGGGATCCTTTCGGAGCCCCTATCCCTGCAGGTGCCGGGTGATACATTAACACAATAGGATCGCACATTACATTGCGATCCTGGGCAGTAAGATCCTGGCCAGATCACATTCACTATGCAATCCACGATAAATGGGCCCCTTGAATCATAGAATTTGATGGCAGATCAGAACCATTTGGCCCATCTAGTCTGCCCCTTAGGGTTAGGTTATTAGGGTTAGGGGCAGGTCCGGCCCTACCCGCTCAGCAAGGTCTGCAAAGCAGGGAGGTGCTGGTCTAGAGAGGCGCTCTCCCCGCTCTGCTGACTTGCTGATGCGCAGTGCTGTCACACTGACAGGCAGCAGCAGCGCCGGCAGCAGCTCTTCAGTGTGAGGATTTCCTGTGTCAGGGCCCTTCCCTCTCCTCCTTGCTCCTCCCACTGCACGTCATGCTGGAGACATACAGCAGCGTCCCTGTCCACCCCTGTTCCCTCCCCCTGACTCTGAAGACACAGACAGCAGTCTTCAGACCAACGGTAACGTCTAGTTTACCTTCGTGGAGAGGCCCTTTCCCATAACCCCCTGGGTTCATGTCACAATCTATTTGGAATAGTAAAGTGTGGTGAGCAAAGCGGAGCGAGACACCGAGCCCGAAGCGTGGCGAGGGTCTAATGCTGTATACAAAAAAAAACAATTACCCCAAACGAACGGAGAACGAAGCAATCATTTAGGTGCTGTAAGGGCGGAAGTTCTTTCCTGCACAGGCCCCGCGCTACCCGCTCAGAGAAGGGATGCAGTGCAGGGTGGCGCTGGGACGAATAGGCGCTTCCCTTGCTCGGCATCCCTTCCCTGCTGCGCCGTCCTGTCCCCCCTGCTGCTGTGCCTGTCACTGTATGACAGGCACTGGCAGTGGCGCATGCAGCATGAAAAGCCTCCTTCCTCCCCTCCCCTCCCCTCCCCTGTGTGACAGCGCTGTGTACGGGACTGAAGGGGGTGGAGCTACACGGGATGGAAGGGGGCAGGGCTAAATGGACCATAAGGGGGCGGAGCTACACAGACCAGGCTGCTGTACTGAGGGAGACTGGCTTAGGTAAGTGGAGGGTGAGAGAGAAGTGTGTGTGTGTATGTGTGTGTGTGTGTGTGTGTGTGTGTGTGTATATATGGAGGGTGTGTATGTGTGTGAATTGTGTTTGTGTGAGGTATGTCTGTGTGCGCGTGCTGTATGGACGCTACTACTGGGGGGGGGGGCGGCATTACGTATAACGAAGCTACTACTGGGGGGGGCCATTACGTGTAAGGACGCTACTACTACTTGGGGGGGCATTACTTATAAGGACGCTACTACTACAGGGGGGCATTACGCATAACGACGCTACTACTAGGGGGGCCATTACGTGTAAGGACGCTACTACTACTGGGAGGGCATTACGTATAAGGACGCTACTACTACAGGGGGAGCATTACGTGTAACGACGCTACTACTGGGGGGGCCATTACGTGTAAGGACGCTACTACTACTGGGGGGGGCATTACGTATAATGACGCTACTACTACTGGGGGGGCATTACGTGTAAGGACGCTACTACTACTGGGGGGGCATTACGTATAAGGATGATACTACTACTTGGGGGCATTATGTATAAGGACGCTACTACTACTGGGGGGAGGGCATTACGTATGAGGATGCTACTACTGGGGGGGCATTACGTATAAGGATGCTACTACTGGGGGGGCCATTATGTATAAGGATGCTACTACTGGGGGGGCATTACGTATAAGGATGCTACTACTGGGGGGGCCATTATGTATAAGGATGGTACTACTACTGGGGGCGCATTATGTATAAGGACGCTACTCCTACTGAGGGTGCACTACTTATAAGGACACTACTACCACTGGGGGTGCACTACGTATAAGGATGCTGCTACTACTACTGGGGGTGCACTACGTATAAGGACGCTACTACTACTGGGGGGGCATTACATATAAGGACGCTACTACTACTGTGGGTGCATTATGTATAAGGACGCTACTACTACTGTGGGTGCATTATGTATAAGGATGCTACTACTACTGGGGGGGCATTATGTATAAGGATGCTACTACTACTGGGGGGGCATTATGTATAAGGATGCTACTACTACTGTGGGGGGGCATTATGTATAAGGACGCTACTACTACTGGGGGGGCATTATGTATAAGGATGCTTCTACTACTGGGGGTGCACTACGTATAAGGACGCTACTACTACTGTGGGGGGCATTACATATAAGGACGCTACTACTACTGTGGGTGCATTATGTATAAGGACGCTACTACTACTGTGGGTGCATTATGTATAAGAATGCTACTACTACTGTGGGTGTATTATGTATAAGGACACTACTACTACTGTGGGTGCATTATGTATAAGGATGCTACTACTACTGTGGGTGCATTATGTATAAGGATGCTACTACTACTGTGGGTGCATTATGTATAAGGATGCTACTACTACTGGGGGGCATTATGTATAAGGATGCTACTACTACTGTGGGTGCATTATGTATAAGGATGCTACTACTACTGTGGGTGCATTATGTATAAGGATGCTACTACTACTGGGGGGCATTACGTATAAGGACGCTACTACTACTGTGGGTGCATTATGTATAAGGATGCTACTACTACTGTGGGTGCATTATGTATAAGGATGCTACTACTACTGGGGGGCATTATGTATAAGGACGCTACTACTACTGTGGGTGCATTATGTATAAGGACGCTACTACTACTGTGGGTGCATTATGTATAAGAATGCTACTACTACTGTGGGTGCATTATGTATAAGGACGCTACTACTACTGTGGGTGCATTATGTATAAGGATGCTACTACTACTGTGGGTGCATTATGTATAAGGATGCTACTACTACTGGGGGGGCATTATGTATAAGGATGCTACTACTACTGGGGGGGCATTATGTATAAGGATGCTACTACTACTGTGGGTGCATTATGTATAAGGATGCTACTACTACTGGGGGGCATTATGTATAAGGACGCTACTACTACTGTGGGTGCATTATGTATAAGGATGCTACTACTACTGTGGGTGCATTATGTATAAGGATGCTACTACTACTGTGGGTGCATTATGTATAAGGATGCTACTACTACTGGGGGGCATTATGTATAAGGACGCTACTACTACTGTGGGTGCATTATGTATAAGGACGCTACTACTACTGTGGGTGCATTATGTATAAGAATGCTACTACTACTGTGGGTGCATTATGTATAAGGACGCTACTACTACTGTGGGTGCATTATGTATAAGGATGCTACTACTACTGTGGGTGCATTATGTATAAGGATGCTACTACTACTGTGGGTGCATTATGTATAAGGATGCTACTACTACTGGGGGGCATTATGTATAAGGACGCTACTACTACTGTGGGTGCATTATGTATAAGGACGCTACTACTACTGTGGGTGCATTATGTATAAGAATGCTACTACTACTGTGGGTGCATTATGTATAAGGACGCTACTACTACTGTGGGTGCATTATGTATAAGGATGCTACTACTACTGTGGGTGCATTATGTATAAGGATGCTACTACTACTGTGGGTGCATTATGTATAAGGATGCTACTACTACTGTGGGTGCATTATGTATAAGGATGCTACTACTACTGTGGGTGCATTATGTATAAGGATGCTACTACTACTGTGGGTGCATTATGTATAAGGATGCTACTACTACTGGGGGTGCATTATGTATAAGGATGCTACTACTACTGGGGGGGGCATTATGTATAAGGATGCTACTACTACTGGGGGGTGCACTATGTATAAGGATGCTACTACTACTGGGGGGTGCACTATGTATAAGGATGCTACTACTACTGGGGGGCATTATGTATAAGGACACTACTACTACTGTGGGTGCATTATGTATAAGAATGCTGCTACTACTACTGTGGGTGCATTATGTATAAGGACGCTACTACTACTGGGGGGCATTATGTATAAGGATGCTACTACTACTGGGGTGCATTACATATAAGGACGCTACTACTACGGGTGGGGCATTAAGTATAAGATGAATAAGATTGTGCTACATTGTGGCGTAATTTTAAATGGGGGTACTATTGTGTGGCCAGGCCCCTTACTTGTGAGACCACACCCCTTTTCCTGGCGCGCGCCAAAGGAATATGGGAGGGCGCAAATTTATAGTTTGCAGGGGGGCGCCGAACACTCTAGCACCGGCCCTGCTCCTGCCCTCTCGTTTTGTCACTTCCAGGCAGGGCCTGCTCCAGAACTACTAGCACCCTGAGCGAGAAAATATCAAATTGCCCCCTCCCATAAGGCGCGCGCTCCTGGAAAAGTGGGCGTGGCCTCCTGGGAAAGTGGCCGGGGCCTTGCAACCTTATATTATCAAACTATAAATAAATATATTTTCACACCCCCTCTACGCACACAATTAGCAGCCTTACACATAACAGCTACAGTAGTGTTCCTTACACACAATGGGGGTCATTCCGAGTTGTTCGCTCGCAAGCTGCTTTTAGCAGCATTGCACATGCTAAGCCGCCGCCTACTGGGAGTGAATCTTAGCTTATCAAAATTGCGAACGAAAGATTCGCAATATTGCGAAAAGACTTCTCTGTGCAGTTTCTGAGTAGCTCGAGACTTACTCTGCCAGTGTGATCAGTTCAGTGCTTGTCGTTCCTGGTTTGACGTCACAAACACACCCAGCGTTCGCCCAGACACTCCTCCGTTTCTCCAGCCACTCCCGCGTTTTTCCCAGAAACGGTAGCGTTTTTTCACACACTCCCATAAAACGGCCAGTTTCCGCCCAGAAACACCCACTTCCTGTCAATCACATTACGATCACCAGAACGAAGAAAAAACCTCGTAATGCCGTGAGTAAAATTCCTAACTGCATAGCAAATTTACTTGGCGCAATCGCACTGCGGACATTGCGCATGCGCATTAGCGACTAATCGCTCCGTTGCGAGAAAAAAATAACGAGCGAACAACTCGGAATGACCCCCAATGTCTCCAGTATAGTGCCAGCTACACATAATGTCTACAGTAGTGCAGTGCCATATAGACATGATATACACCCCAGCAGTGCCAGATAGACATGATATACACCCCAGCAGTGCCAGCTACACATGACATGCCCCCCAGCAGTGCCAGCTACACATGATATACCCCCCAGCAGTGCCAGATAGACATGACATGCCCCGCAGCAGTGCCAGCTACACATGACATGCCACCCAGTAGTGCCAGATACACATGATAGTGTTCACTCTAGGATTTTTATAGGGCAGGGTGCTGATCACGGGGAGGGCACATTTTTAAGTTAGAAGGGTAAAATTATGTACATACCGTAATGCTTGGTGCTCTGCAGGTGAAATCATGGACAGTGCGCGCCGAACGCGTGCAGCAAAAATTTAGCGGCGTTGCTTCGTGGGGAAGGGGCATGGCCACATAATAGTGGCAATTCGCATTACACCACACAGTAGTGCAGCTAATACACATTGCACCAGGTAGAACCTCCTATACACACTGCGACAGGTAGAGCACATTATACACTTGCGCCAGGCAGAGCACATCATACATTTTCCCCCTGGCAGAGCACGTTATACACTTTGCCAGGCTGAGCACTGCGACACATTGCACTAGGTATTGCACTGAGACACGGGAAACTACATGATATGCCCCCCAGCCGTGCCAGCTACACATGACATGCCCCCCAGCAGTGCCAAATGCACATGACATGCCCCCCCAGCAGTGCCAAATGCACATGACATGCCCCCCCAGCAGTGCCAGATGCACATGACATGCCCCCCACAGTGCCAGATACATAAATGCCCCCACAGTGCCAGATACATAAATGCCCCCCACAGTGCCAGATACATAAATGCCCCCCACAGTGCCAGATACATTAATGCTCCCCACAGTGCCAGATATGCCCCCACAGTCCCAGATAGATAAATTACCCCACAGTGCTAGAAATGCCCCCACAGTGCCAGATACATTAATGCCCCCACAGTGCCAGATACATTAATGCCCCCCACAGTGTCAGATATGCCCCCACAGTGCCAGATACATTAATGCCCCCCACAGTGTCAGATATGCCCCCAGAGTCCCAGATAGATAAATTACCCCACAGTGCCAGAAATGCCCCCACAGTGCCAGATACATTAATGCCCCCCCCCCCCCCCACAGTGCCAGATATGCCCCCACAGTGCCAGATACATTAATGCCCCCCACAGTGCCAGATAAATTAATGCCCCCCACAGTGCCAGAAATGCTCCCACAGTGCCAGAAATGCCCCCACAGTGCCAGATACATTAATGCCCCCCACAGTGCCAGATAAATGCCCCCACAGTGCCAGATAAATGCCCCCACAGTGTCAGAAATGCCCCAGTGCCAGAAATGCCCACACAGTGCCAGATACATTAATGACCCCCACAGTGCCAGAAATGCCCCCAGTGCCAGATACATTAATGACCCCCACAGTGCCAGATAAATGCCCCCACAGTGCCAGATACATTAATGACCCCCACAGTGCCAGAAAAATGCCCCCACAGTGCCAGATAAATGTCCCCCACAGTGCCAGATAAATGCCCCCCACAGTGCCAGATACATTAATGACCCCCACAGTGCCAGATAAATGCCCTTACAGTGCCAAATAAATGCCCCCACAGTGCCAGATACATTAATGACCCCCACAGTGCCAGATAAATGCCCCCACAGTGCCAGATATATGCCCCCACAGTGCCAGATACATTAATGCCCCCCACAGTGCCAGATAAATGCCCCCACAGTGCCAGATAAATGCCCCCACAGTGCCAGAAATGCCCCAGTGCCATAAATGCCCCCACAGTGCCAGATACATTAATGACCCCCACAGTGCCAGAAATGCCCCCAGTGCCAGATACATTAATGGCCCCCACAGTGCCAGATAAATGCCCCCACAGTCCCAGAAATGCCCCCACAGTGCCAGATACATTAATGACCCCCACAGTGCCAGAAATGCCACCACAGTGCCAGAAATGCCCCCAGTGCCAGATACATTAATGACCCCCACAGTGCCAGAAAAATGCCCCCACAGTGCCAGAGAAATGCCCCCCACAGTGCCAGATAAATGCCCCCACAGTGCCAGATAAATGCCCCCACAGTGCCAGATACATTAATGACCCCCACAGTGCCAGATAAATGCCCCCACAGTGCCAGATAAATGCCCCCCCACAGTGCCAGATATATGCCTCCACAGTGCCATAAATGCCCCCACAGTGCCAGAAATGCACCCACAGTGCCAGATACATTAATGACCCCCACAGTGCCAGATAAATGCCCCTACAGTACCAGAAATGCCCCCACAGTGCCAGATAAATGCCCCCACAGTGCCAGATAAATGCCCCCCACAGTGCCAGATAAATGCCCCCCACAGTGCCACATATGCCCCCCACAGTGCCAGATAAATGCCCCCAACAGTGCCAGAAATGCCCCCACAGTGCCAGATACATTAATGACCCCCACAGTGCCAGATAAATGCCCCCACAGTGCCAGATAAATGCCCCCACAGTGCCAGATACATTAATGACCCCCACAGTGCCAGATAAATGCCCCCACAGTACCAGATAAATGCCCCCCACAGTGCCAGATATATGCCCCCACAGTGCCAGAAATGCCCCCACAGTGCCAGATATATTAATGCCCCCCACAGTGCCAGATAAATGCCCCCAGTGCCAGATAAATGCCCCCACAGTGCCAGAAATGCCCCCAGTGCCAGAAATGCCCCCACAGTGCCAGATACATTAATGACCCCCACAGTGCCAGAAATGCCCCCAGTGCCAGATACATTAATGGCTCCCACAGTGCCAGATAAATGCCCCCACAGTGCCAGAAATGCCCCCACAGTGCCAGATACATTAATGACCCCCAAAGTGCCAGATAAATGCCCCTACAGTACCAGAAATTCCCCCACAGTGCCAGATAAATGCCCCCACAGTGCCAGATAAATGCCCCCCACAGTGCCACATATGCCCCCAGTACCTGCTGTGCCGACTATGAGGGAGGAGGAGGAGTGCTGATGTGCAATCCGCTCCCTGAAACAGAACTGTGCGGCACCGTGCGGCGCTGGTGTCTGACATCAGACGCCGGCGCCGCATAGCGCGCACAGCTCACTGTGGAGAACAGCTGCAGGACAGGGCCAGCTCCAGGCTCCGACATAGCGGCGCCAGCGTGTGGTGCCCTTTAAGGGTGGCACCCTGCGCGGCCGCTCGAGTCGAACATGCCTCGAGCCGGCCCTGCTTCCAGGTCCTGAGCACGAAGGTAACATAGACACAACCTCAGACCCACTCCCTCTCTCCCCTCCCCTCCCCTCCGTAGATTCACCAAAACACAGGAAGGCACGTGGTGCACTCGACTGTGAGTAGTAGTGGAGGAGCCTGCAGACTTGAGTATAGAGGAGCAGCCAGCCACATAACAGGCTCACATAGGAGCTCAGACCACAGGCGTGCGCAGAGACTGACTGGCGGGTGCCGCTCCGGACTTCCCCCCCTCCACGGCATTATAGTGTTCTCTCACCTCCCCTGTCCTGGATATAAACTGCTCACCTGGGCGGCCCAGGTGAGCGGACCAGGTGAGCAGTCTATATCCAGAACAGGGGAGGTGAGAGAACACTATAATGCCATGGAGGGGGGGGAAGTCCGGAGCGGCACCCGCCAGTCAGTCTCTGCGCACGCCTGTGGCTCAGACACTGCAGAGGCTCAGGTAAATTTTGCTACAGATGAAGGGGGGGGGGGAGAAAAACTGTCATGTTAATGCTGGGGAGGGGGGGGTGTCATATTAATGTGTGCTGAGGAGAGGGGAAGAATGAAGGTGTAATATTATTGTGTTCTGGGGAGGAGGGGGGCATGTCAATGTGATAGGGGGAGGTGCAGTGTCGGACTTGGGCGTGTAGGGCCCACCGGGGGAATGCAGTGGTAGGGGCCCATGTTAGGGGTGTGGCCAGTCTGCTGAGGGGGGGTGGCCTGCCACCTCATTGGTTTGACTAACCATTAGAGAGAGCAACGTCTGGGCCTCTTCATAAGTATATACAGTAAATTCATCTGCTGCATGCATGATAATGTACCAGATTAATAACAGCAATGCACTGTAGAAAATACACCATAGTCCAGTATAAGGTAACATATGTATATATATATATATATATATATATATATATATATATGTATAATTCAATTGCACAGTCTGCAACCTGATCCTTAGAGCAGGAGGTGGGGCCCCAGGCAGTGGGGCCCACTGTTGGTTTCCCCTGTACCCCTGTGGGCCAGTCCAAGCCTGGGGAGGGGGGGGTGTCATATTAATGTGTGCTGAGGAGGGGGGTGTCATATTAATGTGTGCTGAGGAGGGAGGTGTAGGTGTAATATTAAGGTGTGCTGGGGAGGGGGGGTGTCATATCAATGTGTGCTGAGGAGGGGGGTGTAGGTGTAATATTAAGGTGTGCTGGGGAGGGGGGGGGTCATATTAATGTGTGCTGAGGAGGGGGGTGTAGGTGTAATATTAATGTGTGCTGAGGAGGGGGGTGTCATATTAATGTGTGCTGAAGGGAGGGGTGTAGGTGCAATATTAATGTGTGCCGAGGAGGGGGGAGCATACCTCCCAACTTTGAACTTGGTCCAAGCGGGACACACTCCCGAAAAAGGGGCGTGACCAAGGAAACGGGGGCGTGGCTTCACGGGACGACCCGCGATTGCGAGCCACGCCCTCATTTTTGGCACTAAGGGGGCATGCTCAGCGCTCTGTGAGCCGCTGGCATGCCCCCTCTCCCTCGGACCCCAGTGAATAGACGCTGTGCGCATGCGCACAGCGTCTATTCACCGCTGCTCTGCTAAGCAGGGCAGCGAGAGACAGAGACTCCAAACTGCCCCCCCCCACCGCGGGACACTGCGGCCCGCGGGTGGGACAGCTAGACAGTCCCCAAAAAACAGGACTGTCCCGCGAAAATCGGGACAGTTGGGAGGTATGGGGGAGTGTAGGTGTAATTAATGTGTGCTGGGGAGGGGGGAGAGTGTAGGTGTCATATTAATGTGTGTTGGGGAGGGGGGGTGTCATATTAATGTGTGCTGAAGGGGGGGGTGTAGGTGCAATATTAATGTGTGCTGGGGAGGGGGGAGTGTAGGTGTAATTAATGTGTGTTGGTGGGGAGGGGGGCATATCGATGTGTTATGTGGAGGGGGTTGTCATATTAATGTGTTCTGAGGAGGGGGAAGTGTCATATTAATGTGTGCTGAGGAGGGGGGTGTAGGTGTAATATTAATGTGTGCTGGGGAGGGGGGTGTCATATTAATGTGTGCTGAAGGGGGGGATGTAGGTGCAATATTAATGTGTGCCGGGGAGGGGGGAGTGTAGGTGTAATTAATATGTGTTGGGGAGGGGGGCATATCTATGTGTTATGGGGAGCGAGGTGTCATATTAATGTGTTCTGAGGAGGGGGGAAGTGTCATATTAATGTGTACTGGAGTGGCATGTTAATGTGTTATGGGAAGAGGGGGTGTCATATTACTGTGTGCTGGGGTGGCATGTTAATGTGTTATGGGAAGAGGGGGTGTCATATTACTGTGTGCTGGGGTGGCATGTTAATGTGTTATGGGAAGAGGGGGTGTCATATTACTGTGTGCTGGGGTGGCATGTTAATGTGTTATGGGAAGGGGGAGTGTCATATTAATGTGCTGAGGAGAGGGGAAAGTGGCATATACACAATGTGTACTGGGGAGGGAGGGGGGGGGGACGTGACATATATTAAAAATATGTTCTGCACGCTGGGTTTTCTGCTTTGAAAACCCAGTGGTGCAAGCAAAAAAAAAAGGGAATACTCACCTGCTCTGGCGGTAAGCTGTTATCTGTTCCCGGCTGCTGCATTCGCTGACCGTTGGAACTACTCCTGCATGAAGAAAGAAGCCAGCCAGAGAAGGTGATAGGCCCTACACATTAGGCAATATCAATGAAAGATATGAACGATCTCATTCATTAATGAACCAGATATCGTTCAGTGTGTAGGCACCAACGATGAACGATGTGCGGCCCCGCGCTCGCTCATCGTTGGTGTCGGGTCGCTTATGCATGCAGGCCAATATGGACAATCTCATCCATATTAGCATGCATTGCTATGGGGCTGGGTGACGGGGAAGTGAAGAAACTTAACTCCCGCCGTCGGGTCGGCCGTATCGGGCGTCGGACACCTCAGTGGTATGTCGCCGAATGTGTAGGGCCCTTTAGTGTAGTGTAGTTTGTGCAGGGAGAGAGGTGGAGGGTAGCGGCAATGTAGGGTGCAGGGTAGCAGCGGTAGTGTAGTGTGTGGGAAGTGGGCTTCAGGGCAGTGGCTGCAGTGTAGTGTGCGTGGAGGGGGTGCAGGGGTAGTATGTACCTGTCCTTTGCCCTGTCGGACCCTAGAAGAACTTTATGCAACGCTGGAGAAGAAAAATAGAATCGGAGGAGAGGCAGCGCTGCGGAAGGTAAGTAATTAAAGACTAAGCTAATTGGAAAATTGATTGATTAGTCATTGGGGGGTGCCTATCACCGGCTGCCTCTCCCCGATCATCAGCTCTCTCTGGTTACCCACTCACTCCCATCCTCTCTCGTCACTTTCTCCCAGTCACCAGGGCCGTCCCTACGCATACGCGGGTTACGCAGCCGCATAGAGAGCCAGACAGTAGAGGGCGCTGCTGCAGACAGTGAGTCATCGTGACTCACTCTCTACAACGCCGTGGACGCCCACCCTTCCTGGACACAGTTCTCCCTGCACCGCAGCCTTCCCCCGGCTCCCAGCCCTCCCCTGATTCCTGGAAACAGGGAGAGGGAACAGTGCAGCATGTGATGACGGCAGGGAGCTGTAGCAGCCCCGTGACAGAGGTAAAAAGGTATGTGACTCTGCATGGCTGCCAGCTCTCCCTGCACAATATGTGCGTACAGTATGTGTGAGTCAGTGTGCCCCTGCTCCCTGTATAATGTCCCCTGTCAATATCTCCCTGTCACCCCTGCCTCATTCACCCACTATCTCCCTGTCACACCTGCTTCAGTCACCCACTATCTCCCTGTCGCCCCTGCTTCAGTCACATGCTATCTCCCTGTCACCTATGCCTCAGTCACCCGCTATCTCCCTGTCACCCCTGCCTCAGTCACCCACTATCTCCCTGTCACCCCTGATACAGTCACCCACTATCTCTCTGTCGCCCCTGCTTCAGTCACATGCTATCTCCCTGTCAACCCTGCCTCAGTCACCTGCTATATCCCTGTCACCCCAGCCTCAGTCACCCGTTATCTCCCTGTCACCCCGGCCCTGTATCCTTGGGGGTCCAATTATATAGCCACACCCCTTCTTGTGAGACTACACCCATTTTGTGGCGCGCGCCGCCATCAAGGGGCGCCAAAATAGAGTTTTGCTTACTAAAAAAAAGTAAGCTCCGGCCAGCCCTGCTTGTTACCCACCCCTCTCCCCATCACCTCTCTCTCCTGCCACCCTCTCCCTGTCACACACCTCTCTCCCCATCACCTCTCCCTGTCACTCACTCCTCTCCCCATCATCTCTCTCTCCTGCCACCCTCTCACTGTCACCCATTGATTTTCACCCTTTCCTTGTCACCTCCTTCTGACTCTCACCCTCTCCCTGTCATCCTCTCTTTTCACCCTCTGCTATCTCAGCAAATAGGATTTGTTTGCCACGATAAGCATGCCCGTGGGTATACGTGAGTGTGCATGCACCTGCGATCCATACAATTGCATGGTGTATACACTAGGGATGTGCACTTGAAATTTTTCGGGTTTTGTGTTTTGGTTTTGGGTTCGGTTCCGCGGCCGTGTTTTGGGTTCGACCGCGTTTTGGCAAAACCTCACCGAATTTTTTTTGTCGGATTCGGGTGTGTTTTGGATTCGGGTGTTTTTTTCAAAAAACCCTAAAAAACAGCTTAAATCATAGAATGTGGGGGTCATTTTGATCCCAAAGTATTATTAACCTCAAAAACCATAATTTCCACTCATTTTCAGTCTATTCTGAATACCTCACACCTCACAATATTATTTTTAGTTCTAAAATTTGCACCGAGGTCGTTGAATGACTAAGCTAAGCGACCCTAGTGGCCGACACAAACACCTGGCCCATCTAGGAGTGGCACTGCAGTGTCACGCAGGATGGCCCTTCCAAAAAACACTCCCCAAACAGCACATGACGCAAAGAAAAAAAGATGCGCAATGAGGTAGCTGTGTGAGTAAGCTAAGCGACCCTAGTGGCCGACACAAACACCTGGCCCATCTAGGAGTGGCACTGCAGTGTCACGCAGGATGGCCCTTCCAAAAAACACTCCCCAAACAGCACATGACGCAAAGAAGAAAAAAAGAGGCGCAATGAGGTAGCTGTGTGAGTAAGATAAGCGACCCTAGTGGCCGACACAAACACCTGGCCCATCTAGGAGTGGCACTGCAGTGTCACGCAGGATGGCCCTTCCAAAAAACACTCCCCAAACAGCACATGACGCAAAGAAAAAAAGAGGCGCAATGAGGTAGCTGTGTGAGTAAGCTAAGCGACCCTAGTGGCCGACACAAACACCTGGCCCATCTAGGAGTGGCACTGCAGTGTCACGCAGGATGGCCCTTCCAAAAAACACTCCCCAAACAGCACATGACACAAAGAAGAAAAAAAGAGGCCAATGAGGTAGCTGTGTGAGTAAGATAAGCGACCCTAGTGGCCGACACAAACACCTGGCCCATCTAGGAGTGGCACTGCAGTGTCACGCAGGATGGCCCTTCCAAAAAACACTCCCCAAACAGCACATGACGCAAAGAAAAAAAGAGGCGCAATGAGGTAGCTGTGTGAGTAAGCTAAGCGACCCTAGTGGCCGACACAAACACCTGGCCCATCTAGGAGTGGCACTGCAGTGTCACGCAGGATGGCCCTTCCAAAAACACTCCCCAAACAGCACATGACGCAAAGAAGAAAAAAAGAGGCGCAATGAGGTAGCTGTGTGAGTAAGATAAGCGACCCTAGTGGCCGACACAAACACCTGGCCCATCTAGGAGTGGCACTGCAGTGTCACACAGGATGGCCCTTCCAAAAAACACTCCCCAAACAGCACATGACGCAAAGAAAAAAAGAGGCGCAATGAGGTAGCTGTGTGAGTAAGCTAAGCGACCCTAGTGGCCGACACAAACACCTGGCCCATCTAGGAGTGGCACTGCAGTGTCACGCAGGATGGCCCTTCCAAAAAACACTCCCCAAACAGCACATGACGCAAAGAAGAAAAAAAGAGGCGCAATGAGGTAGCTGTGTGAGTAAGCTAAGCGACCCTAGTGGCCTACACAAACACCTGGCCCATCTAGGAGTGGCACTGCAGTGTCACGCAGGATGGCCCTTCCAAAAAACACTCCCCAAACAGCACATTACGCAAAGAAAAAAAGAGGCGCAATGAGGTAGCTGTGTGAGTAAGCTAAGCGACCCTAGTGGCCGACACAAACACCTGGCCCATCTAGGAGTGGCAGTGCAGTGTCACGCAGGATGGCCCTTCCAAAAAACACTCCCCAAACAGCACATGACGCAAAGAAGAAAAAAAGAGGCGCAATGAGGTAGCTGTGTGAGTAAGCTAGGCGACCCTAGTGGCCGACACAAACACCTGGCCCATCTAGGAGTGGCACTGCAGTGTCACGCAGGATGGCCCTTCCAAAAAACACTCCCCAAACAGCACATGACGCAAATAAAAATGAAAGAAAAAAGAGGTGCAAGATGGAATTGTCCTTGGGCCCTCCCACCCACCCTTATGTTGTATAAACAGGACATGCACACTTTAACCAACCCATCATTTCAGTGACAGGGTCTGCCACACGACTGTGACTGAAATGACGGGTTGGTTTGGACCCCCACCGAAAAAGAAGCAATTAATCTCTCCTTGCACAAACTGGCTCTACAGAGGCAAGATGTCCACCTCATCATCATCCTCCGATATATCACCGTGTACATCCCGCTCCTCACAGATTATCAATTCGTCCCCACTGGAATCCACCATCTCAGCTCCCTGTGTACTTTGTGGAGGCAATTGCTGCTGGTCAATGTCTCCACGGAGGAATTGATTATAATTCATTTTAATGAACATCATCTTCTCCACATTTTCTGGAAGTAACCTCGTACGCAGATTGCTGACAAGGTGAGCGGCGGCACTAAACACTCTTTCGGAGTACACACTTGTGGGAGGGCAACTTAGGTAGAATAAAGCCAGTGTGTGCAAGGGCCTCCAAATTGCCTCTTTTTCCTGCCAGTATAAGTACGGACTGTCTGACGTGCCTACTTGGATGCGGTCACTCATATAATCCTCCACCATTCTTTCAATGGTGAGAGAATCATACGCAGTGACAGTAGACGACATGTCCGTAATCGTTGTCAGGTCCTTCAGTCCGGACCAGATGTCAGCATCAGCAGTCGCTCCAGACTGCCCTGCATCACCGCCAGCGGGTGGGCTCGGAATTCTGAGCCTTTTCCTCGCACCCCCAGTTGCGGGAGAATGTGAAGGAGGAGATGTTGACAGGTCGCGTTCCGCTTGACTTGACAATTTTGTCACCAGCAGGTCTTTGAACCCCAGCAGACTTGTGTCTGCCGGAAAGAGAGATACAAGGTAGGTTTTAAATCTAGGATCGAGCACGGTGGCCAAAATGTAGTGCTCTGATTTCAACAGATTGACCATCCGTGAATCCTTGTTAAGCGAATTAAGGGCTCCATCCACAAGTCCCACATGCCTACCGGAATTGCTCCCTTTTAGCTCCTCCTTCAATGCCTCCAGCTTCTTCTGCAAAAGCCTGATGAGGGGAATGACCTGACTCAGGCTGGCAGTGTCTGAACTGACTTCACGTGTGGCAAGTTCAAAAGGTTGCAGAACCTTGCACAACGTTGAAATCATTCTCCACTGCGCTTGAGACAGGTACATTCCACCTCCTATATCGTGCTCAATTGTATAGGCTTGAATGGCCTTTTGCTGCTCCTCCAACCTCTGAAGCATATAGAGGGTTGAATTCAACCTCGTTACCACTTCTTGCTTCAGATGATGGCAGGGCAGGTTCAGGCGTTTTTGGTGGTGCTCCAGTCTTCTGTACGTGGTGCCTGTACGCCGAAAGTGTCCCGCAATTTTTCTGGCCACCGACAGCATCTCTTGCACGCCTCTGTCGTTTTTTTAAAAATTCTGCACCACCAAATTCAAGGTATGTGCAAAACATGGGACGTGCTGGAATTTGCCCATATTTAATGCACACACAATATTGCTGGCGTTGTCCGATGCCACAAATCCACAGGAGAGTCCAATTGGGGTAAGCCATTCCGCGATGATCTTCCTCAGTTGCCGTAAGAGGTTTTCAGCTGTGTGCGTATTCTGGAAACCGGTGATACAAAGCGTAGCCTGCCTAGGAAAGAGTTGGCGTTTGCGAGATGCTGCTACTGGTGCCGCCGCTGCTGTTCTTGCGGCGGGAGTCCATACATCTACCCAGTGGGCTGTCACAGTCATATAGTCCTGACCCTGCCCTGCTCCACTTGTCCACATGTCCGTGGTTAAGTGGACATTGGGTACAACTGCATTTTTTAGGACACTGGTGAGTCTTTTTCTGACGTCCGTGTACATTCTCGGTATCGCCTGCCTAGAGAAGTGGAACCTAGATGGTATTTGGTAACGGGGGCACACTACCTCAAGAAATTGTCTAGTTCCCTGTGAACTAACGGCGGATACCGGACGCACGTCTAACACCAACATAATTGTCAAGGCCTCAGTTATCCGCTTTGCAACAGGATGACTGCTGAGATATTTCATCTTCCTCGCAAAGGACTGTTGGACAGTCAATTGCTTGGTGGAAGAATTAAAAGTGGGCTTACGAATTCCCCTCTGGGATGACCATCGACTCCCAGCAGCAACAACAGCAGCGCCAGCAGCAGTAGGCGTTACACGCAAGGATGCATCGGAGGAATCCCAGGCAGGAGAGGACTCGTCAGAATTGCCAGTGACATGGCCTGCAGGACTATTGGCATTCCTGGGGAAGGAGGAAATTGACACTGAGGGAGTTGGTGGGGTGGTTTGCGTGAGCTTGGTTACAAGAGGAAGGGATTTACTGGTCAGTGGACTGCTTCCGCTGTCGCCCAAAGTTTTTGAACTTGTCACTGACTTATTATGAATGCGCTGCAGGTGACGTATAAGGGAGGATGTTCCGAGGTGGTTAACGTCCTTACCCCTACTTATTACAGCTTGACAAAGGCAACACACGGCTTGACAAATGTTGTCCGCATTTCTGGTGAAATACTTCCACACCGAAGAGCTGATTTTTTTGGTATTTTCACCAGGCATGTCAACGGCCCTATTCCTCCCACGGACAACAGGTGTCTCCCCGGGTGCCTGACTTAAACAAACCACCTCACCATCAGAATCCTCCTTGTCAATTTCCTCCCCAGCGCCAGCAACACCCATATCCTCCTCATCCTGGTGTACTTCAACACTGACATCTTCAATCTGACTATCAGGAACTGGACTGCGGGTGCTCCTTCCAGCACTTGCAGGGGGCGTGCAAATGGTGGAAGGCGCATGCTCTTCACGTCCAGTGTTGGGAAGGTCAGGCATCGCAACCGACACAATTGGACTCTCCTTGTGGATTTGGGATTTCAAAGAACGCACAGTTCTTTGCGGTGCTTTTGCCAGCTTGAGTCTTTTCAGTTTTCTAGCGAGAGGCTGAGTGCTTCCATCCTCATGTGAAGCTGAACCACTAGCCATGAACATAGGCCAGGGCCTCAGCCGTTCCTTGCCACTCCGTGTGGTAAATGGCATATTGGCAAGTTTACGCTTCTCCTCCGACAATTTTATTTTAGATTTTGGAGTCCTTTTTTTACTGATATTTTGTGTTTTGGATTTTACATGCTCTGTACTATGACATTGGGCATCGGCCTTGGCAGACGACGTTTCTGGCATTTCATCGTCTCGGCCATGACTAGTGGCAGCAGCTTCAGCACGAGGTGGAAGTGGATCTTGATCTTTCCCTAATTCTGGAACCTCAACATTTTTGTTCTCCATATTTTAATAGGCACAACTAAAAGACACAGAGGTAGCTACAGCCGTGGACTACCGTACTGTGTCTGCTGCTAATATAGACTGGATGATAATGAGATGAAATCAATATATATATATATAATATCACTAGTACTGCAGCCGGACAGGTATATATACTTATTATGTAATGACTGATGACGGACCTGCTGGACACTGTCAGCTCAGCAGCACCGCAGACTGCTACAGTAAGCTACTATAGTAGTATGTATAAAGAAGAAAGAAAAAAAAAAAACCACGGTTAGGTGGTATACAATTATGGATGGACGAGCGACTGCCGACACAGAGGTAGCTACAGCCGTGGACTACCGTACTGTGTCTGCTGCTAATATAGACTGGATGATAATGAGATGAAATCAATATATATATATATAATATCACTAGTACTGCAGCCGGACAGGTATATATATTTATTATGTAATGACTGATGACGGACCTGCTGGACACTGTCAGCTCAGCAGCACCGCAGACTGCTACAGTAAGCTACTATAGTAGTATGTATAAAGAAGAAAAAAAAAACCACGGGTAGGTGGTATACAATTATGGATGGACGAGCGACTGCCGACACAGAGGTAGCTACAGCCGTGGACTACCGTCATGTGTCTGCTGCTAATATAGACTGGATGATAATGAGATGAAATCAATATATATATATATAATATCACACTAGTACTGCAGCCGGACAGGTAGATATATTTATTATGTAATGACTGATGACGGACCTGCTGGACACTGTCAGCTCAGCAGCACCGCAGACTGCTACAGTAAGCTACTATAGTAGTATGTATAAAGAAGAAAGAAAGAAAAAAAAAACACGGTTAGGTGGTATACAATTATGGATGGACGAGCGACTGCCGACACAGAGGTAGCTACAGCCGTGGACTACCGTACTGTGTCTGCTGCTAATATAGACTGGATGATAATGAGATGAAATCAATATATATGTTGTATATATAATATCACTAGTACTGCAGCCGGACAGGTATATATATTTATTATGTAATGACTGATGACGGACCTGCTGGACACTGTCAGCTCAGCTGCACCGCAGACTGCTACAGTAAGCTACTATAGTAGTATGTATAAAGAAGAAAGAAAAAAAAAAAAACACGGGTAGGTGGTATACAATTATGGATGGACGAGCGACTGCCGACACAGAGGTAGCTACAGCCGTGGACTACCGTACTCTGTCTGCTGCTAATATAGACTGGATGATAATGAGATGAAATCAATATATATATATATAATATCACACTAGTACTGCAGCCGGACAGGTAGATATATTTATTATGTAATGACTGATGACGGACCTGCTGGGCACTGTCAGCTCAGCAGCACCGCAGACTGCTACAGTAAGCTACTATAGTAGTATGTATAAAGAAGAAAGAAAAAAAAAACACGGTTAGGTGGTATACAATTATGGATGGACGAGCGACTGCCGACACAGAGGTAGCTACAGCCGTGGACTACCGTACTGTGTCTGCTGCTAATATAGACTGGATGATAATGAGATGAAATCAATATATATATATATATATATATATATATATAATATCACTAGTACTGCAGCCGGACAGGTATATATATTTATTATGTAATGACTGATGACGGACCTGCTGGACACTGTCAGCTCAGCAGCACCGCAGACTGCTACAGTAAGCTACTATAGTAGTATGTATAAAGAAGAAAGAAAAAAAAAAAACACGGGTAGGTGGTATACAATATTATATATATATTATATACAATTATATATATATATATGTATATATATATATATATTAAACTCACTGGTGGTGATTATTAAACTGGTGGTCAGGTCACTGGTCAGTGGTCACACTATCAGCAACTTGCAAGTAGTACTCCTAAGCAGACAATCACAATATATATTATACTGGTGGTGTTATGCACACCAGTGCCTGCAGGAAAGTACTGGTGTCAGAACTGTTATGCACTCCAGTGCCTGCAGGAATGTACTGGTGTTTGAACTGTTATGCAAAACAAATGGACTCACAGACAGACTGGGGAATATGACATAACGTACACAGAAGGTGATAGGGTAACAAAATACACACAAGGTGAACAGAGAAGCCCAGAGGCTAAGGAACTGGGTATCTCCCTTGTATTAGAACTGCTCAGATGGGAAAAGCAAGATGTTGTGTTTTAATACGTAGAGAACCCGAAATGCTGTTGCTAAGGGCAACAGCAAAACCCTAAAGGGTTACCAACGGGTGTGGCAGTAAACTCCTTGGTCAGAGATGGAATGATAGACACAAGGAGAGTCTCCACAATCCTAATTCTCACTTGCAGTGCACAGGTTCAGCTTACTGCCACTAAACTGACCCCTGACACCTAGCACAGTGAGACAGGATTAGACAGGCAAGTCTTAGAATACAGCCGCAAACTTGCTAAGTTCACAGAGTAGTAACAGAACCCCAGCAAGCTAAACGACTGACTCCAGTCTTACTGCTAGGTCTGGATTGGCAGAGTGTAATACCAAATCCCCAGGCCTATTTGCAGTAAGCAACAAACAAATACAAAGCTACACAGTACTGGTTAACTTTCAGGAACTGACTAACCAACAAAGATTCAGCAGCATCTGCTTACCCTGAGAAGAGGCCTTATAAAGCAGGTGCTGTCCACGCCCCACTCAGACCTCACAGACTGTGAGCACAAAAACCAGCACCGGATCCCCTGCCGTGCACAGAGCCTATAACCACTGCACAGCAAAAGACCCGAACCGGAGTATCAGCTGCGCTCAGGTTACTCCGCTAGCACTTGTCTCCCGGTTGCCATGACGACGTGGCAGCACAGGGCAGGAGACCCTAACAGTACCCCCCCTCTGACGAGGGGTCAAAGAACCCCTACCACCGGGTTTATCGGGGAACTGCGAGAAGAAAGAGCGTATCAGTCTGGGGGCATGAAGATCACAACTGCGCACCCACGACCGCTCCTCCGGGCCATACCCCTTCCAGTGCACCAAAAATGACAGCCGACCCCGAACCACCTTGGAGTCAAGAATCCTTTCAACAACAAACTCCCTCTGGCCACGTATCAGAAGAGGGGAAGGTCTTCCACTGGAAGAAGGATTACTAATCGCCAGTTTTAAAAGGGAACAATGAAATGTTTTATTGATACCCAAAGAACGGGGCAGATCTAACTGAAATGCCACCGGATTGATAACCCTGGTGATCTTATAAGGGCCGATGAACCGGGGGCCTAACTTATGAGATGGCTGTCTCAACTTCAAATTCTTGGTAGACAACCAGACGAAGTCTCCTAATTTGAAGCTGCAGGGTCTTTTCCGCTTATCAAAAACCCTTTTGGTCACTAATGACACAGACACAAGGGCTTTCTTCACTTTCCGCCAAATACCTCTAAGGACCGAAACCACAGAGGAACCACCAGGCGTGGAGTCCAGGGGGTCAAAAGAATTGGCCTTAGGATGATGCCCATACACACAAAGGAAGGGAGAGATCCCTGTAGCAGAGTGAGCCGCGTTGTTATAGGCAAACTCCGCCATGGACAGATGAGCAACCCAGTCAGTCTGACACTTGGAGACATAACACCTGAGGAACTGCTCCAAGGACTGGTTCACCCTTTCAGTCTGCCCATTAGACTGCGGATGGTAGCCTGACGACAAGCTGACAGAAATCTGGAGATCGGAACAAAATGCCCTCCAGAATTTGGCCACAAACTGGGATCCGCGGTCAGAGACCACATCAAGTGGCAACCCGTGGAGACGCACAACATGCAGCATAAATAATTCAGACAGGCGTCTGGCCGATGGCAGCCCAACCAGTGGAACGAAGTGCGCCATCTTCGAAAACCTGTCAACGACAACCCAGATGGCTGTCATCCCCGAGGATTTTGGCAAGTCCACCACAAAATCCATTGAAATGTGGGTCCATGGCTTAGATGGGATAGAGAGTGGATGTAATGGGCCAACAGGAACCCCTCTAGGAGTCTTATTTCGGGTACAGATGTCACATGCCCGAACCCACTGATCCACATCCTTAGCCACCGAGGGCCACCACACCGCCCTAGATAGCAACTCCCGAGTTCTGGCAATACCCGGGTGACCTGCCGACTTCTTGGCATGGAATTCCAGGAACACTCGCTGTCTTAACCTAGGAGGCACAAACAAAAGACCTACCGGAAGGTCTGGAGGAGCCTGCTCCTGTGCTCTAAGGACTAATGATAAGAGGTCCTGGGTAATGCCCACTTTAATACATGATGGGGAAACAATGGGCAACGGCTCCTCGGTGGTCTCCTGGATTGGAGCAAAACTCCGCGAGAGCGCATCAGCCTTGATGTTTTTTGACCCAGGGCGATATGTTATCAAAAAATTAAAGCGAGCAAAAAACAAAGCCCATCGTGCCTGCCTGGCATTGAGACGCTTTGCTGACTCTAAATATGCCAGATTCTTATGGTCAGTGAGAATTGAGACCACAAACTTAGCCCCCTCAAGCCAGTGTCTCCACTCCTCGAGTGCATCCTTAATAGCCAACAATTCCCGGTTACCCACGTCATAATTCATCTCGGCAGGCGAAAATTTACGGGAAAAGTAAGCACAGGGATGAAGGCGATTATCAGACACTCCCATCTGAGAAAGCACTGCCCCAATACCCATCTCAGAGGCATCCACCTCCACCACAAAAGGACGCTCTGGATCTGGGTGTCGCAGCACCT
Organism: Pseudophryne corroboree; assembly: GCF_028390025.1. NCBI lineage: Eukaryota > Metazoa > Chordata > Amphibia > Anura > Myobatrachidae > Pseudophryne > Pseudophryne corroboree. The sequence continues at coordinate 726,363,436 of NC_086446.1, forward strand.
TGGCCGAAACAAATGCCCTTTTGAGACGGGCAAAAGCCGCTTTAGCCTCACAAGACCAGTGAGCAACATCCGCCCCTTTCTTAGTGAGTGCCACCAAGGGCGCCACTATAGACGAAAATCCAGCGATAAATCGTCTATAAAAATTCGCAAAGCCCAGGAAACGCTGAAGCGCCTTCAAACTAGTGGGCTGCACCCAATCCAGGACTGCCTGTACCTTGGAACCCTCCATTTGGAAACCTTCTGGGGAGATAATGTATCCTAGAAATGCGATTTGCTGAACTTCAAATTCGCACTTCTCCAGCTTCGCCCCAAGCCGGTGGTCTCTGAGTTTCTGGAGGACTAAGCGTACATGCTTCCGATGTTCCTCCAGCGAATGGGAGAAGATTAGGATGTCATCTAAGTATACAACTAAGAATCTATCCAAATATTCCCTGAGCACATCATTCATGAAATCCTGGAAGACTGCCGGGGCAATTACAGAGCCCAAAAGGCATCACCAAATATTCATAATGCCCTGAGTGGGTATTAAAGGCAGTCTTCCATTCATCCCCCTCTCTTATTCGGATTAGATTGTACGCACCGCGTAGGTCAATCTTAGAAAAAATGGTGGCAGTACGAAGCTGGTCAAACAAGACCGAAATGAGAGGCAGTGGGTATGAGTTTTTAATCGTGATACGGTTCAATTCCCTGAAGTCGATGCAGGGTCGCAACGAACCGTCCTTTTTACCCACGAAGAAGAACCCCGACCCAACTGGAGACTGTGAAGGTCTGATAAATCCCTTAGCCAAGTTCTCCTGAATGTACTCTGCCATAGCCTGAGTCTCAGGACGTGACAGGGAGTACAACCTGCTCTTGGGAAGCTTAGCATTTGGCAACAAATCAATGGCACAGTCATAGGGGCGATGGGGAGGTAGTACCTCTGCAACTTTTTTGGAGAACACGTCCGCAAAATCTGCATAACACCCTGGCAATCCTGGCAAACTTAGCTGCGAGAGCCTGACTGGAAGGCTCAAGCAACTCCTGAAACAATCAGTACCCCAACTAAGAATCTCCCCAGAGACCCAGTCAAATTGAGGATTGTGGGCCCTTAACCAGGGTAACCCCAACACCAATGGGGCAAAAGTACAGACAGTCACATAAAAGGACAATTTTTCAGAGTGTGTGGCTCCAATAAACAAAGAAATCTGGCTAGTGCAAGAGGTAATTTTACCTTGGGATAATGGTTCCCCGTTTAACCCACAAATCTCAATTTCTGATGCCAAGGGTACTAAGGGAATAGAGTGTTTCAGGGCGAATTGGCGGTCCATAAAAACCCCGTCGGCCCCACTGTCCACAAAGGCCTCAGTCTTGACAGTTTGACCGAGGATCTTCAAGGTCACCGGAATGATAAAAGTCTTCTTGGGAAATTCTGACTTCTGGCCTGACAGGATATTTCCCATCACCCTCAGGCCCTGAAGTTTTCCGGCTTTTCTGGGCATGATACTACCACATGACCTTTATTCCCACAGTACAAACACAACCCCTGCTGTCTCCTCCGCGTCTTCTCACGCGAGGAGAGGCGGGTAGCCCCAATCTGCATAGGCTCCTCGGAAAATTCCTCAGAGTCTGAGGTTCCCTTGGGAAGGAAGGAAATCTCAGTCTCCCTTTCAAGCCTACGCTCTCTCAGCCGTCTATCCACCCGGATGTATAACTGCATGAGCTGATCCAAGCTATCAGGCAAGGGATATTGTACCAGTTGGTCCTTTATCTGGTTAGAAAGACTTCTTTGGTACTGGTGTCTCAGGGCTGGGTCATTCCACTGGGTATCATGGGCCAACCTCCGAAACTCCGTACAGTAAACCTCAACTGGCCTTCGCCCTTGCTTAAGGATCGAAATCTGAGCCTCGGCTGAGGCCGTCTTGTCAGGGTCATCATACAACATGCCCAGTGCCGTAAAAAAAGCATCAACACTTTTAAGCGACGGACAGTCAGGCTGCAACCCATATGCCCAGACCTGTGGGTCTCCTTGTAGCAAGGAAATCACTATGCCCACCCGCTGAATCTCCGACCCAGAAGACTGAGGCCTAAGCCGGAAGTATAGCTTGCAGCTCTCCTTGAAACAAAAGAACTGCGAGCGATCTCCAGAAAAACGATCCGGGAGATTTACTTTCGGCTCCTTAACCCCTGCAGGTGCTGCTGCTGCGGGAGCTCCGCCAGCAGCCTGGGAGGTGTGCATTTTAATGGACAAATCATTAAATTGTCGAGTCAGGACCTGCACCTGATCGACCACCTGTTGCAACGTATTTTGAGGGGTATGCTCCATATTCCCACAAAATTTAACAGGAGTATTAGGCTGCTGAATATGTTATGCACACCAGTGCCTGCAGGAAAGTACTGGTGTCATAACTGTTATGCACTCCAGTGCCTGCAGGAATGTACTGGTGTTTGAACTGTTATGCAAAACAAATGGACTCACAGACAGACTGGGGAATATGACATAACGTACACAGAAGGTGATAGGGTAACAAAATACACACAAGGTGAACAGAGAAGCCCAGAGGCTAAGGAACTGGGTATCTCCCTTGTATTAGAACTGCTCAGATGGGAAAAGCAAGATGTTGTGTTTTAATACGTAGAGAACCCGAAATGCTGTTGCCAAGGGCAACAGCAAAACCCTAAAGGGTTACCAACGGGTGTGGCAGTAAACTCCTTGGTCAGAGATGGAATGATAGACACAAGGAGAGTCTCCACAATCCTAATTCTCACTTGCAGTGCACAGGTTCAGCTTACTGCCACTAAACTGACCCCTGACACCTAGCACAGTGAGACAGGATTAGACAGGCAAGTCTTAGAATACAGCCGCAAACTTGCTAAGTTCACAGAGTAGTAACAGAACCCCAGCAAGCTAAACGACTGACTCCAGTCTTACTGCTAGGTCTGGATTGGCAGAGTGTAATACCAAATCCCCAGGCCTATTTGCAGTAAGCAACAAACAAATACAAAGCTACACAGTACTGGTTAACTTTCAGGAACTGACTAACCAACAAAGATTCAGCAGCATCTGCTTACCCTGAGAAGAGGCCTTATAAAGCAGGTGCTGTCCACGCCCCACTCAGACCTCACAGACTGTGAGCACAAAAACCAGCACCGGATCCCCTGCCGTGCACAGAGCCTATAACCACTGCACAGCAAAAGACGCGAACCGGAGTATCAGCTGCGCTCAGGTTACTCCGCTAGCTCTTGTCTCCCGGTTGCCATGACGACGTGGCAGCACAGGGCAGGAGACCCTAACAGGTGGTCAGTGTGGTCACAATGGCAGTGTGGCACTCTGGCAGCAAAAGTGTGCACTGTACGTTATATGTACTCCTGAGTCCTGCTCTCAGACTCTAACTGCTCCCCACTGTCAGTGTCTCCCCCACAAGTCAGAGAATACAGTCACACTATCTATCACTTCAGCAAGTAACTACTAGTACTCCTCCTAATGCTCCCCAAAATTACTACTGTGTCTCTCTCTACTGTCTCACTCTCTTCTCTATAAACGGAGAGGACGCCAGCCACGTCCTCTCCCTATGAATCTCAATGCACGTGTGAAAATGGCGGCGACGCGCGGCTCCTTATATAGAATCCGAGTCTCGCGATAGAATCCGAGCCTCGCGAGAATCCGACAGCGGGATGATGACGTTCGGGCACGCTCGGGTTAACCGAGCAAGGCGGGAAGATCCGAGTCGCTCGGCCCCGTGTGAAAAAAACTGAAGTTCGGGCGGGTTCGGATTCTGAGGAACCGAACCCGCTCATCCCTAGTATACACTCCCGCGAACTGGCCACAGCTAGTCACAAGCGCAATGTGGTTGCTTGCGGGTAGAATGAGATCGGCCACATCTGTGTTTGTAGAAAGACGCAAAATGTATAGTTTGCAGGAGGGCGCAGAACACCCTAACACCGGACCCTGGTTAGGGGTTAGAGTAGGATTAGGGTTTTGGTTAGGGTATTAGGGTCAGGATTAGGGTTATGTGGGACAGTGTTAAAAGCTTTACTAAAGTCTAGATAAAGGGGGGACCCTAGATATGGTTTATCTATTACTTTAGTCATCCAGTCAAAAAAGTCCTTTCATCTACAAGTAGATCTTACTATCTGCTTTAGGGCTCGTTTTAATTACACGCGCAGTACACGTCCGCGCTTTTATGTGTTACTTTCACACTCTCCCTGAAATGCTTTTTCAAAAGTAGGAAAGTATGATTGGGGGTGAGGGCCAGTCTTTCAGCACACGTCTGTACCACATAGTACACTTTACAATCAATACTGCCCTTTTCTGCAGCGGGGTACACTGGTATTCCACAGGGAATAACATCGGGGTGTAGAGTTGGATCTTGAACCGAGGCACCAACAGGTTAAAGCTTTGACTGTTCCCAGGATCCACTGCACAGCCTCCTCTATAGCCCCGCCTTCATGCACTGGAGATCAGTTTGTAAGTTGGTGCCTGCAGTGCAGGTCACTAACAGATGGGGCTGTGCTAGGCAGCCCTGAAAAGAGCTTTTTTGAAGACTTCAAGGGCCACAGCACTTTCTATGTCTTTATGACATGCTGTGCTGCGGCTCCATCACCTCTCAAAGCGGCGCTGCATACTCCCACGGCCAGGTTCCCGGGTACTTGCAGCGGAGACGCTCCGGTTTTCAGGCACACCACCGCTGCCACTCTACAGGATCGCATGGCTGCACTAAAGGGAGGAGGTCAGAGAGTCCCCCAGGTGTGACCTGCCGGTAAATCGCGATCCGGTCGCCGTCCCAAAAGACGGACCGTGCCACTGGCATGGACACTGTGTCGCACAGGGAACCCGCTATATCCACCAGTGCAAGGAGCACAGGTCGGATTTTCTAAAAACCGTTTATAAAAGGCTCCACAGTACCCGGAGGTGAAGTCAAGCAAAGGGGATAAGGTGCTGACCTGTAGCCCCTCCCCCAGATCCTGGCTCCATCTACTGCTGGTGTTCCCGCCCTGTAGCTGCAGTTCTCTCTCCCTCACTCCCTGACAGATTTTGGCGCCATTACATAGCTGGGCTGATCTCCGGGACTGATGGGCACTGTCTCCTCTGTAAATCCACCTGTATCATCAGCGCTGTGCTTTTAGAGACACTTAAGTATTCTACGTGTCATTTTAGACAGTGTTAGTTAAGAACAAGTGTACTGCTATCTGAATATTTAGTACAAGTATTCTGTGATATACATCCAGTGTTTATTGTGCATTGTTATATCTGTATACATATATATCTATATGTAATTTACTAGTCCTGTACAGTTTTATTGTTTATATATAATAATTCTTGCATTGTACCTGTGACTGAGTGTGCCTGTAGCTGCTGTGTGGATTCCATTCTTGTGTATCACACGTTTTGCTATCACAGTATGTGTACTCTGGGGGCTAGGTGCGTCAGGGTCTCATATAATGTATAGTGCTACACAGGGTATACTGTTTTGTATTTCTCACTGTGTTTTTCAGTCACCCCACACCACATAACACAGGGGATTATTTGCTGGTTTTGTGTTTGTTTGGCTATATTGTACTGTTACGCCCTAAGGCTACATCCCATACAATGTTCGCTACACAGGGCGGGACATCCGCGGATGCTCCTGCATCATGCAGTGCTGGCGCCAAGGATTCACCAGTGGGGGAAGTGTTAGCTGCTGGTTCAGGCGCTGGGTGTCATACATCTCCCAGTCCGCCTGCGGCACCTGTGGCCAATCAGGACCCACCTTGGGCAGCGTTTTCAAATATGCTGACTACGCTTGTAACACATTTTACACCCCTGTTGGACCTCCTGTGCCATTACAGCCACATATTGGGGGTCATTCCGAGTTGATCGCTCGCTAGCAGTTTTCAGCAGCCATGCAAACGCATAGTCACCACCCACGGGGGAGTGTATTTTCACTTTGCAGGCGTGCGAACGCCTGTCCAGCAGAGCGCCTGCAAACACATTTTGTGCAAAATAAGACCGAGCCCTGTAGTTACTTATCCTGTGCGATGATTGCTGCGACAAGTGACACGGTAATGACATCAGATACCCGCCCAGCAAACGCCCGGCCACGCCTGCATTTTTCCAAATACTCCCAGAAAACGGTCAGTTGACACACCTAAACGCCCTCTTTCTGTCAATCTCCTTGCGTTCGGCTGTGCAATTGGAATCATCGCTAGAACCAGTGCAAAACCACAATGGACTTCGTACCCGTATACAATGCGCGTGTGCATTGCGGTGCATACGCATGCGCAGATTAGCCGTTTTTTTTTCACTGATCGCTACGCAGCGAACAACGGCAGCTAGCGATCAACTCGGAATGACCACCATTGCCTCTGTCGTTAATCCAACATGGGTGGATACTCTGTCTACCCAGTTACAGCAATTAAATCAGTCTTTGGTTAGACAAAGTGCACCCCATGCCCCTCTGGGGCCAAAGGATCATCTAAGCAGGCCATTTTTTCCTCACATTCCACTAATATTTTGGATACTTCTTCCGATGAGTATGGGGAATATACTGATCCATGAGACACTGATAAAGTTGCTTCTGATGAGGAATCTACAACACAGGTTGATGTTCCTGACCTTGTGGAGGCTATCAATCTAATCCTCCAAATTGATGATGACATTGAGCCCCCTGCTACGTCTAAGAAACCTGATAAGTTTAAACGTCAGAAGGTTACTAAAGTAGTTTTACCACATTCTGACCTTTTAATTGACATACGTCAGGAATCCTGGTCATCTCCAGGAAAGAAGTTTTCCCCGTCTAAAAAGATGCTAGCTCGTTATCCTATCCCTGCAGAGTTGAGAAACAAGTGGGAAACTCCACCGCCGGTGGACTCTCATGTTGCCTGTCTTGTGGTGTCATCTACTCTGCCTGTCACCTCACTGAAGGAACCAACAGATAAGCGCATGGAGGGATGCCTGAAGTCTATTTACACTGTTACCGGTGCTGTACAAAGACCCACTATGGCTGCCTCTTGGGCGGCAAAAGGAATTGAAGCATGGTTCAGACAATGGAGGATGAGCTACCTCAGGATTTTTCTGACACTGCCAGACAATATCTATCGTATATTACCACAGCCTCTCACTATATTCAGGAGGCGGTCTCTGATGCAGGGGTCATGGCGGCCAAGGCATCTACTACATCTATCGCTGGATTCTGTGGTTGAGGTCCTGGAAAGTGGACCTGGACTCTAAAAAGACCTTGGAGGTGCTTCCTTTTAAGGGAGACATACTGTTTGGGGAAGATCTGAATAAGATTGTAACTGACTTGGCGACGGCCAAGATTGCGTTTCTCACAAGTACTAATCCTTCTGCTCAGAGTACTAAGAGTACAACTTTTCGTTCCTTTCGACCTCCAGGTAAAGCAAAAAGTCAGGCGTACCCGAGACGGGCTCGTACTTCCAAAACCACTAAGCCCAAATCTAAACAATCCTGGGCCACCCGTCAGCCTGCTTCCAAACAAGATAAGCCTGCTGCATGATGGAGCGGGCCTCCCCCTGGGGGAACCCAGGGTGGGAAGCCGACTTCTGCAGTTTGCCCAGGCCCGGTTAAAGACCACTTCAGATGCCTGGGTGCGGGAAGTTGTCTCTCACGGGTACGCAATCTCTTTCAAGAGACGTCCCCCTCGCCAGTTCGGTTTAACGGTTATCCCCTCGGATCCGTTGAAAGTGCAAGCTCTACACCTGGTTGTACAATCCCTCCTGGAAACAGGAGTGGTTGTGTCGGTACCTTTGTCCCAGAGAGGCAAGGGCTACTATTCGACCCTGTTTCTAGTTCCGAAACCAAATGGGTCTTTCCGGTCTATCCTCAACCTCAAATCATTGAACAAGTTTGTGAGAGTGTCCAAATTCCATATGGAAACTCTGCGCTCTATTGTGCTGGCCATGGAACCCGAGAACTATATGGTATCCCTGGACATACAGGATGCTTACCTGCACATACCTATTGCCATTTTGCATCAGCAATATATGTGGTTTGCTAATGGCAACCTTCATTTTCAATTTCAGGCTCTGCCATTTGGACTGGCCACGGCACCTCGGATTTTCACCAAGGTCATGGCCGTGATGATAGCTTCCCTCCGTCATCGGGGAATCAGGATCCTGCTGTATCTGGATGACTTGCTGATTCTGGCGAACTCCCAAGATGTCCTCCTCAGTCAACTGGAGATGGTGGTCCAATTCCTACAAGCCCATGGGTGGCTCATCAATTGGAAGTCCCCACTGGTCCCTGCTCGGAGTATGGTGGACCTGGGGGCGCTGCTGGACACCCACAGCCAAAGACTGTTTCTATCTCCGGAGAATGTTCTGAAACATGATCAGATACTTCCTCTCTCGCCCGAGAGTGTTGATGCAAGTACTAGGCTTCATGGTGTAGTCTTTAGACATGGTAAAGTATGCTCAATTTCATTCCCGCCCTCAGCAGAGGTTAATACTTTCCAGGTGGGACAGATTGTTCCATTAGATCAGGTCTCAAATGATTTCCTTAAATCCGGAGGTACGTAGGTCACTGAGCTGGTGGCTACTGGATCGACAGTTAAGCAGGGGGCGTCCCTTCTGGATCTCCAACTGGGTTCTACTGACAACGGATGCCAGTGTGCGAGGTTGGGGCACGGGGTTGGAGCAACACTCACTCCAGGGTCGATGGACCAAGGAGGAATCTCTCCTCCCGATAAACATTCTGGAACTGCGGGCGGTGTTCAATGTGTTGACACTTGCCCTGCCTCAGGTACAGAACAGGCCTGTTCAAGTACAACACCACCACGGTGGCGTACATAAATCATCAAGGTGGCACTCAAAGCCACATGGCAATGATGGAAGTGTCAAAAATCCTTCAATTGGCGGAACGCCATCTGCCAGCAATATCGGCAGTGTTCATTCCGGAAGTCCTCAACTGGGAAGCGGACTTCCTCAATCGTCAGGACATGCACGCCAGAGAGTGGAGTCTTCATCCAGAAGTCTTTCAACTCCTAGTGGACAAGTGGGGCCTACCAGATGTAGACCTGATGGCACAATCACATGGTTCCGGTCATCGGAGCAAGGACAAGAAGTGATCTTCAAGCAGCATTCTTGGACACACTGGCAATTTCATGGAACTATCGGCTGCCATACGTGTTCCCTCCAGTGTCACTCCTACCCAGGGTAATACAGAAGTTCAAGCAAGAAGGAGAGGGATACTACTTCTAGTCGCTCCAGCGTGGCCCAGATGGCATTAGTTCTCAGACCTGCAGGGTCTCTCGATAGAGCGTCCTCTTCTACTTCCTCAATGCCCAGATCTCCTCGTTCAGGGCCCTTGTGTCTACCCGGACCTGGCCAGACTGGCTTTGATGGTGTGGATCTTGAAGACTCCTGAGAGCGAAAGGATTCTGACTCTGAAAGGATTCGTGACTCCTGAGAGCGAAAGGATTCTCTGAGGCAGTCATTCAAACTATGTTGAAAGCCAACAGCTTTGGCTCGGATTTATTACAGGGTCTGGAATTCTTACTTCACCTGGTGTGCTGCTAAGAATTATGCATATACTTTCAGAACTTCCAGGCTTTTGGCTTTTCTACAACAAAGCCTAGACTTGGGCCTTCGTCTGGCCTCCCGCAAGGTCCATATATCTGTCTTGTCGGTGTGGTTTCAGAGAAAAATTGCGTCTCTTCCTGACATTCACACTTTCACTCAGGGTGTTTTACAGATTCAGCCTCCCTATGACCCTCCTGTGGCTCCATGGGATCTGCTGTTGTTCTGAATGCCCTACAAGAGTCTCCACTTGAACCTCTTGAGTCTATGGACCTTAAATGCCTTACGCTTAAGGTCATGTTTCTGTTGGCTATTGCCTCTGCTAGGAGGGTGTCGGACTTAGGCACTTTGTCCTGTCGTCCACCCTTTCTGATTTTTCACCGTCACCGGGCAGGTCTTCGAACTCGCCCAGGTTATTTGCCTAAGGTGGTATAATCTTTTCACCGTAACCAGAAAATTATGGTTCCGGCCTTCATCTCTTCTGGTTTGTCCTCCAAAGAACAATCTTTGGATGTGGTACGGGCTCTCTGTATTTATGTGAAAAGGGCTGCCTCTATCAGGAGGTCAGATTCCCTTTTTGTACTTTTTTGTTTTCACAAATGTGGCTGGCCTGCGAATAAAAAAACCTTGGCCAAATGGATTAGAATGGTGATTGCACTAGCCTATGCGCAGGCTGGGCTCCCAGCTCCTGCTGCCATCAAAGCCCATTCTACTTGGTGTGTGGGTCCTTCTTGGGCGGCCCGCCGTGGCGCGTCCGCTGAACAATTATGCAAGGCGGCTACGTGGTCCTCAGTGAACACGTTCATCAGGTTCTATGCCTCTGATACTTCCACCTCCCAGGATGCTTCCATTGGACACCGGGTTCTTGTGCCCGCTACAGTGCGTCCCCTCCCATGAGGAACTACTTTAGGACATCCCCGATGTTATTCGCTGTGGAATACCAGTGTACCCTGCTGCAGAAAAGGACATTTATGGTAGACTTACCATTGTTAAATCTCATTCTGCGAGGTACACTGGATTCCACAGGGCGCCCACCCTGACGCACTTAGCTTTTTTTGGGTTTGTATGGCATTAGCCACTAGTCCCTTCTCCTGTCGTGAGAATGTGGTTCTATGTGACTAACATCTACCGTCTATCTTACCTGCTACTGCATTGGACTGGTTAACAAAACTGAGCTCCAGTGCCTGGAGGCGGGGCTATAGAGGAGGCGGTGCAGTGCATCCTGGGAACAGTCAAAGCTTTAGCCTGTTGATGCCTCGGATCAAGATCCAACTCCACTCCCCCATGTTATTCCCTGTGGAATCCAGTGTACCTTGCAGAAAGAGATTTAACAATGGTAAGTCTATCATAAATCTCCTTATATTACAACTATGGACACGGAATCTACATATCCAACAAACAGACTGTATACTTTACATAATATTAATGAAGTACTAATGGAATCAGTATTGTTAGACTAAAGCGGTGATCTTAGTTGGTTAATTTCATCAGCTGTAAGATCATGTATGGGCTTCAAGAGCAACTTTATACATCAGACCCTTGTATTTGTCAGATATTGCAGCATCCAACTACAGAGTGCAGTTACACATGACATGAACCTGTATCTGAAATAGGATAGGGAAATTGGACAAGTAGCTCACTGGCTGTTTAGCAACTGTGCAGAACAGCAAGATTGCAACATATGTGTGCATCACAACCACTGCTTAGCAGAGGAAGGAAAGCAGGGCAGTCAGCGGACTTTCCCGAACAGTGCAACATTACATTTGCTCACAACAGCACAGGAGAATTAGCCAGCAGGGCCAATGTCCTAACACTAATGTCTATACACTGGGAGGCAATGCACAGCTTGCAGGAGCATCCATCACTAGACTAGATCAGTATATACAATACAAGTTATAAAAGTAGAAATAAAAAAAATAAATCATACCAGGTGCAAAAAAGGGATTTGAAAGCTGCTATACAAATAGGTGAGTCCTAACAGCCTGTGTATATTGGATAATCTACCCTTCTCAGGGGCCACCACCAGCAATTACCATAGAAGTTGGAGAAATCATCAGCCGGTGGAGCCGGGAAGAACTGGCAGCTATTGTTCTTGCTACCCAGTGTGAAGGTTCTGCCCCCAGCTTCCTCCTCAAGCTCCAGCAGCTTCTCGTCCTCACATGACTTGTCGGCGGCAGGAGCGGATCTTCTACCTAGTTATCGGGGAAGAGGAAGCGAGCGATGTAGGAGTGGTAGGCAGGGACCAAGCACGTATCGGGTGAGCAGGGAGCGGCCGCCTCACATTCCGCGCAGCGCACATCCTATGACATACGTCATTTTTAAACTAAATTCAGCACTCCCCAACCCCAAGTGCCGGCGCCCATAGACAGCTGCCTAATGGTAGCGCCGGCTGTGGATCAGATAGTCGCCCCCCCAAGGGGAGTGTACAGTATATTCGCCGTGCAAGTGCGCAATAGCATGTTACGCCGAGCTGCAAAAAATCCCTCAGTCAGCGGAGAGCTGCAAATCCGTTCGCGCCTCACTCACCATCGAATGATTTTTCCAGTGTGTGCAGTCAGAGCCGGTCATAGGCATAGGCAAACTAGGCAATTGCCTAGGGCATTTGATATGCCTAGGGGCATCAGCAGCTTCTGCTGATTAAAATGATATGCAGCATGCCTATATTCTTTGTGTAGCATTTCATATGCAGATACAGCCACAGTCTCACACAGTATATAGGCATGCTGCATATCATATTAATCAACAGAAGCTGCTTGTGCATCCTAGCCACATAGCAATGCAAATAAGATGCATTTTCATAAAAAAAGGTGCCCGGCATTAACATTGAGGCAAGATTAATGAGGACACATCTGTATCCAAGCAGAAGCAGAGGTCACAGTGTTAGTGGCAGTGTGAGTGCTGTGTGCATGTGAGTGGGTTGGTTGTGCAGTAGTGTTCAGAATATGTGTAAGGAGCATTATCTGTGTCATGTAAAAATGCATTAATAATGTGCAACATATGTGTAAAGGGGCACTACGTGTGTCATTATGTGTATAAGGGCATTAATAATGTGCGGCATATGTGTAACGGTACTACTGTATGTGTGTCATTATGTGTATAGGGGCACTAATAATGTGCAGCAAATGTCTAGGGGGCACTATGTGCATCATTATGTGTATAAGGGCATTAATATGTAAGGGACATTGGTGGTCATTCTGAGATGATCGCAGCTGTGCTAAATTTAGCACAGCTACGATCATTCACACTGACACCCAGCTCAGGGCTATCCCGCCCCACATGTCAGTGCCAGCTCCCCCCTGCAGAAGTGCAAAGGCATCGCACAGCGGCAATGCCTTTGCACTTCAAGAGTAGCTCCCGACCAGCGGAGCTTTAGCGTGCTGGCTGGGAGCTACTCATCGCTCCCCAGCCCGCAACGGCTGCGTGTGACATCACGCAGCCGCTGCAGCCCGCCCCCGTTTGGTCCGGCCACGCCTGCGTTGGCCGGACCGTGCCCACGAAGCGGCGGCCAAACGCCGCTGTTCCGCCCCCCCGCCCAGCGAACACCTCTGCCTGTCAATCAGGCAGAGGCGATCGCAGCGGCCAGACGGCCGCATAGTTCTGACCCGATCGCACCGCTGCGATAAACTGCAGCTTGCGATGGGGTCAGAATGACCCCCATTATGTGTAAAAGGGCATTGATAAAGGTTGTTATAAAGTGTAAGGCACATTATGTTTATAAGGACATTAATAATGTGTCTCATATGTGTAAGGGGCATTACTGTGTGGAATTATGTGTATAAATGCATTACTAATGTGTGGCATTATGTGTATAAGGTGCTCTACTATGTGGCATTGCGTATGGAAAGGGCACTACTGTGTTGTCTAATGTGAATAAAGAGCAATAGGGTGTGGTGTAATGTGAATAAGGAGCAATTCAGTGTGATGTAATGTGAATAAGAGGCTCTACTGTGAGGAGTAACGTTTATAAGGTAAAGTGATACTACTGTGGGATGTAATATGAATTATGGACACTATCGCATGATAAAATGTGAATAAAGTTGCAGTACTGTGTGGTGTAATTGGAATTGGGGTTACTGTTGTGTGGCCATGACCCTTGCCAGCAAAAACACACCCCTTTTTGGGCTGTGCGCCAAATGTGCGAACTGTTCCTATTTAAAATATAGGGGGTACAATCACCAAAATAAGGACTGCTATGGGTGAGGGGTGATGGTGCTGGGAAAGAGGTGCAAGGTCAGAGGCGGAACCAGCGGTGGTGCTAGGGGGCACCAGCCAAAATCTTGCCTAGGGCATCATATTGGTTAGGGCCGGCTCTGTGTGCAGTCTGTGCGCAGTCCTGGACTTACTCCTACAGTGCAATGAGAAATGGCTGATCAACGTCACAGACCCTCCCTGAAAACGCTTGGGAACGTCTGCGTTTTCCCTGACACTCCCAGAAAACGGTCAGTTACCACCCACAAATGGCCTCCACCTGCCAATCAGCATGCGAAAGGCTGTGCGATTTTTGCACCAGCCTGTCGCTGTTTGGCGATGCCTGTTGTTGTTTGCCGGCATGCGTGCACATTGCGGTGTATGCGCAGTCTATCAATGATTGCCCACTGTGCGAAAACACACAGCAGCCATCAGGTCTGAATCAGGCCCTATATCAGCACAACAGCCGGGATGTGACTGTTGCCGCTGTAGCGCTGAATGCTGTCAGTGAGCTGTGTCAGTTATAAGAAAAGGTTAAATATCATATCCCTCATTTAAACCGGACGGCACTAAGGTATGTAGCGTATAGATCCAAAATGTCTTACGCTGGGATAGTTTGTTTTTATCATCCATATTAACTTTATCTATGGCTTTAAATGAGAAACCATTCATACTCGAGCCGCCACATTCTGCAAAGTGTCGAGGCACACTATCGTTTTCAATTTTATTTCAAATGTTTCTCATATGCTCAAATATGCGCAATTTTAACTGACATTTGGTCTTACCCACATACCTTTTGCCACATTACAATATATAAACCAAATGCGTACTTAGACAACTCAATTTCCCTATGATTTTCCAGGACTTGCTGTTATCTGCATTTGAAAACTGTTCTATTTATTCACAAACTGACAGACTTTGCATTTCGGACTTGCGTAGAAACCATAGGCGTTTCTATAACGGGTGCAGTGTGTGTGGTGCACACGGGCCCCTGGGTCCAGGGGGACTCATGTCAAAACACGAAACCCGACCACGCACTGAAAGGGGTCCCATGTTTACACATGGGACCCCTTTCCCCGACTGCTAGGACCCCCCTGACTCCTGTCAAAGAGGGTCCCTTCAGCCAATCAGGGAGCGCCACGTCGTGGCACTCTCCTGATTGGCTGTGTGCTCCTGTAGTGTCTGTCAGGCAGCACACGGCACAGATACAATATAGTGCCTATGCGCTCCATTGTAGCCAATGGTGGGAACTTTGCGGTCAGCGGTGAGGTTACTTTCGGTCAACCTCTGACCGCAAAGTTCCCACCATTGGCTACAATGGAGCGCATAGGCGCTACATTGTATCTGTGCCGTGTGCTGCCTGACAGACACTACAGGAGCACACAGCCAATCAGGAGAGTGCCACGACGTGGCGCTCCCTGATTGGCTGAAGGGACCCTCTTTGACAGGAGTCAGGGGGGGTCCTGGCAGTCGGGGAAAGGGGTCCCATGTGTAAACATGGGACCCCTTTCAGTGCGTGGTCGGGTTTCCGTTTTTTGTTTTTTTGCCAAGTACGTGGATTATTCAAAGGTCGGATTCTACCCTGGATTATGTGAGTATAATTTATAAACACAGGTACCCCTAGGATTCTACATGGAGAAGAGGACCGAGCCTCGTGGGAACATAGGTAAGTATGTATGTATGTATGGAGGTGTGCATGTATGTAATAAACTTATACTGTCACGGTGTGTGTGTCCAGTTTTTTTGGGGGTATTCTTTTAGTAGTAGTACTACAGGTACCAGCGGGCCCGGTTTTCCACCGCATGCTGGTACTTGTGGTTCTCCAAGTACCAGCTTGCGGGGGAGGCTTGCTGGGACTTGTAGTACTGCTACTAAAAACAATATTCACAATTTTTCACAAGGCTATCAGCCCCCCATCCGCCGCCCTTGGATGGGGGGGACAGCCTCGGGCTTCACCCCTGGCCCTTGGGTGGCTGGAGGGGGGGACCCCTTGTTTGCAGGGGTCCCCACTCCTCCAGGGTACCCCGGCCAGGGGTGACTAGTTGGGTATGTAATGCCAGGCCCGCAGGGACCAGTATAAAAGTGTCCCCCGGCTGTGGCATTATGTACCTGGCTAGTGGAGCCCGGTGCTGGTTTCAAAAATACGGGGGACCCCTACGCTTTTTGTCCCCCGTATTTTTGGAACCAGGACCAGGCGCAGAGCCCGGTGCTGGTTGAAGAAATATGGGGGAACCCCTGTCATTTTTTTCCCCATATTTTTTCTACCAGGACCGGCTCAAAGAGCCCGAAGCTGGTTGTGCTTAGGAGGAGGGACCCCACGCAATTTTTTTCAGATTTTTTAAGACTTTAAACAACTTTTTAAGGTACACAATGAAGCCCTGCACGGATCTCACAGATCCGGCCGGGATTCCTTGTGTTTTGTCAGGCAGTGTTTTACTCATCACTCCCGTAAAACACTGCCTGATATTACGAATCACATCGACATCAGAAAAAACGATTGTGCAAAACTCGGCAGCTTAGTGAATAACCGTATCAGGATTCAAAAAGTTGCAGTAAAATGCACCCGATACCATTCGAGTTCAAACACCCTTAAAAACGGCAAAAACACGAATATTAGTAAATAAACCCCAGGATGTTGCTTGCGGGAGACATCAGTGGGAGTGTGGACACCATCACCATGGAAACAGTATACAAGATAACGAGCTAATATTAAGTCCAGCAGATTTTACAGCTAGTAATGAACAATGTGTTTAGCACAAAAGAGTAGTCATAAGTAGAGATGAGCGGGTTCGGTTTCTTTGAATCCGAACCCGCACGAACTTCACTTTTTTTTCCACGGGTCCGAGCGACTCGGATCTTCCCGCCTTGCTCGGTTAACCCGAGCGCGCCCGAACGTCATCATGACGCTGTCGGATTCTCGCGAGGCTCGGATTCTATCGCGAGACTCGGATTCTATATAAGGAGCCGCGCGTCGCCGCCATTTTCACTCGTGCATTGAGATTGATAGGGAGAGGACGTGTCTGGCGTCCTCTCCATTAGAATAGAGATAGATAGATTAGATAGAGAGAGATTGTGCAGAGTCGCAGACAGAGTTAGTTTACCACAGTCAGTGACCAGTGCAGCAGCTAGTTAACTTTTATTTAATATAATATATCCGTTCACTTCTCTCTGCTATATCCGTTCTCTGCCTGAAAAAAAAAACGATACACAGCACAGTCAGTCACACAGTGTGACTCAGTCTGTGTGCACTCAGCTCAGCCCAGTGTGCTGCACAGTCATCAATGTATAAATTAAAAGCTTATAATTAATTGTGGGGGAGACTGGGGAGCACTGCAGGTTGTTAGCAGGAGCCAGGAGTACAATTATATTAATTAACAGTGCACACTTTTGCTGCAGGAGTGGTGACCAGTGCCTGACCACCAGTATAGTATTGTTGTATACTACTAATATCTCTTTAAATATCAACCAGTCTATATTAGCAGCAGACACAGTACAGTGCGGTAGTTCACGGCTGTGGCTACCTCTGTGTCGGCACACGGCAGGCAGTCCGTCCGACCAGAATTGTATTATTTATTATTATATACCTACCACCTAACCGTGGTTTTTTTTTCATTCTTTATACCGTCATAGTGTCATCCTAATTGTTACGAGTATACTACTATCTCTTTATCAACCAGTGTACAGTGCGGTAGTTCACGGCTGTGGCTACCTCTGTGTCGGCACACGGCAGGCAGTCCGTCCGACCAGAATTGTATTATTTATTATTATATACCTACCACCTAACCGTGGTTTTTTTTTCATTCTTTATACCGTCATAGTGTCATCCTAATTGTTACGAGTATACTACTATCTCTTTATCAACCAGTGTACAGTGCGGTAGTTCACGGCTGTGGCTACCTCTGTGTCGGCACACGGCAGGCAGTCCGTCCGACCAGAATTGTATTATTTATTATTATATACCTACCACCTAACCGTGGTTTTTTTTTCATTCTTTATACCGTCATAGTGTCATCCTAATTGTTACGAGTATACTACTATCTCTTTATCAACCAGTGTACAGTGCGGTAGTTCACGGCTGTGGCTACCTCTGTGTCGGCACACGGCAGGCAGTCCGTCCGACCAGAATTGTATTATTTATTATTATATACCTACCACCTAACCGTGGTTTTTTTTTCATTCTTTATACCGTCATAGTGTCATCCTAATTGTTACGAGTATACTACTATCTCTTTATCAACCAGTGTACAGTGCGGTAGTTCACGGCTGTGGCTACCTCTGTGTCGGCACACGGCAGGCAGTCCGTCCGACCAGAATTGTATTATTTATTATTATATACCTACCACCTAACCGTGGTTTTTTTTTCATTCTTTATACCGTCATAGTGTCATCCTAATTGTTACGAGTATACTACTATCTCTTTATCAACCAGTGTACAGTGCGGTAGTTCACGGCTGTGGCTACCTCTGTGTCGGCAGTCGGCAGGCAGTCCGTCCATCCATAATTGTATTATTATTATAATATATACCACCTAACCGTGGTTTTTTTTTCA